>NC_135885.1:6631328-7231328 GCF_964194155.1 Cetorhinus maximus
CCACCCCCTCTCTTCCTCCCCCACCCCCTCTCTTTCCCCCACCCTCTCTTTCTCCCACCCTCTCTTTCTCCCCACCCTCTCTTCCCACGCTCTCCCTCTCTTCCCCCCTCTCTTCCCCCCCTCTCTTCCCCTCCCCCTCTCTTCCCCTCCCCCTCTCTTTCCCCTCCCCCCTCTCTTCCCCTCCCCCCCTCTCTTCCCCTCCCCCTCTCTTCCCCTCCCCCCCTCTCTTCCCCCCCCTCTCTCTTCCCCCCCCTCTCTCTTCCCCCCCTCTCTCTTCCCCCCCCTCTCTCTTCCCCCCCTCTCTCTTCCCCCCCTCTCTCTTCCCCCCCTCTCTCTTCCCCCCCTCTCTCTTCCCCCCTCTCTCTTCCCCCCTCTCTCTTACCCCCCCTCTCTCTTCCCCCCTCTCTCTTACCCCCCCTCTCTCTTACCCCCTCTCTCTCTTACCCCCTCTCTCTCTTACCCCCCTCTCTCTTAACCCCCCTCTCTCTTAACCCCCCTCTCTCTTAACCCCCCTCTCTCTTAACCCCCCTCTCTCTTGACCCCCCCTCTCTCTTGACCCCCCCTCTCTCTTGACCCCCCCTCTCTCTTGACCCCCCCTCTCTCTTGACCCCCCCTCTCTCTTGACCCCCCCTCTCTCTTGACCCCCCCTCTCTCTTGACCCCCCCTCTCTCTTGACCCCCCCTCTCTCTTAACCCCCCCCTCTCTCTTAACCCCCCCCTCTCTTAACCCCCCCCTCTCTTAACCCCCCCCTCTCTTAACCCCCCCCTCTCTTAACCCCCCCCTCTCTTAACCCCCCCCTCTCTTAACCCCCCCCTCTCTTAACCCCCCCCTCTCTTAACCCCCCCCTCTCTTAACCCCCCCCTCTCTTAACCCCCCCCTCTCTTAACCCCCCCCTCTCTTAACCCCCCCCTCTCTTAACCCCCCCCTCTCTTCCCCCCTTCTCTCTTCCCCCCCTCTCTCTCTGCCCCCCTCTCTCTCTCTCTCTCTTCCCCCCACTCTCTCTCTCTTCCCCCCACTCTCTCTCTCTCTCCCCCCCCTCTCTCTCTCTTCCCCCCCTCTCTCTCTCTCTCTCTCTCTCTCCCCCCCTCTCTCTCTCTCCCCCCCTCTCTCTCTCTTCCCCCCTCTCTCTCTCTTCCCCCCATCTCTCTCTCTCTTCCCCCCCTCTCTCTCTCTCTTTCTCTCTTCTCTCTCTCTCTCTCCCCCCCACCCTCCCTCTCTCTCTCTTCCCCCCCCCTCTCTCTCTCTCTCCCCCCCTTCTCTCCTCCATGGCTGATCCTCTATCTCAATGCCAAATTCCTGCTTTCTCTCTGTACCCCTTGATGCCACCAATATCCAAAAGTTTATCAATTTCGTTCTTGAATATACTCAGTGACCTGGCCTCCACAGCCTTCTGTGGTAGAGAATTCCACAGGTTGACCACTGAGTGAATACATTTTTCCTCATCCCAGTCCTAAATGGCCTGCCCTTTTGTAAAGACAGAGCCAAAATATTAGTTCAATTTCATTGTTCTCCATTATAATTTCCCCCGTTTCTAACTGTAGGGGACCTACATTTGCCTTTGCTAATCTTTTTCTCTTCACATATTTATCAAAGCCTTTACAGTCAGTTTATATGTTCCTTGCAAGTTCACTCTCTCACTCCAGTTTCCCCTTGATCAATCTTTTTGTCTACTTTAGCTGAATTCTAAACTGCTCCCAATCCTCAGGCTTGCTGCTTTTTCTGGCAATTTTATATGTCCCCTCTTTGGACCTAATACTATTCCTAATTTCTTTTGTAATCCATGATTGAGCCACCTTTCCTGTTTAATTTTTGCACCAGACAGGAATGAATAATTGTTGCAATTCTTGCATACATTCCTTTAAATATTAGCCATTGCCTACCTACTGTCAACCCTTTTTAGTAAGGTTCCCCAATCCATCATTGCCAACTCGCGCCTCAAACCCTCATAGTTCCCTTTATTTAGATTCAGGACCCTAGTTTCGGATTCAACTTCTTCACACTCCATCTTAATGGACAATTCTATCATTTTATGATCGCTCTTCCCAAAGGGACCCCGCACAACAAGATTGTTAATTAATCCTTTCTCATTGCACAATACCCAGTCTAGGATAGCCTGCTCTCTAGTTGGTTCCTCGGTGTATTGGTCTTAAAAAACCATAACGTACACACTCCAGGAAATCCTCCTCCACAGTATTACTGCTAGATTGGTTTGTCCAATCTATATATAGATTAAAGTCACCCATGATCACAGTTGTACCCTTATTGCATACATCTCTAATTCCCTGTTTAATACCTTCCCTTATATCTGTTACTGTTTGGGGACTAATAGACAACTCCCACCAACGCTTTCTGCCCCTTGGTGTTTCTTACCTCCACCCAAACAGATTCCACATCATGATTTTCCAAGCCAATATCCTTCCCCACTATTGCATTGATTTCCTCCTTTACTAACAGTGCTACCCCACCTCCTCTCCCTATTTACCTGTCCTTCCTAAATATTGAATACCCCTGGATGTTCAGTTCTCATCCCAGCAGCCATGTCTCCGTAATTGCAACCATGGTGCCAAAGACTTGGTTCCTGCTGCTTTTTTCTGAGAAGCCGACTCCCTCAACAGCATCCAAAACGACATATCTGTTCGAGAGGGGGATGGCCACAGGGGACTCCTGCACTACCTGCCTTCCTCTACTCTGCCTGGTGGTCACCCATCCCCTTTCTGCCTGTTCAGTCTTTACCTGCGGTGTGACCACCTCACTGAACATGCTGTCCACGACAATCTCAGCGTCGCGGATGCTCCAGAGTGAATCCACCCATAGCTCCAGCTCCAAAGTGCGCTCAGCTAGTAGCTGCAGCTGGACACAGTTAATTTTGGCTTTTTACAATTTTTTCCCCCTTTTTGACTCTATTTGTTGCTTTTTTAAAAAAAATTGTTTGTACACTCTGTCCCTTCCTGTCACACCCTGGGTATCATTACCTAAATAGCTGACCTGCAAAGCTGCCATGTCCTTTTGCTTTGTAAGCCTACTTTTCCCCTATCCAGAACCCTCCACCTCCACCCCCACCCCCGCCCCTGCCCCATCTGGTTTAAAGCCCTCTACAGCCCGAGGTATTCAATTTGCCAGGACTCTGGTCACAGCATGGTTCAAGTGAAGCTCGTCTCACCAGAACATCTCCCTTCGACCCTAGTACTGGTGCCAATGCCCCATGAACTGAAACCCTTTCCTCCCACACCAATCTCTGAGTCACGCATTTAACTCCTTGACTTTATTTACCTTATGCCAGTTTGCCTATGGCTCAGGCAGCAATCCTGAGATTATTACCTTGGAGGTTCTGCTTTTTAATTTAGCTCCTGACTGCCTCCTGGAACAAAGAGTCCAGTGAACTTTCCCCCTCCCTTGATGTGGTGCAATGTCTGCAGCTCGGAGTCCGGCTCTTTGACTCTGATCCGAAGTTCCTCGAGCTGCAAACACTTGGTACAGATGTGTTCACTCTGGATCACCTTGGTGTCCAGCAGCTCCAACATGCTGCAGCAGTTACACATCACTTGTCCTGCCATCACTATCGTATTTTATTCAATTTATTAATTAATTACTCTAGTATCCCTCACTCGTTACACTATATTATAATTTTTTTATACACACCAGTATCGATCTTATACTTAACAAGCTATCTTTGAGGCAAAGAGGAAAAAAAGACGAGATCTAAACACAAACTAAAGACTTCACTTTACTTTAAAGATTAGAAAGGCTCACCAATCCTACTCACTAATCAGCTGGCCTCTGCGTTCTTTTCCCTCTTGCACTCTTTAATGGTATCACACACTTCTCTCACTCTCTCACTGTTAAAGGCCCTGCTCCTCTCTGTTATGACCGATGCAGTTGGTAAAGCGGAGTTATTTAAAAATCCCAGAGGAAAGCTTTAAACAACTGTCATAACCTATAATTTTAAGTGTTATATTTGAGATGCGACTCTAGATTCAGGAACCAGACCACCAGTTCTCGAGGCTTTACATTAAACTAATTGAAACATTTTATTAATTTACACAGATTGAAATATATGCACATGGCTTCAAATTACTACTATCATAACTTATAACAAATTCCCCATCTAATCTCCAGTAAGCCATAGACTTAACCAGACACCAGGCAAAGCATTTTCACCTTACGAATTCAAAATGAAGTTCGTTGCACTTTGGATCCTGTGGAGACAGTTGGAGGCTTACAGCTGCCTTTGATCTTACATTGCCTCTGCTCTGCACACCCGAAAACTACTGAAGTTGTACCTACCGCCAATGATTGAATTTAAATGCTCATTGTCTCACCAGCCTCTTTGAACTTCACCTTTTAACAATGAAACTCTTTTCATAGTACCAATTTTATTAGCAATATAAACATATTGCTTGGTAGCTGCTAGATAGGTGTCAAGTTTTCACCCCACTTCTTGAATGCTCCATTCAAAAAATTCAAATTCACGGTATCTCTCTTACATATCAAAACTAGTACACATCAAAGCACCCAGACTAGTTGGCTTTAATCCAATTGAGACACACCCACAGACTAAACCTCTATAAAAAGAGAAAATATTTTCCAGTAATATATACATTAATAGCTTCATGACATCTCTCACTCTCTCACTGTAAATGACCACTCTGTTTCTCTCTCGCTCTCTCACTGTAATTGACCATGCTGTTTGTCTCTGGACCAGCCATATAAATACTGTGGCTACAAGAGCAGGTCAGAGGCTGGGAATTCTGTGGAGAGTAACTCTCCCGCTGACTCCCCAAAACCTGTCAAACGTCTTGCAAGTCAGGAGTGTGATGGAATACTTTCCACTTGCCTGGATGAGTGCAACTCCAATACTGAAGGTAAAAGCAAAAAAACTGCGGATGCTGGAAATCCAAAACAAAAACAAAAATACCTGGAAAAACTCAGCAGGTCTGGCAGCATCTGCGGAGAGGAACACAATATAAGCTGGTTTGGGGGGTGGGGGGAGTTGTGTGTAGAGCTGGATAGAGGGCCAGTGATAGGTGGAGATAACCAAAAGAGGTCAGAGACAAAAGGACAAAGAGGTGTTGAAGGTGGTGATATTATCTAAGGAACATGCTAATTAAGGGTAGAAAGCAGGACAAGCAAGGTACATATTGCCCTAGTGGGGGTGGGGTGAAGGAATCGAAATAGGCTAAAAAGTAGAGATAAAACAATGGATGGAAATACATTTAAAAATAATGGAAATAGGTGGGAAAAGAAAAATCTATATAAATTAATGGAAAAAAAAAGGGGGAGGGATCGGAAAGGGGGTGGGGATGGAGGAGAGAGTTCATGATCTAAAATTGTTGAACTCTGTATTCAGTCCGGAAGGCTGTAAAGTGCCTAGTCGGAAGATGAGGTGCTGTTCCTCCAGTTTGCGTTGAGCTTCACTGGACCAATGCAACAGGCCAAGGACAGACATGTGGGCATGAGAGCAGGGTGGAGTGTTGAAATGGCAAGCGACAGGGAGGTCTGGGTCATGCTTGCGAACAGACCGAAGGTGTTCTGCAAAGCGGTCACCCAGTCTGCATTTGGTCTCTCCAATGTAGAGGAAAACGCATTGGGAGCAACGAATGCAGTAGACTAAATTGAGGGAAGTGCAAGTGAAATGCTGCTTCAATTGAAAGGAGTGTTTGGGCCCTTGGACGGTGAGGAGAGGGGAAGTAAAGGGGCAGGTGTTGCACCTTCTGCGGTTGCATGGGAAGGTGCCGTGGGGAGGGGGTTGAGGTGTAGGGGGTGATGGAGGAGTGGACCAGGGTGTCCCGGAGGGAACAATCCCTGCGGAATGCCGCTGGGGGGGTGAAGGGAAGATGTGTTTGGTGGTGGCATCATGCTGGAGTTGGTGGAAATGGCGGAGGATGATCCTTTGAATGCGGAGGCTGGTGGGGTGATAAGTGAGGACAAGGGGGACCCTATCATGTTTCTGGGAGGGAGAGGAAGGTGTGAGGGCGGGTGCGCGGGAGATGGGCCGGACACGGTTGAGGGCCCTGTCAACCACCGTGGGTGGAAAACCTCGGTTAAGGAAGAAGGAAGACATGTCAGAGGAACTGTTTTTGAAAGTGGCATCATCAGAACAGATGCGACGGAGGCGAAGGAACTGAGAGAATGGGATGGAGTCCTTACAGGAAGCGGGGTGTGAGGAGCTGTAGTCGAGGTAGCTGTGGGAGTCGGTAGGCTTGTAATGGATATTGGTGGACAGTCTATCACCAGAAATTGAGACAGAGAGGTCAAGGAAGGGAAGAGAAATGTCAGAGATGGACCATGTGAAAATGATGGAGGGGTGGAAATTTGAAGCAAAATTAATAAATTTTTCCAGGTCCAGACGAGAGCATGAAGCAGCACCGAAGCAATCATCGATGTACCGGAGAAAGAGTTGTGGGAGGGGGCCGGAGTAGGACTGGAACAATGAATGTTCCACATACCCCATAAAGAGACAGGCCTAACTGGGGCCCATGCGGGTACCCATAGCCACACCTTTTATTTGGAGGAAGTGAGAGGAGTTTAAGGAGAAATTGTTCAGTGTGAGAACAAGTTTAGCCAGACAGAGGAGAGTAGTGGTGGATGGGGATTGTTCGGGCTTCCAATACTGAAGAACCTGGACACCATCGAGGACAAAGCAACTTGCTTGAATGGCACCCCGCCCACCTTCAACATCCTCTCCCTCCACCACCACCACACAGTGCTAGGAGTGTGCACCATCCCAAGATGTGTTGCAGCAACTCACCAAGGCTTCTTAAACAGCACCTTCCAAACCTGCAATCTCTACCACCTAGGACAAGGACAGCTGATGCATGGGAACACCGCCTTCAAGTTCCCCTCCAAGCAACACGCCATCTGGACTTAAAAGTATATCGCTGTTCCTTCACCGTTGGATCAAAATCCTGGAACACTCTTCCTCGCAACACTGTGGGTGATCCGACAGCACATGGACTACAGCGGTTCAAGAGATGGCTCACCACCACCACCTCGAGCGCAATTAAGGATGGGCAATGAATGCTGGTGCAGCCAGCGACACTCTCATTCCATGAAAAAATTTTTTAAAAATTAATTTTGTATCTGAGGATCCCTCCATTATATGAAATAGTATTAACGCACTCTCCAGGTGTTGGCCTGAGCAGGCTACAAGGCAAAATCAGTTTTTATTTGTCTATTTCTCAAGCAATTCAGTCATTTGAGTGGTCGAAAATGTGATCAGCTGAGCTGAAATTCATCTTGAAATGAGAAATATTGGAACTAATTGGCTTGCCACAGTTGGAGCTAATTCAGCTAGTGAGCTCTTCAGATGAGGAGAATAAAATGTTGTTCCACCCCTTCGTCTGGCAACTGTACACTTGTTACCACATTGGTTCATTCTTGATTGTACTTCCTTCATGGTGAATTAAGAGTTACTAAAGAGAGTTTTAAGTGTGCGCAGTTATTTTGATGTGATGCAGGAATTCAGTGTTGTCTTCTCCTAGAGTTAGGATGTAAGAAAATAAGAAATAGAAGCAGGAGTAGGTCATTCAGCCTCAAGCCTGCCCTGCCATTCAATAAGATCATGGCTGATCTGCCCCTGGCCTCAACTCCTCTTTCATGCTAGCCCCTCATAGCCCCCCACTCCCCGATATTTCAAAAATCTATCTACCTCCTCTTTAAATATTTTCAGTGATCTAGCCTCTACAATTCTCTGGGGTAGAGAATTCCAGACATTCACTACCCTCTGAGAGAAGAAATTCCTTCACATCTCAGTTTTAAATGAGTGCCCCCTTGTTCTGTAACTGTCACCTAGTTTGAAATTCCCCCACTAGTAGATACACCTTCTCAACATCTACCCTGGCAAGCCCCATCAGAATCTTGTATGTTTCAATAAGATCACCCATCATTCTTCTAAACTGTAATGAATAAAGGCCTAATCTGTTTAGCTGTTCTTGATAAGTCAAACTCTTCATCTCAGGAATCGGCCTAGTGAATCTCTTTTGAACTGCCTCCAATGCCAGTATATCATTTCTTAAATACGGGAACCAAAACTGTACACAGTACTCCAGGTGCAGCCAACCAACACCCCTCGTACAGTTGTAACAAGACTTCCCTATTTTTAAACTCCAACCCACTAGCAATACAGGCCAAAATTCCATTTGCCTTCCTAATTACTTGCTGCACCTGCATGCTAACTTTACATACACAAGAGCACCCAGGTCCTTATGTGCTGCACATTTTTGGAGTCTCTCTCTATTTAAATAAGTCTGCCTTTTGATTCTTTCTACCAAAGTGCATGACATCACACTTTGGCTACATTAAACTCCATCTGCCAAGCTTTTGCCCACTACCTCAATCTGTCTATATCCTCTTGCAGATTCCTTATGTCCTCATCATAACATGCCCTCCCACCTATTTTTGTATCGTCAGCAAATTTGAATACACTGCACTCTGCCCCCTCCTCCAAGTCATTAATATAGCTAGTAAATAATTGAGGCCCTAGGACTGATCCTTGTGGCACTCCACTAGTTATGCCTTTCCAACCTGAAAAAGACATATTAATCCTGACTGCCTTCTGTGTGTTAACCAATCCTCAATCCATGCTAATACATTCACCCCAATACCGTGAGCTCCTATCTTGTGCAATAACCTTTTATGTGGCACCTTATCAAATACTTTCTGGAAATCCAAATACACTACCTCTACAGATTCCCCTTCATCAACTCTGCTTGTTATATCCTCAAAGAACTCTGGCAAATTTGTCAAACATGATTTTCCTTTCACAAAACCATGTTGACTCTGATTATGTTAAGCTTTTCTAGATGTCATGCTATTTCTTCCTTAATAATGGACTCCAACAGTTTTCAAACTTTTAAATACTAAGTGCTGGATGGGTAGAACAAGCGCAGGACCTCAGCAGGTCTGGCAGCATCGGTGGAGAAGAAAAGAGTTGACGTTTCGAGTCCTCATGACCCTTCAACAGAATTGAGTAAAATTAGGAGAGGGGTGAAATATAAGCTTGTTGGGTGGGGGGTTGGGGAGAGAAGTTGGGGGACCAGCAAGCAGTGATAGGAGCAGATAATCAATTTTTTTCCTTTGTCTGTGACATCTTTTGATTATCTGCTCCTATCACTGCTTGCTTGTCCCTACAACCACCCCCCTGCCCCCAACTTCTCTCCCACCTTAAACCAGCTTATATTTCACCCCTCTCCTAATTTTACTCAGTTCTGTTGAAGGGTTATGAGGACTCGAAATGTCAACTCTTTTCTTCTCCGCCGATGCTGCCAGACCTGCTGAGCTTTTCCAGGTAATTCTGTTTTTATCATGAAGTAGCAGTCTGGTGTGGGAATATTAACTCTCCCAGGGATGCAGAGTCCACTGGAATTTGCCTTTATTGCTGACAGATACCTCCAGGATCAAATCTGTAATCTTATGGTTGTGATAACATCCTGGGAATCTCTGTTCTTCCTCTTCAAATATAGCAGCCTTCCCTTTGCCACTTTGTTTATTTATTGGAGATTGGGCGGGAAACATGTCAAAGAAACTTGCTGCTATATACTCTACCAGTATTTACACCCCTTGATTTGCCATAGCAGGCTGTACTCTAAGAACATATTGAAAGGAAAAATGTGCTTTCCAACATGTTTCCTGTGATTTGAACAGTGGCAATGCAGGTTGTTAGGGGTCCTGTTCATGCCTGACTTCTAGTGCTGTTATGGTGATGGGAGGGGGGATGTTAAACTTTTTATATCCAGAAAGCCAGGGCAATTATATACAGGAAGAAAATTCCATTTCACTAACAGCTTGAAGGCTGCGGCAAGAGTGATTATTACCATTGCATCTCTCTGCTAACAAGTATGTTAACAAGGCCAGAGGATTTTCCTGGGTCAGACATAGTTGTGTGGTGGGTGCATGCCCCATCATACTGGCAATGTATCTCAATTCAGCTAAAATGGAAAATTTGGCTTCGTATATTCCACTCTAACCAATGCCACAAGGTTAAAAAATCTAAAGAGGGCAACCTTTAATGTTTTCAAATTTTGACCGAGTTCATATTTTATTACATAGAAACTATGCAGATTTTTTTCTATTGAAATTTTGCCATTTTGTGTTTTTAAATCTTCCGGTTCACCACCATGCATCCAGCTTCAACTAAAGAGATTAAATGGACCATGGTGGCTCTCTTTGAGTCACTTAAACTTAGTTTGTTCACTAATCGGGCATGCATTCTGTTGGATTGCATTTCTTAACTAATGCAGTATCTGTGTTTGGGCCCGGTGTGACCTTGATATGAGTTCATTGGCTTATGCCAGACAATGACCATTTCCAACAAAAGAGAATCTAACCATCACCCCTTGACATTCAGTGGCATTACCATCACTGAACCCCCTACTATGAATATGCTGGGGGTGATATTGACTAGAAACTTAACTGGGCTAGCTATATAAATACTGTGGCTGCAAGAGCAGGTGAGAGGCAAGGAATCCTATCGCGAGTAACTCTACTCCTTGCTCCCCAGAGCGCCTCTGTCATCTACAAGTCAGGTGTGTGATGGAATACTCTCCAATTGCCTGGTTGAGTGCGATGGAGGTGGGGAGGCGATGGCGTAGTGATATTGTTGCTGGACTTGTAATCCAGAGACCCAGGGTAATGCTCTGGGGACCCAGGTTTGAAGGTGGAATTTGAATTCAATAAATATCTGGAATTAAGTCGTCGAATGATGATCATGAAACCTCTGTCAATTATTGTGAAAACCCATCTAGTTTACTAATGTCCTTTTAGGGAAGGAAATCTGCCATCCTTACCTGGTCGTGCCTACATGTGACTCCAGACCCACAGCAATGCGGTTGACTCTTAACTGCCCTCTGAAATGGCCTCGCAAGCCGCTCAGTTGTATCAATGTCTCAAAAAAGGAATGAAACCGGACGGATCACCCGACATCGACCTACGCACCGGAAATGACCACGGCAAACTCAGCCCTGTCGACCCTGCAAAGTTCTCCTTGCTAACAGCTGGAGGCAAGAGCTCTCCCAATTTTGGCAGTCTCACAGACTAGTAAAGCAACAGCCTGACAGTCATCCTCACAGAATCATATCTTACAGGTCATGTCCCAGACACCACCATCACCTGATGTCCTGTCCCACCGGCATGACAGACTCAGCAGAGGTGGCGGCACAGTGGTATATATTCAGTAGGGAGTTGCCCTGGGAGCTCAACACATTGACTCTGGACCCCATGAAGTCTCATAGCAACATGTCAAACATGGGCAAGGAAACTTCCTGCTGATTACCACGTACTGGCCTCCCTCAACTGATGTCCTTCTCTATGTTGAACGCCACTTGAAGGATGCAATGTGGGTGGCAAGGGCGCAGAATGTATTCTGAGTGGGGGACTTCAATGTCCATCACTGGCTCGTTAGCACCACAATTGACCCAGCTGGCTGAGTCCTAAATGACGTAGCTGTTGGACTGGGCCTGCGGCAGGTGGTGAAGGAAACAAGAAGAGGGAAAAACGTACTTGATCTCTTCCTCACCAACCTGCCTGCTGCAGGTGCATCTGTCCATGACAGTATCGTGGTAGGAGTGACCACCGTACAGTAGTTGTGGAGATGAAGTCCTGACTTCACGTTGAGGATACCCTCCATAGTGTTGTGTGGCACTACCGCTGTGCTAAATGGAATAGCTTCTGAACAGATCTAGCAACTCAAGACTGGGCATCCATGAGGTGCTGTGGGCCATCAGCAGAATTGTACTCGAACACAATCTGTAACCTCATGGCCTGGCATATCCCCTACTCTACCATTACCATCAAGCCAGGGTATCAACCCTGGTTCAATGAAGAGTGCAGGAGGATATGTCAGGAGCAGCACCAGGCATACCTAAAAATGAGGTGTCAAACTGGTGAAGCTAGAACACAGGACTATAGATGCATGCCAAAAAACATAAGCAGAAAGTGAAGGACAGAGCTAAGCAATCCCACAACCAACGGATCAGATCTAAGCTCTGCAGTCCTGACACACCCAGTTGTGAATGGTAGTGGACAATTAAACAACTCGCTGGAGGAGGAGACTCCACAAACATCCCCGTCCTCAATGATGGAGGAGCCCAGCACATCAGTGCAAAAGAGAAGGCTGAAGCGGCTCCTCGCATGCCAGTCTTCAGCCAATTCAATACATTCCACATGATATCAAGAAATGGCTGAAGGCAATGGATGCTGCAAAGGATATGGGCCCTGACCATATTCCGGCATTAGTACTGAAAATTTGTGCTCCAGAACTTGCCGTGCCCCTAGTCAAGCTGTTCCAATACAGCTACAACACTGGCATCTACCCGGCTATTTGGAAAATTGCCCAGGTGTGTCCTGTACACACACAGCAAATCCAACCCGGCCAATTACAGCCCCATCGTTCTACCCTCGATCATCAATAAAGTAATGAAAGGAGTCATCAACAGTACTATCAAGTGGTACTTGCTTAGCAATAACCTGCTCACTGACACCCAGGGCCACTCAGCTCCTGACCTCATTACAGCCTTGGTTCAAACATGGACAAAAGAGCTGAACTCCCGAGGTGAGGTGAGAGTAACTGCCCTTGACATCAAGGCAGCATTTGACCGAGTGTGGCATCAAGGAGCCCTAGAAAAACTGGAGTCAATGGGAATCGATGGGGAAAACTCTCCACTGGCTGGAGTTATACCTAGCACAAAAGAAAGATGGTTATGGTTGTAGGAGGTCAGTCATCTCAGATCCAGGACATCACTGCAGGAGTTCCTCAGGGTAGTGTCCTCGGCCCAACAATGTTCAGCTGCTTCATCAATGACCTTCCTTCTACCATAAGTTCTGAAGCCGGAATGTTTGCTGCTGATTGTTCAGTGTTCAGCACCGCTCACGACGACTCCTCAGATACTGAAGCACTCCATGTCCAAATGCAGCAAGACCTGGGCAACATCCAGGCTTACATTGTCTGACAAGTGACAAATAACATTCGTGCCACAGTGATACCAGGCAATGACTATCTCCAACAAGAGAGAATCTAACCATCGCCCCTGGATGGTCATTGGCATTACCATCACTGAATCCCCAACGATCAAAATCCTGGAGGTTACCATTGACCAGAAACTGAACTGGACTAGCCATATAAATACTGTGGCTACAAGAGCAAGTCAGAGGCTAGGAATCCTGCGATGAGCAACTCGCCTCCTGACTTCCCAGAGCCTGTCCTCCATCTACAAGGCACAAGCCAAGAGTGTGATGCAATACTGCCCACTTACCTGGATGAGTGCAGCTCCCACAAAGCTCAAGAGGCTTGACACGGTCCAGGACAAAGCTTGAGTGGCACCACATCCGTAAACATTCACTCTTTCCACCACCGATGCACAGCAGCAGCAGTGTACCACCTAAATGATGCACTGCAGGATCTCACGAAGGCTCCTTTAGACAGCACTTTCCACACCCACGACCGCTACCATCTGGAAGGAGAAGGACACCACCACCTGGAAGTTCCCCTCTAACCCATTCACCATCCTAACTTGAAATATATCGCCGTTCCTTCACTGTCACTGGGTCAAAAAATCCTGGAACTCCCTTCCTAACAGCATTGATGGTGTACCTACACCACATGGAAGGCAGCTCACCATCACCTTCTGAAGGACAACTAGGGATAGGCAATAAATGTTGGCCCTGCCAGCATCACCCACATGCCATAAATGAATTAAAAAAAATATTGTATCTGCGTGGTGTGCTTCAAAGCCCACTGCACTGGCTAATTATAAATATTTAATGTCAGGAATCTTAATTTTTGGGATTATTGCTGAAAAAGAGACATGTCTAAGCTGTTCATCTTGAATTCATCAGGACACTTCACAAGAATACCAATATAAGGGGGAAATAAAAATTTATATTGTATATAGAGTGTTGATTGGTAGGCAAGTGGTGTTGACATGGAGAATGGTGACTGACAGTTAACTGTAAAGCATTGTTCGAAATTTAAGCCCGGCAGCTTGACCCTGATTGGTCAAGAATTGCCCTGAGGAATGAGTCAGTGAATGGATGTCACTTATTTTGTTTAGCTGAAACCCCTCTCTCGAATGAGATGTTATTCCAACTTCATACTCAAGTGAATGTTTTAAAATACCGTGGCACTATTTAAATAAGAACACGGAAATTCTGGTGTCTTGGCCAATATTTATAACACGGTTGCCATGATAAAGTAATCTGGCCATTACCCCTTTGCTGTTTGGGTTTGCTTGCTGTTTGCCAATTTGCCACCACAGTTCAATAATGACCATAGTTCACGGATTATAATTTCAATGTAATGTACAAGAAAGAGGTTTTATAAGGTGTGCCTTAAGTTAAAAGTTACTTGTCTAAGGGTCGATATAAATAACTAACAGGCCTGAAGCACAATGGTCAAAATATTTTGTGGGGCACATGACCTCCGCGCTGTTAGGCAAGGGGAACCCTTTAGTCTATGATGTCAAGGTAGTTGGATACTTTCTAAATTTGCTAGATTGCTGTTAGAAATTGGGGTGTATTTATGCAGCATTTGGTTTCCAAATTAAGTGCATTTCCACCAGCAGAAGGAGTTACCTGTTCAGAATTATGGTAGGTTATCGTGAAGCATTCATTAGTGACAAATATGGTTACTCCTGATGGTTTGAAGCTCCTTAATTCAGTTTACTGGCTAATTCAAACTGTTACCAAAAACAAGATTGTTAATAAGAAAAAAATATATTTGGTTTTATATCACTTTTCGCTACCTCAGGATTTCTCAAATGTGTTAGCGCCGCCAAAGCACTTTCGAAGTGTAGACATTGCTGCATTGTAGGAAGTGATAGCAGCATTCTGGTATTCAGTCTGGAAGAAAGACTAAGAGGTCTCTGGGGAGAAGGAGAGAACTATGAAGGAAATAGCAATTGCAGATACTGTTGTCCCATTACATTGTAAATTCTGCCTGTGTTAATCTTAAATTTTTAATTGGAAAGCTATCTTCTGTTTGCTTAGATTCGTGCACGCAATCCCAATGATGTAATATTCGGATTGAATGATGGCTACTATGGAACACCCTTTGATCACAAGGTAAGACCATTTTATTCCATGTTTATGTCACTCAGTTTTTGCCTTTCCTGAAAATATTATCCCCCCTTTGTCATTTCGAAATTAAAGAAAGACAAAATAAGTGCAACTTTTGGACAATAAACATGTGAAATAAGTTACCAGAGACAGCTGTTCAAATGGAGAGTATAAATGGGCTCGAGGCACTTTGCATTTCTAGTTCAGAAGTGGTGAGGGATAGTGTGAGAAGGTGGATAGGTGGGGATGATGCATAAAAAAACAATGGGCTAGTTTGAATCCCAACAATTGTTTCTAGCAATTCTTCTGTTCACTGAATTGTTGCTCAAACCTGCACCTTACTAATACATGGTGATGTGCTGTCCTATCCTTTTTTCAAGTGCCACGTTTGGTACAGTTGCATACAAACATAGCAAATAGAAGCAGGAGTAGGTCATTCGGTCCTTCGAGCCTGCTCTGCCATTCAGTATGATCATGACTGATCCTCTGTCTCTGCCCCATACCCCTTGACGCCTTTAGTGTTCAGAAATCTATTTATTTCCTCCTTAAATATATTCAGTAACTTGGCCTCCACAGCCTTCTGTGGTAGAGAATTCCGTAGGTTCGCTACCCTCTTAATGAAGAAGTTCTCCCCATCTCAGTCCTCAATGGTCTATCCCGTATCCTGAGTCTGTGACCCCTTGTTCTAGACCCTGCAGCCAGAGGAAATATCATCCCTGCATCCAGTCTGTCCGTCTGTTATGGCACAGCCGATGGTAAATGCTGAGTTGTTCAAATTCCAGAGGGAAACTTGAGACAACTGCCACAACTATTTTTGCAATTTGTATGTTTTGAGATGTGGGCTTTGAATTCAGTAGTAATAAGACACTGGGCCATATAGTTTTTTGCAAAACTAGATTAAACATTTATTAATAAGAGAAGTGATTTTCAGCACGCACATTGCTACTATAATAACTTCTAAATCCCCAATTAATCTGACTCCCAGTTGTCCCTCCGTTAAGGCAACAGTAGAACACAGATTTTAGAAGACCCATGCAAAGTAACCTGACACCATGAACAAGCAAATTCAAAGTAAGTTTTAATTTCAGTTCACTGTAGACTGCAGCTTGAGGTGTAGATGCTGAGGGCTTTTCACACTTGCCAGATCTTAAAATGTCTACCTTTACACACAACCTTCTCTCCTTTGTACATATTTTCCCCTTTTGAATGCAAATCCCATTGTTTTGCTATCTCTTTGGACTTTACTCCCTGATCATAAAAATTTATCATAGTACCAATTTTACCAGTAATCTTTGGGAAAAATAAACTCTCTGTTTCTGAATTTCACCTGGCTAGGTGACACATTTCATTCCCTCTTATGAAAACAATCTCGTCTGGTTTATTTCAAAATGCGAATGTTCTTTTGCACCTTACATTCGAAATTTCCTCCATGTTTACCTACTTAACATTTCAAACCTAGCTTACCTTTTGTTACATTAAAGCCTCCAGACCAGCTGCCTTTAATCCAATTAAGTCTGACACAGACAGAGCGAGAGAGAGACACAGAGAGAGGGTGACACACAGAGAGAGAGAGAGACACAGACCACTATTTTCCAATAAATTCCAATAACGTTATTATATCCCTGACACCATCCCTGTCAGAATTTAATGTTTCAATGAGATCTCCTCTCATTCTTATAAACTCCAGTGAATACAGGCCTAGTCGGCCCAGTCTCTCCTCATACAACAATCCTGCCATGCTAGGAGTCAGCCTGGTGAACCTTCGCTACACTTCCTGTGTAGCAGGTATATCTTTTCTTAGGTAAGGAGACCAAAACTGTACACAGTACTCCAGATGTAGTCTCACCAAGGCCCTGTACAGCTGCAGTAAGATATCCTTGCAATGTAGGCCAACATACCATTTGCCGCCTTGACTGCTTGCTGCACCTGCTTGCTTGCTTTCAGTGATTGGTGTACAAGGACACCCAAGTCCCTTTGTACAATAATATTTCCTAATCTATCACCACGTAAATAATACTCAGCCATTCTGTTTTTCCTATCAAAGTGGATAACTTCACACTTATCCACTGCGATGTATTTGCCCACTCATTTAATCTGTCTAAATCACCTTGAAGCTTCTTAACACCGTCTTCATCGCTCAGCAAACTTGGAAATATTACATTTGGCTCCCTCATCCAAATCATTGGTATATATTGTGAATAGCTGGGGCCCAAGCACTGACCCCTGCGGTTACGCCACTAGTCACCGATTACCCCTCCGAAAAAGACTCATTTGCTTTAATTTTGCACACTAACCCCTTATGTGGGACATTATCAAAATGCTTTCTGAAAATCAAGATATACCACATCCAGTAGTTTTCCCTTATCTATTCTGCTCGTTATGTCCTCAAAGAACTCCAGTAGGTTTGTCAAACAGGATTTCCCTTTCGTAGATCCATGTTGGCTTTGTCTAATCCCGTTGATATTTTTAAAGTGTCCTCTTATCAAATCCTTCATAATAGACTGTAGCCTGAATTAGTTACTGTATGTTGTTTTGAAGCAGTAAGCATAAATTTGCAAACTTGTAGCTTACATTGGTGTCACAGTGGCAGCTTTTGTCAAGTTAATTTGGAACACCTGAACTGTTTATAGGAAGCTGATGTGCTAACGCCTGAATTATGTGTTTGCCTGACACCTGGTATAATTGGACAAGTTGGACTGGGTGTGGGACCAGGAGTTAAGGACACTCTTTCCCAGCTCAGCACACTGATCTGCTGCTGTTTAATTCTCAAGTTGCTTTTTTTTTTGGAGAGGCTGTGCACAAGATATATCTTGTCCATACAGATAGAGAAGAGGAGAAACTATGTAGTTTCTGGCTTATCCTTTTGTCCAAGCAAACTCAAAGTTCTCGTGACCAGCAGACACTATCCTAGTTTAGAAATAACTAGCTAATTTGATTGCCTATTCTCATTTCTGTTGTAGCACTTTGATAGCAACCAAAGACTTGAGTAAAGTGTCTAAGTGGCTATATATTGCAGAATATTCATTAGCTTTAGCTATAGATTTGTTGCAAGTTTCTAGGCATTGTTTCTTGAAATGCTTTTCCTTTTGAGTCCACCTCAAACTAGATGCCCAGAAGGAACTGCGGACAGAAGCTTTAGTTGTAGCTCCACAATTGGGTTTCAGGAAACAGAATATATGTCCTGGTGTATTCTGCAATTTAAGCCACATGAGGGCGCTGTTGCATTTTTCTACAGGCTCGCAACAAGGAGTAATCTTGCCCTAGTTTAAAGGCAAACAAAAACAAAACCTTTTGCTTTCAAATTAATTTGAGCCCTGACCATTGAAAAGTACTGTTCTTTTTACTCAGGAACTCATTGAAAAGAAGAGGAGCAGCCTTCTACAGGTGGACCAGAGCTCTGTGAGGAACTCGTACAGTGTCTTCTCCTTGCTCAGGTAAAGGACAGATCAAGGTATTAAACTCTTTCAAACCCAAACTCCACTAGGAGGGACATGTCAGCCTTGCTATCACCGATTTAAAGTTTTTTTTTCTTTGGAGTGTATTTAAAATTGTTTTAATAACTTGAGATATTTGATGATATAACACACTGTTGTATGGGAGAGAAATTTCAATTTATTATTAAGAGTTTTTGAAGGGCTAGTCCAATGGTACACTAAAGAATAAAGACTCCATTAGATCAGATCCCAGATTTGAGTCCCAAGTCAGGCTGTGGCACATTTGCTGATCTCAGCTGGGATGCTGCGTTTTCGCTCAGCACCTTAGGCCAGGCAGAGGTAGAGGTGGAGGTGGAGTTGGGGGTGGGGGAGGGACATTGAAGGTTTCCCACTACCGATCTTCACTTAGTGACGTGTATTGGTAAAATACGAGTCGAGCTTGTCTGGTTTTTTGCGACCATTGTCATGGTGGAATAACCTGGTGGTAGAGGGTAATTTTAACCTAACACACTTGTTGGGAAATTGGGATTGGGTGCAATGCTGACTTTGCACTCGGCCTGGGTTTACTCTCTGAAATCTATTGCGTGTAGTGTCGTCCTTTGGTATAACAGAACTTGAGTTCCGCTGAAAAAAGAGACATGTCTAAGCTTTTCATTTTGCACTCATCAGGACACTCGCAAGAATACCAATATAAGAGGGAAAACAACAATTTGTTCTGTATGTGAAGAGAGGACTGGTTGGAAAGTGGCATTGCCATGAAGAATGCACCAGTGATGGTGACTGACAGTTAACTGCCAAGCATTGTTTGAAATTTAAACCAGGCAGTTTGACCTGATCAGCAAATGGCTGTCACTTGTTTTTAGCTGAAACGGATGCAATGTGTGTACATGTTCTTTCTGTCTGCAAAGGACAGGACCTTGTGTATTAACACATGTAGCTTCCAGTATATGCGAATGCACCACATTGTGAACCCGGCTGACAATATTAAAATGGTTGTCAGTGTAACTCTTAGCACATTGAGGGTTATTTAGTGATGTCTTTTCATTTGTTCATGAGATGTGGACATCACTGGCAAGGCCAGCATTTATTGCCCATTCCCAGTTGCTGTTGAGAAGGTTCTGATGAGCGGCTGCAGTTTGTATGGTATACCTACAATGCTGTTAGGAAGGGTGTTCCAGGATTTTGCCCCAACAACAATGAAGGAACAGCAATATAGTTCCAAGTCAGGATGGTGTGTGATTTGGAGGGGAACTTGTAGGCGGTTGGGGGAGAGCCAGTGTCATAGAAGGACATGCAGAACCTGAAGAAAAACAGAAAATGCTGGAAAAACTCAGCAGGCCTAGCAGCATCTGTGGAGAGAGGAACAGTTAACGTTTCGATTCTGTATGACCCTTCTTCAGAGCTCACATGCAGAAGGATGTATTTTTGGATATGTTGCTATGTGTTTGATACCCTTGTCCTTCTAGGTGGCAGAGGTTTAGAAAGTGCTGTTGAAGGAGGCTTGGTGAATTGCTGTAAAGCATCTCTTATATGGTACACATTGCTGCCATTGTGTGCCAGTAGTGGAGGGAGTGAATGTTTAAGGTGATGGATGGGGTGCTGACCAAGCAGACTTTGTTATGGATAGCTCAGATTTTGAGTGTTGTGCAGCTGCACTCATCCAGGCTAGTGGAGAAGATTCCATCATGCTTCTGACTTGTGCCTTGTAGATTATGGAAAGACTTTAGGATTGATGTAAAAGCCACTGTTCCGCCTGATCTTGTGTTAAAATTGTGTTAAAATAACTTTAGTATATAGGCTCTCTGGAGCACAGAGTGGGGGAAGGGAGCAGAGAAAAACAGGTGTCTTAGAGGCATGGACAAAAGAGCTGAACTCGTGAGGTGAGTGACATCAAGGCCGCCTTTGACCGAGTTTTTAAAATTTTTTAATTCATTCATGGGATGTGGGCATCACTGGCTAGGCCAGCTTTTATTGCCTAACTCTATTTGCCCTTATTCAGAGGGCATTTTTAAGAGTCAAACACATTGCTGTGGGCCTGGGGTCACATTTAGGCCAGACCAGCTAAAGATGGCAGATTTCCTTCCCTAAAGGACATTAGTGAACCAGATGGGTTTTTACAGCAATCGACAGTGGTTTCATGGTCATCATCAGACTTTTAATTCCAGGATTTGAATCCGGGTCCCCAGAGCAATGGCCTGGGTCTCTGGATTACTAGCCCGGTGACAATGCCAGTACGCCATCGCCTCCCCGAGTGTGACATCAAGGAGCTCTACCAAAACTGGAGTCAATGGGAATCGGGGGAAAACACTCCATTGGTTGGAGTCATACCTAGCACAAAGGAAGGTTCGGCTCCAAGACATCACTGCAGGAGTTCCTCAGCGTAGTGTCCTAGGCCCAACCATCTTCAGCTGCTTCATCACTGACCTTGCTTCCATCATAAGGTCAGAAGACAGCAGTTCGCTGATGATTGCACAATGTACAGCACCATTCACGACTCCTCAGATATTAAAGCTGCCAATGTCCAAATGCAGCAAGACCTGGGCAATATCCAGGCTTGGGCTGACAAGTGGCAAGTAACATTCGTGCCACACAAGTGTCAGGTAATGACCATCTCCAACAAGAGAGAATCCAACCATCGCCCCTTGATGTTCAATGGCATTACCATTACTGAATCCTCCACTATCAACATCCTGGGGCTTACCATTGACCAAAAACTGAACTGGACTAGCCATATAAATACTGTGGCTACAAGAGCAGGTCAGAGGCTAGGAGTCATGCTACAAGTAACTCACCTCTTGACTCCCCAAAGCCTGTCCACCATCTACAAGGCACAAGTCAGGAGTGTGATTGAATACTCCCCACTTGCCTGGATGAGTGCAGCTCCCACAACACTCAAGAAGCTTGACATCATCCAGGACAAAACAGCAGTCTTGATTTGCACCCCTTCCACAAACATTCACTCCCTCTACCACCGACTAACAGTGGCAGCAGTGAGCACTGTCACCAAGATGCCCTGCAGAAACTCAACCAAGGCTCCTTGGGCAGCACCTTCCAAACCCATGACTGCTACCATCTAGAAGGACAAAAGCAGCAGACACATGGAACACAGGTGGGACACCACTACCTGGAAGTTCCCCTACAAGCCACACACCATCCTGACTTGGAAATATACCACTGTTCCTTCACTGTCGCTGGGTCATAATCCTGGAACTCCCTCCATAACGGCACTGTGGATGTACCTGCACCAGATGGACTGCAGCGGTTCAAGAAGCACCTCACCACCACCTTCTCGAGGGCAATTAGGGATGGGCAATAAATGCTGGCCCAGGCAGCGATGCCCACATCTCATCAATGAATAAAATTCAGCCTGAATATTGGATGTTGTTTGGAATTCTAGGTTTAAAGCATTGCTGACATTTGGTGTAGTTATGTATGCACAGCTTTTTTAAAAAGTGGTCAGAACTTGTTTGTCTGAACCAGTATTTCTCAACTCATGTTTCCATTGGCACATCATCGGTGTTTAAGCCTAGAAAAGCCTTGTGGTCTAACTCTTGCCTGTCCTGGATCTGGTGGCATTCTCCATCCCTACACAGCTTGAGTTCTTTATTTTCCTGTTTTCCCCTCTGTTACAAGCTGCTGATCCTTTCCAGGGTATGTTTCTACAGTTGACAGCAGCCTCATATGCTAGGGCGTGAGTGTCCCCTGTGGAGTCTCACTTAGATTCGAAGCCGTACTCTGGACAATACCTGGCGTTGTCACTCATTCCAGTTATGTTAAAACAAGAATAAAATAATAATAGTGATATAACAATTATAATTGATATAAGAAGTAATAAGAAAGGTATCTAACTGTATTGAAAGGAGTAAGAACTTCTATTATAAGAAAGGCAAGTTTACTTACTTACTACACATACTATATTACTGATACATACTATATTACAAATGTTAACCCCAAATTGGCCTGTTCAAGACAGCTCTACAAAATGGTAAGATTCCCCATGGCTCATACATCACCAAGTCTCCCAATACCTTACACGGGTGGGCATGTCGGCTCATCTCTACGTACCTGGTTCTTCCTCCCATAGTCTCGAGTGGTTGACTTATCTACTCTGGCTGCAGCCCTGAATCGTGGAAGCAGTGTCCATTGAAGACAAATTTCTGGCTCTGTTCCAGCCTTATGAGACTTTCTCCTGATGTTCTCAAAACAGTGAGTCTGGAAAAACATGAGTCCTTATTAATTCTTCTCATAGGCACTGAAAGGCTTTGCAGACTTGTGCAAACAACTGGAATGTTGCCATGTTTTGATGGTGCCTCCCATCTGCCATCCCAGGTTTTATGTCCATCAACAAACCCCATCTCCTGATTCCACAACATAGTTGACCATCCCAATTGTAAGGCTACTCATTGACCTGACTTGTAGTTGAAGTGTCATCGAATGCAGTAAGAAAAAGGACTTCTGATGAATAAAAGACAACTTTTATTTTAGTAGTCTAGCTGGGAAAGGGAAAACAAAGATGTAGTCCAAATACCAGCTGTCAATTGCCAATATGAAAAAAAGCTTTTGGGTAAACACATCTACAGTTAATAATACCACTACTGATTGTACTTTGATTAATTAATCAATAATAACCTGACCTAGGTTTAAATCAATGTCTACAAAGTAAGATTCAGTAAAGGTTTTCTTAACAATCAAAAGTGAAGCAGAAATAAAATTACAAAAACTAGTGATTGCTGGCTGTAGGCCTACACATTCAAGTGGCTATTGGCGTATGTCAGATTTGAATGTTGAGTTAAATAGTCTAGACACAAATTTCATGTATTTGTTATTTTCTTTCTACCCAATCAAGTGTAGGTGTGAAAAAGATTTTTTTTAAGAGCACCAAACTCGAAATCAAATAAGTGTTCATAATTTTATCCAACACAGGATGGCAATAGAGTCAAACTTTTCACTTCTTCCCTTGCTCTTTTGCTTTACTTTGCCCCCTTCCTCCAAAAAAGTGAACTGTCTTAAATGAAAGTGGGAATTGTGCATGCAAACAGTAAGCAGAGAATTGTACGGCACAGAAAAAGGCCTCTTTGAAAGCGCTATCCAATTTGTTTCCAAACCCCCTCTTTTCCCATAGCCCTCAAATTTTTCCTTTCAAGTATTCATCCAATATGTTTTGAAAGTTGCTATTGAATCTACTTCCACTATTCTTTAAAGCATTGCATTCCAGAATGTAACTTGCTATATAAAAACATTCCTGCTCATCTCTCTTCAAGTTTTTTGCCCTCTGGTTGCTGACCTTTGTGCCAGTGGAAACAGTTTCTCATTATTAAGAAAACCCTTCATAATTTTGAGCACCTCTGTTAAATGCCCCTTTGCTCGAAGGAGTGCAATTCCAGCTTTTCTGCACTTCACATGATTGAGGTTGACTATGTCTAAGTTTCGAAACCCCCTCAGATAAGGTGTTAGCTGATGACCACAGTTTGGGTGTTGAGAGAAATTCTTCAACGCAAGCGCCTCCTCTTCCCCTCAGTCAGCATCTGATCTAACATAGATCATGGTATGGTGGTAATATCACTGAACTGGTGATCCAGAGGACTAGGCAAACGCTCTGGGTACGCTGAGTTCAAATTCCACTATGGCAGCTGGTGGAATTTAAATTCAATTTATTTAAAAAATTCTGGAATTGAAAGCTAGCCTCAGTGATAGTGACCATGAAACTATCATCAATTGTCATTAAAAACCCACCTGGTTCACTAATGCCCTTTTAGGGAAGGAAATCTGCCATCCTTACCTTGTCTGGCCTACATGTTACTCCAGACCCACAGCAATGTGGTTGACTCTTAACTGATCTCAAGGGCTATTAGGGATGAGCAGTCCCTTAAACAAAATAGCTTGATGCTTGATGGTTCTTTGATTTCAGTGAGAGTGATTGCCAACAATTCATCATAAAATAAAGATCAGTACTTTGTTTATTTTTTAGTTGGCAGATGTTTATATGTCAAGGGCATCTTTTTGAAACTGAAGACGATAGCACAGTTACTGAATTTTGCTGCATTTTGTGTATGAGCCCATGCATCGCTTGTTCTGCCATTTTCAGTTGGCATTGTACAAGCAAATTACAAATCCAGTGAACATTGCATAAAAATCAACATTTTAAGTAGCCTTAACCACAAGCTGAGCTGAAGGTTTCAAATGATGGGAGACGGCAGTTGGGTGCCATTGTGAGTGTTGTACAGCTTTTCTTGTACTGAGATTATGGTGGCTTTCATTCTAATTAAAAGTTCTGATTTTTTTTGGCTCCCTCTCCCTCTCTTTTGGTCTCAGGTGAAAAAATGCCAATTTGTCTGATCTAGTATTGTGTTAACAGCCAAGAGTGAGGTAACATGGGATGGGGAGGAAGAGAACAAACATGTATTCACCCTGTTGCTCACTTTTTTCACCTTGTTCCATTGCACCTAGCCAACATACTATTGTGTCACGTTACTGTTTCTCCCACACCATTTTAGGAAGACAGTTGCTTAAATTTGTATGGAGGTTTTAATGGATGTAGCTTATATTATTTGCTCACCGCTATATTTTTCTCCCATTCTGAGGCCTGTAATTTTTCCAGTTTAACCACAATCATTTAAGCTGTGTGTGTTTCTGGACGGAAACAGACAGGTGCTCTGAAAACAGTAATTGTTTTAAACCCTTACAACATGGTGGGCTTGAACACAGCCCGAGAACTTTTTTGCAGCACTTCATCAACAGGGGATGCCTTTGTTCTCTGCTTGAAAAACAATAATAGCATAAATCTAACCAGTTTTTCTTGTAATTGAATGGCGTTCATTTTGCTTCTTGGAATATTAACAATTACATCATCTGATGGTAGAGACAATGTTTGAAACTGCTCATGTAGTTGGATGCATACTGGCTCCGGTTCAAATTCCTAGGACCTCAAACCTGCAGAACTCTTTTTATATTTGTATCTTTCTCTAATTTTTTTTCTTCTGTCTGCCTCTGTCTGATTGCTTGTTCTCTAGTTCTGCCTGGCAGGTTCTGGCTCTGCCCCACTCCTTGTGCTCTGTCTCCATTAAAGATGATTTATTGATCTGCAGAACTATTGAAAAGGTCAATTTAATCCAGATGCGATTTGAATTTAAGGCCAAGTTAAGTTGTTTTTTAAATTAGTGTGTAAGTTTAGAGCAAAATTTTCTATTAAGCTCTTAGTTCATTGGCAGGTATGATAAGATTCCTTCAATGTGGAGGCTGCTGGGTAGCTCTCTGTGTGGCAAGGTGGTAATCTAATTCAGGATTCAAATAACACCATTGACTGAAGAGCTGAATGATCTATATTCATCTAGTGAAACTCGCGATTAAATTACTGACTTAAATTTGCCCAAGGGCAGTGATGTATTGTGCACAATATATGTGCAGTGATTAAATTCTTATTTCACATCCTCCATGTGCAAATTGGGATTTTATCCTGTGTTTAGAGTATGTCCACAGTACAGACAACTAAGCTGTGGCCATCTACTGGACATCTGAGCATCCACACCCATGCAACACATGACCTGCGTCAAAACGAAGTGCTCCATTGTTGAATCAGCATATCCACAGCAACACCTGTCAATGGTGTAACCGTTAAGCATGTACATTAGTCCACTCTTCATTAGGTAACGTGTTTGCGGCATGAACTTGAGTTCAACTTGCCAAGTTTGCTTTGGGTGTATCGGGAATATTGCACATTTTTGTGCTATTTGAATACATTAAAGCAATGCAGTTAGCTTAAGAATCAAACTATGCTAGATGAGCATATGCCTGCACTGATTGATTTTGCACTGGCACAGTCAGGAGTCAAGAACTTGCTTTTAGTTAACGCCAGCAACAATTTTTTCTCCTGGTGCACCTTGGGATGTTTACAATATTAACGTTGTTGGTTATACAAATGCAAGCTGTTGGTGCATGATTTCATCAGGGCTGAATTTGGGCACCAACCAGTAGTGTAGATGATTTTAACTCAGAAATAATCAACATTTAGTCCATCAATCCATGGTGGAGATCTCCACATGAGCAAGATAATCTAATCCACTCTCTGACTTGTGTCCCATAGACTTTAATACTCCTCTCTCTTGGGTAACTAATTTCCTTTTAAAAGGAATAAGGATTCTGCTGCAGCAAAAACATATTCTAACTAACTCCTGTGTACTAAGGTAAATTCTAGCATCCCCCTTCAACTTCTTGTGATCACTCTAAATTTGTACCATTGCATTGCCACCTCATTGACCAGTAGTAACAAGGTATCACCATTTGACTTCAAACTTCGAAGAGCTCTATTGGGGCACCTCTTAACCCTCTTGGTTTTGGTTAAGTGCCTTAACTTTTCCAGTCTCATCGTAGTTGTAACCTTCCATTGCTGGTAGCAATCTCGTGAATGTGACAATTTTTCCATTGCTTTTAAAAAATTATTCCAAAAATGGGCTGCCCAAAACTGTTCACATATCAAAGCATTATTTTGGTCCAAAAGTGACATTTGTAATCTCCAAGGGGTCAACTTTTTCAGTAAAAGGTAACACTTCTCAGGTAAAGAACACTCATCTCAAAGGTCCCAGCACTGACCATCAGGTTGTCGTACTGATGCGTGGTTGAATCTGATAGCACTTTTTCGTTTGAATTGTTGTCTTTGGATTAGCCGAGAATTGTAATGGAATGTAAGAGGTGGAAAGTAATGTGCACGGTTAAATGTGCATGACTAATCATTTGTTGATGGCATTTACAGTTAAGAAATGGGTTGTGAATAGGAAATGTGTGTGTTGTTAGTCCTGACTGGTTTTGAAATTGAACAACCTTTATATAAAAGTTATGTTGCCACATGCAGATTTGTTGCGAGCAGTTGTTTCATATTGTACATGCCAGTTGCTTAGAATGAGAAAAGAACCTGTACGTAATTGGGCACAAACAAGAACTCTGAATTGTATGTGGAACTAAATCAAAATGTAGTTTTGTGCATCCACTTTGCTCTCCAGTCCTTCCAAGGTGCAGCAGTCACAAAAAGCCTCAATCCTATTGGCAGATATAGCCAAGGAAGGGATAGGCAACTGGCGCTATTAACTTACACCTTGGCCAGACCAAGGAGCAGGCAAATGTAGAGGTCGTACAAACTAGTGTGGAGAGGAGCAGGCAAGTTTGGAAAATGGGCACGCAGTTATATTAGAATGCAGTATATCTGATTGTAACATGTCAACCTGGTGAAGCTACAACATAGGACATGCCAAATAGCCAGGGCAGCACATGCAAGAGACAGATAAGTGATCCCACAACCAATAGATCAGATAAGTCCTGTCACACTTGTCGGGAATGGTGGCGGACAATTAAACAGCTCACTGGAAGAGGATGCTCCACAAATATCCCCATCCTCAATGATGGGGGAGCCCAGCACATCAGAACAAAAGACAATGCTCAAGCATTTGCAACAAACTTCAGCCAGAAGTGCAGTGTGGGTGATCTTTCTCGGCCTCCTCTTGAGGTTCTCAGCATCACATGCCAGTCTTAATCGTTTCAATCCACGTGATATCAAGAAATGGCTAAAGGCGGCAGACACCGGCTTCAGGCCCTGACAAATATTCCAGCAATAGGACTGAAGACCCGTGCTTCAGAACTTGCTGTGGCCCTAACCAAGTTGTTCCAGTGCTGCTACGACACTGGTATCTACCTGACCATGTGGAAAATTGCCCAGCTATGCCCTGTGTACACAAAGCAGGACAAATCTAACCCGACCAATTACTCCTGCAACACATTAAATCATCAGCAAAGCGATGGAAGGTGTCATTGACATTGCTATCAAGTAGCACTTATCAGAAATTACCTGCTCACTGACGCTCGGTTTGGGTTCTGCCAAGGCCATTCAACTTCTGACCTCAATACAGCCTTGGTCCAAACATGGACAGAAGAGCTGAACCCGGTGAGGTGAGAGTTACTGCTCTTGACAACGAGGCAGCATTTGACCAAGTGAGGCATCAAGGAGCCCGAGCAAAACTAGAGTCAATGAGAATCGGGGGAAAACTGTTCACTGGTTGTAATCATACCTAGCACAAAGGAATATGCTTGTGGTTGGTGAAGGTCAATCATCTCAGTTCCAGGACATCACTACAGGAGTTCCTCAGTTGAGGTTCCTAGGCCCAGCCATCTTCAGCTGCTTCTCTGAGCTTCCCTCCATCATAAGGACAGAAGTGGGGATGTTTGCTGATGTTCAATGCCATTTGAGATGACTCTGGTACTGAAGCAGTCTGTGTCCATATGCAACATTTGGGCTTGGGCTGATAAGTGGCAAGTTGCAATTGTGCCACAAGTGCCAGGCAATAGCCACAACCAACGAGAGGGAGCCCAACCATTGCCCCTTGACATTCATTGGCATTACCATTGCTGAATCTCCCACTGTCAACGTCCTGGGGATTACCATTGACCAGAAACTGAACTTGTTGCTGGGTCAAAATCCTGAAACTCCCTTCCAACAGCACTGTGGATGTACTAAGACAACACAGACTGCAGCAGTTCAAGAAAGTGGCTCACAACACCACCTCTAGGGCAGTTTGGGATGGGCAGTAAATGTTGGTCTAGCCAGCGATGCCCTCATCTGTGAAAGAATAATTAGTGGGGAAATATGAAGTCTGCTCTGACAGGAAGAACAGGAAAGCAGAATATTTAAATGGAGAGAGACTGCAATCTGGTTGCCCTGATACAAAGTTCACATGCAGGTGCACCAAGTAATTAGCAAGGCAAATGGAATGTTGGCCATTAATGCGAGATGGGGTGGAGTATATAAGTAGTTAAGTCTTGTTAGAACTGTACAGGGCATTGGTGAGATCACACCTAGAGTATGGTGTGCAGTTTATTTTTATTCATTCACAGGGCGTGGGCTTCACTGGCTGGCCCAGCATTTATCGCCCATCCCAAGTTGCCCTTGAAAAGGTGGTGGTGAGCTGCCGCCTTGAACCGCAGAAGTCCATGTGGTGTAGGTAGACCCACAGTGCTGTTTGGAAGGGAGTTCTAGTGTTGACCCAGCGACAGTGAAGGAACGGTGATATATTTCCAAGTCAGGATGGTGAGTGACTTGGAGGGGAACTTCTAGGTGGTGGTGTTCCCATGTGTCTGCTGCCCTTGTCCTTCTAGATGGTGGTAGTCGTGGGTTTGGAAAGTGCTGTTGTAGGAGCCTTGATGAATTCCTGCAGTGCATCTTGTATTTGGCATACACTGCTGCTACTGTGTGTCGGTGGAGGGACTGTATGTTTGTGGATGTTGTGCCAATCAAGCAGGCTGCTTTGTCCTTGACGGTGTCAAGCTTCTCGCAGGATTCCTAGCCTCTGATCTGCTCTTGTAGCCACACTATTTACATGGCTAGTCCAGTTCAGTTTCTGGTCAATGGTGCCCCCCCGCCCCCAGGAAGTTGATAGTGAAGCATTCAGTGATGCTAATGTCATTGAATGTCATGGGGCAATGGTTAGATTCTCTCTTGTTGGAGATGGTCATTGACTGGAACTTGTGTGGCACGATTGTTACTTGCCACTTGTCAGCCCAATCCTGGATATTGTCCAGCATTTGGACATGGACTGCTTCAGTATCTGAGGAATCGCAAATGGTGCTGGATGTAGGCCTCCTTACTGAGCGAGGGATGTATTTGCATTGGAAGCAGTTCAGAGAAAGTTCACTAGGCTGAGTACTGGGCTGAAGAGGTTGTTATGAGGAAACGTTTAGCAGGTTGGGCCTATACTCATTGGAGTTTAGAAGCATGACGGGTGATCTTACTCAACTATAGAAGATTCTGAGGGGGCTTCATAGGGTGGATGCTGAGAGGATGCTTCCCTTCATGGGGGAGTTTAGAGCTTAGGGACACAGTATAAATTAAGGGGTCTCCCATTTAAGATGGAGGTGAGGAGAAATTTCTTTTGACTGTCATTCATCTTTGGAGTTCTCTTCCATAGAGCAGTGGAGGCTGGGTCATTGTCTAACTAAGCTTTGAACGTATTCAGATTTTTGATTTTCAAGGGAGTCGAGGATTGTTGGGTGGGATGCAGTAACGTGGAGTTAATGCCAAATCAGATCAGCCATGATCTTTAAAATGGTGGAGCAGGTTCGAGGAACTGAATGGCCAACTCCTAAATCTTTTGTCCTCACTTTCTTAAGGATCTCTAGTTCGGTGTGAGGATATGAATATGGTGGTGTTATATGTAGCTTTTGTACATAACTTTGAACAAAAATGCCTGCCTTAGTCCAAACTCTTTGCTCCTCCACCCATAAAATCGCTTAACAATAGATCAATACTTTTTTTAAAAATGACAAAAATGAGAGTTTTTCCTGTCTGAACTGATCTGTAGGTCTTTAGGAGAAACGTTAAATATTGCAAGAGTGAATTTTGTGGTTTTTGTGCCAAGGCTGACTTCAGCTCGGATAAAAGTCTCTAATTGAAAAATTGTCAGGGCAATTCTGAGTCTCCATTAGCTTGTTTTGAATTTTGTATGAAGCATGTTTAGAATTCCTTTAGTACACCTCTCTGCCTTGCCTTCCTTCTTTAAGACACTCCATGAAACCTACCTCTTTGAATAAAGCTTTTGGTCATCTGACATAATATCTTATGTGGCTCAGTTTCACAGTTTTATAATGCTCCTGTGAAGCACCTTGCTATGTTTCATTGTTAAAGGCGCTTTATTAAAATGAGTTGTAGCTGCTTTACCTTGGCAATAGTGAAACCTTTCACCTGATTCGTGTTTCTGTGGCTAGCGAATTCGGTAAATGTGGAATTTGTGAGTTGAAGGAGAATGGCGTAATCAACAGCAATAACTTGCATTTATATAGCACATTTAAAGTCATAAAATATCCCAAAACACTTCACAGGTGATTTATCAAATGATATTGGACATCAAACCTCTTAAGGAGATATTAAGACGGGTGGCCAAAAGCTTGATTGAAGAGGCAGGTTTTAAGGAGAGTCTTAAAATAGGAGAGAGTGGTGGAGAGGTTTGGGATGTATTCCAGAGCTTAGAGCAGTGGTGGGCACCCTGTGGCCCATCAGACATTTTGTTGACTGTTGCACACGCGCTGGGTTGCCAGATTCCACTGATTTCTACCCAAATAGTTTTTTCCTAGCAGTATTACTAAAGTGATACAGACGCAAAGCAAGGGCACGTGAAGTGAGGTGCGTGCTGATTGCACACAACATTGACTAAGAGTCGTGCGCTCCCTATACGTCCAATCGAATTGCTGCTATGGTTCAGTCGGCACACCCGCAAATTCTTATTCGTGGGGTCGTTCACATGCCCAATTTCAATCTTGTGGCCCACTGAGATGGAGGGCTACTCGTGTAGCCCCCTCATGAGCCTAGGTTTCCCATCGCTGGCTTGGAGCCAAGGCGGCTGAAGGCACAGCCACCACAAATGAAACCTATTAAAACTGAGGATGTGCAGAGACCTCTTGGGGTTTAGGGTTGAATGAAGTTAGAAATAGGGAAGGGTGAGGCCAGAGAGAGAGATTTGAAAGCACAACTGAGAATTTTATGATTGGCTCCAGGTCTGGCAATGGCTCAATGTAGGCCATATCAATGAGCAGGTCAGGGGTGATTGGGTAAATGTGACTTGATGCAAATTAGGATACGAGCAAGGTAAATTACTTCAAATTAACTTTTAGGACCGAGGCCACAGGTTCAAACCAGTAAAAGGTAAATTTAAGATTAACAACAGGAAATGGTTCTTATCAGTGATCAATGTATGGAATAGATTTCCAAATAGAAGTAGAGGTGAAACCTTAATTATTGCAACAGGGGGAATTGAGGGGCTTGGTAGATGGCTGAATGGCTTCATCTGTAATTTTCTTGTGATGTCTGTAAATAATGGGATTTCATGGAAGAGATAAGTTGAATGAAAGGTAACCGGGAAAACTATGAAGAAGGGGGAGTGGGAGACTGGTGAAAGAGAAGGAAGATGAAGGACTCAGAGAGGAGGAAAACAGTCATGGAAAGAGAAAACAGTATTGTAAAAATAATTGAACATTCTTATTTGGATTATTGTCCTGTCTTCTATCAGAAACATAATTGTTGCTTGCATCGTGTGTCATTTAATGAGGCAATTAATAGACCACAGAGAATATTCACCTTGGTCAAAGATGGAGCAATATTTCATTGTTATTTATATGTTACATGAGCATCAAGGCTAATATTCCTGCTTGACAGGATATTATGATTCTGCAATATCTCGAATGATAAAAACACATCCTGTAATTATCACTTTGTTTCTGAGGCTGAACTTCATCACTTGAGGTTGTCAGTCTGCGGTCAAAGCTGTTCATCAAAAAAAAGCAAGCCATAGGCTATAGCTTTCTACGGGAATTAGAAAACCAATTTGGCAGCTAGCATGCAAGGGTAGTGAAACTCTTGCCTCAGGCCTTGGGAGAGACTGTTTCAGTGGCAAAGAAATAAGGTATGCAGCATAGTGCAGGATATCACCATTTGGTGTTTGTCTTTTATTACCAGGGTCAAGTGATATTATTAATACATTTATATTGTACGTCCTAGGTTAGATACTGCAAAGAATAACAGGTACAAATGCAATTGGTTGCACTGATGAACAGAGAGCCATAGTCTGCCATTACAATTTCAACCCAGAAGCTTAACCACTGCCATTGTATTAAATGGCTTTTGCTGTCATTGTGCATTCCTGTGGTATTGGGGTAAGTTGAGCAACTTGGGAAAACACACCGGATCAGTAAATGCTAAATCAGTTGTAGGCCAATACTCCATGTTGGCAATGCAGTTGCCCTCATTTGTAGTAGCTTGTTAGCATTATCAAAATGATTTGTTTATAGAAAATGTAGCATTCTGTCACTGTGCCTATCCACGTGTGCATTATGATGCCCAGCTGAGGTTACCACTGGACAAGTCTGATCCCAGGGTGGAACCCAGCTTGATAGATCCTAAATTTAATTTTGTTTGTTTAGATATGTGGAAAGGGGCCACTGAACAGAGTCAGCTAATGAACTTTTAACAAAAGCATAAAACATTTTTTTAAACAAGAAAAGATGAGCTATATTACAATACTCCTTCGCCCACAGCTATACTTTCACAGACATATACAGATTTGTAAAGATAACACAAGTTGCAAAAGTTATCTTTTATACTCTAATATTCACAGGAAGCACAGTCCATGTAAGCCACTTGGCAACCTGTGGTCAAACACACCACACTCTGAAACCAAGTGACAGATGCCACCCTAGATAGTTGCTATGATTTTCTCCCCCCCCCACCAAAGACGCTTGTTAGACCATGAGCCAACTAGTCTCACTGAACTCTGTCTTTCACATGAGGGTTTCCAATCTCTACTCTCCAACAACCCACTTTGGAATCTTCTCCCAAACAGACGTTTTCTCTCAGATGCCTTCTGCAAGAGTTCGCCTCCAGGGTTTCAAACTCTCCTTCTGATGTTCCTCTTCACGGGTCACCGCATGCATTCAAGCTGTCTTCCATGCACTCTCTCTCACTGACTCAGCTGTCAACAGTACACCATTGCTTCACATGCGCGTAGCAAAGAGTTACAGACCTTCAGTTGTCTCTTCAGACTTTCTGGCCTCTTACAAGCTGTTCTCACATTAAATCAAGCTTATGAAAAATCAAGTGTAAATTTATGCTTTGCTCTCTTCTATTTTTGTGGATTTATTATTATACTGGAGGAATACCTTTGCTATAATGTTCTGTTTCATGGGTTGAGACTGGCCTGCTGCTTATAACTGAACATAACATTAGGTTGCGTTCACGCATCACAAATCTGCAACTCACTTTAAAGCGAGATCAAAACTGTTTTCTAAATATCTGGTTTTAATATTGGTTAACATCTGGTAGTGTAAAGCATTTGGATTATTGTGCATGTTGGTCTTTAAAAGCTTTCTGCAGCTTTTGTCTCTGTAAATCTGAAGCTTGGAGCTTTTATCCCTGCCCCTCACTCTTAACTTCACTTAACAGGACCTTTTTCCAGGTTTCTATCCTTCCTTTGACTAGAAGGTCTGCTTAGGACTTTCTCCTGTTCCACTACCCTGGATTTTGGGGTCTTTTCTTTAGCTTGGGCCTGGCTATCTGCCCCCTTATACTCCAGACTCTCCTGGCAGCTGCTTTCAAAACCAACTGAACTCAAATAGCTTCTAAATGATTTGGCCAGAGTGGACTGGGAGCAGCTACTTTTAGGTAGATCTGCGATAGAGCAGTGGGACTCATTCAAGAAGGAAATAGGGAGAGTACAGGGCCAACATATTCCAGTAAAGACAAAGGGTGAGACCAACAAATCCAGGGAACCCTGGATGTCGAGGGATATACAGGATTGGATAAAGAGAAAAAGGGAGGCTTATGGCAGATACCGAGGGCTCAAAACAGTGGAAGCCCTAGAGAGTATAGAATGCGTAGGGGGAACTTAAAAAGGAAATTCGGAGAGCAAAAAGGGGGCATGAAAAGACATTGGCAGGTAAAATAAAGGAAAATCCAAAGATATTTTACAAGTACATTAAGAGTAAGAGGATAACTAGGGAAAGAGTAGGGCCCATTAAGAATCATAGTGGTAATTTGTGTGTGGAGCCGGAAGATGTAGGTAGGGTTCTAAATGAAAACTTTTGTCGGTGTTCACAAGTGAGAGGGACGATGTGGGTATGGAAATCAGGCAGAAGGACTGTGATGTAATTGAAGAAATTAGCATAGAAAGGGAGGAGGTTCTAAGTGGTCTGGCGGGGTTAAAAGTAGATAAATCTCCAGGCCCGGATGAAATGTTTCCCAGGCTGTTGAGTGAGGCAAGGGAGGACATAGCAGGGGCGCTGGCAATTTTCAATACCTCTCTGGCCACAGGAGCAGTGCCAAAGGACTGGAGGACAGCCAATGTGGTATCGTTATTCAAGAAGGGAGGAAGTGATAAACCAGGGAACTACAGGCCAGTCAATCTAACCTCAGTGGCGGGGAAGCTATTGGAAGCAATTCTGAGGGACAGAATTAATCTACACTTGGAGAGGCAGGGATTAATCAAGGACAGTCAGCATGGTTTTGTTAAGGGGAGGTCATGTCTGACCAATTTGATTGTATTTTTTGAAGAGGTGACCAGGTGTGTAGATGAGGACAATGCATTTGACGTAGTCTACTTGGACTTCAGCAAGGCTTTTGGGAGACTATTAACGAAGGTAAGAGCCCATGGGATCTAAGGCAAATTGGATCCAGAATTGGCTGAGTGGCAGGAAGCAGAGGGTGATGGTTGAGGAATGTTTTTGTGACTGGATGCCTGTGTCCAGTAAGGTTCCACAGGGATCGGTGTTGGGTCCCTTGCTGTTTGTGGTATATATAAACGATTTAGACTTAGATGTAGGAGGGTTGATCAGTAGGTTCACGGACGATGCAAAAATTGGGGTGGTAAATAATGAGGAGGGTAGCCTTAGATTACAGGAAGATATAGATGGGCTGATCAGTAGCAAATTGAATTTAATCTGGATAAGTGTGAGGTGATACACTTGGGCAGGACAAACAAGGCATGGGAATACACAATGAATAGTAGGACCCTGGGAAGTACCGAGGATCAGCAGGACCTTGGTGTGCATGTCCACTGGTCCCTCAAGGTAGCAGGACCGATAGATAAAGTGCTTAAAAAGGCACATGGGATACTTGCCTTAATTAGTCGATGCATAGAATATAAGAGCAGGGGGGTTATGCTGGAACTGTATAAAACGCTGGTTAGGCCACAGCTAGAGTATTGCGTGCAGTTCTGGAATCCGCATTATAAGAAGGATGTGATTGCAGAGAGAGTGCAGAGGAGATTTATCAGGATGTTGCCTGGGCTAGAGAGTTTTAGTTATGAGGAGAGATTGGATAGACTGGGGTTATTTTCCCTGGAGCAGAGGAGATTGAGGGGGGACATGATTGAGGTGTATAAAAATTATGAGGGGCTTAGATAGTGCATAGACAGGAAGGAACTTTTCCCCTTGGTGGAGGGATCAATAACCAGGGGGCATAGGTTTTAAGGTAAGGGGCAAGAGGTTTAGAGGGGGTGTGAGGAAGAATTTTTTCACCCAAAGGGTGTTGGGGATCTGGAACTCACTGCCTGAAAGGGTGGTAGAGGCAGAAACCTTCATAACATTTAAGAAGTATTTGGATGTGCACTTGCGATGCCATGGCATACAAGGCTATGGGCCTAGTGCTGGAAAATGGGATTAGAAGAGTTAGGTACTTGTTTGGCCGGCGCAGACTCAATGGGCCGAAGGGCCTTTTTCTGTGCTTTCGACCTCTACGACTCTAAATCAAGCTGCTGTTTCTAGTTTCTTCTATGTCTGTGGGAGGGACCTGCCCCTCTGGACCCCTGTTGCTAGGCAACAGCCCAGTTTCTCTACTCTTGTTTCTTTAATTTAGCTGCAGCAGTTGTAAAACTCCTCAGAAATGCAGGCACCTTTTAAAGTAAAACCCAATTTGACCTTTTCTTAACATACAAGTACAGAAATACAAATGAAACATTTAAAGCTAAAACTCATTCCTAACATCCACATATACAAATGTAACTTATTTAAACTATATTTCCCACAGCATTTTGGGTGCTGGTCTAGATGTAAACTTCCAGTTGTCACCTGTCTCTGAAGGAAGAAAAGAATTAACGCTTCCTGTTGATGACTTTTTGTCAGAACTGACTGAGCTTACTCTCCTCGTGTCCTTTTTGCTATGGGCGCAGGTTAATTTAATTAACCCTTCACTCCAGCCATTCAACCCTTTGCTTATGAGTCCCTGGTAAGTACTAATTTGCTTGTACCAAGGTACATCCTAGTGACAAAATGTAGAGGGCTATTCTTAGCACACTGTTACATTCATGGGTAGAGTTTTACACAGATTATCCACTCCAAGCTTCATTTGGAGCATAAAACAATGATGAGGGAAATGAAACACCAATAATGGGAATAATCTCATAGCACCTTTGTTTGAGATAATTCTTTGGGATGTGAAGTTCACTCCATGTCCCTCCTTTTGAAACACCTTGGGTTATGTCATGATATATGCTATACTATGCAGTTATTGCATCGAGGCATAGACGCGATCTCATTTTATTAGCGGACTTGTGTGCAGTCCATAGATATCTTTAATTCAATATATACAATGCTACCAGAAAAGTCTTGAGTAACTCTGCCTTTATAAATAAGATCATGCAGTACAAAAGCAAAAGAGGTGCTAAAGCAGTACATAATATTGGTTAGGCTGCAGTCTGGATATTGTCCTATTTTACTTCACTTCAGGACAGCTGTCAAGCCCATGGACCTGATGTAGAAGACATTTATAATATATTATACAGAAGGCTGCCATTTGGCCCATGATGCCATGCCAGTACTTGAAAGACCTATACAATTAGTGTTCCCCCACCACCACAGACCCCATAACCTGCATATGTTTCCCTTTCAGGTATTTGTTCAGTTCCCTTTTGAAAGTTATGATTGCATTTGCTTTCACCACCAATTCAGACCCTGTATTACAGATGATCATAACTCACTTTTAAAAAAAAACTCAGCTTGCTTCAGCTTCTTTTGATAATCTCTTGGATGATCGCAGGAATGCAAGATTTTTGTGATGAGAGACAAGAGAAACTTGGGGATTTTTTGCACTAAAATAGGGCATGAACATCTCTGATAGAGATGGTTAAAATTGTGGGATAAATGGGTGGAAATTGCTAAATGAGAATTAGAGGACATACTCTTCTTGCTTTAATCTATGATATGAAAATTGAGATAATGAAAATCTTTTTTCCCCCTTGAAGGTTGTTGGGCATGGAATTTCCCTAACAGCATGGCAGCAGTATCTTAAGAGAAAACTGGATGAATATATTAAAGAATGAAAGATCTTGAGCCAAGTACAGGGAATGGGAGTAATTAGATAGCTAGTTCTACAGGCCAACTCGGGAGAAATGGCTGCCTCCGCTTGTCACTGTTTCTGTGGCTAGTTGTGCTGAGCTGTGTGTAGTGTTTCCATTTCCATTGACAATTCCATTATGAATCACATCGCAGTATTGTCAAAGCAAATTCCTAGGTTGTTAGTACCGCTGATGGTCTGTGTCTGGTAATATTTTTCCCACTTATGCTCAACTCTGACTTGTCATGCCCAAACAGTGATGCATTCATGAAGCGTAAACAGCGCTGTTGAGAACTGGAGTGTTTCCTGCAGTATAACTAGACCACGAGTCTAGACAGTGTCATGTTTTAACAAGCCCTTTTGTAGATAGTAATAAAGTTTCTCTTTAAAAAAAAAAAAATTTGTACGCTTTTTGAGGCTGCCAGCCAACTGTCAACAGCACAATCACTTTTGTTTCAACTTGGTGTTTGCCACACATGCAGAATAGTTTGTGGTAATGCATCTGAACAGCTGGTTGCATATTTTAGGTACCTATTTGTTTGGGTGTGAGCTGTTGATCTCATGACAACAGCCTTCTGATGCAAATGATTGCGGTGCTGTAGATTTAACATTCCCCCACTTTTTAATAACCAATTATAGTTATTTTGGGGCCTTCCTTGCCCTGCCTACATGTACTAAATCATTCCAAAAACTTTTTACAGGCTATCAAATGTATCATCTCTTTATTGCTGAGAAAAGAGACATGTCAAAGCTTTTCGCCTTGCACTCATCAGGATATTTTGCAAGAATACCAATACAAGGGGAAAATAGCAACTTATACTTTGTGAAGAGAGCGCTGATTGGTTGGTAAGTGGACTCTGGTAGAGGTGCTGCCATGGAGAAATCACCAGTGATGGTGACTGACAGTTAACTGCTAAGCATTGTTTGAAATTTAAATCAGGCAGCTTGACCCTGATTGGTCAAGGCATTGCCCTGAGGAATGAGTCAGTGAATGGCTGTCACTTATTTTGTTTAGCTGAAACAGGTGCAATTGTGTACATGTTCTTTCTGCCTGCAAAGAGCAGGGCCCTGTGTATTAATATATGTAGCTTTCAGTACATGCAAATGTGCCACACTGCGATACCGACTGACAATCTTAAATTGGCTGTTAGCACACTGAGGATTATTTAGCAAATGTTGTCCGATCGCAGAATCACATCTAATGTTGCATGCTGTTTTGAGTTTTGCAAACACGGGCTGGTTGGGTATGGTCTGTACCTTGTCCGTTGCGAATAGCAGCTGGGTGGTGCTGTTAGATAGGATCCGCCAGCCTTGGGATGTACGGTTTACTACCTAGCATCGCACTGACACTGAAATTCATATACCAGATTACTCGTTTGTGTGATAAGCAGAACATCTTTTTGGCTTGATGGCAGCATCCTGTTAGTGGTGAATATCACTCATGTTGCTGCTGCATCGTAGAAGAGTGAAACAGCTTGCTTCACCTGTTGCTCAAATGTTTGAGATACTTTGCTCTTCCAGGGAAATCAGAGGCAGACTGGGCACTTTTCAGAGCCGAAAGTGATGGCCTTAGGCCAGTTCATGAGTTTGCATGATATACAGTGTGAAATAATCTAATAGCCATAGGGTAACCATTATCCCGCAAGATGTCTTTGATGCGCCCTATTTCAGCAATGGCTTGGGCCCTATGTATAAGGTTGGCGATAAGGCCAATCTTATAGCATGCGGAACTGTAAGAATCCTAATGCGTATATTGACCAGTGAAGGTAGGCTTGCGGTAGAGAACCCCCTGGCAGATTCTCAACCAGTCCACCAAGGAAGGGGAGTTAGTTTGACTGCTCCATTTCAAAGGTGAATTTGAGTGCAGGATGGAGCCCATTAAGACATGTAAGGAAATTGTTACATGCAGCTGCGGATTTAAATATAGCAAATGTATCATCCGCTTAGAAATATGCGAGGGGTAGGAGATCAGGTGTCAGTCCATCAAAGACCCGTTTCTCATGGAATGCAACAAAGAGGTTTGCGAGAGCTGGGCCTAGAGGTGATCCCATGGCAACACCATCTATTTGGGCATATAATGTATCATTAAAACTGAACTCAACTGCATGAGTTGCCAAGTTCATAAGCTCAGTGATTACTGATTCATGCAGTGGTGGTGGGCCTAGATCACCATGATGGTGCTGCAGCGCAAATACCTATGCATTAAGTGGAACATTGGTGAATTGGCTAGCAATGTCAAGTGAACACATAGACACAGGATTTGCATATTGATAGCAATCCTGTATGGCCTTTGCAAATGTGAAGGAATCCTTCACCATATATGTGGATAACTTGCTCAAAATTGGTTGTAATAAGTCACCCAGCCATATGTCTAATTCATGTTGTGCAAAACAGTCGTAGATAGGACGTAAGGGGACTTCACTTGTGTGTGTCTTGGCAGCCCATACATAAGCAGATGCAGCGTATATCAGCACCTCAACCAATCAGAGTCCACTTGCCAACCAATCAGCACTCTTTGCATATAAGTATAAATTGTTGTTTTCCCTTTATATTTGTATTCTTGCAGTGTCCTGATGACTGCAAGACTGAAAGCTTAGACATGTCACTTTTCTCAGCAATACTTAAGCTCTGTACTACCGAACAGCTATTATCTGTTTCTTAAAATAAAACATACACTCTTGATCCATAGATGTTTTTTCCCTCCTTTTTATTTCAACTGACAAATAGGCATTTCAATAACCCTGATGAAGGATCCCATCAAAAACATTAACTTGTCATTCTAATTCTTTATTAGTTAGATCAGTGTTCTGATGGCGCTGTGCTCTGCTGGGGTCATGTTTGATAAAGGATTTTAGATGTTGGCTGACCTAAGTTTGTGATTTTAATTTCAGTTGTTTCCACTGGGGAAGAGAAAGCTCACAAGATATTACTGAAGCATTCAAGATGCTGAATAGAATCCTGAAAGGAAAATTAGATACTTGAAAGAGTAGCTTTTGAGATGGATTCATTTTTAGAGCTGGGCAAATAAACTTGAGAGTTTATACTGGTTCTGTACGTTAGAAATACAACAACAAAAGTTTAACATATTTGCAGCACTCTCAATTCCTTTTATTTTGCTTGCCTTGCCTGGAATTTTGTTGGAAACGCAGAAATTCAACTACTTCTAAAAAGGATTTTCTTTCACTTGTTAAATGTATGAAAGTTTCAGCATTCCAAACTGGCAGCTGCAGAAGTTTGTAATTTTTCACCCTCTGCAGGAACATTTCTCATCCTTGCACTCCTGACATATTATTTTTGCAATTCTTCTGCAAAGGTACTTTTCCTTTGCCCCAATCCAATTAAATGATTTTTAATAGAATGGGGAGGAGAAAATATTTACTGCTTCAATAAGATAAATTGCACTTTTCTGACCATTCTGATTAAACCTGGATGTTTCTGGTCTATATGGCTCCAAGATGGTTTCTTTGGTGATTTGGAAGGTGTGAGGGGTGTTTTTCATTGCTGATTGATACTTAATTGTGATTGCAAAGCTAAGCCTAAATGTAATACTTTGGAGTCAAACTGAGAAGTAGTCAAGTTTGCTTTCATCTTTCTCGTCTCTTCAATGGCAGGTTAGACTTGTAGTGTAAAACATTTCCAAACAGCTTTCATTCATCATTCAGAATTCATGAGCATGCAACAGAAGTCCTCCTTTCAACCGATGAGCAAGAACCATGATCATGCGCTGATGTGGATTTGTGCTAAGAAGTGACATTGTTGCAGGGAGTTAGGATTCTACCCTGTGGGCACTTGTCACTGACAACTGGGTGTAGGCAGGTAAGGATGTGGAGATGGTTGTCTCTGATTAAAGCCCCTCAATGTGTACCAAGCAGTTGGTTATGAGTAAGCCTTGTATGTTTATTTGAACATTTAAAACATCAAAGTGGCTGTCATGCTGTCAAAACATGATCAAAAAACTCATGTGTTGGTTCTTCTGCTGAAAGATGTTACTTGGAGGCCTACTATGAGAACATATGCCTGTATATCTAGGGTTTGGTGCTTACTGTGATCAGGTTGCAAAGAGGAAAGTGGCACCTATGGAAGCCCTCCATGGAGGTGCTGTGGAAGCTTTCTGCATAGAAAGGTTGGAATCAGCCCATTGACTTTCCTCATCCATATGCATTCAATCTTACACCCATATCCAATTCTGCCAATAGTAAGCATCATGTGACAAGTTCCCTTAACTATGTATCCCTTGTTTTATTTTTAAATCAAACTTTCATAATCAATATTTGCTGCATGAAAGATGATTTGAAGAGCCACCTGTGCCACCTTAATTTGAAAAGTTATGAGATCACATGGAGTTCTTATCAGCTCTTTTTTTGTCTTTGAAATCTGATTGGTGATGGGAAAGGCACTCTGTTTTGACAGTGCAAGACACTCTGCTTTATGCCTACAGGGACCATTGAATGTCTTTGTTGCTTTGGAGATGGTTGTGCTTCTTAGAATATATGTTACATGGGCATCTTGATGTCCCTTGATATGATTGTGATATTAGAAAGACAATGGTTTGAGAATGGTTATGTCTTGTGTTAGGAAATAGAGATAGCTTAAATAAGTTATACTTGTATTTGTGGGTGTTAGGAATGAGTTTTAGCTTTAAAGTTTAACTTTGATTTGTATTTCTGTATCTGTGTGTTTAGAAAGGTCAAATGGAGTTTTAGTTCCACTTTAAAGAGCTGCTTGCATTTCTAATTAGACGTTTACGACCCCTATAAAGTGAAAGTAAACACGAGTAGGAAGAACAGAAACAAAAACAAAAATAGCTGGAAAAACTCAGCAGGTCTGACAGCATCTGCAGAGAGGAACACAGTTAACGTTTTGAGTCCGTATGACTCTTCATCAGAACTAAGGAAATATAGAAATGTGGTGAAATATAAGCTGGTTGAGGGGGGTGGGACAGGTAGAGCTGGATAGAGGGCCAGTGATAGGTGGAGGCAAAGAAGAGATTGCCAAAGATGTCATAGACAAAAGGACAAGGGTGTTGATGGTGATATTTTCTAAGGAATGTGCTAATGTTGACTTTAAGGGTAGAAAGCAGGACAAGCAAGTGACAGATGGCCCTAGTGGGGTTGGGGTGGGGGGAAGGGATCGAAATGGGCTAAAAAGTGGAGATAAAATGATAGATCGAAATAAACTTAAAAATAGGTGGGAAAAGAAAAATATATTTAAAAAATTATAAATTATTGGAAAAAGGGGGATCGGAAAGGGGGTGGGGATGGAGGAGAGAGTTCACGATCTGAAGTTGTTGAACTCAATGTTAAGTCCGGAAGGCTGTAGAGTGCCTAGTTGGAAGATGAGGTGCTGTTCCTCCAGTGAGCTTCACTGGAACATTGCATCAGGCCAAGAAGGGACATGTGGGCATGAGAGCAGGGTGCTATTTTGAAATGGCAAGTGACAGGGAGGTCTGGGTCATGCTTGTGGACAGACCGAAGGTGTTCCGCAAAGTGGTCATCCAGTCTGCGTTTGGTCTCTCCAATGTAGAGGAGACCACATTGGGAGCAACGAATGCAGTAGACTAAATTGAGGGAAGTGCACGTGAAATGCTGCTTCACCTGAAAGGAGTGTTTGGGCCCTTGGACGGTGAGGAGGGGGGAAGTAAAGGGGCAGGTGTTACACCTTCTGCAGTTGCATGGGAAGGTGCCATGGGAGGGGGTTGAGGTGTAGGGGATGATGGAGGAGTGGGACCAGGGTGTCCCGGAGGGAACGATCCCTGCGGAATGCTGCCGGGGGGGTGAAGGGAAGATGAGTTTGGTGGTGTCATCATGCTGAAGTTGGCGGAAATGGCGGAGGATGATCCTTTGATTGCGGAGGATGGTCGGGTGATAAGTGAGGATAAGGGGGCCCCTTTCATGATTCTGGGAGGGAGAGGAAGGTGTGAGGGCGGATGCGCGGGAGATGGGCAGGACACGGTTGAGGGCCCTGTCAACCACCATGGGTGGAAAACCTCGGTTAAGGAAGAAGGAAGACATGTCAGAGGTACTGTTTTGGAAAGTGGCATCATCAGAACAGATGCGACAGAGGCGAAGGAACTGAGAGAACGGGATGGAGTCCTTGCAGGAAGCGGGGTGTGAGGAGCTGTAGTCGAGGTAGCTGTGGGAGTCGGTAAGTTTGTAATGAATTATTGGTGGACAGTCTATCATCAGAAATTGAGACAGAGCGGTCAAGGAAGGGGAGGGAAGTGTCGGAGATGGACCATGTGAAAATGATGGAGGGATGGAAATTTGAAGCAAAATTAATAAATTTTTCCAGGTCCAAACGAGAGCATTAAGCAGCACCGAAGTAATCATCGATGTACCGGAGAAAGAGTTGTGGGAGGGGGCCGGAGTAGGACTGGAACAATGAATGTTCCACATACCCCATAAAGAGACAGGCATAACTGGGGCCCATGCGGGTACGTATAGCCACACCTTTTATTTGGAGGAAGTGAGAGGAGTTAAAGGAGAAATTGTTCAGTGTGAGAACAAGTTCAGCCAGACGGAGGAGAGTAGTGGTGGATGGGGATTGTTCGGGCCTCTGTTCGAGAAAGAAGCGGAGAGCCCTCAGACCATCCCGGTGGGGGATGGAGGTGTTAGAGGGATTGGACGTCCATGGTGAAGAGGAGGCGGTTGGGGCCAGGAACTGGAAATTGTTGATATGATGTAGGGTGTGAGAGGAGTCGCGAATGTAGCTGGGAAGAGACAGGACAAGGGGAGAGAGAATGGAGTCGAGATAGTCAGAAATGAGTTCCGTGGGGCAGGAACAGGCTGATACGATCGGTCTGCCGGGACAGTCCTGTTTGTGGATTTTGTGTAGGAGCTAGAAGCGGGCCGTCCGAGGTTGGGAAATTGAGGTTGGAAGCTGTGGAGGGAAGATCTTCAGAGGAGATGAGGTCAGTGACAGTCCTGGAAACAATGGCTTGATGTTCAGTGGTGGGGTCATGGTCCAGGGAGAGGTAGGAGGAAGTGTCTGCAAGTTGACGCTCTGTCTCTGCGAGGTAGAGGTCTGCGAGTAGGAAGAACAGTGCTGTTGCCTAGCAACGGGGCCAGATAGGCAGGTTCCTCCCACAGACACACAAGAAGAAAGACAGCAGTTTGTTTTGGAAGCTGTTTGAGTTCAGTTGGTTTCAAGGCAGCTGTGCAGCAGAGCAGGCTAAAAGGGGACAGATGGCAAGACGCAAACTAAAGAAAAACCCCAAAAGTCCAGGGGAGTGGAAGAAGAGAAAGTCCAAAGAAGACCTTTTGGTTAAAGGAAGGACAGGAACCTGGGAAAAGATCCTGTTAAGATTGAGGAGCAGAGAGAGGGGCTCCAAGCTTCAGATTTAAAGTGAGAACAACTTGAGACCATAAGATGTAGGAGCAGAAGTAGGCCATTCGGCCCATCGAGTCTCCTCTGGCATTCCATGAGATCATGGCTGATCTGATAATCCTTAACTCCACTTTTCTGCCTTGTCCCCATAACCCTTGATTCCCTTATTAAAAATCTGTCTACCTCAGCTTTGAATATACTTAATGTGCTCCCTGACTCCCCAAAACCTGTCCACCATCTACAAGGCACAAGTCAGGAGTGTGATTGAATACTCCCCACTTGCCTGGATGATTGCAGCTCCCACAACACGCATGCTTGACAATATCCAGGACAAAGCAGTCCGCTTGATTGGCACCACATCCACAAACATTCACTCCCTCCACCACCGATACACAGTGGCAGCAGTGTGTACCACCTACAAGATGCACTGCAGGATTTCACCACGGCTCCTTCGACTTTCCAAACCCACGACCATTACCATCTAGAAAGACAAGGATGGCAGAGAGATGGGAACATCGCCACCAGCAAGTTCCCCTCCAAGTCACTCATCATCTTGACTTGGAAAGATATCACCATTCCTTCACTGTTGCTGAGCCAAAATCCTGGAACTCCCTTCCTAACAGCACTGTGGGTGTACCTACACCACATGGGCTGCAGTGGTTCAAGAAGGCAGCTCACCACCACCTTCTCAAGGGCAGCTAGGGATGGGCAATAAATGCTGAACCTGCCAGTGACACCTGCATCCCATGAATGAATAAAAAAAAATCTCCATCTTGTAGATTTTCGCAAATAGTAATGGTAAATAAAACTGTTGCACGTGGATCTAAATAAATTGGCCTTTTTTTTAATGAACCTTTTTCTCCCAAGACCAGTTGCGTGTTTCGCATATCACAGTACATGGAGCAGGCACAGGGAAGTTTAATCCAGAGAATTAGGGGTGACCTCATGGTTTGTTATTGATCTGCAGGACTGAATCAGTGGAGATATAGCACAAGTAAGAAAAAAGACAATTTGCATTTTTAATATAGGGCACTTCAGGTGAACACCGATGGTGCAGGAGGAGTTAAAGAGGGGTGCATAAGAAGCTTACAGTGAAGGGATATAATTGATCCTGTTGCCTTATTTGGGCACAAACAAATAGTTACCTTGGGGGGGGGAAAAAACAGTCACATTGGAAGTAAAGTCTTGAGACAAGACAGCTGGTGTCGTTTAGAAAATATGAGTAAGGTAAGGGAGAAGGTAGCTGGGCAGATATTAGGAATATCCTGAGGAGTTAGGAAGGACAAGGCCCTCGAACTGTATTTTGCGAAGAGCTAGAAGTATGTGCTTTAATTCATTTTTATGGGTGAGCCTTAATGGTTGAGCTACAGCAACAATGGAAGGTTGCGATGCGAGTCCAACATTTAAAAGCTGCGAGTAATGGCCACAGTTACGTTAAAGCTCAACAAGGAACATTTAGTTCTTGGCAGTGTCTGTGTTAAAGCTGCTTCATTTGTTGCCTATTCTGTTTTCCTAGTTTAGTCTGTATTTTAGGAAGCTTTAGCCAAAAGGCTATCATCCAATGTTGTCCCCTCAAATATTCTCCTGCAAAACTCAAATATCCAGTTTAGCTCAGGTGGAAGGTTGTTTCACCTCTGGATCTGAAGGCTTGAGTGTGAATCCCACAGCAGGGCTTGAGTCAATAATCTAGGCTGATCTCTAGTGCATTCCTGAAGGAGCGCTGAATTTACAGAAGTGCAATATTTGGATGAAGCATTTCCCCATTTTTCTTTTTTTGGCAGATCATAAATGTTCAGGATCAACGTTATCCAGGCCAACATTCCTTCCTCAACTAATATCACTAAAGCTGATTAACTAGCGATTTTGTCTCCCTGTGATTCTGCTGAATCAGATTGGCTGTGCATTTGCTTACATAATAGCTATGGCGTTTTAAAAGTAATTTATTATGAAAGATACTATATAAATCAAGTTATTTTATTCTCTTAAATCTGTAATGATTTTTAGCTTTGGCTGATCTTTTAGTTTTGCATATTGGCCTGTGAGTGATACCCTTGGTCCACCAATCAATTATCCAAGAAATCCTTACCCTAGCCATTAATCTTTTCCTGTGAAGAGGGATTTTCTTTTATTCAAACCTAATACTTCACCTGACTGGCAGCAGTAATATTGGAATAGAGCGCCATAGGCAACTGTATTTTATCAAACGGGTTTCTTCCTCTGTCAAGTGACATGACAGCCACATCTGTAGTAATAAATAGTTGAAGAATTAAGAGTTTGGCTCTATCAAGTAAGTATGAATATAAAGTCTGGCATTAAACAACCTCTCGGCCCACTGGGCATTTGCCTTTATTTGGGGGGGGGGTTTGAAACGAAGATTATTTTTAAAAACAACTTTATATGTAAAGAAAAAGAAACAAAACAAGTGGTACTAACTTAACACTAGTTAATAACTTATGCTATAAACTCAGTTCTACTTTTTACTCCTGCACATCACCGTGCCCCCCCACCCCCAAACCACTTGAACGTTCTCTTTTATACAGAACATTTTGAAGGTTCATTCACTTTTTCAGGGACAACCCAAAGATGTGCCACAGCCCTCCACAATTCGCTTCAATTCTCCTCAGTGTTCCAGCTATTCGCAGATGAAGATTTTATAAAGGGGTCCTTTCATTAGCTTTTTGGCTAAGCAACCCTCCAACTTTTTTTAAGCTCTCCTGACTGTGGATGCCTCAGCTTCTTGTTCTGGTTACTGGCAGATACCAAACTCTCACCCTTCCAAGCTAACTCTGCCGATTGCTTTCTGCCATAAAGGTCTGTGAGGACCACAGTAGATTTCTTCATCTAGATTCAAACCAGCCAAATCTCCAGCTTTCCCCTCATAAATTCCAAACTGAGCTCGAGCCCCCATCTGCATTCTGCGTGATGAATGATAAAGTTAGTATTTTCTCCTCTTAAGATGCAAGCCGAGCTAATTACACAAGAAGAAACCTGTAACTGCCTTCTGTGAGAAAGACCCAGCTAATTAAAGAAAGGAACCTATATAACCCCTGCATCCCATCTCCATGACAACATGGCATGCTTTGAGATGTACAAACAGAAATGTAAACTAATTAGTTTTAGCTTCAACACAACTCTTTGATTCTGCAACCTATATGAATAACTTCTTTCTCTAGTTTATGCCTCAAGCATTATTTCTAAAAAAAAATTAAGTAGTTGTTCATTTCATTGCTATTTGTGAGATTTTGTTGTGTGCATGTTGGTGGTTGTTTGCCTGCATTACAACAAAGGCTGCATGCCAAAACTTAAATGACTAGAAGAACTTCTGTACATTGAGGTTATGAAAGGTGTTATAGAAATGCATATCCGTCCTATCTGTCTTGCCTTTCCTGCACGACCCTCCTTTCTTTCTTTCCCTTTCTTCTTTCCACCACCCCCCACTTCCTTCCACTTCCTTTCCTCCACCACAGTTCTACTAATATGTTCCACTAATATAAGACACTTTAATGTTACAAAGGACCTGAAGACTTTTGAGGTGGTTATAATCTCTTGTCCACAACAGAGAAAAATTGAGTTCATAAATACACCTGCACAATAGTTGCCTCCTTAATCTGTTGTCTAAATTCATGCATATTATTTTGGGTATTTAATTCATCCCAGAGAATCAACTCTCTAAAACAGCATATAAAAAAAACTTTTAGGAAGTAATCTTTCCAATTGAGGAGCTTAGGTGCAAAGGCAAAGCACAAGGTGCAGGACACCACTGATTTTGAAAGGGAAGCCAAAGCAAATTAAGTAATAGCAATTAAGTAAAATGTTTATTATCCAGCAAGCTCTGGGAATGGGTGGTGCCGGTTAATCAAAAATGCCGGTTAACGTATTACTCTGGATGTGATAAGGCGCTGCTCTGCATTTGAAGGCTTGAGGGGGAGGGAAAGCAGCTGGGCAGTCCAGGGCCACAGCACAGCCGGGCATCACAGCAAAACCACCACCGAAGACCAAACTCACGCCACAAACTGACACCGCGACCTGCAGGCTTGATTTTGTTCGGAAAAAATCGAGCCGCCAGTTTCACTGATGGTTGCTCCGAGCAGTATGTATTTATCCAGGCACAATAGGCAAAAAATTGACCCAATAATTTAACAATTTCAGTGTAAAGCCTAAAAACAACTTATGTAGATTTGCTTTTATTAACACTTATTATTAGTTTTATTTTTTAGACAGAATTATCTGAACACACAGTGACTAGCTTTTTAAAAAGAAAATCGCACTGTCAAAAATTCCGGTTGCTAGAGAATTTTGGCTGGTACAGTGCCGGATAACAATTTACTGTAGTAGCGTCAAGCTTTAACCTTTAAAGCTTGTAGATCATAGGTGTAGGAAGGCTGAGAGAGAAGTCCAGATGGGCTGTGCCAGAAACTCAGCATCACATTATGTAGTTACTTAATTCTGTTCCTATCCTTTCAGATGAGGAATTAAGTCGAGCAGTTTCTTTTTGCTGATATCCATCAAAATCCAATTACTAGTGAAACTGTGACAACAACATATTCCGCCTCAACAGCCGCTGAGATATTGGCCCAGATCTTGTGGTCTCCGATCTTGCGGGCACCCCAAGATGCGCTACAAGACCTCTCGGAAGTTCCAGCACACTGACTCTGTGGTGTCATGATCTGGTTAGGGGCCAGTAACTTTTTGTTTAAAGTAGACGAAGTTTGAAATCCCAATTACCCACTTGGAGAATAAAGCCACAAAATTCCACTGCTTTAAACAAACAAAATAAACTTTGCATACATCTACAATATCAACCTTGTACTCTAACATTCAGAATTAAAATGAGGTAACTATGAATTAACAGGCAAACTATAGTCAAACACCACACTGCACAGTAAATGGCAGATGCAACGAAGAAAAATCTCACTGATTTCTCAGGAATCCACCCAGATGTCAGTGACCAGAGTCACAATATCTTGTTAAAGTTCTGTCCCCCTCATGAGGGATTTCAACTCCTGACTTTAGAAGATTTAGCCTCTGAATTCCCTCAAAAGCCGCTCCAACTTAGATTGTCTCAACAACTGCTCACCTCTCGAAGGTTCAATCTCTTTTCCCAAGACTACCTTCCACGAGATTCATAAAGATGCACTCCTGCCTCTAATTGCCGGCAGGTACACCTCCAACTCTTTCGCAAACCACTAGCTTCATTAAGTTGCCACTGCCCCTGGGTTTCTCTGAACTCCAGTTTCCTGGCTGCACTGAGCTATAAATGGCTCCCAGGGCTGCTTCTGAGCCCCAACTGTCTCCAGCATGGAATCAGCGACCTTGTGTTGCTTTCTCAGCTCCCCAAGACTTATGCTAAACTCTAATTGTATCAAGCAGCTCTCCAGGGCTTCTCTTGAGCTGCAAAGCACATGAGGTCCAAACTGCAACCAACCTCCCCACCCCCAACAAAACGCAAATAAAATGAAGCCAGAGAACCTTCTTAAACTCCACCCATCTCCATGACAATGTAGCCTTTCAGAGTTTACTGAATAAATTAAAACTAATTTAGCTCTAACTCCCAAAACAAAACATCTCTCTGGGCTGCATTTCTTTGCAAGCAGTGTGGACAACACGTCTCCAGTTCTCCAGCTAAGTAAGCCCACTTGTTTTATGGCACCATCTGATCTATTAAACAAACAGGGGTAACAGTCTGAGCTGCCATTTTGTTTTAGGTGTTGTAAATTTTAAAGCCCAGCATTTTAGTTATGTTACCTTGACAACAGCAATCTCCCCAGAACTAAATCTTTTTTTTATTCATTCATGGGATGTGGGTAGCACTGGCTGGGCCAGCATTTGTTACCCATCCTAATTGCCCTTGAGAAGGTGATGATAAGCTGCCTTCCTGAACTGCTGGAGTCCATGTGTAGGTACACCTAAGGTGCTGTTAGTGAGGGAATTCCAGGATTTTGACCCAGCGACAGTGAAGGAACGGCGATATATTTCCAAGTTGGAGTGGTGAGTGGCTTGGAGGGGAACTTGCAGGTGGTGGTATTCCTATCTTTCTGCTGTCCTTGTCCTTCTGGGTGGTAGTGGTCGTGGGTTTGGAAGGTGCTGTCTAAGCGTTGGTGAGTTGCTGCAGTGCATTTTGTAGATGGTACACACTGCTACCACTGTGCGTCAGTGGTGGAGGGAGTGAATGTTTGTGGATGTGGTGCCAATCAAGTGGGCTGCTTTGTCCTGGATGGTCTCAAGCTTCTTTCGTGTTGTGGAAGCTGCACTCATCCAGGCAAGTGGAGAGTGTTCCATCACACTCCTGACTTGTGCCTTGTAGATGGTGGACAGGCTTTGGGGAGATGGGAGGTGAGTTACTTGCTGCAAGATCCCTAGCCCCTGACCTCTTGTAGCCACAGTATTTATATGGCTAGTTCAGTTTCTGGTCAATGATAACCCCCAGGATATTGATGGTGTGGGATTCAGTGATGGTAATACCATTGAATCTCAAGGGGTGATGGTTAGATTTTCCCTTGTTGAAGATGGTCATTGCCTGGCACTTGTGTGTATTAAATGTTACTTGACACTTGTCAGCCCAAGCCTGGGTATTGTCCAGGTCTTGCTTCGTTTGGACATGGACCGCTTCAGTATCTGTGGAGTTGCGAATGATACTGAACATTGTGCAATCATCAGTGAACATCCCCACTTCTGACCTTATGATGGAAGGAAGGTCATTTATGAAACAGCTGAAAATGGTTGGGCCGAGGACACTCCCCTAAGGAACTCCTGCAGTGATGTCCTGGAACTGAGATGACTGACCTCCAACAACCACAACCATCTTCCTTTGTGCTGGATATGACTCCAACCAGCAGAAAGTTTCTCCCCTGATTCCCATTGACTCCAGTTTTGCTAGGCTTCCTGATGCCTACTTAGTCAAATGCTGCCTTGATGTCAAGAGCAGTCACTCTCACCTCCCCTCTAAAATATTCATATGAGCCATGAACTAAATATTCATCACAGTGGGAAGGGCCTGGGAAACTTGAACTTCCAATGGGAAATTCCCCAGCTCCCTCTGATAAAGTTTCGGACTCTGAGCTGGAGTTGGAGACTTTTGATAGTTCCGACTTAGTTACTTAGGCAGTTACCCAGGATATGTTGGGCTGAAAAAAAACCTAGGATAACTCTTGGGTATCTATCCAACTGACGCCCTTGACTCCTGACCTGACCTGACCTATACCCAACCACCCCACCCTGTCCCCTTTGCACTGACCCACTAACACACACAAGCTTTAGGACATTTAAACTCATTCTTATTGGAATACAGCAGCTAGTGCCATTAGAAGAGTCCTGGCTTTTGTGCAGATTCCCTCCTCTGCTCCCTCCAAGTTTCCTGTGCTGTGAATTTTGTTGGATCCTCCAATAGAAGATTGATGGCTCATTTGATGGGTAAACGGGTGATTTTTATTTTTTGACTGGTTAGCAGATTTGGGCATCATCTTGCAACGAAAATTGCTTGCTTTGTTGGAAGGTAATAATTTTCCTTAACCCTACCTGCCCATTTTTAGTCCTGGTTCCTCCTCCACTTCCCTTTTCACATGCATGTTGGTAATGAGTGGAATCCATCAGAGCCACTTGACAATCCTAGGCAAGTTGAAGAACTAGCCCTGAATAACCGTTTCTTTTCTTGGTATGTGGGAACCTATACAAGAATGCTGACAAAAATTAGGAAGAATTAAGCAAGTTTTATATCTTTTAAATTTTCTGACACCATCCCCTATTCTTGAGGAAACGATTGTTAATGCTCAGTCATGAAGGCACAGCCAATAAGCAATTCCCTTGTGTCTTTGAAACTTTTTTTTGTCCTGTGGTTCCCACTATACCCAGAGCTGTCAGCATGAGGGAAATGTTAGGAGTGAGATTTATGATCAAAATGAATGAAATTGATTGTAAATCCACTTTAACATAGGGAATGTTTACTTTTCAGAGTGAGATGCATTGAAGTAGGTTACATTGTTGAATCAAAATGAGAAAGCCTCACTCCAAATGAATTTGACTTGACAAGTTAGAAAGAACGATGAAATCAGAGGTAATAACTAGCTTGTCAAATTGAGAAGTATTGGCCATGGAGGCCCAACGTGGAAATTGGTCCTTGTTTCCTTTGGCCAGAGAGCCTGCAGGCATATTCCCTCTGTTGTTTATGGAGAATTGAGAGCGCACAGTCACTTAAGTTAATGCAAAAGCTTAAAGAATGCATGTTCATAGCGGTAGTAGTTGGCCATTCAGCCCCTTGAGCCTGATCCGTGCCCTTCAAGTAAATTGTGGCTGATCTGCCTCTTGATTCCATTTAGCCGCCATTGATCCACATTTTTTGGTACACCTATTCAACAAAAATTGTCCATCTCCTTAAAAAATTTTAATCCACCCCCAGCATCCACACACTTTTGGGTGATTTCCACAACTCTTTGCTAATCTCTTGTACTGGATTCCCTCACCAGAAGAAATAGTTTTTCTGTATCTATGCTAGCAAGATTTTAAATGCCACGATTGCATCACCCCTCAACAGTCTAAACTCAAAGGAATGGAACCCCAAGTTTATGCACCTTGATTATTAAGCACCAGTATCATTTTGGTGAATTAGTGTTGTCTCCCTCCCAAGGCCAATATCTTTTCTAAGGATTGGTGTGCAAAACCAAATACCTTTTTTCTGATTACTTTTTGTATCTGTTCACTTAGCTTTTGATGATTTGTGTACATGGGCTTCTCAGTTACTTTGCTTGGCCACATGTTCTTGGCCTCTGAACATTTGAAACTTTTTTGATTTGTCTGCACTCCTCTACATAGAACTCAATCTGCCATAGTTCTACTTATTCAATTATCTGCTTGTACCATTGTAACTTCCTGTTCCCTTCCATGCAACTTACTATACATCCTAACTTAATACCATATGCAGACTTTGATATTTAACTCTTTATTGCTTTATACATATAAAGTATGGTGAAAAACTGAGCCCTAGTACAGATTCTGTGGAAGATCACTTATCATATCCCACCAATGAGATCAGAATAAATCTTTTATCCCTACCCTGTCTCCCAACTAAATCGAGTCCATAGCATGAGTTTATCTCCAATTCCTGGGTGCAAATTGAATGTTGTGCCATTCTTTTGGATCCAATCAGTCTGCAGGAGACTGGTTGACAGGTTTCAAATGCAAAAATGGGAGAGTGGAGTGCAACGGTTCCACCATTTTATAGAACACCTTTTGAATTGTATTCTGGTTTGATGACAAAGGCAGCCACTCAGACATTTGGTTTCATTCAGCTGTTTAATTGAGATGTTGTACTTGACATTCTAAATGGTTTACTATGTAAATACTGCCCAGCTTGATTCCTGGTTTGTACAGAATTGGCTTTACTCAACCAGTCAGCAAGGTGGTCATGGGAATCGGGGGTTTGTGGATGGTGAAGGGGATGTGAGTGATTTGGAATATCTACCAGGGTTTTGGTCCTGATTGTGTGTGCACAATTCTGTTGGAAGAGTCACGATGTTGGGTGAGGATTTGAGAGAAAACAAGTGAATTTATGTCGAGACTCACTATTCAGTTAGAACTGGAACAATTGAATCAGGTGTAATACTTAAATAGATCCAAGATATTACCAAATTTGCCAGACTTTATCCAAGCTTCTAAACCTCTCTAGCTGTTAGATGTTAGAGATAACAATTTTTCAATAATGGCTGTTTTTTACGGGTTATCAGTGGGTGTTGGCTGGTTCTTAAAGCTTGGCTTTCTGCCATTGTACAGAAAGACCTAGAATTATACAGGACAGAAGGAAGCCATTTGGTCCATCATGCCTGTGGCAGTACTTTGAAAATGCTTATTAATTAGCCCCACTCCCCTGTTGTTTGCCCATAGAATAGCAATTTATAGCTGAAAAAAAAATATCCAAAACCTGATGGCTGATATTGAATCTGCTTCCACTGCCTTTTAAGGTAGTATATTTAAGATTGTAACTCATCTTTCACCTTATTTTTTAAAACAAAACTATCATCTTTTCACTTGAACCGAAATGGCATTCTGCCCATGCAATAGACACTTGATTTTTACATGCGGTTTTCAATTAACTGAGTCTACATGCTAGACAGTGATTTGCATAACCAGACACCCCATAACACAATAGATTTTTGTACCACCATAAAGGAAATGGACAATGTTCAGTTACGCAACTAAACTCTCCTCTCTCTCCCCAAATAAACATGATAAGCAGATCAGCCCCTGAGTGATCAATTTCTTCTCTGGGCCACTGTCACCAATTTTAGCACCCTTACTTGCCCTTACTCCAGCCCTGACTGAGATCAGCTAATTCAGCACAGATCAGGAATCAAACCTGGGACCTCCTGAACTGTATGGCCAAAGACCATAATATCTGGTGCATTCACCCATGTCTGTATGTGTATATCTGTACCCGTCTCCAGAAGTAATAAAATGTGGCTTGGGTGGGGGCCGTGCTCTGACAGGCTTGCACTAAGCAAATAGAATCAAGCCATAAATTGTTCTTGCTGTAACGGAGCTTTGAAAGATTAATCTGTGGGGTACTGGAATGGCTTTTCTGAACCAAAATAAATAGTCAGGTTTTCACTTTAATGCGTCCAAAGATTACTGAGAGTTGAAATGTGCCATACATTTACTGCGATTTGAGGCTTGTGTTTTTGTTCAGAATTACCACTCAGTCCATTCAATGAGCAGTGCCTTTTGTGGCAGTGTGTGAAAATGTTCCTGCCATTTTACACTTGTTTGAAACTTTTTTTTGTTTCGGCCTATTAATGCATGTTGAATGCAGATCCACAGGTATTATCTAGGCCGGCTGCTCTACTGTGGGCTGGGGTGTGTCACGTACCCACAACGCAATCAGGTCTCATCCGTTGCCATTTTGATAACTCTATCAACGGACCTGGTGCAGTCAGGTTGGGCTGAATAACAACCTCCTGTGCTGTATCGTACTATGATTCTCTGAGCACGATACTGGCTTTTCAGTGTGATGTGTAGGAATCCCTCTCCCTCACTTCACCTCCCCACAAAGTTCCCCCACCATTCTAAGTAAGAATGTTATTTAACAACTAAACAGATTTGACTATTTTTGCAGTAGAAATGAAGATTTCCAAGTGTAACCAGCTTTAACCCAAATCTACTCTGGTTAAATCTACTGCTGATATTGCAGCTAAATTAAATTGAAATGGAACAAAAACAAAAATAGCTGAAAAAGCTCAGCAGATCTGAAGCATCTGTGGAGAGGAATACAGTTAATGTTTCGAGTCCATATGACTCTTCATCAGAACAGGTTCTGATGAAGAGTCATATGGACTCAAAAAGTTAACTGTCTTCCTCTCCACAGATGTTGTCAGACCTGCTGAGCTTTTCCAGCTATTTTTATTTTTGTTTCAGATTTGCAGCATCCACAGTATTTTGCTTTTATATTAAATTGAAATGGAGCTTTGCAATGCGTAAGATTGGCGATAATCATTCTTTCTGATCATTTGAAAATCATTTTGTGGCAAGTTTGGCAGATGTTCCAAAATATATAATCTTTGTATGAATTGTTGGTGCTGTGAAATCTTGTGTGCTAGTTATATCCTTTTTAATTGGTGGAATGTAAGAAAGCAACTTGTGTCCCAGTGTAACACAAGTGGTATGTTCCAAACTGACTAGGCACTTTACAGCCTTCCGGGCTGAATATTGAATTCAACAACTTTAGATCTTAAACTCCCCCTCCCCCCATCCCCACCCCGTTTCTTCCCCCCCCACCCCGCTTTTTTTTCAATAATTTATATAGATTCTTCTTTCCCCACCTATTTCCATTATTTTTAAATCTAAACTAAAACCTTGTTAGTCTTTCCACCCCACCCCCACTAGAGCTGTACTTTGAATATCCTGTCTTCCATTCTTAATTAGCACTTTTCTCAGACAAATATCACCACCTTCAACACCTCTTTGACCCTTTTGTCTGTGACATCTTTTGATTATCTGCTCATCTCCACAATCACCACACCCTCAATGTCTCTCTCTCTCTCCCCACCCCCCCCACCCCGCCACCCACCTTAAACCAATTTATATTTCTCCCTTCTTCTAACTATGCTTCAGTTCTGCCGAAGGGCCATGAAGGCTCGAAACGTTGACTGATTTCTTCTCCGCCGATGCTGCCAGACCTGCTGAGTTTTTCCAGGTAATTCTGTTTTTGTTTTGAAATTAAGTTCTCCATTCTAACTTTTAAAATGAATTTTTGTGCATATGTGCATCAGATGGTGAGAGCCAGTTGATGTGACTTAGGAGATGGAGCTACCCAATGGCTCATGCCAATGATGCTAACAACATTTTAATCCATATCAATCAAGGGATAAATTCCTTATTAAATGTCGTTGCCATTATACTATATCAAGTTTGTTGCTGTCGTAATGAGTCGGCTTTCTCAAAATGGATGGCACTTATGGTTGTCCTTTTTGTTCCTTCCTCAATTTCCCCCTTCAATAGAATTACTTTGACAGGAGACCAGTCATGTTTCTTTCTTTTCAGTTGCAACGTGAGTTAGTTGAGCAGTCTCCAAACTATCCTGAAAATACAAGCAGGGCTCACTGATGAAAGTGAATTCATACTGCTTCACACTATTACTAAAGGGGATGGCTGCCCAGAGGGAAGGATTTCCCATTATTCTGATGAATGGGTATTGTGAATGGATGAATTCAATTTCTGGTTTTGTTTTTCATTCTCATGTTACAGACTTCATACTGCTCAACGTGCAATAAAACAGACTCAGGTAACTGTTCAGAAAGTAGGCAAGGAAATCGAGGAGAAATTGAGACTAACTGCATCTACTACAAAAATGGTAAGACAAGTATCATTTGTATGTCTTAAATATCCATTTTTGAACTTGAAGAACTGTGAGCACTTTTAACAGCAGTGTGTAAGCAAAAAACTCAGCCAGTATTGGGTCTGAACTTCAGTGGAGTGCCAATCAGTTGAATTGCCATTCTGCTCCTAGTTTCCTACCTTAAAATCCAGGTGATCCTTTCTCGGCCTAACTTTCGACTCAGGCCGGGTGAGAACTGTGTAGGGCATGGCGTTCCTCAGGCCTTCAGTTGAGGGCTCCACAGTTGGACATAGAGGCCACACCCCCTTTTTATGGCACGAGCTGCTTTAAAGCAGCTTCGTTTAAAGGTCCAGCACTTTCAAGCCAGGGCTAAGGTGGGTTTGTAAGGTAAGTGGGTAGATGTTGCGGTGGGGAGTAGGGCCGGGTGGTCGGTCAGGGGGACAGGGGTGTCGGGTCGAATAGTCGGTTGTGGGAGGGTGGGAGGAAGTGGTGGGTCAGATGGTTGGGGTAGGGTCGGAGTTGGTGGTCGGTCAGTGGTTTGGGCCAGGTGCTCAGTGTGGGGGGTGTGGTTGGGGGAGGGGTCGGTTGGCAGGGTGTCAGTGGCAGGGGGATCATGGAGGACCTGAACCACATGGATTACAGAGGTTCAAGAAAGTGGCTTATCACCATCTTCCCAAGGGTAATTAGTGTTGGGCAACAAATGCTGGCCTTGCCAGCGATGCTCACATCACTTGAAAGAGTAAAAATAAATCTGGGCATATTCTTCGTGCAATAGTTTGCTAACAGCATTAGCCATTTTCTTTAAAGAGAAATCATGCTATTCTATCAAACTACAATTTACTTGAGAAATAGTGGAGCACTAAGGCATGCCACCAAGTAGCAGTATATGGATACATGCTTGTAGTTCCACATATGGTGAACTACTATCCCAATGATGCCTTGTGTTGCGGAGCAACTTAAATGGATTTCACTTGCTTCTTCCTCTCTGCAGACAGTCTATGGTCTAGGAGAGAAGTCTGGGGAGATGGCCAAAGGCAACAAAGCAGATTTTTAAAAGAAGATGGATTGAGCTTAGAAATAAAAAAGGGGCAGTCACACTACTGGCAGTATACTACAGACCCCCAAATAGTGAAAGGGAGACAGAAGAACAAATATGTAGGCACATTTCTGCTTGTAAGAACAAGAGAGCAACAATAGTAGGAGACTTCAACTATCATAATATCAACTGGGATTCAAACAAGATAAGGGGCACTGAAGGAGAAAAATTCATGCAGTGTGTCCAGGCAAATTTTTTTCAACCAATTAGTGACAAATCCAACGAGAGGAGATGCAATTCTAGACCTAGTCTTGGGGAACGAAGAAGGGCAAGTGGGTGAAGTGACAGTTGGTGACCATATTAGGGACAGTGATCACAATTCAGTTAGATTTAGCATTACCACGGAAAAAGACAGAGATAAGGCAGGAGTAAAAGTCTTGAACTGGGGGAAGGCAAATTTTGCAGAAATGAGAAGGGACTTGGCTAAGGTGGACTGGACAGCACTGCTGGAGGATAAAACAGTGGAAAACCAGTGGGAAGCACCAAAAAGCTAGATCCTAATTGTACAAAGTAGACATGTCCCCTACAAAAATAAGAGTGGTACTGCCAAATCTAGACTCCCTGGCTATCTAGAGGAATACAGGGGAAGATCAAACAGAAAAAGAAAGCTTACGATAGGCACAAAGAACTAAGCACTGCAGAAAGCCTAGACGAATATAGGAAGTGCAGGGACAAAGTGAAAAAGGAAATCAAAGAGAGGGCATGAAAAAAGATTAGCAAGTAAAGTTAAAGATAACCCAAAGATGTTTTACCAATACATTAATGCTAAAAGGTTAGTTAAGGAAAAAGTGGGACCTTTCAGAAATGAAGATGGAAACTTGTGTGCAGATGCAGAGGCTGTGGGAAGGGTTTTGAATGAATATTTTGTCTCCGTGTTTACAAAGGAAAGGGAGGATTTAGATATAGTAGTCCAGAAAGAACACTGTGAGATATTGGATGGGATAGTCATAAAGAGAGAGGAAGTACTCGAAGGGTTGAAATCCTTGAAAGTTGATAAGTCACCAGGGCCAGATGGATTGTTTCCAAGGCTGCTGAAGGATGTCAGGGACGAGATAGCAGATGCTCTGAGGATGATTTTCCAATCTTCACTAGATAAAGGGGAGGTACCGGAGGACTGGAGAAATGCAAATGTAGTTCCATTGTTTAAAAAGGGATCAAAGGAAATGCCAAACAATTATAGGCCAGTTAGTCTTACATCGGTGGTGAGCAAATTAGTAGAATCAATCCTGAGAGATAGGATTAACTGTCTTGTGGAAAGGCATGGACTAGTCGAGGATGGTCAGCATGGATTTGTTAAAGGAAGGTCTTGCCTCACAAATTTGATTGAATTCTTTGAGGAAGTGACAAGAAGGGTTGATGAAGGTAGTGCTGTGGATGTTGTGAACATGGATTTTAGCAAGGCATTTCCCACATAGCAGATTGGTCAGGAAAGTAAAAGCCCATGGTATTCAGGGTAATGTGGCAAGCTGGATAAAAGGTTGGCTTTGTAACAGGAAATGGTCAATGGATGCCCTTGCGAATGTAAAGTTGTCTCAAGTGGTGTTCCACAGGGCTCGGTGTTGGGACCCTTGCTGTTTGTGTTATATATTAATGATTTGGATGTGAACGTCGGGGGCACGATTGGGAAATTTGCAGATGACACAAAGATTGGCCGAGTAGTGGATAGTGTAGAGGATAGCCATAATCTCCAAAACAATATAGATGGGTTGGTGGAGTGGGCGGTAAAGTGGCATATGGATTTTAACATGGAGAAGTGTGAGGTCATACATTTAGGGAGGTCAAACAGTTACAGGGATTACAAAATAAATGGGAATATACTAAGAGGGGCAGATGAAGTGAGAGATCTTGGCATACAAGTACACAGGTCCCTGGAGGCAGCAGTTCAAGTCGACAAGGTTGTAAAGAAGACAAGTGGAATGTTCATTGGCAGAGGTATAGAATATAAAAGTAAGGATATAATGTTGGAATTGTATAAAACACTGGTGAGGCCACAACTGGAGTATTGCGTGCAGTTCTGGTCACCACATTTCAGGAAAGACGTAATAGCTCTGGAGGGAGTGCAGAGGAGGTTTACAATAATGTTGCCAGGGTTAGAAAAATGTAGCTACGAGGAGAGATTGGATAGGTTGGGGTTATTTTCCTTAGAACAAAGAAGGCTGAGAGGTGACTTGATTGAGGTGTACAAAATTATGAGGGGAATAGATAGAGTGGACAGGATAAAATTGTTTCCTTTGGTGGAGAATTCTAGAACCAGAGGATATAGATTCAAGGTATGTGGCAGACGGTGTAGCGGGGGGACATGAGGAAGAACTTTTTAACACAGTGGGTAGTGGGTGTCTGGAATTCACTACCCAAGTTGGTGGTAGAGGCAGAAACTCTAAACTCTTAAAAAGTACCTGGATCTGCACCTAAAGTGCTGTAAGCTGCAGGGCTATGGGCCGGGTGCAGGAAGGTGGGATTAGAAAGGGCACCTGGGTGTCCTCAGGTTGGCATGGACAAGATAGGCCGAGTGGCCTCCTTCTGTGCTGTAACTTTTCTATGGTTTCTTAGTTGTCCCTTTGGTTAACGTTTTTTGAATTCAGCCGGACAAACAGTGAATAGTATTGACGTATTGAGGAAGCTGGTTGAGGAGATACTGGGCAAGAGTTTGAGGGTGCTGAACTCAGTGGCCTTCATTTGGCACTAATTGAGCCTGGCATTATTACCCTGGTTCCAAAGTGGCTGGTTTGGGAAATGGTAAGTGACGCACTGGTGTGATAGACTTGCTGTTTTGCAGTTTGGGATAAGTATTTTTTGGGAAAAGCAGAGGGAACTTTACTCTCTATCTAACCTCTACTATAGAAAACCTGGGATTGTTTGACATTGGCTTCGGTGATTTAGTGCCAATGGTTCAATTCCTGCCACCACTTTGATGGCAAAATTCATGAAGAGATAAAATTACACTCAGCTTTGAGTAGCTATCTTGCTGTATAGAATGTAACTTTCTGGAAACTCAATCCTAAAAAATAGTCTTGTGTATTTTCAGTGAACTAATTAACCTGACCATTTTGTAATTGTTTCCGTTACCCGTGTTATTTCTTGGTGCTTTCTTTGTAGACGTCACATCTGTGCTGGAATATATCCATCATTTTGCATTTTGCAGCTTTCTAGTGTAGTAACACCCAACTCAATCTGGAGAGCTTTTAGTCTGTGCTAGATTCTGTCTGAAAGCAGTAGTTTAAAAGACTCATTGCCCAGAAATGTCATGTTGTTGATTACGTTATAGCCATTTATCTCGCAGCTTTCTGTCCAAATGTATAAACCTATGGCATCATTTCCAGCTGAGGTTACAGCTGTAGTTGTTCAGAACTGCAGCAATTTTCATCCCCTCATTCCGTTTTCATGACCATTTTCTATTTTTGGTTAAATGTAGACATCTGTGAAAACATAACTGCTGTCTAATTCGGAGATCCCTTTTTTAAAAAAGTAAACTGTTGCAGACAGTTTTGTAGCACCTCAGTGTTAAATTGTGATGGACAGTGCTGGTTAACTTAAGCTACAGAAACGTGTGATCTAGAATGGAGATGCCTTGCAGTAATGAGCGACATGTTCTCATTCATCTGAATTCCCATTTAGCATTTATTTCAAAGCATTATCCACTGAGGTACACTGTGCAGATGGAATGTTTTCTGAGGAAGGGACAACTTTTTTCTTCCCTTTGATTTACAGTTTTCATGGTGCTTAAAATAGTTAACCATATGGTTAATTACATATCTAGTTTTAGAAGGGGTTTTCTTTTGGTGCCTCAGTTTCTTACGCTGTTTTGTGAAACTTTAAACATTCCCTGAATAATATGACAGTGACTGTACTGATTTGCCTTGCGTTTTACTCATAACTACAGCACTATTCAGGGTTCTGCACTTGTTGCCAGGGAATGTTGTTAGTAGTGAGCCCAATTCTCTCCAAGAACTTCTTTCCCTATTGAATTAAAGCTTTGTCCACGTTTCAAATCTCTCTGATTTCATCCAATTTGCATAATGTAATTGCACGAACTGCTTGCACTCTAAAACCGACCTTCACCACCACCTCTTCTCTACTGTTGGCGACCGCCCATTGAGCCACTGCATATCAGTCCTTTAGAAGTCTCTGGTCTGTTGTTCTTATCTCCTTTTCTGCTTTTAAAAATCTTCACAGTAACTGCTGTGTTCCTCTGTGCCTTTTGGTTTCTTCCTCCACTCTGTCCACTTTTTATCTTTTTTCACTCTTCACCTCTGCCATTTTCTTCCCAATGTGAGTGCTTTGAGGCATCTTGCTGTGTGTGAAATGATGTCTTTGTTTGATTTGCCACACAGTTCAGTGAACAGTGCAAACAAGTCTGTTTTTCGGTGCTGTCATATCCTACAACAGATTTGGATTTTCACCAGAAGCTAGTAATGTTCGGTGTAATCTGACTTCACCTTCAGATATTCCATCTGATTGCCCCCAGATAGATGTAATGTTATAAAGTACATTTCAGATGTAGAAATGCATTTGATGCTAAATATTGATTTTAATTAGAGTGGACGTGGGAAGGAAGAACAGCCTGTAGGACAGTGTATTTGAATTCTGGCTTTGTCATCGACACACCTATCCCAAGAATGAATTGAAGAGAAAATTGGTTTTATGGCTTGGTATATAAATAGTTGTATACAAAATGGGGGAGAATACTCGTGGGGTTCTGCCAAACTCCTGGCATATAAGAGAATTCACACTGTTGCCCCCACTCCATCCCTCAGAGAAACAAAGTTTTTAACCACTTCACCAGCAAACCTGTCAGCCTTCTGATAAAGCTGGGGTGAGAGATCAGGAAAAGTCCTGTGAAAATTCTAGCAGGATGTCTTCTATACACCACTGAAACCAGTTTTCAAATTTGAACAAATTATTTGCTTTTTTTTTTAAACACAATTAGTATTTCTGGTGTCAAACAACTAATTGCCAAGAGGTCTTTGCTGAAATTTGGCCTGCTTGGGCAAATTGGGTCACATTCTTTCTAAGTGGATGATGCAAATCTGGTCACAAATCTTTGTCAATTCCACTTGTGAACCATTCACTCGAAGGTAACCAAGTATCTGAGGATAACTTCTCTTAAAACCTCACCTCTACATTGCACCAATCTACAACAGAAAACTTTTAAAACTGAGATGCCTCTATGCATGAAATCATGCTTGGAAACTGGTACAGCTGGTAGTAGCATTGGCATGCTGGAGCACCCAATGGTGGCACCATTAGTTGTGCAACCAAAGAACAATGATCTCCAAATGTAACTTCACCACCAGTTAGCTGTGTTGTAATTTAGTGGGTGGGGGAAGGCTGTTGAATGAAGTCGGCAATTTATGGAGTTAAAACTGTTTCATTGTTCTTTTCATTTTTAGAAAAAGGAACGGGAACGTTTGCAGCTGAAGATCTTAGTGCTTCGGAATGAACTAGAGAGACAGGAGAAGGCACTTGGGCGAGAATTGGAGGTGTTGCAGAAGGAGCGGATTGCATTCCAGGACAAAGGTGAGAATATGTACCAGTGCCTTTTTAAAAATATAATTAAAATTCTGGTTGTTTTGTTATGAGGTAGGGGTGAAGGCAAAGGATGTCTTTGAGATGTTTTTATGCAGCTTGTTTGTTTTTAATATACATAATGGCAGAAATAATATTTATATAGCATTTTCACACATATAATTATATATCAAACATTTGTTTCGGATATTTGGATGTTTTTTTTATTAAAAAAAGGCAATAACTTGGACTGAGTATGTAGTAAAGTTACAGGAACAACCCACTTTTATGAGTTAAGTCGAATATCAAGAAGTAATAGTGTCATGCAGCAGAGATAACATTTAGCCTTGATTTGGTTTTGTTTTTTAAATAATCTAGGGGCGTTGGTGCAGCAGTATTTACTTGAAAATCGGTAGATTCGTTTTCATGTAACGTATATTCGGGATAGATCTCTGTTAACCAAGTATAATGTACTTGCTGTTTAGTTCTTTCTCCCACTCAGGCTTCAACATAAACTGTGTAACTTTTGCAGAACTGGTTTGGCTACTGATGCTTCCCCTCGAGCTTTGATTTCTTGATGGGTTTAATCTGAAGTTACTTCATTCTTTTATAGCCTCTGGGGAAACTCAGTGTAGGGACATGTGCGTACATAGGAGAAATGCCCCACATTTTCAGATCTTTTCCTTTTGCTGCAGTGCTTTTGCTCATTCTTAACTACATGCCAAAGGATGTATTAACTAATTTTAGTTGAAATGGGCAGGTATGTCAAGAGAGTCTGTCAACAGCTAGTTGATGTACAGCAATTTTCACAAGAAATTAGCAATTTGGAGAAGATAATTGTTGAAATTCCATCTTTTCTCATAATGGTTAACAGTCAAATCCCTTGACATGCGACTCATTGCTATTAGTTTAGGTATTAAAAATAATAGGATGTATTTAGTGAAAATGTGTGAAGCTCAACACAGTGAAGCTGACTACATCAAGTTGTCTTAATGTAATTGAACCCATCAATTCTCCAAAAACAATCAAATGTGTTAGTTAACATAAATGCTTATTCGTAGCAGCCATTAATACTTAAAGATTCTTAATACTTAGTTGGTTTCGCAAATATTTCCACTGTACATTCAGAAGTTTTTTTTTAACTCCTCTTCTTATCGTGTCAACGGACTGTCTATACATGGCCCAGCCAGAACTGGACACATTTTTGCGCCTTGCTGTTGAATTCGGCAAGATCTGCAACAGTGCAGGGTTCCTCTAGCGATAGGCATTGCAGGAGATGTTGCATAGTCTGTGGCTCAGTTCCACATTCACAAGCTGTCAGGCTGGTTGTATATCCCCATTTGTTTAGTGACACCTTTGAACGATCTACACCAGTCCTAAGTCTGTTAAGGCACTTCCAGGTTGCCCAGTTGCAATTAGCTCCTAGGAGAAGGCTTTCATCCGGTAGAATTTCCATCGCTGGGGGTTGTTTGAGACTGGCGAGCCGGTCCTTCCACAAGGCGATGCAATCTTCAGATGGGGTTGATTGTAATGGAACAACACTGTTCATGAAACTCTTCCTTGACTTTAGGCGGCTGGGTGTAGGTGTATGACCATGTAGAGGGTGCCTCTCTGATGTTTGATGGAGTCGCTCTTTCTTGCTGGCTACCATTCTTCTTATATCAGGGGGAGCGATACCCGCCAGGATATTTAGGCTGTTGGTGTTTGTTGGTTTTAAACAACCTGTGATAAGTCTGAAGCTTGCATTCAGAAGAATTTTTTTAACTGAGGGCCACCAAACATGTAGGAGAGAAAATAAGTTAAATAGAGTTAGTGATTTTGTGACCCTAAAAGCTTTGGCTTTAATGAGGAATGTGTGGTGAAGGAGTTTTGAGGCCTTGACATGAATGTGTTGGGTGTTATTGATTTCAACAGAATGAAGAGCAACAACTGTATATAATCCCTCATCACTTTGGCTCCTTGAAGAACTTCATTCTTTACTCAGACACAAAGGACATCCATATAGACATGCAGCTCTCATCAATTTTTTCTTTCCAATGTCAGTTCTTCCATTGTCAACAGTATGATAAAAGTGCCCTGAGGAAACCAGGAAATTTGTATTGTCAGTGTACAGCAGGATAATGAATGACTTAGGGAGGGGGTGAATTAGATAGGATTACTGTAGTTGGTTTGAATCCAATGTCTCACTGTTGTGCATACCCGTAACTCACTCATGACCGAATGTTATGCTTCATAATGGAATAATAGAGAAACTGCAATTACTAAAGAAGAGTGTGAAAGCATATTACCAATTCTGCAAGTGTTGCTAAAGTAACCTACATAATTCACAGATATACAAACGGTTAGTATATTCATCAGTGAAGCATCTAATTAAGGAAGATGAATTTAGAATGTAAATGCTGAACTCATTCCCTTTGAATTGTCTGTTTCAGCTGTTGAATAAAGGAGTAATCAGACAATGGGGTATTCAGGGGATTTTGAAACAACAGAGGCAAATGGCAAGATACGTAATCAGACAGTATGGTTTTGATTTTTCTTTTAACACCCCACTGAAATGCAGTCTAGTAACTGTTTGGAAGAGATCAGTATACGTGCGTATGACCAATGGGGCTATTTCCTCCCCCCTTGCCTCTCTTTACAAGCCCCTCAACCAGCTTGTGCCACCTAATTGCTGGTGGCCTGCTATTTAAAAGCTACAACAGATGAACTCTTCGGAGAAAGCCTATAAATAGGAATGTTTGACATGATTTTTTTTTTGTTCTTACCCTTTTCATCTTAGACAGACCTAAACCCCATTCATGTCTAAGGTGCTTGTCTTTAGTTTTCTTTGTTTATCAGCAACATTTCCTTAGACGAGAAAAAGGCTTCCCTTTCTATAGGCACCTCAGATTATTCCAAAACGCTTTATAACTACTGAAGTATTTTAGAAGTGTAGTCACTGTTGTAAAGGAAAATATGGCAGCGGATTGCACACAGCAAGATTCCACAAATAGCGATATGATAATGACCGGGTAATCTGTTTGATGTTGACTGAGGGATAAATATTAGGAAGGACACTGGGGAGAACTTGCCTGCTCTTTGAAATAGTGCTGTGGAATCTTTATCTGTCCTCATCAGTGGATGTAGGCTCATGCGAAATAAAATCCAATCTTGAAAGAGAGCACCTCCCACCATTCAGCACTTCTTCACGGTTGCATGGGAGTGTTAGCCTTGGTCTTGTGCTCAAGGCTGTGATGTAGATCTTGTACCCACAAACCTTGAACTCGAGGTGTGAGTGCAGCTACGGCTGACACTGCTGTGTCCTACAGTTATCAGCCAAACTTATAGAATTCTGTTGCAAGACTTGCAGTCTTAGTGATGATTTGCTTTTACTTTAACCCTTGGTGTGATGAGACTTTGATATGATCAATTTGAAAGTAGTTTCCCATCTCAGTTGCATACTTATCATGTGGGTGATTTGGGAGGTGGGTGGGGGGTGAATAACAAGTGTTCCACATATCCCAACCTAGCAAACTAGCAAAAGCTGACCAAGTGCCTCAAAAAGGCTGATGACTTAATAATGCAGCCTGAATGCAGTTCTTACTGACAAGTGATGATAAGTTAGACTGAGTGTAAACTGCAATGAAGACTTGTTATAACTCAAGTTGTGGGTTTACTCATTTGGCAGGACCTTGCTGGGAAAAATAATGGCATGTTAACGATGCACAACATCATTAACGCGCATAATAAAAGCAAAGTTATGCGGTTGCTGGAAATCTGAAACAAAACAGAAAATGCTGGAAAAACTCAGCAGGTTTGGCAGCATCTGGCAGATGCACTTGAAACATTAACTCTGTTTCTCTCTCCACAGGTGCTGCCAGACTCTACTAAGTTTTTCCAGCATTTTTCTGTTTTTATATCATTAATGAGCAAATGAGTAAGTAAATTCAGGGTATTTGAGACATAAGGCATGAGTTGCACATGTTTTTTGAGTAACACCATTGATGCATCTCTCCTTTGGCCTTTGTTATTTTTAAGAACTTTCTGGATTAACACATGAATTTCCTGTCAAACACAGCACAAAGTTAAGGTTAGAACTTAATGATCTTTTTAATGATGTGATAATCCACCTAGAAGAACAAGAGCAGCAGGCACCTGGGAACAACAACAGCTTTTAAGCTCCCCTACAAGTTACACACCATCCTGACTTGGAAATATATTCCCGTTCCTTCACTGTAATTGGGTCACAGTAATTGGGTCAAAATCCTGGAGCTCTTACAGCTCTGCGGGTATACCTAGTCTAGATGGACCACAGTGGTTCAAGAAGGGGATCACATGCACCACCTCAGGACAATTAGTAATGGGCAGTAAATCCTGAACTTGTTATTGTTGAATTAAAAAAATTGTTAATGCAATGTCAGTTAATCTTTCCGGCCCAGAAAGGGAACAATCTAAACTGGTCATTTTCATTCCTGCACTCTAAAATGCTTTATCATTCTGAACCGGCACTCCATTTTTTGCCAAACCATATTAATGCCACAAATGAAGTGACAAATGCTTAATATTAGTTGTAGCAGTCTTCAAGAAACTGGGGCAGATCAGCCACAATCTTATTGAATGGTAGGGCAGGCTTATGGGGCTGAATGGCCTACTCCTCCTATTTCTTATGTTATGTTTTAGGCTCTTTCCCTCATTTGTAATCCCTTGAAATGATAAACAGCTAAGTTAAAATGAACCTTGTTATGGCACAGCTGATGGTAAATGCTGAGCTGCTCAAACCCCAGAGGGCAATTGAAACAACTGCCACAACTAATTTGCAATTTGTATAAATTTCGAGATGCATGCCTTGAATTCAGTGGTAATAAGACCACCAAGTCTTATTGGTTTCTTACCAAAGTAAATTAAACCTTTATTAATAGAATAAATTATTTTAAATAGATGCATAAACCTACAAATTACTACTGTGATAACTCCTAAGTCCCCTACTTAATCCAACTCTCAGTTACACTTTCGTTAAGGCAACAGTAAGACACACAGATTTTGAAAAACCCAGGCAAAGAAACATGATACCCTGAACAATCCAATTCAAAGTGAGTTTCCTTAACTTAAGTTATTTGTAGACAGCAGCTTGAGGCTTAAATGCATAAGGCATTTCACACTTGTTAGATCTTAAAATGCCTACCTTTACACACAGCTTTCACTCCTTTATACATATTTTCCCCTTTGAATGCAAATCCCCATTGTTTCACTATGTCTTTGGACTTTACCTCCCTGATCATAAAAAAAATTATCATAGCACTAATTTTACCAGTAACCTTTGGGAAAAATAAAACACACCTTTCTGAACTTCACCTGGCTAGGTGACACATTTTTCACCCCTCTGAAAACAATCTAGTCTGGTTTATTTAAAAATGCAAATATCCTTTTACACCTTAGATCCTAAACTTCCCCCATGTTTACCTACTTAACATTTCAAACCTAGCTTTATCTTTTGTTACATCGAGGCCTTCAGACCAGCTGCCTTTAATCCATATAAGTCTCTCTCTCAGACTCAGATACCACTGTTTTACAATAAATTCCAAATAACATTATTATATCTTCCTGACAACCTTAATAGAAATCTTTCCAATTTCTGAAGGCATTTCTGGACCAATACCGATTTGGACCACGATGCGGGGTCGAGTTTACGAATGCATTCGCGCGGGTGAACAAACTTGTGAAAAAAGCCATGAACAGCGGGTGCTTACTGTACAGCAAAATGAATAATAGGGGCGGTGCTTACTTAATGTTACGGACAGGAGGAGGGATTTAATTTAAATAGCCCTGATTTCTTCTTCTCTCCAGCCATCCATAAACAACAATGTTTTGATTTTGATTTTCCCCTTTTTAAGTGGTGACATATTTCCCAACCCCTCAGTTTTGGTGTGATCCAATTTCTATTAATAGCTCCACAGCAAACTTGAGAGAGAGTGAACTCAGGAGGATTAGTTTATTCGCACACACTCAATGCAGTGGACGAGGCGGGGGGGTGTTGCCACATAGGTCCCTGTGCATTCATACAATAAACGAGGGATAGAGAAAGAAAGACTTACAGGGCAAAGACCACAGAGCAAAGAATTATTGCTTCACATGAGTCCAGAATCAAAAGTCCAAGGGCGATTTTCTTCACAGAAGTCATCAGGCTGAACTAATGCTGGATAATTCACTTTTCAAGTAGACTTGACTTCTAGAATGAGAGAGGCATGCAGAGATGAATTAGTCTTGTAGGTGATGGTATAGAAGTTCCAGTAGAAACAGTGTAGATAGGGGCAGGCATTCAATCCTGGACAGAGCCCCTTTTCAGAGCTGCTTGGTAGATGAAAGATGGCAGACTTCTTTGCAGTACAGCAAGGCAGTATAAAAACAAAATGCTGGAAAAACTCAGCAGGTCTGACAGCATCTGTGGAGAGAGGAACAGTTAATGTTGAGTCAGTATGATTCTTCTTTCAGTGTGATTTGGACAAGCTGAGTGAGTGGGCAAATGCATGGCAGTTGCAGTATAATGTGGATAAATGTGTGGTTATGCATTTTTGTAGCAAAAACAGGAAGGCAGATTATGATCTGAATGGCTATAAATTGAGAGAGGGGAATGTGCAACGAGACCTGGGTGTCCTTGTACACCAGTCGCTGAAGGTAAGCATGCAGGTGCAGCCGGCGGTAAAGAAGGCAAATGGTATGGTGGCCTTCATAGCCAGAGGATTCGAGTACAGGAACAGGGGATGTCTTGCTGCAATTGTACAGGGCCTTGGTGAGACCATACCTTGAATATTGTGTGCAGTTTTGGTCTCCTCATCTGAGGAAGGATGTACTTGCTATAGAGGGAGTGCAGCGAAGGTTTACCAGACTGATTCCTGGGATGGCGGGACTGACTTATCAGGAGAGATTGAGTCGATTAGGATTATATTTGCTGGAGTTCAGAAGAATGAGGGGGGATCTCATAGAAGCCTACAGAATTCTAACAGGACTCGACAGGATAGATACAGGAAGGATGTTCCTGATGGTGGGGGAGTCCAGAACCAGGGGTCACAGACTGAGGATACGGGGTAGACCATTTAGGACTGAAATGAGGAGAAATTTCTTTACCCTGAGAGTGGTGAGACTGTGGAATTTGTTACCACAGAAAGTAATTGAGGCCAAAACATTGTATGTTTTCAAGAAGGAGTTAGATATAGCTCTTGGGGTGAAAGGGATCAAAGGGTATGGGGAGAAAACTGGAGCAGGCTATTGAGTTGGATGATCAGCCATGATCATAATGGCGGAGAAGACTCAAAGGGCCGAATGGCCTAATGCTCCTAGTTTCTATGTTTCTTCAGAGCAAGGCAATATAACTAGTTCTCCCAGCTAGTGGGGAGCCATGTTATGGTGACTCCCACCTCTTTGGCTTTGACAAAGGTTGTAGATTCCTTTGTCTGGGTTCCTGAGATTGTTTGTGTACCAACCATTAAGAATTTGAAAGGAAGGTTGCAGGGCTCTTCGTCCCAGCAGATGACTTGGCCCTGGTTGGCCAGGCTTTGGTAATGAAATGGAGATGTCCTTTGTATAATTGTCTTTGAATTTGGTCTCAGCAGTCCTCAGGGGTCGTTAGTGCCTCTTCAGAGATAATGAGATGCCAGTCTTTGCGACACTGCCTTGATAGCTCTTGTGTATATAAAGTGGGATCTTAGCCCAGTTACGATGAATGTCATCGAACAAGCTAGGAAAGAGGTTGAGAGACATGTGAATGATAGCAGACAATGGACTTATTGTCAAGAAAATAGTTAATTCCCATTGACAGTCGTTTCATCCTTCAATTTACAATGCCTTGTGAAATAAGATTTATTGTTTTTGATCTATTTGAATACATATAGGATGATCTTGCAAGTGATGTCAGTCATTGCATTTCTTTCATCAACCTCAAAGGATTTAAGTCTTCTGCTATGTGTGTTTTCTTCAATATTTAGCTGCAAAAGTAATCAGTTAGCTTCCAGCGTTCCTTCATTAAGAGCAATAAATAATTTTGCATTTTTGGGTTTAGGGGACATAACTTGGGTTCCTGTTTATGATGGACAATCTTCAAAGTACATATTGATGGATGTTGGGTGAAGGAGGATTTGGTATACGATGATAATCCCTCTAAGCAATGGGCATGCATGGCAGTACAATGCATTTTAAAAATACTGGCCATCTCCAACAACAAAGTTGGTGAAATAGATGTTGACATGCAGCAGAATGTGATCTGGAACGCACTGGCTAAAAAGGCAGTATAAATGGATTCAGTAGTACTTTCAAAAGGAGTCTTGGATAAATACTTGAAAAGCAAAAAAATTTCAGAGCTATCACGAAGGAACAGGGAAGTGGGACTAATTGGAAAGCCCTCAGAGCCGGCACAGGCACGATGGGCCAAATGACCGCCAATGCTGTCTGATTCTATTATAATTCTGTCTGGGCTCATTCATAAAGGGTACTAAAGTGCTGGGTCATGGTTAGCTCCTGTAGATCAATATGTTTGCCGCTTTGAAAGGATGGAGAAAGAAGTTGATTGGAAGGAGAAGAGAAGAGAAATGTTGCTCAAAGTATTTCACTTAATAATTCATTGGACATCTTTTAGGCATGTGAATCATTGTGTTTTATAATTAACCGGCTCCTCAAATTATTTGGAATAATTTTAAAATCTTGAACTTTGCAAAGAATTAACCACATAAGAATTCTTTTTAAAAGCTCAACTTTTTGTAATAAGATATTGGGCCCCTGTTGCATGAAGAAAAGTTGTCACTGAGCCTGCTCTAGACTTTCCTTTCCCTTTGAGTACATTTAATCTAATGCAGACTCAACTTTAGTTTTATAAATTGTATACAAAGCCAGGACCTCCTTGAAGAAAAATGTAATTTTGTCATGATTCAAACAATATAACCTTTTGAGAATTTAGGAAAGGTTATATAGGAGGTAATAAAAACCTGAAAGTAATGTAATAGTTGGAACCAAAAATCACATTACCTCAACGTTTTTAATCTCAAGAACCTTCCAATTCTAACTAAACTGTTAAATGGAAAATGTGGTTGACTCTTAAATGTCCCCTGAACAAGGGCAATTAGGGATGGGCAATAAATGCTGGCCTAGCCAGTGACGTGAATTTTTTTACTTTTCAAGTATTTGTCCAAGTCCCCTTATGGAAGTACTACTGAATCCGTTTATACTACCTTTCTAGCCACATCCCGTGAACTAATAAAAAAAAGTTGCATAAAATACAGCACCGTTCTGAGAGCCACTGGAGTCTTTGTGGGTATATGCTTCAAACCTTGCAGGTGTGCCACAATATTGATTTATTCCCACTGACAGAATGTGGGCAGTAGTATTTGCCAGTACATTCCCCCTAAATTTTTCTACAGGAGGTAATGTCACAACATTATGAAAAATGAATTACAGTCAGATTGAGTAACAAAGTTGATTTGAAAGGGGCTATTTCACCTGGGGGATCTGGAGCTAGAATGCAGGTCAGACTAATGCAAAGAATATTTCTCATCTTCGTTAGTTGTAAGGTTCTTGCGACCGTCTCAATGCAAGACATGCAATCTAATTCTGAGTAGCTGTGAATCTACAAAACAAAACTGGCTGACCTTCGCCACTAATTGACGATCTGGAAATGGAAATACTGTGCTAGTCTGAGCCTTGACCTAACATGCACTGTTAACCAAGAGTAGACCTGACCTGGAAATCCTCGCCGCTGGCACTGGGTGCTAGAAGTGTTTTAAGTATTCTATCGGTTTCATATCTTTCATCAGCTGCTTGAAATTGCATGAAATTTCAGTTTGATTACCATAAAATCCATCTGTCGTCTTCCCACGTTAAAGGAAATGTCGGAATTTTGGCTTGTTTCACACGTGGGTCAGTTTGACATTAACTGGTTATCAATCTCGATCATAATCCTCCTACTCATGGTGAGACGAAATGAAAGGTCCATATGAAAGTTCGAGTTTGCTTTACTGTTTTTGTTCAACCATGTGTTTTGACAGGTCACCTAATTCTGTCTTAAACTTGATACCCAATCTAGATAACCATGCAGTAATATGAATATTTCTAAAAATTGGTCTGAGATGCGAAAATTCCCTTTACTTTTCAATTTGATCTGCTTATGCTGCTATATTGTCTTAGTAGATGACTGCATCATAAACAATACCCGCTTGAAACAGGCCCGCACTGTAATCTCGCTTAAGCGGAAACAGTTTGGCAGCGCAATTCATGACGCCACCAAACATGATAAATCTGTCTGACCATGTACTCTCTGAAAGCAAGGAGTTTATTATTGTCCATGGCTTCAATTTTGTTGTGCCTTTGCACCACATCAAACAGGAAGAGGCATTTGCTGAGTTTTCAATCGTCTACTCCCAGCTATCGCACCACAAGCCAGTGTCCACTGAAGATGCTGAATTATTGAAAGCGTGCCTAACTGATCTAGCATACAAATAGTGCAGGATCCCAAACAACTTAGCTGATTTTCACATGCAACATGAATAAACGTGAATGTCTGGTAGCAATGAGAGGTCTCGAGATCAACCCAGACAAACCTACCTGTAAACCCGACAATGGGACTGGAATAGTCATCGTCAACAAAATGCACTCCAATCTTAATGACAGGTCTAAATTTGTATGCATTGGACCTGCCGCTAAGCATGAGTGGACAACCCTGCTTGAAAGCCAGATTAAAAAACACTTGTACTTGTGTAAGAGAAATGAGTTGCCGGGTGGTACATATAATAGGATTCATCCTCATGGCTCACTGCGTCCGTGTATATGGGCTGCCCAAGATGCACACAAGTGATGTCACTTCGTGCCCTATCTTATCCATGGCTGGTTCTGCACACCATGATTTGGCCAAATGTTTGGGTGAGTTGCTACAACCAGCTCTTGAGCAAGTTTTCCACATATGCAGTGAAGGACTCCATCACCTTTGCGAAGACCATACAGGAGTTGCATATCGATGGCAATGTCATGTCCATGCGCTTGTTCAGCATTGCAAGCTTATTCACCAATGTACCACTCGAGGAAACCACTGACAAGTGCACTGCGTCACTATATCATAGCAATCTAGATGCACCATCAATATCTGAATCTGTGTTCATTGAACTTATGAACTGAGCAACTTATGCAGTTGAGTTCAGCCTTAACAACACCATGTATGCTCAAATTGATAGTGTTGCCATGGGATCCCCTCTAGGCCCAGCTCCAGCAAACATTTTTGTTAGGTTCCGTGAGAAAAATGTCTTTGATGGAATGACACCTAACCTCCTACCCCTTGCATATTTTGATATGTTTGCTATATACAAGAAAGAGCATCCTTGCACACCTTAATGGGCTTCATCCTGTGCTCACATTCACCTTCGAAATGGAGCAGTCAAACGAGCTCCTTTTCCACTACATATTAGTTGAAAAATCTGCCAATGGGTTCTTTATTGTTGTCTACCACAAGCCTGCCATCACTGGTCAATAAAAGTGTTGAGATTCCTACAGTTCCACGTGCTATAGGCTTGTCCTTATCGGCAACCTCAAATAGGACCCAAACCATTTGCTCACTCTACCAGCTTGATGCTGAAATGGGGCATGTCACAGCCATTGAGGGATAATGGCAACCCTGATCAGATCATTGCTTACTGTATATCGTGCAAACTCATGAACGGGCTAAAGGCTGCCACTTTAGGTCCTGAAAAGTGCCTGGTCTACCTCGGATTACCCTGGAAGGGCATGGTGTCTGAAAAATTTGAGCAACAGGTGAAGCTAGCTATTTCATGGTGCTACTATACAGTAGCAACAAGTGGTATTCTCCAATACCAGGATGCTGCCGTCAAGCCAAAAAGATGTTCTGCCTATTTTACAAATGGGTAATGTGGCATATGAATTTCAGTGCTAGTGTGATGGCAGGTATGTAGGCCGCACGTTCCAACGATTGCCGAATCATATCAAACAGCATGTCCTTTTGGCTTTTCGTGACAGGCGAAGTACTGACCATATCCAACCAGCCTGTGCTTGCAAAGCTCAAAACAGTGTCCAACATCAGGTGTCCAACTGCAGAATCACAATACTTAAACAATCCTGATTATGCTAAGAATCACACTGAAAATCAATTTAAGATTCAGTCAGGCTTGCAGTGTGGCTCATTTATGCATGCTAGAAGCCACAAATATTCACACACGCGGCCCAGTCCTTTGCAAACAGTGGGAGCATGTCCCCAATTTGAGCCCTTTTCAACTAAACAAAAGCATGGAGAACAGTCATTGCCTTGGGGAATGAACCAGGTAATGTCTTAACCAATCCTGCCCAGTCTGAAGCTGGGCAGTTAACTGTTCCATGCTGCATTCTCTGTGCAAAGCCTTTACCAATCAAGAGACCACTTGTCAACGGTCAACACTATCTTCTCATGCAATATACATTGTTGTTTCCCTGTTACTTTGCAAGAAATTGCAAACTGTATGCTCATGAGTGCAAGATGAAAAGCTTTGTTAGCATGTCTTTTTTTCTCAGCAATACTCGAGCTCTGTACTACCAAACAGCTATTCATATTAATATTGTAATTGTCAACATTAAAAATTATCAACTAGTATTTTGAATATGAAGTGATTACAAGTTCCACCATATCTAATTAGAGACTGTTAACCAATGCATCAAGTTGATTTTGCTACAGTTGATCAGGGCTGAGGCAGAACCAACTGGGTTAGGAACCGAGATTTAATAGAATTCCAGCAAATCAGTTCATAAATTGCAAGGCTGACCATGATATTATACATTTGACTCGAGACATTTTTTGACCATGAGTTTTCCTCATTTTGCTGATTCTGCTGTTGCAAATCATGTAAATTAAACCACCTTGCTGTATATTTGTGTACAGCATGCAACTGATTATTCAATTTTTCTTTTTAAAAATAGAATTGCAAGCTTATAACATTTCATGAAATGATATTCTTGCACAATGACTTCAAAATCCTCTTTTCTTAATTCTGAGTTTCTTCCTTTGCTAGACAATCATCTTGAACTCTCCACTCTTGTATGGCCTTTCAATTCTTCCAACTGTATCAGTTGTATCAATCTCCCACCACCCTTGTTAATTCATGAACAACAGACCTCAGCCACCATTCCCCCTGCACCTTGAAATTCAAAAACTTAATCCAAACCTCCGTCTTCCACCATATTTTTGACTCCTCTCCCGATATCTCTTCCATTTCCTCCTCAGTGTTTTGTGATGCACCTTGGGGGAAACAACATGGAGAGGCTGTATAATCTAAATAGTATTTTTAGGGAGTGCAATAGCAAAGGAACCTGGGTAAATATTCACAACCTTTGAAGGTGTGTTATGATCCCTGTAGAGACCAATAACTTTTAAAAAGTGTAAAGACCCAGTTAGGGATAGCCAACATTTAAAGAAAAATCCAAACCTCATTTTAACCATCAGCACTGCACCACAAGATTTCACTTTTTTTAACAAGACAAACTTTATCGTATATAAAATAAATAAACCGAGCACTATTAGTTAACATACTTGTTCTATACTTAGGTTCACTCTTTCCCCTGTTTTCTTGAGGCACACCAATCTTAAAAGTTATTTACTTCTGTGGGGACCACCCATCAGTATGTCACAGTCATCTGGAAATTCTTTTTAATTCGCCTCAATTCCAGTTATTCTGAGGTAAAAGTTTAATTTACCATCTCTTGACTGTGGATGCCTCAGTCCCTTGTTCTGGTTTCTTTTTAATACTCCCAAGCTAAGTCCACTGGTTGCGTACTTTGCCACAAGACTGTGAGGACCACTGTAGATACTCCCACTAGCTTCAAACTAAGCAATCTTCCAGCTTCTGTTCCCTCACAAAATTCAAATTGAAATTAAGCCTCACACACCTTCCAGACGGTGAATATAGTTCGTTTTTAACTCTGCTTACAATGAAGGTCTATTTAACTGTCATTTACTTTGGCTATCTTCTCCCAGTGAATTGCAAACTGCACACACCAGTTCCAAGTTGCAATTAACACTCAGCAAACACACAAGTAAAATGAAACCAGAGAACCTCCCTATATTCCAGCCATCATCTTAAAGATAGCTCTGCGATGTCCTCAAACTTTATCCCTCATTTACAATTTCTTATTTGATGTCGGAGTTAATACAACCTTTCAGGGTTTACTGAATGCTTTTAAACTAATTGAATTCTAACTCCCCCTACCCCCCAAAAACCCTCTGGGCTGCCATTGTTCTTTCAAGGATTGTAGACATCACATCTCCAGTTCTTTAGCTAAGTAAGCCCATTTGCTGCTTTGTAGGTCTACCTCTTCTATTTTGACTTTATTCAACAAACACAGGCCACCTTTTGAACTGCCATTTCTTTAGCTATTCTGGCAATCTCTAAAACCTAGCATTTGAGTTACCTTATCTTTACAAATTTAGTCTTCCCAAAACTAAAAATTACCTCTAAAATATTGACATGAACTAGATATTCACAACAGAAGACAAATTTCCCAAATGACCCAACGGAAATAACCAAAACACAATATTGCACATTTTGGGGCTTTCACTATAATACAAACTGAAATCAACCTAAATCAAATATTAACCACTGGGCAAATGGTCCATCAATTTAAAAAGAAAAAGGTAAATTTATTTCCCTTTATGCCATGCTTCTGGCAGATATGTAGCTTTCAAGGGAATAGACGCAACGTCACTCCTAGTGCTCCAGCAGAGCACTCCACCACACCCCAGTACGGCAGGTTGAAACTTCCAGTATTCTTCGACAAATGTTCCACTCTGCCTGTGTTTTCTGAGATACACTTATCACTAGTGAGGCAATCGTCGACAGATGTTCCTCGCCCTCGGTTCACAGCAGTCCTTACAATCCAGAATTCCAGCGATTTCTGAATCGGCCTAGTAGTTGGCTCCAGCAAGACTGCTTCCCCACCATTTCCTGAAGAACAGAGAAGACCTGTTCCTGAGAGAGTATATCTACTCATTCTCAGATTTCCATTATTTATCTCTGACCTGCATCCCTCCACAGACAGCCTTTCACTATTTTTTCTGTTTCAGTCCTGCTCCCTGGGATGGTTTGGCACCCTTTTTTTTAAAAACAGGCAACATTTAAAGCCCAGTTGTCATCTCTTGAAATCTAACCAGCGTTTGATGCAAAGTTTTATATACAGCTGGATACTTTGAAGTGGCATATTGAGGTTAAAAATTGGGAACAGTTTTTTAAAAATTGTCATAAAGCTCGGAAGCAAAAGATACTTGGAGGAATGGTGCCCATGTGAGGGAGAGGTTAAGTGCTGCATAAGGTGCACAGGTGGTTTATAGGATAGACTTAACTTTTGTTAAAAAAAAATACTGTTTTTAAGATGGCTTGAGTTGACTTTGAAATTAAAAAAAAAAATTAGGTCAGCTTTCCCATCTAGACAACAGGACTTTTCTTTTTAAATGGTGTTTCCGGAAAGCTTTCTCCTTCTGGATAGAAATGCAAGTTGGGAGGATGGAGGAGTGATCCTGAGAGATTGTTTCAGCACTACCTTCCTGAAATCATAACGACAGATTGTTTGTTTTAAACTAGGTTGACAGAGGAAAAGGTTTTTGCATGACACATGTTTTACCCAAGGCTAGTTAATTTTGTGTGCTTGTCTTCTAGTTCAATTAAACAGTTGTGCACCTCATTTTAAAAAAACTGATCTAAATCTTTCATGTTTCTCCCATTGAAAACAAGTTCAGTGCTGCATGTATCCCAAAGTCACGATTCATCCTTGATGTTCTCTCCACTCTTTCCACATTGATGAATCCCTCTTCAAAGGCAGAGTGCCCAAAATTGTACCAAATTCCAAATCCTAAAAATGGATTTGGAGAAGTAAGTACAATAAATACAGTTGCTGTTTGTTTACTACCTGTTGGAATTGTCTTTAAGTAACTTTGTGCTTTTCACAGCAAACCAATTAAGTTTGGAAATTTTTGGATGAGATCAAGCAGGGAACCTTAAACTGGAGCTGTACCCCAGCAAGAAGCTAATCTTGAAAGGACAGGAGAAAATTGCCTGTGGCGGGGGAAGATGGAAGATAAAATTGTTGTTTTTATCATGGCAGGTAGTTTGCAGACTTAACACTATCATTGATCTAATAAGGTCCACCTTATGCAGGACCCTGCAGCAAGAAAATATAATGTAAAATTAAATATTTAGCGCTTTCAGAAAAACATTTTTGTATCACAACATTTATGACTGATTATTCAATGTTCTGCACCTCCTTTACAATTTTACATTCCAGTCTGAAAAGAGCTACAAATGTACTTTTCCCTTGTTTATAGCGTTCTTGATATATCAGGGACAGGTGGTGAGCTGATACTGAACAAAAGATGATCAAGCCAGCGCAGGATGCAGCTTATCAGATAGAAGTGCGTCTTCACACTCGAGACATTTTCATTTCATTTCTTTTTGCAGTGAATCTGCTGTATGTTGATGGGCCAAAAGATTCTTATCGGAAGAAAGGGTATGTGGGTTCTGGATGAGCAGTGGAAGCATTTTGTTGGCTACGTTTTTTGGCCCTTAAGCACTGTTTTCTTCTTCCAATTGATATTGATTTCATGATTTTTCATATAAGCAGGCAAAGTATTGGGGAGTGGCCAGTCTATAGTCTGACTGCCTTACTGAACTATAGCAATGAGACTCTTGACTGGGAGTGTGTGCAGAACAAATGCAAGAGCAAAAGGACCAGCTTTTTCTGCTACTTTCTCTCCCTATTGTTCATGTTTTCAGTTTTTATTTAAAAAGCTAACTTCCTTTCTCATAGTTCCTTCTTTCCTATTTCTAGACTATTTACTCTGCCACCGAGCATTCCATGAGGGGTCACTGGGAGCTTTCAGCCCACTGCGTATACTGTTTTGTGATCTACTACAGCAACTACACTTAACCTAATTTTTGAATTCTTTTCATTTCTTTCCACCATGCTTCAGAATCTTCAAACCTAAATTGACGTAATCTCTTAGCAATTACAGAGACGTGGCTGCAGGACAACAAAGATTAGGTCCTTATTATTGAGGGGTACGTGACATTCAAGAAGAATAGGATGCTAAGTAGTGGTGGATGGGTAGCATTATGAATCAGAGGGGCATTGGTGCAATAGTTAGAGATGACCTTGGTTCAGGAGATCAGGATTTAGAATCGGTTTGGGTGGAGGTGAAGAATAGTAAGGGAAAAAAATAATTAGTGGGAATGGTGTACAGGCTCCCTAAAAGTAGCCATAGTGTAGGACAAAGTATTCAAGAGAAAATATTGTGCGCTTGTGATAAAGGGATGGCAATAGTCGTGGATGATTTTAATCTACACACAAACTGGAAAAATCAGGTTGGCAGTAGTAGCCTGGATGAGGAATTCTTAGAACGCTTTCTAGATAGATAGATAGTTTCTTAGAGCAGCATGTTCTGGATCCAACCAGAGAGCAGGTTATATTAGACTTGGTATTGTGTAATGTGACAGGATTAATTAACGACCTCCGAGTAAAGGCACCTCTAGATTGCAGCAACCACAATATGATTGAATTTTGCACCCAGTTTGAAAGGGAGAAGAATGGGTCAAAAGACTAGTATCTTAAACTTAAATAAGAGCAACTATGTGGGGATGAAAGCAGAGCTAGCTGAAGTGAACTGGGAAACTAGGCTAGAGGATAGATCAATAGAGAAACAGTGGCAAATATTTAGAAACGTAGAAAATAGGAGCAAGAGTGTAGGCCATTCGGCCCTTCGAGCCTGTTCTGCCATTCATTATGATCATGGCTGATGATCCAATTCAATAGCCTGCTCCTGCTTTCTCCCCATATCCTTTGATCCCTTTCGTCCCAAGAGCTATATCTAATTCCTTCTTGAAGACTTACAATGTTTTGGCCTCTACTACTTTCTGTGGTAGCGAATTCCACAGGCTCACCACTTTCTGGGTGACGAAATTTCTCCTCATCTCAGTCCTATATGGTTCACCCCTTATCCCCAGACTGTGGCCTCTGGTTCTGGACTCCCCCACCATCGGGAACATCCTTCCTGCACCTACCCTGTCTAGTCCTGTTAGAATTTTATAGGTTTCTATGAGATCCCCTCTCATTCTTCTGAACTCCAGCGAATATAATCCTAACCGACTCAATCTCTCCTCGTATGTCAGTCCCGCCATCCCAGGAATCAGTCTGGTAAATCTTCGCTGCACTCCCTCCATAGCAAGAACATTCTTCCTCAGATAAGGAGACCAGAACTGCACACAATATTCCAGGTGTGGTCTCACCAAGGCCCTGTATAGTTACAGCAAGACATCCCTGCTCCTGCACTCGAATCCTCTGGCTATGAAGGCCACCATACCATTTGCCTTCTTTACCGCTTGCTGTACCTGCATGCTTACCTTCAGTGACTGGTGTACGAGGGCACCCATGTCTCATTGCACATTCCCCTCTCTCAATTTCCCGCCATTCAGATAATAATCTGCCTTCCTGTTTCTGCTACCAAAATGGATAACCTCACATTTATCCACGTTATACTGCATCTGCCATGCATTTGCCCACTCACTCAGCTTATCCAAATCACACTGAAGCATCTCTGCATCCTCCTCACAGCTCACCCTTCCACCCAGCTTTGTGTCATCTGCAAATCTGGAGATATTACATTTAGTTCCCTCATCTAAATCATTAATATATATTGTGAATAGCTGTGGTCCCAGCACCGATCTCTGAGGTACCCCACTAGTGACTGCCTGCCATTCAGAAAAAGACCCGTTTGTTCCTACTCTGTCTCCTGTCTGCCAACCAGTTTTCTATCCATCTGAATACACCACCCCCAATCCCATGTGCTTTAATTTTACGCACTAATTTCTTATGTGGGACTTCGTCGAAAGCCTTCTGAAAGTCCAAATAAACCACATCCACTGGCTTCCCCTCATCAACTCTACTAGTTACATTCTCGAAAAATTCCAGTAGATTAGTCAAGCATGATTTCCCTTTCATAACTCCATGCTGACTCTGTCCGATTCTGCCACTGCTTTCCAAGTGCTCAGCTATTAAATCTTTTATAATGGACTCTAGAATTTTCCCCACTACCGACATCAGGTTGACTGGTCTATAATTCCCTGTTTTCTCTCTCCCTCCCTTTTTAAATAGTGGGGTTACATTAGCTACCCTCCAATCTGTAGGAACTGTTCCAGAGTCTATAGAATCTCGGAAGATGATCGATGCATCCACTATTTCTAGGGCCACTTCCTTAAGTGATCTGGGATGTAGATTATCAGGTCTTGGGGATTTATCGGCCTTCAATCCCATCAATTTCCCCAACACCATTTCCCTACTAATACTGATTTCTTTCAGTTCCTCCCTCTCCCTAAAACCCTGCCCCAATGTTTCTGTATGTTGTTTATGTCCTCCTTTGTGAAGACAGAACCAAAGTACGTATTTAGTTGGTCAGCCAATTCTTTGTTCCCCATTATAAATTCCCCTGTTTCTGACAGTAAGGGACCTACATTTGTCTTCACCAATCTTTTTTTCTCTTCACATACCTTTAGGAACTTTTACAGTCAGTTTTTATGTCCTTGTACTCTCTTTTCCCCTTCTTAATCAATCCCTTGGCCCTCCTTTGCTGAATTCTAAACTGCTCCCAATCCTCAGATCTGCTGTTTTGTCTGACCAATTTGTATGCTTCTTCCTTGGATCTAATCCTATCTCTGAATTCCCTTGTCAGCCATGGTTTGGCCACCTTTCCTATTTTACTTTTGCACCAGACAGGAATAAACAATTGTTGCAGTTCACCCATGCTCACTTTGAATGTTTGCAATTGCCTATCCACCGTCATCCCTTTAAGTAACGTTTCCCAATCCATCATAGCCAACTTGCACCTCATACCATCGTAGATTCCTTTATTAAGATTCAGGACCCTAGTCTCAGAATCAACTACGTCACTCTCCATCTTGATGAAGATTATGGTCGTTCATCCCCAAAGGGCCTCGCACAACTAGATTGCCAATTATTCCTTTCTCATTACACAATACCCAGTCTAGGATGGCCTGTTCTCTAGTTGGTTCCTCAATGTATTGGTCCAGAAAACCATCCCGTATACACTCCAGGAATTCCTCCTCTACAGTATTGTTACGAATTTGATTTGCCCAATCTATATGCAGATTAAAGTCACTCATAATTACAAATGTTCCTTTATTGCATGCGTCTCTAATTTCCTGTTTAATGCCATTCCCAACATCACCACTACTGTTTGGGGGCTGATGTACAACCCCCACTAACGTTTTTTGACCCTTAGTGTTTCTCAGCTCTACCCATACAGATTCCACATTGTCGGAACTAATATCTTTCCTCACTATTGCGTTAATTTCCTCTTTAACCAGCAATGCAACTGCACCGCCTTTTCCTTTTTGTTTGCCCTTCCTAAATACCCCTGGATGTTCAGTTCCCATTCCTGGTCACCCTGCAGCCATGTCTCCGTAATCCCGACTATATCATATCTGTTTACATTTATTTGCGAGGTTAATTCATCCACTTTATTGCGAATGCTCCTCGCGTTAAGGTACAAAGCCTTATGGCTTGTCTTTTTAACATTACTTGTCCCGTTCCCATTATTTTTCACTGAGGCCCTGTTTGATTCTGGCCCCTGATTTCTCTGCCTATCACTTTTCTTATTCTCCTTTCTGTCTTTTGTTCTTGTCCTTGATTCCCCCTCCTCTGACTCCTTGCATAGGTCCCCCTCCCCCTGCCATTTTAGTTTAAACCCTCCCTAACCACTCTAGCAAATATTCCCCCTAGGACATCAATCCCGGTCCTGCCCAGGTGTAACCCGTCCAGTTTGTACTGGTCCCACCTTCCCCAGAACTGTTCCCAATGTCCCAGGAATCTGAAATCCTCTTCCTCCACACCACCTCTTCAGGCACGTATTCATCCAATATATCCTGCTATTTCTTTTCTACTCACGTGGCACTGGTAGTAATCCTGAGATCACTACCTTTGAGGTCCTACTTTTCAAATTACTTCCTAACGCCCTATGTTTTTTAAAAAAAATATATACTTTATTCATAAAATATCTGGAAGAACATTACAAAACATTTCAAAATCGCTATCACAAAAAGTACAATCAGATTCAACTTTTACACGTGGATCATGAGGTGCATCAATACAATCAATGAATATTACAATCATTTCAATATGGTCATTACAGGCAATCAGACAATGGGATTGGAGTTATCAACATACATCACGTTGCACTCTGAGGTGCTTCAATACAATTATAATACAATTAGTATTCAATGCATACATTCATTGTGAGCTGTACGGCCTGAGGGGCTCTCAACAGTTCCCAGCCCCTCGGTGTACTGTGGCAGAAAGGTCTTAGACAGCGACCTTTCTCCGTTGCGCCCTTGCGGCGGCTGCCCCAAGCTTTAGTGCGTCCCTCAGCACATAGTCCAAAACTTTGGAATGTGCCAGTCTGCAACACTTCTGTCGGGGACAACTCTTTGCGCTGGAAGACCAACAAGTTTCGGGCAGACCAAAGAGCGTCTTTCACTGAGTTGATGATCCTCCAGCTGCATTTGATGTTTGTCTCGGTGTGTGTCCCTGGGAACAGCCCGTAGAGCACAGAGTCCTGTGTCACAGAACTGCTCAGGATGAACCTCGACAGAAACCACTGCATCTCTCTCCAGACCTCCTTTGCAAAGGCACAATCCACAAGGGGGTGAACAACGGTCTCGTCCCCACCTCGAGGGCAACGTGCAGAGGGGGTGAGTCTCCTGGCGTGTTGGAAGGATCTGACGGGGTGGGCCTTTCTCACCACCAGCCAAGCTACATCTTGGTGCTTGTTGGAAAGTTCTGCCGATGAGGCATTCTGCCAAATGACTTTGACAGTCTGCTTGGGGAACCATCCCACAGGATCCACCCTCTCCTTTTCCCGCAGGACCTCTAAGACATTACATGCCGACCACTGCCTGATGGACTTGTGGTCGAAGATGTTCGTCTGCATAAATTTTTCCACGAGGGACAGGTGGTATGGCATTGTCCAACTACTTGGAGCGTTCCGCAGCAGCGTGGCCAGACCCATCCTTCACAACACCGGGGACCGGTAGAACCTCAGCACATAGTGACACTTGGTGTTTGCGTACCGAGGGTCTACGCACAGCTTGATGCAGCCGCACACCAAGGTGGCCATCAGTATGAGGGCAATGTTGGGCACGTTTTTTCCCCCCTTATCTAGAGGCTTGTACATCATGTCCCTGCAGACACGATCCATTTTTGACCTCCAGATAAAGCGAAAGATGGCTCGGGTGATCGCCATCGCTCAGGAGTCTGGAATGGGCCAGATCTGCGCCACGTACAGCAACAGCAAGTGTGCCTCACACCTGATGACCAGGTTCTTACCCTCAATGGAGAGGGAGCGTCGCTCTCACATGCCCAGTTTTCTTTGCACCACAGACACTTGCTCCTTTCAGGTTCTAACACATGCCCCGGTCCCTCAGAACCATATCCCTAGCACCTTCAGGCCGTCAGCCCTGACGGTGAAGGGGACAAAGGATTGGTCAGCCCAGTTCCCAAAGAACATGGCCTCGCTCTTCCCACAATTTACCTTGGCTCCCAAGGCCAGTTCGAACTGGTCGCTGATGTGGATCAGTCTGCGCACCGACAGCGGATCCAAGCAGAAGACGGCGACATCGTCCATGTACAGGGAGGCTTTGACCTGAGTGCCTTCACTGCCTGGGATCGTCACTCCTTCTATGCCCAGATCCTTCCTGATGGACTCAGCAAAGGGTTCACAAACAGGACAGGGGAGAGAGAGCAGCCCTGCCTGACTCCAGATTTAATAGGAAAGCTATCCGATTCACACCCATTGATTGAGACTGCGCTACTGATGTTAGTGTAGAGCAGTTGGATCCAATTGCGAATTCCCTCCCCAAACCCCATTTTGGAGAGCACATCCACCATGTAGGTGTGCGATATTCTGTCAAAGGCCTTCTCCTGATCCAGGCTGATGAGGCAGGTGTCCACACCCCTGTCCTGCACATAGGCAATCGTATCCCTGAGTAGCGCGAGGCTGTCAAAGATCTTCCTGCCGGGTACAGCGCAGGTCTGGTCAGGGTAGATCACCAATTCCAGAGCGGACTTGACCCAATTGGCGATGACCTTGGACTGAATCTTGTAGTCCACATTCAACAGTGAAATGGGTCGCCAATTTCTTATTTGCTCCCTTTCCCCTTGTACTTGTAGATGAGGGTGATGATGCCTTTCCTCATGGATTCTGACATGCTGCCGGCCAGGAGCATACTCCCATACACTTCTAGCAGGTCTGGGCTGATCCAGTCCCACAGAGCCGAATACAACTCAGCCAGCAAACCGTCGTTTCCGGGAGTTTTACTCTTCTCGAAAGACTCAAGGGCCTTAGTCAGTTCGTCAGGAGTTAGTGGTTTGTCCAGGCTCTTCCGTGTACTGTTGTCTAAGACCTCCGTGATAGAGGACAGGAAGGACTGGGAGGCCGTGCTGTCTGTGGGCTTCATGTCGTACAATCCGGCATAAAAGGATTTGCTGATCCTCAAAATGTCAGACTGCGATGACTTCACTGAGCCGTCTTCTTCCTTCAGGCTGCTGATCACAGTGCTCTCTCTGTGTACCTTTTGGAAGAAGAAACGTGAGCATGTCTCATCCTGCTCCACGGAGCGGACTCTGGAATGGAAGATGATCTTGGAGGCCTCTGAGGCAAAGAGCGAAGCTTGCTGGCTCTTCACCTCTTGGAGTTTCTCCTTGACATCAACCTCCATCGACTGCAGTCGGAGCAGGTTCTGCATGTTTTTCTGGAGTCGGGACATTTCCCTCTGTTCCTTTCTAGCTTTCTGGATGCCTTTGAGGATGAAAAACCTCTTAATGTTTCCCTTGATCGCATCCCACCAGTGTGTCAAGGACTCAAAGAGGGGTTTCACGGTTCTCCAACCTTTGTAATCCCTTCTGAGCTCCTCAATGTTCTCTGGGGTCAGCAGTTGCACGTTTAGCTTCCATGCCCCCCCTGCCAACCCTCTGGTCTTCCTCTAAGTGACATTCCGCCAGAAGCAGGCAGTGGTCAGAGAAGAACACCGGCTTGATGTCGGTGGATCTGACTGCGAACGCATGGGACACAAACAGGAAGTCTATCCTGGAATGGATGGACCAGTCTGGCCCCGACCAGGTGTATCTACACTGCACTCTGTCTGCAGGGTTGCTGAAGACATCGTGCAGCTTGGCATCCTTTACTGCTTCCATCAGGGATCTGGACGTAGCATCTAATCTTCTGTTGGCCCTGCCGGATCGTCCAGCCACATCGATGATGCAGTTGAAGTCACCGCCCAGAATGACCGGCCTGGAGGTCGCCAGCAGCAGTGGGAGCTGCTGAAAAACCGCCAGCTGCCTGCCCTTTTGTGCCGGGGCGTACACATTAACTAACCAGAGTGGAGCACTCTTGTGCATTACATCTGCTACGAGGAGGCACCCGCCCACAACCTCCTTAACCTCGGAGACGGTGAAGTTGCCTCCCCGCAGCAGAATACCCAGGCCGGAGGAACGAGAGTCGTTTCCCCCTGACCAGATTGATGGCCCATGGGGCCACCATCGTGACCATTGCCTGTAGGAGCTGAGGTGCGGTATCGCACACTCCTGCAGAAACAGCAGGTCAGCTTTGACCTTGGCAAGGTAGTCCAAGGTCGCAACACATCGCGTAGTAGATTTAATGCTACGCACATTTATGGATACAATCTTTACACCCATTTTAAAGCATTTAGTCTCTTACCAAACCTGTTGTCTCTGAGAGTTCCAGACCTTTGGTCTGCTCCTGTATACCCATAGTGTTCACAAATTGCCTCACTTTGGATGGGCTGAGGAAACTGTCTTGAACCACCCCATTGGAGATGTTCCGCTCAGATGGCATCTGGGGGTTCGTGCAAAGAACGAGATTTGCATTGTTCTCTGTTGGAGAATACTCTCCGATCCTCTCCCCCTCTGGGGCGTTGCTGCTCCCGGCTTCCCGGAGCTGGGGTGCGCTGAGCACTTCACTGCTCCCAGATTCCTGGGGCTGGGGTGCACTGGCCTCAGTGATGGAGCTGCTGGCTGGCAAGTCTCTGGGTCCTGGTGGACTACATCCTTGGGTCTAATGAGCCAAAGAGGTGGCTAATGAGGTAGTTGATGTGCAAAATTGTGGGCAAAATTGGGGTGCGCTGCTCTCCTCATTGTCTCCTAACGCCCTATATTCTGCGTTTAGGCCCTCATCCCTTTTTTTACCTGTGTTGTTTGTACCAATGTGTACCACGACCACTGGCTGTTCACCCTCCCTCTTCAGAAGAGGATATTTCAGTTTCAGGATCAGTACATTCCTAATATAAAGAAACACTCTAAGGCGAGGACCCACCATCCATGGTTTATTAAACAAGTTGAGGAAAGCATCAAACTTGAGGAAAAAAAATACAACTCTGCAAAGATGAGTGGCAGGACAGATGATTGGACAGAGTATAAGGAACAGCAGAGAATGACTAAAAGGTTAATCAGGAGAAATAAATTAGCATATGAGAGGAAGGTAGTTGGAAGTGTAAAAACATCGCAAGAGTTTTTACAGGTATTTAAAAAGTAAAAGTGTAAGTAAAGTGAGTGTTGGTCCTTTAGAGAGTGACAGTGAGGAGTTAATAGATAATGAGGTAATGGCAGAAAAAATTAACAAATATTTTCCTTTTGTGTTCACGCTATAGAGGAAACAAAAAACATTCCAGTAATAGCTGTAAATCAGGAGGTGAAAAGGAGAGAGGAACTTGGTGAAATTGAAATCACTAGGGAAACAGTACTGAGCAAATTGATGGAGCTGCTGGCTGGCAAGTCTCTGGGTCCTGGTGGACTACATCCTTGGGTCTAATGAGCCAAAGAGGTGGCTAATGAGGTAGTTGATGTGCTGGTGTTAATTTTCCAAAATTCGCTAGATTCTGGAAAGGTTCCATCAGATTGGAATGTAGCAAATGTAGCCCCTCTATTCAAGAAGGGTGGAGGCAAAAAAAATAGCAAACTATAGGCCAGTTAGCTTGACGTTGATTGTGGGAAAGTTGTTAGAATCAATTATTATAGCTGATCAATTATTATAGAAGAGCTCAGGGCAATTGGAAAGAGTCAGCATGATTTTGTGAAAGGAAAATCACGTTTAACCAATTTATTGGAGTTTTTTGAAGGAGCAACATGCGCAGCGGATAAAGAGGGAGCCTGTAGATATACAGTACTCGGATTCCCAGAAGATATTTGATAAGGGCCACGTCAAAGATTATTATGGAAAATAAAAGTGCATGGTGTAGGGGGTAACATATTAGCATGGGTAGAAGATTGGCTGGCTGGCAGAAAGCAGAGAATATGCATAAATGGGTCTTTTACGGATTGGCAGGATGTGACGAGTGGAGTCCCATGGGGTCCGTGCTGGGGTTTCAACTTTTTTCGATTTCTTCCAGGGCAGGTGGGACCTGTACAAGAAGGACGGGTTGCATCTTAACTGGAGGGGCACCAATATCCTGGCTGTGAGGTTTGCTAGTGTCACTCAGGAGGGTTTAAACTAGTATGGCAGGGGGGTGGGAACCAGAGCAATAGGTCAGCAGGTGAAATAAATGACTGGGAACCAGTGAATGTGGCCAGTAGGACTAAGGAAGGGCAGGCAGGGAGAAATTACTGAACACAGTGGGACTGGGAGTCTGAAATGCATTTGTTTCAATGCGAGAAGTATAACAGGCGCAAGGCAGATGAGCTTAGAGCTTGGATTAGTACTTGGGACTATGTTATTGCTATTACAGAGACTTGGTTGAAGGATGAACAGGATTGGCAGATAAACATTCCAGGATTTAGATGTTTCAGGCAGGATAGAGAGGGATGTAGAAGAGGTGGGGGAGTTGCACTGCTGGTTAAGGGGAATATCACAGCTGTACGACAGAAGGACACCTCGTTGGGCTCATGCAGTGAGGCAATATGGGTAGAGCTCCGGAATAGGAAGGGTGCAGTCACAATGTTGGGGGTTTACTATAGACCTCCCAATTGCCGGCGGGAGATTGAGGAACAGTTATGTAGGCAGATTTTGGAAAGATGTAAAGCAATAGGGTTGTTGTGGTGGGTGATTTTAACTTTCCCTATATTGACTGGGAATCACTTATTGCTAGGGGTTTGGATGGTGCAGAATTTGTAAGGTGCATCCAGGAGGGCTTCCTGAGACAATATGTAGATAGTCCAACTAGGGAAGGGGCAATACTGGACTTGGTATTAGGGAATGAACCCGGCCAGGTGGTCGAAGTTTCAGTAGGAGAGCATTTCGGGAAAAGTGACCATAATTCGGTAAGTTTCAAGGTACTGGTGGATAAGGATAACAGGAGTCCTCGGGTTAAGGTGCTTAATTGGGGGAAGGCTAATTATAACAATATTAGGCAAGAACTGAGGAATCTAGACTGGAGGCGGATGTTTGAGGACAAATCAACAACTGACATGTGGGGGGCTTTCAAACGTCAGTTGATAAGAATTCAGGACCGGCATGTTCCTGCTAGGATGAAGGATAAGTATGGCAAGTTTCAGGAACCTTGAATAACGAAGGATATTGTGAGATTAGTCAAAAAGAAAAGGGAAGCATTCGTAAGGGCTAGAAGGCTGGGAACAGATGAAGCCCGTGGAGAATATAAAGAAAGTAGGAAGAAACTTAAGCAAGGAGTCAGGAGGGCTAAAAGGGATCATGAAAAGTCACTGACAACCAGGATTAAGGAAAATCCCAAGGCCTTTTATACATATGTAAAAAGCAAGAGGGTAGCCAAGGAAAGGGTAGGCCCACTCAGGGACAGAGGTGGGAATCTGTGTGTGGAGCCAGAAGAAATGGGAGAGATACTAAATGAATACTTCTCATCAGTATTCACCAAAGAGAAGGACTTAGCAGTCAATTTGTCTAGGGAAGAGTGTGTAGATAGCCTGGATCATGTTGAGATCAAAAAAGAGGAGGTGTTAGGTGTCTTGAAGAATATTAAGGTGGATAAGTCCCCAGGGTCAGATGGGATCTACCCCAGAGTACTGAGGGAGGCAAGGGAGGAGATTGCTGGGGCCTTGACAAAAATCTTTGTATCCTCACTGGCTACGGGTGAGGTCCCAGAGGACTGGAGAATGGCCAATGTTGTTCCATTGTTTAAGAAGGGTAGCAGAGATAATCCAGGCAATTACAGGCCGGTGAGCCTTACGTCAGTGGTAGGGAAATCATTGGAGAAGATTCTTCATGATAGGATTTACTACCATTTGGAAGCAAATGGGCGTATTAGTGAGAGGCAGCATGGTTTTGTGAAGGGGAGGTCGGTGTCTCACTAACTTGATTGAGTTTTTCGAGGAAGTGACAAAGATGATCGACGATGGAAGGGCAGTGGATGTTAAATACATGGATTTCAGTAAGGCCTTTGACAAGGTCCCTCATGGCAGACTGGTACAGAAGGTAAAGTTGCACGGGATCAGAGGTGAGCTGGCAAGATGGATACAGAATTGACTTGGTCACAGAAGACAGAGGGTACCAGTGGAAGGGTGCTTTTCTGAATGGAGAGCTGTGACTAGTGGAGTTCCGCAGGGATCAGTGCTGGGACCTTTGCTATTTGTAGTATACATAAATGATTTGGAGGAAAATGTAACTGGGCTAATTAGTAAGTTTGCAGAAGACACTAAGGTTGGAGGAGTTGCAGATAGTGAAGAAGATTGTCAAAGGATACAACGGGATATAGATTGGTTGGAGACTTGGGCGGAGAATTGGCAGATGGAGTTTAATCCTGACAAATGCGAGGTAATGCATTTTGGAAGGTCTAATACAGGCAGGAATTATACAGTAAATGGCAGAACCCTTAAGTGCATCGACGGGCAGAGGGATCTGGGTGTGCAGGTCCACAGGTCACTGAAAGTGGCAACGCAGGTGGAAGGCATTTGGCATGCTTGCCTTCATTGGCAGGGGTATTGAGTATAAAAGCTGGGAAGTCATGCTGCAGCTGTATAGAACCTTGGTTAGGCCACACTTGGAATATTGCATGCAATTCTGGTTGCCACATTACCAGAAGGATATGGAGGCATTGGAGAGGGTGCAGAGGAGGTTTACCAGGATGCTGTCTGGTCTGGAGGTTATTAGCTATGAGGAGAGGTTGGAGAAACTCTGATTGTTCTCACTAGAGTGACGGAGATTGAGGGGCGACTTGATAGAAGTTTACAAAATTGTGAGTGGCATGGACAGAGTAGATAGTCAGAAGCTTTTTCCCAGGGTGGAAGAGTCAATTACTAGGGGACATAGATTTAAGGTGAGAGGAGAAAACTGTAGAGGAGATGTGCGAGGCAAGTTTTTTACGCAGAGGGTAGTGAGTGTCTGGAATTCGCTGCCAGAGGAGGTGGTGGAAGCAGGTAGGATAGTGGTGTTTAAGAGGCAGCTTGACAAATACATGAATAGGATGGGAATTGAGGGATACGGACCCCGGAAGTGTAAAATGTTTTAGTTGACCGGCAATATGATTGGCGCAGGCTTGGAGGGCCGAAGGGCCTGTTCCTGTGCTGTACTTTTCTTTGTTCTTTGATTTCCATCAATGACTTAGATGAGGGGAGTGAAGACATGGTACCTAAATTTGCAGATGACACAAAGGTAGGAAAGTATGTTGCAGAGGGGACATGAGGTTGCAGTTGGATATAGATAAGTTGAGTGAGTAGTCAAAGATCTGGCAGATGGAGTTTAGTGTGGGAAAATGTGAAGTTGTTCACTTAGGCAGGAAGAACAAAAAAACAGTATTATTTAAATGGAGAACAGCTGCATAATTCTGAGGTGCAGAGGGATCTAGGTGTTCTAGTACATGAGTTTCAAAAAGTTAGTCTGCAGATACAGCAAGTAATTAAGAAGGCTAATGGAATGCTCTCCTTCATTATGAGAGGGATTGAACATAAAAGTAAGGATGTTATGCTTCAGTTATACAGGGCATTGGTGTGACCGCACCTTGAATACTGTGTGCAGTTTTGACCTCCTTATTTAAGGAAGGATGTAAATGCGTTGAAGGTGGTTCAAGGGAGGTTTACTAGATTGATCCTTGGAATCAACTGGTTGGCTTATGCGGAAAGGTTGGACAGACTGGGCTTGTTTCCACTGGAGCTTAGAAGAGTGAGGGGTGATTTGATTGAGGTATACAAGATCCTGAATGGCCTTGACAAGGTGGATGTCGAAAGGATGTTTCCTCTTGTGGATGAGTCCAGAATTAGGGGGCACTGTTTAAAATTAGGGGTCGCCCTTTTAGGACAGAGATGAGAAATTTTGTATCTGAGGGTTGTGCGACTTTGGAATTCTCTGCCTCAGAAAATGGTGGAAGTGGGGTCATGGAATATTTTTAAGGTGGAGGCTGATTGATTCTTGTTAGGCAAGGGAATCAAAGACAAGGGTTAGATGGGAATGTGGAAATCTTAACTTTTCTCTGGTTCTAAAGCAAATGCGTAACAATGATGATAAATACTATTTTAAAGGCACTACTATCATAGGTCTATATTTTTAGAAATCTTGCTGCGTGCTGGATGAAATTGAGCAACGGACTGGATCTGACCCACAGGCTGTAGGTTCCCCACCCCTGCATAAACCTTCATTCTCAGCATCAACATATCAGGGAAGGTCTTCAATCTCTGTGATTACAGAAGCAGCGTAACTCACCTTCATCCCTAAAGATGGGGTCATCCTTGGAAGCCGCAGCACCTAGGGAACATATGTCCACTGTGGAATGTGATTAGCACTCCACTAGTGTACCTCCTTAAGCAACTACACATTGTATAGGCCTTTCATCCATGGCATCAACAAACCAGATGGGCATGGCAGCCTCCAAGTGGCTGAAACACTACTGCAAACATGGATACACTCATGCCGGTATGCCAGCAGCTTAGCTAGGTGGCACTAACAGGAAAAGCATCCGTCAATGGTTAATGCCTGAAGAGGGAGCAACGTCAGGACAGTACCATCTCCCCAAATGCCAGCTGTCATGGATGAATAATGCAGAGGCCTCACCTTGCTACTGAGTCCCAATATGCCTTTTGGACATCAGGTGACCTGTTACTCTACAACATTCACCCAAAGCTGAGAGTTACCTTTGCATTGTCCTCGGTGTGGCTCAGCAGGACCATCGTTTGATTATTGACAAACTCTCATGACCCTGCATTCGTCTAAAGCCTGCTAATTCTCACCTAGCTACTGCTGAAATGCATCCATGGCTAGAGCAGGTCTGACTGCAAATCTGGCAGAAACTGCTGGACCTGGGTCTTCAAGGTGGCTGCCATCCTTCCCATTGAGACTTTGACATGGTTGTTCTTGTCCTGCATAAGACAGATGGATTGACAGTCGGCACTGTGGATGAAAGAGCAGTTCAGAAGCATGCATGCCTGTTGTGTGTGCTGAGCCCTCCCCAGTAAGGGATTAAGACGCTGTTTGTGCAAGAACTTACATGAGATGGTGAGTTTAACATGACTGGCAGACATTCAGTGCTGATGCCCCATCTGCTTGTTAGTATGTGGCACCCCTGTGGACTCTAACCCTTAGACCGCCTGATGCCCTTGAGAGGGAGGAGGTTTGGTGTGAGTACAAGTTTCACTTACCCTGGCGGAGCGCATCAGATTATTCATCCTTTTCATGCACTGCAGGGTGGTCCTTTTTTTTTTGTTGGCCATGGGCACTGATCTCCTTGGTGACCTCCTCCCAGACTGGTCAGGTGGGAGGACCTCTGGCTCCCATCCTGAGGAAAGAGGACTTACTGCTTTTCCTGGTCAGCCTGGAGGAGAATTCAGGAGGTATTTCTGAATTGTGGAGTGGAGGGTCTGTTTCTTTCAGGCGCCATGGGGAACCTGGATGACACCACACACTGGGGCTGCAGTGCGTGTCTGTCTGTACAGGTACTGTTTAAATATGACTCCAGGACTTTTGACCCCATGAGGTAATGACAGGGCGGATGAATCCCTGCCCACCCCACCACGAGAATAACAAGTTCCTCACTGATACATAATTAATGAGCTGAAAAGTGGAAGATCGCATGGGTTCATCCGACCTGCTGGCGGCAGGAATTGAGTAGACTTTTCCATCCTCCACCACACTTAGGGTTGAATTTTCCAACCTGGAGACTAAGTCTTAATTTCCTCATTGCCTTTGCAGTACTCAACTGCTTTGACTGTAGTCAAAAGATATACAACAGGATGGCTTGCAACATCACAGCCAGCTAATGTTCCAGTCATTCGTGTCTGTTGCTGTGTTCCAAGTTTACTCATCATATGCTTAATCCCAGCCCTTAAGAGAGATTTTAGCAAAGACTTCTCTGCCATGGGGCTGACTTTCTCATCCACGTGCACATTATAGGAAAGGTGACTTAAAACTTGATCAAAGAGATCGTTTTTAATAGAGGGCCTTACAGGAGAAGAGGTCATGGAGGGGGTAGGTAAAGAAAAGTTTTAAGTTGGGAATTCTGGAGATGGCTGAAGACTTGTCTGCCGGTGGGGTGGGGGGTGTGGTTGTGACAGCAGTGGTGGTGCCATGGTTGTTGGGGTGGTGTGGTGCGGTGAGGAGTGGTGGCTGTTTAAAAGACATGAGTTGAAGGAATACAATTCTGAGGGTTGTCGGCCTCGAAGGACACAAAATAGAGAGAAATGACACTAAGGTTTTAAACCTGTGTATTAGAATTTTAAATTTGAGGTGTTGGGACACTGGCAGCCAATGTATATCAGTGAGAATGGGTGAATGGTGAGTGGGATAGTATATCGGCAGCAATGCCTTTGAGCTAAAGTTTATGGAGTGTGGAGTATGGAAGGCCAGTGAGAAGAACATTGGAATAGTCAACTCCAGAGGTAACAAGGACATGGATGAACGTTTCAGCAACACATGGGCTTAGGCAAGGCTGGAGATGTTATGAAGGTGGTACTAGGTTGCTTTGGTGTCTTAGTGGATGTTGAGTTGGAAACAGTATGAGCAGTCTGGTTCGACTTGATAGTAGCCAGGGAGGAAGATGGAATTGGTGGCAAGGGTAAAGAGTTTGGCACTGGCCAAAGACTGGCATGAGTTTTCCCCAATGTTTAATTGGAGGAAATTATGACTACTGGATTTCATACAAGCAGTCTAACAAGGCAATCCAAGCTGGACAGCATCCACGAGGGCTCACAGCTACTGTGGATTAACAACTGCAATGGCTGCCCTTTGTATCTTCCAGCCAATACCTTTGGAGCTTTCTTCTGTTGTACAAGCCTATAGACATAACACTTAGGACCTTCCATCACCACTAGTTGGCCTCTTCAAAATAGTGAGTAACGTACACTCTATCTGCCATTGAAAGCTCCAAAATGTTCAATATTTTCAGTAATTTTAGAATGGATTTTGAGGCTGGCCCATTATAATGTCATCCAATACATAATTGCTTTGGGCTAGTAATCCAGAGACATAGAGTAATAATCCAAAGAACATGAGTTCAAATCCCACTGACGGTTTGAAAATTTGAATTGAGTTTATATTTTAAAAAATCAGCACTAAGAAAGATGGTACTGGTAAAAGTAACCATGGAGCTGTTGGCTTGTAAAAACCCAAATAGATCACTAATGTCACTTGGAGAAGGAAATCTGTCACCTTGTACTCCCGTCTGTGACTTTAATCCCATTGCAACGTGGTTTACTCTTCTTTGAGCTCTCAAGTGGTCTAGCAAGTTGCTCCAAAGAATACGGACTGGCAGCAATTCAATAAGAAGAGCCACCAGTATTTTCTCAAGGGAAACTGGGGATGGAAAATAAATGCCACCTTGTCAATGATGCTTATACCCTGAGAGTGATTTTTTTTCAACATGTCCAACAGATTGAATAGTTTGAATCGTAGTGGAAAACATAGGTTCTTTGAGCCTGTCGTCCTTCTCCCTGTTGATCTTGGAACTGTATATCCTGGAGTAATCCATGATTTATTCATTTAAGTCAGAAGCTTTTTCATGATGTTTTAATGAGTCATTGGACCGAGATCCTTTGAAAATCAATGAAAGCAATGTCACTGATTTACTCAGGCTTTGCAGGGATCTTGTATAACTCCAGTGTGCCTTTTGTATTCTTTACAAGTCAAGTGCAATATAAGTATTCAATAAATATGCAACCACAAGCAGAATAACAATATTTTGAAAATGAAACGTGGGTTCAGTGGCACTCAGACCATAGCAAGGTTAGTAACCTTCATCTGAATCTTAAATGGAAAGCATTGCTGTGATAAATGCCCATGATCGTTGCCTTGATTAAAGCTGGAGAGGACAGAAGGCTTTGTCAGTTCCATATAATCTATGCCTATTCTTAATGTGTGAACAGTGGAATGAAGAATCCTGAGTGAGGTGAGGAGTGCTCGAGTGTTGGGCAGTGAAGTTCATGTAATCCCCAGATGTTGTCTGAAGTTGCCAATGGCTGCAATATGTTTTGCCTTGGATGATTTTGTTCTTTCACTGCATAGGGGGATAAGAAATCCCATTTAAGCAGTGTTGGCCCATAAATTTACCAGTCCTGTGCAAGTAAAATTTCTTCAGGGACATATCTGATGTTTTTATAAAAAATAAGAGGAAATGGATTTCCATTTGACAAGGCGCCAGTTGCTTAGTTTCTCTACAAAAATAAATGAGTACTTGGTAGTCTTGTTGCTAATGATGTGCTGGAAAATCTTTTTAAGATGATGCACAAGGCCATCAAGGCTAGATGCTCTTAAGTGCAATTGACACTTTGAGCTTGTTCATCGCAGCTGATATGATAGTACTGTTGACCTCCGTGCTCCTGGGCAAGGGATGGGGTAATTAGCCGGGACCCAGTTCTGATCATTATTATCCAGTGATAGAAAAATTTACTACTTTGACTTCTGCTTTAGCTGTGCTGCCATCACAGACCATATTTCGCCAACTTTGCTTTAGTGTACATCACAGTCAAAGGCTGAAATTGGTGCATGGATTTCCTCTGCTATGCTGCCCCAAATTTTGCAAAATTATGCTAGAAATTGTTGGTGAGGCCAAATGTTGCCCCCTGCCCTTCAGTTTCCCCCTCTTTACTCTTGCTATGGCTGCCACACCTTCTTTCTTAACATGTGCTAATGCAAGTGGAACCTCAAGTTCTTTCCCCATTTTCCAGAACATCCAGATCAAGCCTGGCATAGTATTCGGTGGAGTGATCAGCTCAGAAATTCTGACAGAAAGGGAGGCCTCGTCTTGGCTTCATGCCCCTCCATTTCACCCTAGTTTCTCATTTCTGGAGCTGCAGCAGCCGTCCCATCATAGCGCTACCTGGATTTTCTTAAGGAATCACTGTGGGTTCTTGCTTGATGGTGGCATCCTGTCAGGAATATATAATTTTCTTGGATTCAGTGTTCATTAAGTGGGGTCAGGGCAGTGAACAAAAGATTTCTGTGTTGTGTCACCAATGAGCCCCTGGAGACGCATAATAAGGAGAATCCAGTCCTTAATATCTGAACTTAGAATTGAAGGACATGGATTGGCAGCACTCCCTGAACTATCCCATTCACTAGTTGATTTTTGGCATTGCTAGGGCTAGAACTGATGATGCTGATCAGCTGCCCATTGTAGAAATAACCGGATTTTTACACTTCCACTGCTTTCAAGAGTAATAAAAACCAGGCAATTTCTATAAAAGGCTGGCAGGCCACAATGCTAGTTTGCACCCTAGTGGAAAGCCAGAATCTACCCCTAAGTAAGGGGAAAGGAGGAAATAAATATGGAATATAATGTGTATTAAGTTGCAGATATTTGTATTACAGCCAGCATCCAAGTTAATGCTAACTCCAATCCAGAACTGGAGGTCTGTTGCCCAAAAGTTTTCAAATATAAACTGGGCTACAAAATCTTGATATAGGAACTGGCACACTTTGATATTCTGGGATATGAGACATTACTTATTAAGGTTTACGTTGAATTTGTAGCAGCAGTGAGAACAGCAAAGCTTAGACTATAACCCCAACCTGTGCTTGTATTCTATCTTCTGATTGATATGTGATTTTGCAACGTCCTATTCTGAGCCATTTGAAAATTATAAAGGGTCAGTAAATTGGATTTAAAAACTATTCAGAACAGTGAACATAGTTGATGAAAGATGTTCGAACATGTAAGAGAGAAGCTGGATGGGACTTGAAAGTTATAGATGCCCTACTTTAGCAAGCTTGTCAGATCATAAGAGAAGCTGCACCAAACTTGCATCATGAGCAAACTTGGATGCATTACCCTCAGTTCGTTAATCCAAGTCATCAATATAGATAAGTAGCTGAGGACAAACACTGATCCTTAGATTGACTAAAATGATGCCAGGGATGACGGCCATCATCATCCTGGAACTTGGGTTCCTTTCCCCATAAAATTGAGAACTAAATGCAGATATTCTAAGTAATGTAAGTTTTGATGAGGTAAGTAGGGAAAAATGAGGTGAACCAGTGATTAGACGTCCTAAATTTAATGTTAATGAAGACCAAAGGTAGTAAAAATAAATTATAAGGAATCCAGATCAGTGTTTCATACAAATTCGTTTTATGAAAGGGCACTCCTGTTTGACAAATCAGTTAACGGTTTTTGAGGATGTAACCAGCATGGTAGGTATCAGGATCCAGTAAGTTCGGATTTTCAGAAGGCATTTGTTAATGTGCCATTCAAGAGGTTGTTGGACAACATTAGGTCTCATAGGCTCGGAGGTAATAGTAACATGGATTAAAGATTAGTTAATAGACAGAAAGAATAAAAGGGTAATTGTTTGATTGGCAGGGCGCAACTAGTCGGTAACACACTGATCGGTGTCAGTGCCTCAGATGTTTGCAGTCAGCAGTGACTTAAATGAGGGAGCCGAGGTAAATGCACCCTCTGATGATACAAAGCTGGGTGGAAAAATAACCAGTAGAAAGATGCAAAAAGGCTGCAGAGAGATATTGATAGTTTAATTAAGTGGGCCAGAAGAAGGCAGATGAAGTATAATGTGAGGAAAAATGAAATTATTCACTTTGGCAGGAAGAATAGGAAAGCAGAACAGTTTTCAGAAGATGAGTGACTAGTAAAATGTTGGGGGGAAAACAGAAAATGCTGGAAAAACTCAGCATCTGTGGAGCGATAAACAGAGTTGATGCTTTGAGTCCATATGACTCCTCTTCAGAGCTAGAGAGAGGTCGAAATGTGGCATTTAGAAGGACTTGAGGGGGTCCTTGCACATGTCACAAAGTTAACATGCAGGTACCCAAATAAGTAGGAATGTTGGCTTTTATTGCAAGGAGGTTGGAGCATGAGTGTTACTATAATTATTCCAGGGTTTGGTAAGACCCCATCTGCAGTACAGTGTCAAATTTTGATCTCTTTACCTATGCAAGGATATACTTGCCTTAGAGCAGACAAAACAAAAGTTCACTGGATTGACTTTTGGGATGGGATATTGTTGGGGGGTTGTTCCAAGAGTGGAGATTGAGCCTATAATCTGCAGAGTTCAGATGAGAGGTGATCTCACTGGAACATATAACATTCTGGAAGGGCATGACAGGATAGATGCTGAGCGTCTAAGCTCGGAGATCATAGTCTCAGGGTAAGGGGTAGGCCATTTAGATCTGAGAAGAATAGAAATTTCTTCATTCAGATGATTGTGAATCTTTGGAATTAGAAGGCTGTGGATGCTCAGTCAGTAACTATATTCAAGACTGATTTTTGGACACTAAGGAAAAGGATCAAAGCAAGGAAATCCAATTCATTATATTATTCATCAGAACCAGCCTGGGGGCAAAGAAAAAAGATCAAACCATGTTTCCTCCCCCAATCATTATTTCCAGAAAAAGCAGGGAGGAGGCACATCAGGGGAGGGCAGGATCACACTCTGATTTATGTCACTGCCAAAATGCCAGACAACTTTCGATCTAGCCTCGAACATCAAGAATGGCTACTTGGGTATGGCACCTAGACCTGGACCTAGGGTAATGGAGGTATATATGAGATTAGAAAGTGGTGTTGATGCCGAAAATTCGCCATGATTTTAGTAAATGGTGAAGCAAGCTTGAGGGACTATACTTCTCCTATTTATGTACTTTCTCACATAATCAATGTGATTGGGAGAATGATTTTGGAGGCATAAATTGGCTGCTGTGTTAGTTTACATAATGGGCTAACTTTGAAAGTAATTTGTTGGCTGTGAAGATCTTTGAGCTGCCCTGAGAGCTTGACGTGCAATTGTATTCATGTAGGTTCTCTCTTTGCCCCTTTTTTCTTTATCGTAGATCTCCCTCTTAACATCATATTCTTAGAGCAGAATTTCAGATGCCATTTGATTGCCTTGCACTTCAGTGGTACAGTAGTCCAAATTGTCCTGTATATGTCAACTCAACAGTTGCTAGCAGCAGTAAGCAATAAATGAAACTGACAAAACAGCATATTGTTTGCAATGTAGCATGGTAGTGATACTTTTTGGGTAGCGTGCAATTGAAATTGAGTAGTTGCAAATGTCCTGTTCTTTGGTTTGTTCCCTTCAATGAAATATATAAAGTATTGGGACCTCCCTAGAAGTGTTGAAGCTTATGTCAACTCATACAAATAAGGAGTCATTGACCTCGTCAATATGGCTGAAGAGCAGGAAGCGATTATCTGTGGTTAGCTGCTTCTCACTCCCCCCCCAACCCCGGTTTGTCCTCTCCTCTCTTGAAGTCATTAGCTAGGTCCAGGTCTAGGTGCCATACCCAAGTAGCTATTCTTGATGTACGAGGCTAGATCGAAAGTTTTGTCTGGCATTTTGGCAGTGACATACATCATAGAGTGTGATCCTGCCCTCCCCTGATGTGCCTCCTCAGTGCTGTTCCTGGAAATAATGATTGGGGGAGGAAACGTGGTTTGATTTTTTTTCTTTGCCCCCAGGCTGGTTCTGATGAATAATATAATGAATTGGATTTCCTTGCTTTGATCCTTTTCCTGAAGTGACCTGTTTTTAGCCCAAGCAATAAACATTGTCTACTTTTGGTTTTGGACACATTTCCCTGTCAATCCTAAAGTCCTTGAGTAGCTATTTATGATAATATCAAGTGAGCACTGTAATTATATTCTGCTGGGAAGTTTATCTAGGAAGTAAATCGAAAGTAATTTCCTCCGTAAAACTTTTAATATAAAATGCTTGTGGTAACATCTCTAAGCTCTTGCCACTCAATAGTATTAGTATACAGTCAATTAATCCCCAAAGCTCTCTTTGGGATGGAGAATTGAGTTACTTTTTTAATTAGAAGTATGACCCTCCACAATAAAAATGTCGTGTTAGCCTTTAGTTTTGTCAGCATTAGTAATTGGCTGCCTTAATTTGTTCAGTTGCCGTACTATTACTTGAAACCAATTACGTGAATGTCTTTAATTTTTTTAAATTTTAACTTGGAAAATAATTCCGTCCTGTCACAAATGACAAATTGCAGTTCAATGCATGAAATACTGAGGAAATTACATGTACATAAACAGAGTGGCTGTATTTAGCATGAGGCTGGAATAGATGCTGAAAAATCCTGTAGCATGAACTGTTACTAATTTTCCTATATATGTATGTATTTTGTTTGAATAAATACAAATTTTATTTTCTTTTTACTAATCATCATCGTTGTCCTAAATATAAATCAATTTATAAAGAAGCCAACTTCATTTAGACCTTCTTTGTGTGTTCATTACAAATGAAACCTGAAAAGTTGACTCTTTATTGCCCCCTCCCTCTAGAAAAAGTATTCTTGAGTAAACGGCATTGTTTACAAGTGGAAGACTCGTCTATGGATGAAAAAAGGAAAGAGTGCATAGCTAAAAGGTAAACACTTCCTAAAAGGTTCATGCTGATTTATTGCCATTTCATGCAGGTTTTGATTTTCCATGTGTGATGGATGTTGTATTAGTAACTTGCAGTGAGATATAAACCAGGCAATTGATTTTTCATTATACTACCTGTCGCTAGATTTTAAATGAATGTGCAGTAATTCTGCTGCGATTAAAACTGTAATTAATTCAATCTTAATGTTGTGCATAACGTTAAGAATATGAAGCAAGGCTGACACATTTTTATTTGTGTTCTTGAGCTCCAAATGCCAAAACCTTTCAAAATATGCAACCTTTGTTAAGAAACACAATGAATTCTCATGGAAAGAAAATTCTTAAGATTACTACTGGGGGCGGTGGGGGGTGATTTTCCTGGGGGGGCTGGAAATAGTAAATGAATTAGATGAGCAGGAGGAAAGAGATGGGACATGAAATTTTCACCACATGACTCCATTACTGGTCTTTTTGTTCCCTCATGACATTTCATGTATCACTGATTTGTTTGTGATAGCTGATCAAACGGGCCATTTTAATGTCAATATTTATGAAGCGTGTGTTCTGTAACAAATTTGCAACCATCACAAATCAAACTTTTAACTTAGAACCCTGTCCCTATGCTAGGCTAGACTAACCTCTTTACAAAATAAGTGTTTAAGATTAATTCTTGGTGCAAGTGAAAGCGGTTGTTTGGTATGTGAATTCTGATGAAATCATGCTTAGTTCCACTGACCTGGTTGGTAGGAAGCATTTTATTCATTGTTCCAATCAGCTGCTTGTAATGTTCCCAAGATCCCATGCTGATTTTTCTCAATGAGAATTGCATATTCATGCCAATATTCCTGTTTTCAGCATTTGATCCACCCATGGAAACCATGCGAGCTGAAGTTGGGAATTTACCAGATTTCTTTACTCTGGAGCAGACCACGTTTCTACTTCTCCTTTTTCCCTGTCACATCCTGTTTCCATCTAACTTCTGGGAGCTACAGGTGTGACCTTCGAGACAGACAATTACTTCAAGTATCCCCCATCTCGACCTCTACATTCTAATTAACTGCTTTGTTCTGTACCCTCTTGCTCTTGTTCCCCACTAAATTGCTCCTTCCTCCCTCGCTTTCTTCTTATCCATCTGTAAGAACAATGGCATATATACATTGACAAGAATTGTTTATCAATGGCACCAGACAAACCCTTAACCCTTCACCTTAACTCGTAATCAGAGAGCTGTCTGGGTTTATCACCCAGTCTATGCCTTGGAGTGAATTTGGCTCGTTTAACTGTGTTACATCAACCAGTTCGGATTACATTAGCATTTACACTACCAACCTCCCAGCAGGATCCATATAAACTACTGAGGGAAGGAATTTGCTTTTATCGCCTATTATCGAAGTCAGAAAACAAAATCATGAATCGAACTTGGCAGTATTCAAACCTAAATATCGAGTATGTAAATAATTAGTCAGGTTAATTGACAAGTTATAAAGGTAGCTTAGTTATGTCGCATTTCAGTTGTAACTGATTGCTGATTAACAATTTACAGAAAAGGTAAGATTGATATACGTTAGTAAGATTAATTTTAGAATCGGCATTAGATAGACCAGATTAATGCCTATGTGCTTATAGTTAGTAATGTTTCATAATTTATATGATTGCCTCATTCTTGTAGGTGGTGTTGAGAACTAGTTGTCTTACCTTCTGGCTGGATAGAGGTTGTTTGTCTGAGACTGCAGATGTTCTGTTAATTGTATCAATTGAGGTTAAGTATATATAGATGGAGGGAATTGATTGGATGGTTACTTGAGCACATGAAGAGTGACTTACTAACATAGGAGTAGAGCTTTTTTATTCATTCTTGGGATGCAGGCTTCACTGGCTGGGCCAGCATTTATTGCTCATTCTTAGTTGCCTTTGAGAAGGTGGTGGTGAGCTGCCTTCTTGAATTGCTGCAGTCCATGTGGTGTAGGTACACCCACAGTTAGGAAGGGAGTTCCAGGATTTTGACCCAGTGACAGTGAAAGGACAGCGATATATTTCCAAGTCAGGATGATGAGTGACTTGGAGGGGAATTTCCAATTGGTGGTATTCCCATCTATCTGCTGCCCTTGTCCTTCTAGATGGTAGTGGTCATGGGTTTGGAAGGTGCTGTCTAAGGAGTCATGGTGAATTCCTGCAGTGCATCTTGTAGATGGTACACACTGCTGCTCCTGTGCATCAGTGGAGGAGGGAGTGAATGTTTGTGGATGTGCCAATCAAGCGGGCTGCTTTGTCCTGGACAGTGTCAAGCTTCTTGAGTGTTGTGGGAGTTGCACCCATCCAGGCAAGTGGGGAGTATTCCATCACACTCCTGATTTGTACCTCGTAGATGGTGGACATGCTTTGGGTAGTCAGCAGGTGTGTTACTCGTCGCAGGATTCCTAGCCTCTTACCTGTTCTTGTAGCCATAGTCTTTATATGGCTAGTCCAGTGCAGTTTCTTGTCAGCGGTAACCCCCCCAGGATGTTGATAGTGGGGGATCCACTGATTGTAATGCCATTGAACATCAGGGGGTGATGATTGGGTGTTCTCTTGTTGGAGATGGTCATTGCCTGGCACTTCATGTGGCATGAATGTTACTTGCCACTTGTCAGCCCAAGCCTGGATATTGTCCAGGTGTTGCTGCATTTGGACATGAACTGCTTCAATATCTGAGGAGTCTCGAATGGTGCTGAACGTTGTGCAATCATCAGCAAACATGCCCATTTCTGACCTTATGATGGAATGAAGGTCATTGATGAAGCAGTTGAAGAGTGGAGTCAGGAGAGAATTTTACCTGTAATGTTTCGCTCTGAGAAAATCTATTCCAAGTAAAAACTGACTGTAGTTTCTTCCTACACCAACTGGATATCAGGGGAATAACGTGCTCCTGGAGAAATCCATCATCTGGCTTAGATTTCGCTGTATTGAACTCTGGGAAACCTGTACCTAAACGATATGCTTACCAATACCTGTATTTGGCAGGTGGAGATACAGTCTTAACTTACAGTATCATCTCCATGGGAGAAGCACTTACTGATTTTGCATAAAACTCTTCCACATTTACTGGATTAAAAGAGCTCAAATCTAACAAAGACTGATACTGAACTGCAGTGTTTAAAAAAAAAAACTTGTGTATCCTTAATTTCAAAACCACACTCTCCAATGCAATTGGCCAATTTGGGGGTTGGAATTTAACTCTTTTGGTGTCAATGGTTTGTCATGGTCCTGTTAGTGCCCTTGGATGACCATTTGTTCAATGAAGCAGCAATGCCTAAATATGCCATGCAATCCCAACATTAGGCCCCCTTGTTAACAGAAGGCCACACACAAGTCCAGCCAAAGTGGAGAATGATTCCATTATATTATCTTGTTTGTCCATCTTAACCAGTCATCTCCAAGCCTGTGATGTTGAAGCTGTGTCCTCTTCTGCCTCCTGCCCCCCCATCTTCACAACCCCAGCATCTAAATGCTTTTATATGATTGAGATGTTGTCTATCTGCATGAATGTTTTGTACCACTTAAAAAAAAAACTTCTCACTGGTAGTGTTTGTTTTTGTACACACTGAAGATCCTTTAAAGGTAATGGAGGTTAAAAGCCAAGACAGTCGCTAATAAATCCAATAAGGAGTTTGAGAAAATGCTATAAGTAGAGTGTGGTGAGAAAATGGAACTACGGCAGGGAATATTTGAAGCGTAGAGCATGGATACCGTTGCAGGGTATGTAGATACATACGTTTCTCCCTTATGTATTTAAGAAAATGCAGATGAGGTTAGATGAAGTGGGGGGAGGCTTATCTGGAGTATTAGCACTGGCATGAACTAGCTGGGATGCATGAGCTGCTTCTGTGCTCTGTCCTATATATTTGACATGTCCACCTGCTGTGTGCTGGAGATGGCCAGAATTTGAAAATGCAGCTTGCCAGGATTGGTTGTGACCCCAAATACTGAATTGTTTTCGTGGAGTATTATCCATCAGTATGATACTTTTCTTGTTTAAAAGGAAGATGGATATGAAATTGTGAAATAAGGGTGGTAAGGTTATGGAATGAGGGAAGAGAATAGGGATTATATGGCACAATATCAGGGCAGGCTCAGTTGGCCACCTTTTGGTTTTCACAGTGGCACAAAGACTTAATTTTAATAAACTGGAATCAAACTTTAGTTCCCAGATATTGTTCTAACACAGCTTTCCCTGAACGGTTCTGTTAATATATTTCTTGAGCAGTATAAATTTAGAAGCTGGTTTGGATTCTATGCATGTGTCTACCTGTCATCCATCATTTGTCTAATGTTGAAAGCAGCTGGTTTGGGGTCCTAATTTTTACAATTTGAGATGTACCTAAGTGTTTATTGTTATGATACGGCAGATGATGTGTGCCAGGTGGATCAAATCCACAAGGGCAACTTGATTGTGCCAGCACAACGGTTTTGTAACTTATATTTATTTTGAGGTGCATGCACTGAATTCGTAAGCAATAAGTCATCCAAGGCTTGTAGAGTTTTTTAAAAACTAAAATTAAACTATTAACAAACAAGAAAATTTCAAGCACATACATAGAACTACAAATTACTACTGTAATAACTCCTAAAATCCCTAAGTAACCTGGCTCCCAGTTCCACCCTCTTTAAGGCAAAGGTCCAAAATAGATTTTAAACAGATCCAGCAAATTAACACACTGCCATGGACAGTGGAATTCAAAATGGTGCTTTCCAGCTTCAGTTTCTGTGGATAACAGGCTTAATGCACAAATACTGGAGGCTTCTTGGAGGCTATTTCACACACACCTGTTAGATCTTACAATGCCTTCCCCTGGCACACAGCCTCATTCTCCTTTATATATGTTTCTCTTTCTTAATGTGTAAATTCTATTGTTTCATAAGGCTTTGAAACTTTAACTTTCTCATAATATAAATCTTTTCATGTTGCCACTATATATATTCTCATTAACCTCTTTAACATTCAAACCTCCCTTCATCTATCTAAAATGCAAATTTGCTTCATACCTTAGATGCCAAGACCCCAAACATGTTTACTCGTTAGCACATTAAAGACACTTCTACACCTTACTACTTTTGATAACTTCAACTTGCAGTCTGCTTGGCTACAAAATGTAATTAAATCTCTCACAGGACAACACAACGCCCCATAAACCTACCTTACAATAAACCAGAAAAATATTATGAAAATTATTTTACACATGATATTATATTGATGAGCATGACAAAGTTGCAGTGTTTCATCCTGTATTAATATCTGGAGACTGAAGGTTTGTTCCAGCCATTGAAATATTGATTGTTATGGGTCCTTACTTAGTGCAATGTATTTTAGCAATATCAGTGCAGATTAGATTAGCAGTAGTTCAGCTGCATTAACTTGCAAGGGCTTGTTTCTTTGTCTGTTGAGGTGTGTAAAGAGATGGTATTACTCACTGGGACAGCAGATGACATGTTTGTGGAGCTTGTGACGGCACAAGCCATCACTGGATAGAATTGGCATTCTCTTGTACGTAGCTCAGTGATGAGATTTCTTGGAAAGTGCAGTTCTTAGCTGCGCAATGGTTTAACAAATTGTGTGGAGGCTGGGCCGCACATTGTGCAATTTAGGACTGTACATGAGCAGCAGTCAAAGTAGTGCGCAGAATGGATTTTATAGGCATTTCTGCATTGTGGTAGGCTTTGGGCTTCAGGGGTGTAACCAACATGAACAGCTGCCCTTCTGTTTTTCTGCTAAAATTAGTTGTCCTCTGTGGAGCCCAGCTCCTTAATTACAGATGTTCTGGCACAGCTACAACACTGGTATTTATCCAGCAATGTGAAAAATTGCCCAGGTATGTCCTGTTCCCAAAAAGCAGGACAAATTCAATCAAGCCAATTACCACCCCATTAATCTGCTCTTGATCATTGGCAAAATGATGGAAGGTGTCATTGACTATCTTGCACTGAGCAACAACCTGCTCACTGATGTTCAGTTTGGGTTCCACGAGGGTCATTTAGCTCCGGACCTCATTGCAGCCTTGATACAAACATCGACAAGAGAGCTGAACTCCAAGGGTGAGGTGAGAGTGACTGCCCTTGACATCAAGGCAGCATTTGACCGAGTGTAGCATCAAGGAGCCCTAGCAAAACTGATGTCACTGGGAATCGGGGGAAACCTCTCTGCTGGTTGGAGTCATACCTAGCACAAAGGAAGATGGTTGTGGTTGTTGGAGGCCAATCATCTCAGGCCCAGGACATGGCTGCAGGAGTTCCTCAGGGTAGTGACCTAGCCCAACCATCTTCAGCTACTTTATCAATGACCTTCCTTCCATCATAAGGTCAGAACTGGGGATGTTTGCTTATGATTGGTCAATGTTCACCATTCTTGACTCCTTAGATACTGAAGCACTTGGTGTCCATATGCACCAAAACCTAAACAACATTCAAGCTTGGTCTGATAAATGGCAAATAACATCCCTTCCACACAAGTGCCATCTTCAACAAGAAACAACCTAGCCATCTCTCCTTAGTTAGGTTCTTAGGTTCAAACATTGTTAGTTAAATAGCCTAGTTAAACAGGGAGCTGCATGAAGTGGCGGTTACCTGTCAATCAGCTGAAAGTAGTTGCCCTCAATAGGTGTTAATTTGTGTAGCATAAAGCTAAGCTAGCTTTTGAATCATCAGAGGCTCTGAAAGCAGAGAGATTTTAAACCCACACGCAGAAAGGGGCACGTGTACACCAGAGTCTTCCTGACTGAGATTTTGACTGAGTGAAGAGTTGGGAATTGGGGGCAGAGGGGGAAAGAGGCGCTCCTTTTTCTACTTTTCCTCCAGACTGCAGTGGTGGTAAGTTTCCTGCCTTGTTTCCAAGCTAGGTGAATGCAATTATCTATAAATTGCACTGTAAATTATTAATTGTGTAAATTATTAATTGGCTAATTAAATAAGGTTGGACAGAAATGGCAGGGCTGGTGATGTGCAGCGGTTCAGGAAGGCATCTCAATACCACCTTCTTGAGAGCAATTAAGGATGGGCGATAAATACTGGCCTAGCCAGTGATACCCACAGTCCGTGAGCGAATAATAAAAAAAATTTCCTCTCAAGCGCCTCTATTTCTCTCACCAAAGATGCTCCTTAAAACCTGCCTCTTTGACCAAGCATTTGTTCACCTCTCCTAATTTCGTTTCCTCGCATGTAATATGATAATTGCTGGAATGGACAGCATTTGGTGCTCATCCCTAATTGATCTTGTAGAAGGTGATGCTGAGCCACTGCCTTGAACCACTGCAGTCTATCTGGTGTAGGTATATGTACAGAGATGTTGGAAAGAGTTGCAGGATTTTGGCCCAGCAACAGTGAAGGAACGGTGATATAGTGCCAAGCCAGAATAGCGAGAGTCTTGGAGGGTAACTTGCAGGTGGTTGTATCCCCATGCATTTGCTGTCCCTGTCCTTCTAGGTGGTAGAGGTCACAGGTTTGGAAGGTGCTGTTGAAGACTGCAGTGGTAGACAATGCTGCTACTGTGCATCAGTGGTGGATGGTCTGAATGTTTAAGTCGGTGGATGGGGTGCTGATCTAGTGGGCTGCTTTGGCTTGGATGGTGTTGAGCTTCTTGAGTATTGGAGCTGCACCTATCCAGGCATGTGGAAAGTATTCCATCACATGCCTGAGTACTGAATGTTCAGTACTCAGCAAAGGACTCAGTTTCATGCCCTTACGCCCTCACCTCACTGAATTTTGGGCTTGGCAGGATGCTGAACTCTTCTTCCACCGTCTTTGTCTCCGCGCTCACTTCTTTGGGTAGGAGTCTTCCCCCCCCCCCCCCTGTTCAATGGATCCTTTCACCCACCTCCAGTATTCTCCCTCCACCTGGACCCCCTCCTTCTGGTCTCATACCTGCTCTTGATCTTTTCATTGAGAACTGTTGCTGTGACATCGGCTGTCTCAATTTCTCTGCTCCTCTCACCCACTCTAACCTGTCTCCTTCTGAACTTGCCACACTCCGTTCTCTCAGGTCCAACCCCTTTGTTATCAAACCTGCCGACAAGGTTGGTGCTGTTGTTGTCTGGCGTACTGACCTCTACCTCACAGAGGTTGAGCGCCAACTCGCAGACACTTCCTCCTACCTCCCCATGGACCATGACCCCACCACCGAACATAAGCCATTGTTTCCAGGACTGTCACTGACCTCATCTGCCCTGGAGATCTTCCCTTCATATCTTCCAACCTCAAGGTCTCCCAATCTCGGACAGCCCGCCCCTATTCCTCCCCAAAATCCACAAACAGGACTGTCCCGGTAGACCGATTGTGTCAGCCTGTTCCTGTCCCATGGAACTAATTTCTTCCTATCTTCACACAATCTCAGTGCAGGAGAGGCCCTTCGGCCCATCAAGTCTGCACTGACACGTGAGAAACACCTGACCTACCTACCTAACCCCATTTACCAGCACTTGGCCCATAGCCTTGAATGTTATGACATGCCAAGCGCTCATCCAGGTACTTTTTAAAGGATGTGAGGCAACCCGCCTCCACCACCCTCCCGGGCAACGCATTCCAGACCTCCTTGACTCCTTCAGATTCTTGACTCCGTTCTCTCTCCCCTTGCCCAGTCTCTTCCCACCTAGATCCGTGATTCCTCTGATGCTCTACATCATATCAACAACTTCCAATTCCCTGGCCCCAACCGCTGTCTCTTCACCATGGACGTCCAATCCCTCTCCACCTCCATCCCCCACCAGGCTGTTCCTTGAACAGAGACCCGAACAATCCCCATCCACCACTCCTCTCCTCCACCTGGCTGAACTTGTTCTCTCACTGAACAATTTCTCCTTAAACTTGCCTCACTTCCTCCAAATAAAAGGTGTGGCTATGGGTACATACATGGGTCCCAGTTATGCCTGTCTCTTTATGAGGTATGTGGAACATTTCTTGTGCTAGTCCTACTCAGGCCCCCTCCCATAACTCTTTCTCCGGTACATCAATGACTGTTTTGGTGCCGCTTCATGCTCTCGCCTGGACCTGGAAATTTTTAAATTAATTTTGCTTCCAATTTCCACCCCTCCATCACTTTCATATGGTCCATCACTGATACTTCCCTTCCCTTCCTTGACCTCCCTTTCTCTATTTCTGGTGATAGACTGTCCACCAATATTCATTACAAGCCCACCGACTACCACAGCTACCTCGACTACAACTACTCACACCCTACTTCCTGAAAGGACTCTGACCCATTCTCTCAGTTCCTTCGCCTTCATTGCATCTGTTCTGCTGATACCACTTTCCAAAACAGTGCTTCTGACATGTCTTCCTTCTTCCTTAACTGAGGTTTCCCATCCACGGTGGTTGACAGGGCCCTCAACCGTGTCTAACCCATCCCCCACGCCTCTGCCCTCACACCTTCCTCTCCCTCCCGGAACCATGATATGGTCCCCCTTGTCCTCACTTTTCACCCCACCAGCCTCCACATTCAAAGGATCATGCTCTGCTATTTCCGCCAACTCCAGCATGATGCCACCACCAAACAACATTTTCCCTTCACCCCCACTTTGCCGGTATTCCATAGGGCCCGTTCCCTCCGGGACACCCTGGTCCACTCCTCCGTCACCCGCTACACCTCAACCCCCTCCCACGGCACCTTCCCGTGCAATCGCAGAAGGTGCAACGCCTGCCCCTTTACTTTCCCTCTTCCTCATCGTCCAAGGCCCAAACACTCCTTTCAAGAGAAGCAGTGCCTCACTTGCACTTGCCTCAATTGATCTACTGCATTCGCTGCTCCCAACGCGGTCTCCTCTACATTGGAGAGACCAAACACAGACTGGGTGACCGCTTTGCGGAACACCTTCGGTCTGTCCGCAAGTATGACCCAGGCCTTCCTGTCGCTTGCCATTTCAACACACGATCCTGCTCTCATGCTCATGTCTGTCCTTGGCCTGCTGCATTGAATCAGTGAAGCTCAACGCAAACTGGAGGAACAGCACCTCATCTTCCGATTAGGCACTTTACAGCCTTCCGGACTTAACATTGAGTTCAACAACTTCAGATCATGAACTCTCTCCTCCATCCTCACCCCTTTTTGATCTCCTTTTTCCAAATATTTATTTTTTAATTTTTATAGATTTTTTTCCCCCACCTATTTCCATTATTATTATTTTTTAAATTTATTTCCAGTCATTGTTTTATCCCCACTTTTTAGCATATTTTGATCTTTTCTCCCCCACCCCACCTCCACTAGGGCCATCTGTCACTTGCTCATCCTGCTTTCTACTCTTAATGTCATCATTAGCACCTCCTTTAGCCAGTATCACCACCATCAACACCCCTTCAACCTTTTGTTTCTGATATCTTTTGCAATCTCTCCTTTGTTTCCACCTATCACTGGCCTTCTAACCAGCTTTACCTGTCCCACCCACTTTAAACAGTATATATTTCACCACATTTTTACTTCTCTTTAGTTCTAAAGTGTCATACGGACTCGAAATGTTAACTCTGTCTTTCTCTCCACAGATGCTGTCAGACCTGCTGAGTTTTTCCAGCAATTTTTGTTTTTGTTCCAGATTTCCAGCATTCGCAGTATTTTGCTTTTATACTTCACTGAATGTTCAACAGAAACCAAACCCATTTCTCTTTGTCTGATAACTACGTGTCTATTTTTCACCAGCTGTGAACAGAAAAATCTTTCACTTATTATGGTGTCTTTCACAGCCTCAGAGGACATTTCAAGGTGTTTTGCAGTCGGAGGTAATTTTAAAGTGTTGTCACTGTTGCAGTGTAGGGGGTTAGTTTGGACACAGCATGCCCCCTCAGGTGTATATTGGAAATGAAGGAAAATTCCTTCAATTCAACTGTTGTTAAGTTGTTTGCAAGTACTGTGTTAAGTAACGTCCCACTTTATTTAACAGAGAGTACTTCCTGAAGACTAATGCTCAACTGAATATTCGGTGTCGGCAGCTGTTGTCGGAACTGTCTTACGTTTACCCTATTGAAGTGGTAAGGTTATTGCGCATTTTCTTTTCACCTTTTCCCGATATGCCCGAGGTTCAGGTTCTCAGTACAGAGAAAATGCTATGTGTTGTTACCAAATGAGAAGGTAGACAATCCGCGGAGGAGCTCCTGCCATTAGCTAGAGGCACAAAGCTGCTTTCTTTCTCCATTGCTACCTGGTCCTCTTGTGTTTCTCCAATGTTTTGGAAATTCGCTTTTTCAGAATTCATACCTTACTCCTTGTTATTTTCATGATGAAACTACCATTTTAGACAACAAGTGCTGGAGCATCTCAGAATGACTGTTCTGATATGCTCCTTATGTGAAAACGGAATTACCAACTAGTGACCCTCTAGTTAAGATGGGGGCATAGAAGAGCTAAGTATTGTTTCCCTGCGATTGAGTTGGCTCCAAGATGATTGACCTGATGAACAAAGGTCAGATCCAGGCCAACTCTGTTGTAGACTGGGTAATATGAGCAGGCAGATCTTCAGTACTCTAGGGCACTATTAATGATTGACCACCCAACCTGTTGGAGGAATAGATCTATCAGTAGCAATTTACAATACTGCATGCCATGTTTTAACGTATGGGACTGTCTTAACTGCAAAAGCAGTGAGAAGCTTGCTATTGCTCTGCCAGGGTGTTGAGCAGTTCCAAGTATTTAGATCCTAAGGTCTTTGCAAACAGGGTGGTCCCTAAGTTTGTGTGTCAGTGTTCACCTTTACACTTGAGTAAATGAGGTTAGTTATGCAAATGAATTAAACTTGGAGACCTGGTACACTGAGGATGATAATAGCCTTCACCAGAATATAGACTGGTGAAAAGGGCAAGCTCATGGAAGATGAAACAATGCAGAGAAGTATGAAGTGATACATTTTGTCAGGAAGAATGAGCAGAGGCAATGTAAACCAAATAGTACAACAATAACTAGCAAAGCACTTTTGGCATAGTAAAATGTTCCAGGGTGCTTCAACGCAGTATTACAAAACAAAATTTAACACTCAGCCACACAAGGGGGATATTAAGACTTGGTCAAAAAGGTGGCTTTTGAGAATGTGTTAAAGGAGAGAAAAGAGGCAGAGAGGTTTGAGGAAATTCTAGGGCTTGCGGCTTTGCCAGCTGAAGGCATGGCTGCCAATGGTAGAGCAATTTAAATTTGGGATGCTTGAGAGGCTGGATGGAAGGAGCACAGATATCTGGAGGCTTGCAGGGCTGAAGACCTGGGGGTGTACATCCACAAATCTCTGAAGGTGGTAGGACAAATTGAAAAGGCTGTTCGTGTTTTGAAACAATGTACAGGACCTTTGGCCTGCTACATACAGCATTGAATACACAGTAAGGAAGGTATGTAAAACATGTTTTAAAAAAAAAAACCATTGGTTAATCCTCAGCTGCAATATTGTGTTCAGTTCTGGATGTCACATTATAGGAAGGATGTCAAGGCCTTGGAGCAGAAGCAATGAAGATTTACTAGAATGGTACCAGAGATGAAGGACTTCTGTTATGTGGAGTAATTAGATAAGCTTCTCTTTTTGAACAGGGGAGATTTAAGGGGAGGTTTAATAGAGGAGTTCAAAATTGTAAAGGGTTTTGATAGAGGAGTTCAAAATTGTAAAGGGTTTTGATAGACTTAAACAATACTGCATTCTTTCCACTGGCAGGACAGCCAGTAACTAGAGGACACCGATTTAAGATTTATGAGCAAAAGAGTTAGAATTGGGGGGGGAGATGAAGATTTTTTTTACACAGCATGTTATGATCTGACGTGCACAGCCTGAAAGTATGGTGGAAGCTGTTTCAATATTAACTTTCAAAAGGAAAATAGTGGCGTAGCGGCACTAATTCGATAACACTTCCAAATTGTACAAGCACAGTGGACCAAATGACCAGCTTCTGTACTGTAGTATTCTGAGAATTTCTACAGATCCCACATGTAGATTGCGTGCTCCTCAAAAGGGAAATGGAATTGTGTATTTTTCACTGCTTTTGTTTAGAGACACTCCAGTATGATTTTTGTAGTCTAGTATAGTTTTCTGTTTATGCTAGGTACCTGGCTATCTTAAAAATCCAGGTGAGAGAACACCTTAATCTGATATCTCCTTTTTGCATCTGTATGGTATATAATATCTGTCATCGAGAAAGTGCTAGAATCCATTATTAAGGATTTTATAGCAGGATACTTTGCCCTGCCTGTTCAAATCATAATTATCTATCATGGCTTTGTGAAAGGGAAATTGTGTTTAACTGATCTGGTAGAGTTCTTTTGTGAAGTAACATTCAAGGTGGATAAAGGGGAGCTGGTAGATGTGGTGCACTTGGGTTTCCAAAAGGCATTTGTCAAAGTACCACATTAAAGGCTACTGCAAATAAGAACACATATTAGCATAGATAAAGGGCTGGTTGGCTAACGGGAAGCAGAGAGAAGGCATAAATGGGTCTTTTTCGGATTAACAAGCTGTAACTCATGGAGTATCAGCGCTGGGTCCCCAACTATTTACAATCTATATCAATAACTTGGACGAAGGGAGCGAATATATGGTAGCTAAATTTGCTGATGGCACCAAGATGGGTCAGAAAGTAAGTTGTCAAGAGGAGATCGAATGTCTGCAAAGCGATATAGGCAGGTAAAAGGGTGCTGGTTGATTGACAAGTTGACTCTGACGGAGGTGTTACCATGGGGGAAGCAATGGGGAACAATAGGCTCCCCAGCTCCCAGGTAATTCAAAAAGCTGTGAGGCTTACACACTTTTCTTTTGTTTGCAGAGAACAGGTTCCTGTGTATGAATGTATGTTGCTTCTAGCAAGCATAATGAGCCACGTTATGAGCTCGACTGACGATCATAAATTGGTTGACTTGTTAACCACTCGGCATCCTTTTCTTTGTTACCTGTAGTATAAATTGTTGTGATGGTTTGAAAATTGGCATTCTTCAGTTTGTCCTGATGAGTGCAAGGTGAAAAGGCTTTCTTTTTAGCAATATCCACACCCTTATCTAACAATCTATCAATTTCAATCCTGAAAATGTCAATAAACCTGGGGAGAGTGATTCAGTTTCCATTATCCTTTATGTGGAAAAAAGTGCTGCTTAATTTCTCTCCTGGGTGGCCCAACATTAATTTTAAGATTATGCTCTCATTTTCCGGATTCCCCACCAGAGGAAATAGCTTCTCTCAATCTACCCTAACAAATCAGTTTATCTTTTTAAACTTAATTAGATCACCCCACAATCTACTAAACTCAATAGAATCCAAGCCAAGTTTATGCATCATTCCTTTCAAATTTAACCCTTTAAGTCATGGTATTCTGATTAATCTGCGCTGCTGAACCTCATTCTGATGAATTCCAACTAAAGCTTGAAGTGCAGTGCCTAAAACTGAACACAGCACTTGAGATGAGTTTTGTTCAAGACTCCGTACATTGAAGCATCACTTCCTGACCTTTGAATTGCGGTGCCTTTGAGATAAAGGGCACTATTCCATTCGCCTTTTTAGATTTAGATTTTAATGATTTGTGTAAATGAACCTCTTTGCACCATAAGGAAGTATTGTGGTTTGTCTTTCTGATTTAATTTTGGGAGATGGATATCTGAATTCGGTATTCCTTTTTGATGTGGTTCTACACGCTTGAAGCCTATTTAAGTTTAAAAACTGTCCAAGTATTTCATTGAATTCTGCAGTAAGAATAAATAGCACAGGGTAAGGTAGCTTTAAATTTAACATCTGTGGCTGGCTTCAATTTGAAGTTTAAAATCGAGGTTTATGTTCGTATCCCTGTACACAACGTTTTCAGAAATATCAACTGTTGTAAAGTTGCTCAACTTTTGTCTTTTACAGAATGATCAGAAGGATTATTTTATGTGTGGAGTCAAACTACCAAATTCAGAAGACTTTCAAGGTATATAAATCTGTTTGTATTTTAAAGGACTTAGTTACTTTGTTTCTTGAGTGACTAACCTACATACAAATGTGAGTTTGATTTATATTATCAAATGAAAAAAAAATTACCAATGAAAAGAATTTTGCTTACAACTATATATAAAAGAGGCAAGATTTGATATAGCACACTCTGGATCTAGCTTTACCTCTTTTGCTGCATGATGTTTGTAAATAAAACTGTTTTGAGTGGATGCTCCAAAGGCACCCTCTTCAGTTACACACTCATTGGGACCCTTTCTCTTTTCAAATGTCCTAGTTGCAATGCTGTTGCACCGGTGTATTGATATGTAGGAATAGTATCTCAGTATTCAAGGCACCATAACAGGTTATAGATTCTGTTTGACAGTGAGATTACTAGTCTTATAGATTTCCATTATAACTGCCCTTTTCATTTCATAAACGAATAAAAATATTTGTAGGTTGCAGTGGAACATAACGTAAAAATAAGAGCAGGAGTGGGCCATTTGGCCACTTGAGCCTGCTCCACCATTCAACTGAATCATGGTTGTTCTGCTGCAATGCAGTTTTCCCATACTATCCTCATATCCCTTGATATTTTTAACATTTAGAAATCTAGTTGTTTGGTAGTACAGAACTTGAGTATTGCTGAATAAATGAGACATGCTGTTGAAGCTTTCGTCTTGCACTTATCAGGACAGACGTAAGGATACCAATTGTAAAGGGAACAACAATTTATATTGCGTGAGAAGAGAGTGCTAATTGATTGGCAAGTGGACTCTGGTAGATGTGTTGCCATGGAGAATGCAGCAGAGAACAGTTAACGGCCAAACTTTGTTTAAATTCAAAACAGGCAGCTTGAATCTGGTCAAGGCGTTCCCATGGGGAATGAACCAGGGAATGGCTGACCCCAAACTTTTGTTTAATTGAGTTTGAAAAGGGCGCAGAGTGTGGCGGGGACTTCCGTTAGTTGGAAAGGATGTGGAGAGCGGGAGAAACTTCAATTTGAAAAGGGCGAGGAGAGCGGCGGGGACTTCAGTTTGGGTACCTTGCTGGGAATCGGAGCGGACCTGTGGGAGACAATCAGGAGCTGAGGAGCGCACTGTTTCAGCTGCTGTGAGGATGCAGTCCATGAAAAAGAAGAATAAAATAACTGTGACATCACAGGAAGCTACTAAGTTGATTGGCTGGTAAGTGCTGAGTCTAAGGGACAGTGAGAGAGAAACCAGCTTAGGACAGGCGAGTTAAGGTAGATTGAGAATGAAAAAGAACTAAAACTTTAAAATAATAAACCAAAATTTGAAAACTTTAAACTTAAAATCAAACAAGAAATATTTTTTAAAAAGCAATAAAAATAAAGTAATTTAAACAAACACCTAAAACACATACCTTGTAGTTAAGAAACATATAACCTTTAGTTGTCAGTGGCACTAGCATTCAATAAATACAGTAACTTGTAGCACACATAGGAAGAAAGTAATTAAAGTAAATTAACTAAATAACAAGTTAGAATGGCAGGACAGGTGTTATGTTGCAGCTGAGATATTAGAGCTCTTGGACGCATGGCACAATGGCACAAATGTCTGCAGGAAGTGTAAGCAGCTTGAGGAATTCTGGATCTGGATTATTGACCTGGATGCCGAAATGTAGACACTGCGCAACGCAAGGGAGGGGGAGAAATACCTGGGTACTTTGTCGCAGAAGACAGTCAGACCATATCGAAGAGGGTCACCTGTCTTGGTTAGCAGTGAGGGGTAGGAGGATGTGACTGTCAGTGAGGCAGGTAATGGGACCAAGCAGACAGTAGGGGAGGAGCCTCGGGCATTGCAATTGTCAAACAGGGTTGAGGTGTTCACAACCTTTGTGGATGAAAGCGAAGTCTGCTAGATGGACGAGCTGGCTGGCCATGGCACTGAGGTACAGGAAGCTGTTCAAGCAGGTGGGGGGAGCAAAAAGGAATGTAGTGGTAGTAGGGGATAGTATAGTGAGGGGGATTGATGCTGTTCTCTGTAGCAAGGAGCGAGAGTCCAGACGGCTACGTTGCCTGCAAGGGTTCAGGACATCTGCTCAGGGCTTTAGAGGAACTTGCAGTGGGAGGGGGAGGATCCAGTTGTCATGGTCCATGTAAGTGCCAATGACATAGCTAGAACTAGGAAAGAGGTTCTGCAAAGTCATTATGAGGAGCTAGGTACCAAATTAAGAAGCAGAACCTCAAAGGTAATAATCTCTGGATTATTATCTGAGCCACATGCAAATTGACATAGGACAGAAAAGATTAGAGACACGAATGCATGGCTCAAAGACTGATGTGGGAGAAGTGGGTTCCAGTTTGTTGGGGCACTGGCATCAGCACTGGGGAAAGTGGGGTTTGTGCCGTTGGGACAGTTTACACCTGAACCGTGCTGGGATGAGTGTTCTCGCAAATCGCATAACTAGGGAAGTAGGGCTTTAAACTAAATGAGGGGTGAGGGATCAAGCTTGGGTAGAGGTAGCAATTCAAGGTGTCGAGTCAAGACAGGAGAGCAAAATAGTAATATGAGAAATGAAGGTCAGAGAATGGCAGGAAGAGACAGAGAGAAAAAACCTAAGGATACATCAACAGTCAAGACTAGATGTTACAAAAAGACAAAACTGAAGGCTTTCTATCTGAATGCATGTAGCGTTCATAACAAAGTAAATGAATTTGATGGTCCACATTGAAGTAAATAAATATGATCTGATAGCAATTACGGAGAAGTGGCTGCAGGGCAACCATGTTTGTGTCCTTAATATTGAAGGGCACATGACATTCAAGAAGAATAGGAAGCAAGGTGAAGGGATAGCACTGTTAATCAAAGAAGGCATTGGTGCAATAGTTAGAGATGGCCTTGGTTCAGGAGATCAGGATGTAGAATCTATTTGGGTGGAGATGAGGAATAGGAGGAAAAAAGAGTCATTAATGGGAGTGGTCTACAGGCCCCCTAACAGTAGCCACAGTGTAGGACAAAGTATTCGAGAAAATATTGTGTACTTGTGATAAAGGGACAGCAATAATCATGGGTGATTTTAATCTACACAAACTGGAAAAATCAGATTAGCAGTTGTAGACTGGATGAGGAGTTCTTGGAATGCTTTCGAGAGAGTTTCTTGGCGCAGCATGTTCTGGAACCATCCAGAGAGCAGGTTATATTAAACTTGGTATTGTGTAACGTGACAGGATTAATTAATGACCTCAGTAAAGACACTCCTAGGTAGCAGCGACCACAATACAATTTAATTTTACATCCAGTTTGAAAGGGAGAAGAGTGGGTCTAAGACTAGTGTCTTAAATGGCCCTTATTTAAGTTTGTGGGGATGAAAGCTGAGCTAGCTGAAGTGAACTGGGAAACTAGGCGATAGGATAGATCAATAGAGAAGCAGTGGCAGACATTTAAGAGAATATTTCAGAGTATTCAGAATAAGTACATTCCTACTATAAAGAAAAATTCTAAGGGGAGGACCCACTATCCATGGTTAACTAGAGATGTTAAGGAAAGCATCAAACTTGAGGAAAAAGCATGCAACTCCGCAAAGATGAGTGGCAGGACAGATGATTGGACAGAATATAAAAAACGGTAGAGAATGACTAAAAGGTTAATCAGGAGAAAGAAATTAGAGTATGAGAGGAAGCTAGCTAGAAATATAAAAAACAGATTGAGTTTCTACAGGCACTTAAAAAGGAAAAGAGTAAGTCAAGTGAATGTTGGTCCTCTAGAGAGTGACAGTGGGGAGTTAATAGATAATAAGGAAATGGCAGAAGAAATGAACAAATATTATGCTTTTGTGTTCACTATAGAGGATACAAAAATACATTCCAGTAATAGTTGCAAATCAGGAGGTGAACAGGAGAAAGGAACTTGGTGAAATTGAAATCATGAGGGATCCGGTACTGAGCAAATTGAAGGAGCTGCAGGCTGGCAAGTCCCCAGTCCCGAAGGACTACATCCTAGGGTTTTAAAAGAGGTGGCTGCTGAGGTAGTCAATGCGCTGGTGTTAATTTTCCAAAATTCGCAGATACTGGAAAGGTTCCATCAGATTGCAAAGTAGCAAATATAGCCCCTCTATTCAAGAAGGGAGGGAGGCAGAAAATAAGCAAACTATTGGCCAGTTAGCTTGATGTCTGCTGTGGGGAAGTTATTAGAATCGATCATTAAGGAGATTATAGCTGGGCACTCAGAAGAATTCAAGGCAATTGGGAAGAGTCATCATGGTTTTGTGTAAGGAAAATCATGCTTAACCAATTTATTGGAGTTTTTTGAAGGAGTAACATGTGCAGTGGATAAAGCGGAGCCTGTAGACGTTATTGTACTTGGATTTCCAGAAGGCAATTGATGAAGTGCCACGTCAAAGATTATTATGGAAGATAAAAGCGCATGGTGTGATGGGTAATATTTTGCATGGATAGAAGGTTGGGTCTTTTTCTGATTGGCAGGATGTGACGAGTGGCATCCCACAGGAGTTTGTACTCGGGCCTCAACTTTTTATGATTTACATCAATGACTTAGATGAGGGGAATGAAGACATGGCAGCTAAATTTGCAGATGACACAGATAGATAGCGAAGTATGTTGTGAAGAGGACATGAGATTACAGATGGATTATTTATAGGTTGAGTGAGTGAGCAAAGATCTGGCAAATTGAGTTTAAAGTGGGAAAATGTGAAGTTGTTCACTTTGGCAGGAAGAACAAGAAATCAGAGTATTACTTAAATGGAGAATGGCTGCATAATTCTGAGCTGCAGAGGGATCTGTGTGTTCTTGTACATGAGTCAACAAAAGTTAGTCTGCAGGTACAGCAAGTAATTAAGGAGGCTAATGGCATGCTATCCTTTATTATGAGAGGGATTGAACATAAAAGTAAGGATGTTATGCTTCAGTTATACAGGGCATTGGTGAGACCGCACCTCAAATACTGTGTGGCGTTTTTTCTCCTTATTTAAGGAAGGATGTAAATGCATTGGAGGTGGTTCAGAGGAGGTTTACTAGATTGATACCTGGAATGAGTGGGTTGTCTTATGAGGAAAGGTTGGACAAACTGGGCTTGTTTCCACTGGAGTTTAGAAGAGTGAGGGGTGATTTGATTGAAGTATACAAGATCCTGAAAGGCCTTGACAAGGTGGAAGTTGAAAGGATGTTTCCTTTTGTGGATGAGTCCAGGACTAGGGGGCACTGTTTAAAATTAGGGGTCGTCCTTTCAGGACATATATGAGGAGAATTTTTTTCTGAGGGTTTTGTGACTTTGGAATTCTCTGCCTCAAAGTGGTGGAGGCGGGGTCATTGAATATTTTTAAGGCAGAGGTAGATAAATTCTTGTTAGGCACGGGAATCAAAGATGAGGGTTAGAGGGGAATGTGGAAATCGAAACACAGGATGATCAGCCATGATCTTATTGAATAGCAGAGCAGACTCGAGGGGCCAAATGGCCTGCTCCTGTTCCTATTTCTTATGTTTTTATGAGAAAGGTGCAATGCTTGGGCATTCTCCTTCCGTCTGCAAAGGATAGGGCCCTCTGTGTGAATATATGTAGCTTCGAGCACGTGTAATTGAGCCACACTGCCAGCCCGATTTGATCATCTTAAATTGGCCTTAAGTGTAATTCTTATCACAATCAGGATTGTTTAGCAAGTGTTGTCCAGTTATGGAATCACATCTAATGTTGGACACCGTGTTTTGAGTTTTGTAAGCACGGGTGGTTGGGTACGGTCAATACTTTGCCTGTTGCGAACAGCTGAAGGGATGTGTTGTTTGATACCATCTGCCAGTCGTTGCAACCTACAGCCTATATACCTGGCATCATACTGGCACTGAAATTGATATACCACATTACTCGTTTGTTTGGTAGGCGGAATGACGTTTTGGCTTAATGGCAGCATCCTGTTAGTGGCGAACACCACTCATAATGCTACTGCATAGCACCATGAAATAGCTAGCTTCACCTGTTGCTCAAATTTTTGAGATAGTTTACCCTTCCAGGGCAATCTGAGGTAGATTGGGCTTTTTTCAGGACCGAAAGCAGAAAAGAACCTATTGGCAGATTTCTCAACTTGCAAATCAAGGAAAGGGAGCTCATTTGACTGCTCCATCTCGAAGGTGAATGTGAGTGCAGGGTTGTAGCCCATTAAGGTGTATTAGGAGGCCCTTAGATGAGGCTGCAGATTCAAATATAGCAAACCTATCATCTCCCGATGAAATATGCAAGGGGTAGGAAGTTAGGTGTCATTCCATCAAAGATGCTTTACTCATGGAAATCATCAAAGATGTCGGCGAGAGCTGGATCTAGAGGGGATCGCTTGGCAACATCAACTACATGAGTTGAGTTCATAAGCTCAATGAATACAGATTCAGACAATGATAGTATGCCTAGATCACCAAGATATAATGACGCTGTGCAAATGTCAATGGCTTCCTTGAGCAGTACATTGGTGAATAGAAGAGCGCATGGACACGGCATTCCTATCAATATACGGTCCTGTATGGTTTTCGCAAAGGTGAAGGAGTTCTTCACTGTATGTGGAAAATTTGCTCAGAACTGGTTGTAGCAACTCGCCCAACCATTTGGCCAATTCATGTTGTGCAGAACCAGGCATAGATAAGATAGGACGTAAAGGGACATGACTTTTGTGTGTCTTGGGCAGCCCATACATGGATATAGTGAGCCCTGAGGACAAATCTTATCATATATACCGCTCGGCAGCCCGTACTCTTACACAAGTCCAACAAGTTTTTTTAGCTTGCGTTTAAGCAGAGCTGTCATGTTTAGTGGCAGGTCCAATGGATATGAATTTGGAGTTGTTAAGAATGGCGTGTATTTTGTTGATGTAGTTAGGCTTGTTAAGGATGACTATTCCAGCCCTATTGTTGGGTTTACAGATTTGTATGTCTGAGTTGGCCTTGAGGCCTCGTAATACTGCCAAATATTTGCGCTGCATGTGAAAATTGGCCAAGTAGTTTGGAATCTTGCAATACACCTCACGCCTTATATACCGCATCTCTTCACATGCAGTATAAATTGTTGCTCTTGCACCTGTCCTGATGAGTGCAAGACATTGGCAGCATGTCTCTTTTTTTCAATAATAATCTAGAAATCTATGGAATGCTGTCTTCAATGTACTCAGTGACTGAGCCTCCACAGCCCTTGGGGTAGAGAATTCCAAAGATTCACCACCAGCTGAGTGAAGAAATTCCTCCTCACCTTGTCCTAAATGGCTCTTTCCCTAGTTCTATAACCACACCCCCTGCTCCCACCCACAGCCCTCTTGGCCATGGGAAACATCCTTCCTGCATCTACTCTGTCAAGCCCTGCAGGAATTTTGTATGCTTTTGTTCCCCTCTTACTGAATTGAACTGATTTTGCCAATCATGTAACCCGCCAAACAATCAATACTTAACCATAGAGCTCTCCATTGCAGGATTGAGGACAAGCTGCCAGGTGGTTTGTGATTTTTTGGCTATCAGCAGTACTTAGACCATTATTTCTGTAGAAAAACAAATGCAAACTTTGGGATTGAGATTAAATTTGTGCTAAGAGTACAAACTGCTTAACTTATTTGTCTTTACTGTCGTAGACTGGGATTGTCTAGCAGTTAATAATAAAACTAATCTCAATGCCATTTGCCATATCAAATATTACTGTATCTCTTTAAGGACAGAGAAATTTAGGTAAAAGGATATTTATTGAGAGCCAAATAACTTGTGTGGTAAAATTTGATGTGCATCAATTCCAGCGCTCCTTGGTAGTGTAAAATTAGAAACCCACCCCTCAATAACTTGCGTGGTAGAATGTACAAGAGGCACTCTGAAACCACAGACGTTTGGGAGTTACAAACTACAGACAACCTTCAGTGCATCCAAGCCTTTTTCACAAATTATATATATGGGACACAGCCTGTTGTAAAGCTGCTGTATCTGGAACTGCCACTGAATTGGGATCCCTGATGCTTCCGCCTGCAGCTCACTACCTCTCTGTGCCAAGTTTCTTGAGGTCACAGTTTGTAAGTTAGTGCAAGACAGCCATGGGTTTTGTGCAAGAAGCTGCTTTTGTGAATTTTGGCTTCTTTACCCAGTATGCACAGTGGAAGAGGAACTACTCTACATCTGAGATTGAATGCTTGAACGATTTGATCCCAGGGGCAGAGCAGTTTCTCTATTGCTGTAAATGCTTGGTAAATAATTTTTAAAAATTCATTCACAGGATGTGGGCTTCGTTGACTGGGCCAGCATTTATTGCCCATCCTAGTTGCCCATGAAGATGGTGGTGAGCTACCTTCTTGAACCACTGCAGTCCATGTGATGTAGGTACAGTGCTGTTAGGAAGGGAGTTCCAGGATTTTGACTCAGCGACAGTGAAGGAACAACGAAATATTTCCAAGTCAGGATGATGAGTGACTTGGGGAACTTCCAGGTGGTGGTGTTCCCATGTGTCTGCTGCCCTTGTCCTTCTAGATGGTAGAGGTGGTGGGTTTGGAAGGTGCTGTCTAAGGAGCCTTGGTGAATTCCTGCAGTGCATTTTGTAGATAGCACACACTGGTGGTAGAGGGAGTGAATGTTTGTGGATGTGGTGCCAATCAAGCGGGCTGCTTTGTCCTGGATGGTGTCAAGCTTCTTGAGTGTTGTGGGAACTGCACTCATCCCGGTGAGTGGGGAGTATTCCATTACACTTCTGACTTGTGCCTTGTGAATGGTGGGCAGGCTTTGGGGAGTCAGGAGGTGAGTTACTCGTTGCAGGATTCCTAGCCTCTGACCTGCTCTTGTAGCCACAGTATTTATATGGCTAGTCCAATTCAGTTTCTGGTCAATCCCCCAGGATGTTGATAGCGGGGGATTCCCACTCCTGAGAATTTTTCCATTCTACTGAGATTTTTTATTATATATACAACAACCGTTTTGAAAATGACAGCTGATGCTGGGCCCTAAGGTGTCCATAACTTACTGTATTGGTTTTATTGTACGAGCTAATCTTAAACTGCTTAGTTAAATAAAAATAAAGTAGTGCAGATGCTGGAAACCCAAAATAAAAACAGTGTTGGAAAAACTCAGGAGGTGTGGCAGCATCTGTGGAGAGAGAAACAGAGCTTAAGTTTTGAGCCCAATGTGGTGATTCTTTGGAACCCCTGTTTAGTTGTTTAGTTCCAATTTATTTATTGGTCAAGAGTGCACAGTTGGAATTACTCTGACTTCAGTTAATTAAGACATAGGAAAGATTTGAATCACACAGAAAAAGATTGGCAATTTAAATATCCTTCAAATATAAACAACAAATTACTTTGTTTAAGGAGCATGATTTGTCAGCAACCTAGTAAAGGAGATTCTTTTCACTGATGTATTTTGTGCTTCTCGATGTTGATGTTGAAGATCAGAGCACTTTTTCTTTTGGTTACTTTGTCAGCATCAGAATTCTCATGGTGAGGCAACAAAGCTGAATAATGCAGAATGATTAAAAATAGAACATGCTGGAATGCACTCTGCAGGACAGGCAGCACCTTTGGAAAGGGAAAGAAGAATGGGGATTTCAGGTCACTGACCTTCCATTAGAACTGGATGGTGTTGGAGATGAACAGCTTTTAAACAGAGCTGGGAAAAGAGCAAAAGAGGTGTAGAGAGTGCAAATGAGGCCTGTGATGGAGTGTGGGGCAGGGATTCTTGGATAATAAAAGGGATGATGATACAATGTAACATGAGGTAGTAATGATACAAGTATAGAAACAAAAGATAGATCCAGAGGAGGTATGAATAGCAGAGGAGTAGTGAGGCATGGAAAATCTGGCAGAGAAGATTTCCATAGCTTGAGGATGTGTAGATCTTAGGTGTGTAGGTCACCTCACCCCATCAAGGAGGATGGTAGCCTAGTGATAATGTCACTGGACTAGTAATCCAGAGTCCCAGACTAATTCTCTGGCCACGTGTGTGCTGGTGGAATTTAAATTTAATTAATAAAATCTGCAATTGTCCATGAAACTATCATCGATTGTCTGCATTATCATCTGATTCATTAATGCCCTTTAGGGAGTGAAATCTGCCATTCCTACCTGGCCTGGCCTATATGTGAATCCAGACCCACATCAATATGGAGTTAATGTTTCGAGTCCTTATGACTCTTCAGAGCTCTGAAGAAGAGTCATACGGACTCGAAACGTTAATTCTGTTTTTCTCTCCACAGATGCTGTCATACCTGCTGAGTTTTTCCATCATTTTTTGTTTCAGATTTCCAGTATCTGCAGTATTTTGCCTTTACCACAGCAATATGGTTGACTTTTAACTCTGAAATAGCTGAGCAAGTCACTGAGTGAGGGAAATTTGGGGTGGGCAACAAATGTTGATCATGCCTTTTAATAAAAACTAGCTGTGTATAGATAGTGGCTCCCCATGCTAAGCAGCAGTCCTCATGTTCTCCACACCTAGTGGCTCTGCAGCCATTTCACTTTGCTCATGCTTGTAGTTTGGGAGAAAATGCTTAAGGTATAAAGTTGTTGCATGTTGTATTCAGTGTAAAGAGCCAGTACCCCTCATATGCCTCCAAGTTAATATTTACAGACTTGTTTGAGATCCCTTATCGCAATGAACAGAGAGAAGCTGCTTCCTGATCAGCCTAGATTCAAATCCAGTCCCAAAAGTAAAGGAACGTTTGTTCTCATACAAAAGAGATAATGTGTAGGACATTCGCTGAATGTACCTTGATGTTCCACTTCAATGACATTGTGAATGGGGAACTTTAGGCTTGAGTGTTCTCTCTGTTCACAATGCTAAAGGAGTCCTTTTGCAAAATGTCTGCTTCCATGCTGCCTCTAATCAGCATTTCAACACAAGGGGGCAACTGAGACATACACTTGAGTGCATGATCTCCATTTAACAGCAATTCAGGGCTACTAAAATTTGCCTGTGGGTGTGACAGGGAAACATTTCCCTGATTGCATCTTTATTCCTCTGATGTGCTGTAAAATATGTGATATAAAAATAACCATGTGTAGCAATCTTTAAAAAAATAACTTGAGCAAATCTTTGGTCGAATAAAAGTATGTTTCATGTAATATGAATAATTTGTAAAAATATACACATGCCCATATTCAATCTTAAATATATATTTGATATAAACGTTCCAGGGTTGCATCACGGTCATTAATTGTTTAGAGTTAGAGGGCCTGCTGCTTTGAATCACTAACATGGAGTATACTCCAGTTTGAAAGCTGCCTTTGACTCTAAACTGAAATTGAACCATCACATGAAGATAAGTTGATTGTGTGTAAAATTTTATTTTAAAAATAATATTCTTCATCTTAGCTGCTGAATTCACCCGACCATAGAGGAAGTTGCTCCCAAACATGTGACAGCAACTTTTAGTGCTGGTAGGCATTAAGGAGGTAACTTTCCTCTCCACACCTAACGGCAACATTCTAACGCGAGTTCAGCCTTCGTGTGCCCTTAGGTGCTCCCCAGGCCCCTCCAACTGTTCCCAGCCCTTCACTCCTCAGTTCACAAACAACACAGCAGAGCATGTTCTGTGAATTAACCTATGGGAAGACGTGTGAGCCACAGGAAAAGCTCCTCTGGCTAGAAACCTTTAATATGGAAGAAATCCAAGCTAAAAGTAGGGTTATGTTACGGGTCATTGGGTCAATGCAAGAAAAGGACTAGTTTCTCAATGAAGAAACTAGAAGGGTGTGCGAAACAAAGTTGTTATAGTGAGAGACCTTAAACTCAACATAAATTTGGAAAACCCAAGTGGGTTAGAACCAGAGCTGGTAAATGTTATCCATGACTGCCTTCTGACTCAGTGCATAATGGAAGTCACGAGAGAGACGGTGCTCATCTTGACTTAATATTCGTAAATGAACCAGACAACTTACAGGAAATGGAAGCCGTATCACACTGGGGGACAGCGACCACAGAATTGTGAAGTTTAATGTGATCTGCGGCCCAGAGCCAGATTTATAAAAGGGCTAATTTCAGGAATGAAATGCAAGCCCTAGCCAAGTTGAAAGAGCTTAAAACAAATTACTCCCCAGGGTTGGATGGTATTTTTCCCAAAGCGTTGAGGGAGACTAGTGAGGCGATTTGGGAGGCATTGACCCCACTAAGGGGTACCAGTAGGTTGGAACTTGGTTAATGTGGTATTCATTTTCAAGTTCAAAGTGATGAGGAAAGAATTAAAACAACTAATACATTGGTTTGAGAATGGTGTCTCAACATTTCAGCAGAAGGCAAATAGAACACCTTTAAAAGAATAATGGTGAGCATGCAGGACAAATAACTAACTCAAATTAAACAAACATGAGCTTGAATGGATTCAAAAACAAATTTTAAAATAAAATAGAGGGAAAATACTCCTTCAAACGCTTCAGGGAGAAATGAGAGCGGCACACTGAAAATAATATAGGATAGTACAGAAACAAGTTAAAATGGTGATCAGAGGAGCATCTAAGACCTAGAAGTACATAGGTAGAGTGACAAATGGCAACAGTAACAAATAACAAGAGTACTCTCAGAAGAAAGGAAGGAACATTAAGATGGTAACTTGCATTTATACAGCAATTTTAATGTAGTGAAATGTCCTAGGCGCTTCGCAGGAGCATAGTAAAACAAAATTGACACCAAAGCACGTAGGTTTTAGGACAGATGATCAAAAGCTTGGTAAAAGAGGTAGCTTTTAAGGAGTGCCTTGAGGAGAGCGAGGTAGAGAAATTTAGGGATAAAATTCTGGAGCTTAAGGTGTATGCAGTGGGAAGGCATGGCAACCAGTGGTGGAATGATAACAATTGAGGATGCTTGAGGCCAGAATTGGAGGAGTGCAGACAACTTGGAAGGGTTGTTGGAGGTAGAGAGAGGACAGGCAGAGGCAATGTATGGATTTGAAAAGGAGAATGAGATTTTTAAATTGAGACTACAGCCACTAAGTGCAGGGGTGATGGGAGAATGAAGCTTGAGAGTTAGAATATGGATATGAGATTTAGATGAGTTCCAGTTTTAAGTAGAATCTAAGAAAAGAAGCTGGCCAGGAGAGTGTTGGATTAGTCAAGTATAGAGTTAATAAATGATGAGCTGAGGTTGGGGTGTGGTTGGGCTATGTTACCAAGGTGTAAGAGATGTAAATTATTTGAAACAGATGATGAACATAAGATGGTAGAAATTCTGAACACTTAATTTCTCATTGATCACAAGAGAATAATGTATCCTCTTCCCAGAGAAAGAACATCGAAGTAAAATTCAGGAATGGATTTCAAGTCCATGTCAAACTCAAAGACCTTAAAAAACCTCAAAATCCTGGAACTCCCTCCCTAACAGCACTGTGGGTGCACTTACACCACAGGGACTGCAACAGTTCAAGAAGGCAGCTCACCACCACCATCTCAAGGGCAATTAGGGATGGGCAATAAATGCTGGCCTAGCCAGCGACACCCACATCCTGTAAATGAATTTTTAAAAAATCCCCATTGTCTGTCTCGTAGCTTATGGGCTACCAACTAACTACCCAGCTAATTTTGCCAATCTTTTTCAGGAAAAGGAAATTGCCACCACTCTGTGGTCTAGCCTACACATAACTCCAGTTCCTTACTGCATGACTGACTCTTAATACTCTTGTGTCAACCATGGAAATGCAGTAAATACTGCTTTGGCAATATTGCCCAAATGCCAAGTAATGTTTGCTGCAACAGCACAGCCAGCTGAAAGTCCCCACACAGGGTGCATACCTGTTTTAAGTTCACACTTGTTATGCCACCAGTTATTTTTGTGCTGGACCTACTTTGACCTACTCTTGCCACCCTTGACACTGCCTGGCACTGAACCCCTTGGCCCTTCAACTTGGTTTCTCAACAATTAAAGCTATAATATTATGTTGGAAATCGACATAATGGATGGTTTAATTTTCCTCTAAATGGCAACAATTCCTTAAACATTTCATTGTTTTAATTGTTCTTTGTTTTTTTAAAAAAAAGCTTTCAAACATCTGCTGTAATGCAGATAAGGAAAAATTCTCAAAGAAATATGGGTTTGCATTTACAATGTGTTGCTCATCGGATTTCCTCCATGTCAGATTCATGTTTGGGGAGAATTAGATTTATCTTTCTCATGAATAAGAAAGCATGACTTCAGAAGAGATTGGATGGTAATTAGATCCAGGTTTGTAATGGCAGTTGACCTGTGCCCAGTTGACATAGTGCTTGCTGTGCTTCACACAAAATCATTTTATGGAATTAACTCCAAAAATCAACATACTCAATTGTTCTTTTGTATTATTTCTAATCCAATAAAGTTAGTCCTGTCTTTACTGTAGCACACCTGTGATTCATTTCCTACATCCTTCCTACAAACATCCAAGGCCATAGTTGCTCCTAATATGCACAAGCTGGACATGTCCAGAATGGAATTTTATATTTGATGTATAAAATTTGAAATCGGCCTTCGAGTCAACATGACATTTCAACAATCAAATTGGAAAGTTGTGTATGGGGTTGAGAGTGGTGGGGATAGACATTTGGAGAGCAAATGGCAGGCTAATTACCTGGAAGAATTTTTAAAGGCCTTTTTTTTTGTTAATTTTAATTGCAAGTGGGAGTTTGTGTGGAACCTTCACTTAAAAAGAGAGGTTGCATTTTTGGGTTGAAAATTTTTCTTTGACTTCTTAAAGCCTTTTGTTAGAGATCAGTTTTTGTAAAGTTACAATATCCTTAAAGAATAATGCCACCATCATTGTTTGATATTCAGTGGAAGCAAATTTAAATATGTTTTATTAATCCCTGAGCTCTTGCAGCCTTTCTGCCATCACTCACATGCTTTTCTGTTGGGAGGAGAATTTCTCCTTCTAAATTCTTGTAACCAAATTATAAACACACTTCAACCAGCCTACAATAATATTACTTTAAATATCAGTTTGGAATTGATTTGCAGGGTGCAGATATGTTCGCTTAGTCAATATTTCTGCCATTTTTTATTTCTTTAAAATCAAACAGTGCCGTTGGAATATCTATGAAGTGCAAGCTTCTTATTGTTTCAAGTTGAATTAAAAGGCGGGGGCATTTGCTAGTGACAGGCCTGGGTTAACGGCCGCCATATTTATAGGGGGCAATGTGCAGCAGGGCGCATATGCTGCAACTCACTGTCCCTGGCAGCAGGAGCAGAAAATGTTATGAATTTCTATCCTGGACTGACACTGATGGATTTTGGAAATTCCTTTCACAGGGGCATGGAAGGGAAGGATTTGCAGACAGGAAACTAAAAATCTTACCCTTGTAGGATATTTTACTGCAGCCATTTTCGTCAGTGTTTATAAAATCCGTCTCACTATCCCAGTAATGGAAGTGGATTGTAAGTCACTGTGAGCACTAGACAGCCTCATGTAACACTTGCAGCAACCTACAATCCACTTGGATTACTGAGATAGTAAGACAGAGTTTAGAAACACTGACCAACATGACTGCAATAACATATCCCCACAAGGAAAAGATTTTAGTTTTCCCTCTGCAAATCCTTCCCTCCCCCTTCTGCCACTGAGTTCCAGGCTGCAGGCTCCAGCAATGGTGTCATTGGATTTCTGCACATGCACCTGCACAGACAGGCATTGGCAGCCATCTTGTGTGGCCATATTGCGTTGGCAGAAGACACGGTATTAAACGAAAACACTCGTCAGCATGGTGATAGATTTTGTGCTCCCTTTATGTCTAGGAGAAGCAAGTACTTTGGGCTGTAAAATTGCGTGGTTACAGGCCTGTTAGTTGGGGATGCTCATGGTGGCAAGAATTTGAGGGTTAAGCAGCTTTTATCCTGTTTGTGTTTTCCCCCTCTGTATATGGGGATGTGCAATACAAATACAGCCATAATGCTGAAAGTGATGAGGTTTTTAATGCCATCAAATTTCTTAGGCCTCTTGACTGAAGTCTCTTCCAACCTCAATTAGTAATGCAAGATTTTTAGAATTCTAGCAAGTAATAGGTTCCTTATTCTATCGTACATACCCTAAATTTACATTGATATTTAACTTGCTACAGATTGCTGCACACGTCAACCCCATTTTTCCAGCCCCAAAATTCGTGTTTTTGCTAAGGCAAATAAGTTGCCCCCCCCCCAACCCCATTTCACCCCAAGATGCTATACTCCCAGCTTGAATTTTTCACCCCACAAAGGTGTGTTTTACTTACCTTATAAGCAGGTTGCACGATGCATGGGACTTAGCACATGCCCACACAGAGCAGAACCTGCATGGCAAATGATGAAGAAAAATGAATTCCAACAAAATATTCCAACAAAATGAACAAAGTATGAAGCTGATTTCAAGCTATAAGTCCTAACATTTGCTAACTCATCAAATAACTGTGCTGCAGCGAGGAAATTTGGGTGTTAGTGAAAAACTAGTGCGAGAATGGAAGAAGGAATCCAACTTGAAGGAGATGCCCAAGATGCACCATGTGGACAGGGACCAGCCACTGGCCTGATCTTGAGAAGCATGTATCTAAATGGGTCTTCAAAAATCGTCAGAATGGCTTAATCACCAGAAATGCAATGGTGTATGTACTTGAGTGGACCAAATCAAACCCTGAGCCCAGCAAAGATTTTGGCACAACAGCTGGTTGGTTTAGCTGTTTGATGGAATGAAAATGCCTAGCAAAAGACCAAGGTTGCTCAGACTACCAAAAGATGTTGAGCCAAAATGTGCAACATCGATGAAATGCCCATGAATTTCAATACGTCCAGCTACCAAGTTGTGAAGTAGAGAGATTTGAAAACCATTCTAGTGCAAACCACAGAGCATGAGAAGATGAGATTCATGGTGGTAATAGCCTGCATGGCCGATGGAACAAAATTAAAACCTGTGGTCATTTTCAAACCTAAAACCATGTCGAACATCAAGTTCCCTACGGGAGTTTTTGTGCTTGTTCATGACAGTGGTTAAATGGATGAGAATGGAGTGAAGTTAAGGATCAATATCCGTGCAATAGATGTCCTGGTGGCCTACGTAATGATTGCAGCTTATTAGCATGGAACATGTTCAGATTCCATGTAACCGATGAGATCAAAAGTTGCCTGTGAAGAACTCGCACCCACATTGCAGTTATGCCAGGGGGTCTAACATCCGTTGTTGAACCTTTTGGATGTGTGCCTCAACAAGTCATTCGAGGACACTGTTCACACCGAATGGTCTAGGTTGATGGAGAAGAAACCTTCCCAAAAGTGGAAATGTGTGCTGCCCCACTCGATTTTTTGTGTGGTTTCATCATCAAATCATGGGATGCTATTAATGCACAAACTCATCAAATCATTGAAGTAATACTGAATATCCAATTTAGTGGATAGAAAGGAAGAAGATTTGTTGTGGAGGGATGATTCTGAAACCGAAAAGGTCACATTTGATCCAGAGTGGCAACCTTAAGATGATGCCATAGCCAAATGACTCATCATGAATTTGATGAACTCTCCATGTCGGATGCCGAAGACAATAAATTTGACAGGTTTTAAAGCGCTTTCATTGTGTTTAAAGGTATCGTTGTACAACTAATTTATTTTATAAACTGAGCCACATTAATTTAAAATTAATTACTGGTATTTTTGTTCACATTTCAAAATGGCAGCCATCCACACCAGCGGTTAACGTTTTATACTTGGCATTTAAGTCATTTCTGCCCCCCCCTACCCCAACCACCACCCACAACATACTAAATACTTACCTTAAATATTAAACTATCTTAGGTGGCATTGTTCATTCACAAAAAAAGGATACAATTACAAATTAGGCTATTAATTTTATACCCCCTAATATGTGCAGATTTTAATGTGCTGTATTTATTTTTAACATTTTGAAATGTCTGCTTGTAATTCACTTCCTTTCTGTATTTCATTTCATGGTTCTATTTCTTTAAAATATTTACAATAATTTTCTCTTTTAATAAGCTGCACGGCTGCAGTTTTCCTTTAACAGCATAAATTATAGTCCAATTCAAGTTTTTATTAATGCAATAGTAGAGCCCCCAATATTATTCTTGGAAAAGGTGAGAATGAGTGGTAGAATCTGGAACAGGAGGCAGGGTTAGTGGGGAAATCTGGAGTTGATGGAAGAAGGTAACCAGATCAAGGTTAATATTAGGGGACTGTGCCCAAGTGTGAAGCTTAACTGCTTGTATCTACTCTTCAGGAGATCTGTTATTCTGTTATGTCACGCTTGCCTATCTTGTGCCATCCCCACACGTCCACTGTGGCTTGTCTGCAAACACGCTTTGATGCCACCATTCAACTACACCTAGATTAACCCCTATTTCTGCTTTACAGCTATGGGGAAACCTAGGACTCTCAGTAGTTTTGAGATGTTGTGGCATGGTTGGTTGTCACCTCAGCACAAGTGTGCTGCTCTTGTGTATTTTGGGATGAGGGATGGGTCTCAAGATGGAGTGTGGGTCTCTTGGAATTGTAGTGTAGTGGTTTGACTCAGTACATTGGGTATCAGCTGAGAGGACAAGATTGTAAAGTTAGCAGGCTGGGATCAGATGCTTTCCAACTAAATGTGTGAAGTGTTACAAAGCCAAACCACCAAATTGCTCATTAACTGACTGAGGAAACCACATCAAGATTCTCACAAATACCCAGGCCTATTTGTAATTATACACTATGCTTTTAAACCACACCATTAATGTTTTTCCTAAATGCTTCCTGTGATTAAAATAGTCAAAACAATCCTGAAACCTGACTTGGTATAACCTGTCTACCTCTGCTTTGAGCACCACAATAATATGGGATGGTGTGGGGTTGTTGGGGGGCTGGGGGTAAAATTACAGATGTAAAATGTTGCAGCCATCATAGTCAAAATCAACAGCAATCCATCCCTTCTGCAGAATTTCTGCTTGCATGGGATCTGGGTATCTTTGGCAAGGTTAAAATTTATTGCCCATCCCTAATTGCCTTGAAGGAGGTAGTGGTGAGCAGCCGTTTTGAACTGCTGCAGTTCACAGTGCTGTTCGGTAGAGAGTTGCAGGGTTTTGACCCAGCAACAATGAAGGAACAGAGATATATTTCCAAGTCAGCGTGGTTGTAGCAACTCGCTCAACCATTTGGCCAGTTCACGTTGTGCAGAGCAGGTCATCGATAAGGTAGGGAGGAATGGGACATGACTTTTGTGTGCCTTGGGCAGCCTGTACATAGCTGATGTATGAAATGGTGTGATGCCAGGTATGTAGGCTGTACATGCCAATGATTGGCAGATGCTTTCAAAAAGCACATCCATTGGCCATTTGCAATAGGCAGAGCACTGGCTGTACTCAATCAACCCATGCTTACAAAACTCAACATAATGCCTAATGTTAGATGTGATTCTGCGATTGGACAGCATTTGCTGAATAGTCCCGAATGTGCTAAGAATTACACTAATAATCAACTTAAGATTCTCAGTTGGGCTCGAAATGTAACACGCATACACTTGCCAGAAGCTGCATATATTCATATGCAGGGAACCTGTCTTCTATAGTCAAAAAGTATATGCCTAGACATTGCACCTTGGTTGAATCAACAAAAACATGGGGGAGCCAGAGCTCCCTGGTGCATTCAGCATGGCACTGTCTTGACCAATCAGAGCAGGCTTGCCAACTAATTAGCATCCCTTCTGCTCATACAGTATAAATTGTTGTTCCCTTTGAAATTTGGTATTATTGCATCTGTCCTGATGATTGCAAGATGAAAAGCTTTGACAGCATGTTTCTTTTTTAGCAATACTCAAGTTCTGTACTACCAAGCAACTAAAAGTGATTGTATAGAACATTCATTTGCCTTTGTATTGCACATTTTAGAATTTTAACCCATTTAGCTTTGCAGAAAGGGTGTTTGCTTCATGTAAAAAAAAAAGTTGATTATTTCCCCATAAGGTTTAATAGGCATTAAATACTTCTGTATGGTTGCTATTAAAAATTAACTAGCTTCTAGTTTCCATGATATCTCTGGAAACAAATGCAACACTGGTTCAACGAACTCAATGTTTTTTAAGTCAATGCCAGCTATCACTAAATTTTAATGATTCACTCAACCTTGGCTCAATGATGATGCCAACCTTGGCTCAGTAGGTAGCATTCCCTCCTCTGAGTTGAAGACTATGGATTCAATTTCTGCTCTGGAGCCTTGAGCACAAAACCTAGACTGAGACTACAGTGTAGTACTGAAGGAGGTACTGCTTGTCGAGAAGTGCCACCTTTCAGACGATGTCCATCCTCTTGGGGATGTAAAATATCCCATGGCTGTACTTGGAATATTTACTCCTGAACCAACATCACGAAAAACATTTCCTGCATTTCCTACAACAGTGTCCAGTGTTAAGGTCCTGAAAAGCATTGTAAAAAGACAAGTTTTGTTTTTAAACTTTGCTTTCATATTCTTGACATGATCTTGAACACTTTGATTACATATGTCTTCACAATCTTTCCAGGCTATCAGCTGTTCATTTTGTGTATTTTAATTAAATTTTTAGATGTTCAGTTTACCAGAATAGATGGTTTTATGTGTTTGCCCTGGCAAAGGTTATCGAAATGTAAACCATCCCATCTCAGTCTATACTTGCCTCATTCCCAACCAGATATTTACTTTTTAAGAAAAGCTTTGCCGTGTTAATCATCTTTGAGTGCCCGCCTGATCTAAATTTCACTGCTGCTGGGGTTCAAAGAGGTTTATAACTAGCTCTTGAGTCCATTTTTACAGCTACTTGTTTGAGAATGAAGTTCAATGCAACTGCTTCTTAGGCGTACACTACCTTTAATACTAACAAATTGTACAATAATATTTTTGGGTAGCCTTCCTTTTATTAAACTTTGCAGCCAGAAGTGTTTCCTGAAATATGTTCCTAGATTTGACAAGCAGGGCATTGGAATTCCAGATAACATAATGATTCCCATTTTGTAAAATAGAAACATAGAAAATAGAAGCAGGAGTAAGTCATTCAGCCCTTCGAGCCTGCTCCGCCATTCAGTACGATCATGGATGATCCCCTATCTCAATGCCATACTCCCGCTCTCTCCCCATACCCTTAGGCGCCTCGGAGCCACTTCAATAATTTGGTGTTCTGTAGTTTGCTCTGTGGCCAAACATCGCATTGTTTAAGTTATCCATTCGCTCAGGTAGGCTCGCAGTCACCACCTCTCCATCTCTTAGTGCTCCATGAATTCTCTCTGAAAGAAGTCACAACGAGTAGCTAAGCACTTCATCCTAAAGCATATTGTATGTGATTCTCAACATGACTCCTTTTATTGTGCTCTTGGCAGGAAGAATGCTTGATGAGCAAGAAGAATAGAGAGCTGGGTTGAAAAAGTTCATAATTTTGTTCAAATAATCAAGGGCTCTTTCCTTCCTCCTCTCACCTTCCCTTCCTCACCAACAAGTTTGAATTGATATCAACACTCCCCTTTGAAATAAAAACAGAAAATGCTGGAAATATTCAACAGGTCAGAGCATTATCTGTAGGGAGAGAAACAGAGTTAGCATTTCAAGCCGATGTCCAGAAGGTTAAGATCATTAACCTGAGCGGCTAATGCATTTTCTCTTTCCATGGATGCAGCTTGATCTACTGAGTATTTCCAGCATTTTCTGTTTTCATTTTAGCTTTCCACCATTTGCAATATTCTTTTTTATTGTTGTCCTTTTAACTCTAGGACCTGAGACTGTGCAGAGAAAGATTTACCTCTTGTTATTTCTGACCTGCAATGCATGGCTCTGGCTATGGAGTATTCAGTCTTCACCATAAATCCAAAATGCATACAAAAGTAAATTTATGGTCATTATATCCTGTCAGTTGTCTTAAAAGTTGTAAGACTAGCATTAAGATTAGTACTCATTTGTTGGACACTTCTAAAATCTAAGAATGGAAGAAGGGTGTTGGTTACTAAGAGGAGATTTGATAGAGGTGTTTAAAATCATGCAGTGATTAGATACTAGATAAATAAATGCAGTTCCAGTGATTCAAGGGCTAGTAACTCGAGGGCACTAAGTTGATTAAGAAAAGAACTAGAGGCAGCAAGAGGAAAATCTTTTCATGCGATGAGTGGTTAGAATTTGGAATGCCTGGTGGGACAGTAGAAACTACAGATTCAATAGCTTTCAAAAGACAATTGAATAAATACTTGAAGGAGCAAAGCTTGCTGAGATCAGGGAAAGACCAGGTTAGTGGTACTAACTGGATTGCTCTACCGAAGAAAGCGATGCAGACTTGATAGTTCGAATGGCTGCATTTTGTCCAAGCTGTTTCATGATTCTTCAGTAACCACATAATATCTTTGTGGGTGAGTTGATTATGAAACCACCTTCTCTGCTCTTTTTAGTAAAAAAACAAGTCTTGAAGTCAATCTGTCAATTTGTTTGACCGTAACTTTTGACTGTAAACCATAGCTCTACTTTATTAGAACCGTGAAGCTTTTACAAGCTGCAGTTGCTGCCAAAAGCATGGAGGGGAGGGGATGATAAGTTTTCGACCGAGTTGTTGGGATGCTAACATGAAAATTTGCTTCTTTTCACTAAACTGATGGTTAACTCTTTGACTGCTGAATATCCTTCACTGTTTTCAAATTATGGATCTAATTTGATTGTGTAAACAATGCCAATAAACAAAATTTCCATATTTATTTTTCTTTCCAGCTTTCTTGTTTCTTGAAAGTACTATTGGGGGAACAGTTCCATATTTTCATCCAGCCCTGTGTTATCATTCCCAAATGCTAAGGTGCTTTAAGATGATTAAAGGATTTGGTGGAGTTAGTCAGGCATCTGCCCATCTCGGGAGATGATGGACTGTGCCCAGAGCGTATGTCACTTCTGTATTGGACATCATCTGTTGTAGCTGTAGAGGATGATTCGCGAGTGCCAGTCCCTTCCGCAGCTGGCACAGGTGAATAGTGTTAGCCCGAGGTTGACTGATGTGTTTTTTTCCTTCCAGTGGGCTCTCTTTCCCGCCACCTGGTAATTTCTTTTGTCCTCTGCTTTTTCAATGCCCTTTCTGACTGCTTGTGTCCAGGCATTCTGGTCAGCAGCAAGAACTTCCCATGCATTGACGCTGACCCCAGTACACTAGAAGCCTTGCTTGCAGACATCCTTGTAGCAGGTGTGGGCAACCAGGCGGTCTCCATAGCGAGCTTGCCGTAGAGCATGCCTTTGAGGATGCGGCAGTCATCCATTCAGCTCACATGACTGAGCCAATGGAGTCGCCGCTGACTCGAGTGAAAATGTGTTGGGGTTCCCTGCGCACCAGTGCACTTGGAGTAGGTAGAGAAACTATTTGCTCTGGTGGGGGTTGTCCAAAATGAGGGGACACCATTTTTTATAAGGATACAGGAAATTTGTCACTCTCAAAAAGCTCTGGATGCTGTGGCCAAGTAAAGTTTTTTTTCAAAGGGTGGCAAGGGTTACAGAGCCAAGCCCGTAGATGATGTTCAGATACAAATCAACCATGACCTAATTGAGTGGCCTGGACAAGCTTGAAGGGTTGAATGGTCTACTGCTTGTTCCTATGCTTATGCTTGGAAAGTGAGAGTCAGATGCTATGTTTTGGCAGGCATGTGTATATGCAGCTGCAAAGCTCAACAGAAGAGCTATCACTGGAGCTCGGAACCCATGTGTGATTTTCTTTTGCCAACCTAATTACCTGCTAATGCAATATGACCGGGCATCAACCCAAATGGCCTCATCTGTGTCACTTAGTGTTACACTGCCTGTGTTTTTATTTGTATTTCTAACAATTAGATCCCAAATTGTGCAATGTTAATTTTTAATATTCTGGGAATACAACAAAAGTAAATGCTTCCTGTAAGTTTGTCATTTGTCTTTATTCCCTTCCCCATCCTACTCCCTTGCTGCATGTGTTTAGTAAGCAGTTCGAGCCTGCCCTGGTCACCCCAACAAAGCTTTGCAGGTGTGAGTCAGCTTGCGTCTTCACTGAGGAAGTGCTCTATCTTCGAGAGTAGGGCCCCATGACAATTGGTGAAACTCACCCATTAAATGTCAATTGAGATTGGAATTTAAATCCAGCCAATCTAAGTGGCTGTTCCATTGCCTGCACTGATGATGTGAGTCCTTGCAATATAACCTATTCAGCCGAGTGCCCAGATAATTCTAGATCAGAGCAGTCATGTTCAGAGGTTGTAATTAACTCAACAAAAAAAAACATTTTACAGACATCAAAAGTTAGTGGATTTTTTTGAGGGATTTAGTTGAAAGCATGTATTTGAGATGGAGCATGAAGTAAGGATGTTGAGGCTTCACTGGCATGTCAGCACTAACCATTTCCTTTGAGTACTCTCAATGGTGGCATAGTGGCATTGTCAATGAGCTAGTAATCTAGAGACCCAGGGTAATTCTCTGGGGACCTGGGTTCAAATCCCACAGCGGATGGTGAAATTTAAATTCAGTCTGAAATTATAAGTCTGATGACTATGAAGCCATTGCTGATTGTCGTAAAAACCTATCTGGTTCACTACTGTCCTTTAGGGAAGGAAATCTGCCATCCTTAAGTGACTCCAGACCCACAGCAATGTGGCTGACTCTTAAAAATGCCCTCTGAACAAGTCCAGTTAGGAATTGGCAATAAATGCTGACCTAGACAGCGATGCCCACATCCCATGAACGAATAAAAAAAAGTCATTTGGGAGCAGCAAAGTCTATTTTGTATTAGCATTGCTGTTATCATCTTTTAGATGTTTGTCATTATATATATGAAAAATATTTGATGCATATGATGCATTGTGTTTTACTGTACTACTGGTGTTCTATTTGGGTTGTTTACAAAGTAAGAATGAGGCTTATACTGCATGGTTTTAAGATGCTGCATTAAAAATAAATAGTTAGAACTGCTGAATGGCTGCTCTTAAAGTTTAGTGGGCTAATGTGCCATACAGTGTCATATGCGCAGACTAGAAGATCCCAGATTCAATTCTAGGTCTGATCTTGGATCCGGCAACTTTTCAGGTGCAATAGTTGATCCTAGAGAAGAAAAAGGAGGAGAAATCAGTCAGATTGCTTCTTCCTGATAATCAGCCAGCTACGACAGGAAAGGTTTTCATTGGTTAATAGTAGGGTCAGAATGAGCTTTCATGAGCTTATGTCAAGTGTCTCTCACAAATGGTGACTTGAGAGGTGAAGGCTGCCAGCCCACAGAACCATTGTCCTGCTTAGGAGGAGATGTAGAATACAAGAGAATGCAAATTAAATGACTAAGCTCATCCTTCTAAATATTGATAGCAATCTCCAACCCCACTACTGATTGTACCAAGTTTTGTACTGTTTTGTAAGAATTATGTGGTCTTTAGTCACACATACAGACACAGGTAAAGAAATAACCAAAAACCCTTAATTCTCCACCACGTTAAATTAATTATCGGTCGTAATTAATCATTGTGATTGAAGGAAATTACTTTTTCTTAATTTGGAATTGATATTGATGTTTTCCCTGAGTTTTCTGCAATATTACTGAATAAAGCAGAGTTAGTAGTTTACATCCTCATGTGCTGCTAAAATTGTAGAGTTAGTACTGTTCTGAATAGTAGCTTCATGAGGTTTTAATTGAATATTGCAACTTTCTCTCATCACTTTCCTTCTGAAAAGTTTTTTAAAATTGTGTTACAACTAGAGCAAAGAAAATCTTTGAATCTGGTTGGGTAATTAGGGGAGAGACAAAAATGTGGAGTACAGTATAAGCTCTGCTCTCTGCATTGGTCTGAATGTAGTGTTATGCCCCTTTGGGAAAATGGAGAAAATTGGACTCTTTTTGCACCTTAATTTCCATGCCAGTTCTCATTTGGAATTTGTAACTGACTGAATTGGGCTTAACTTCAGATTGCTTTTGCAATGATTGTTTGCATGTCCTTTTACGCTCTCATAATTTGATTTGCTTTTGAATGATTTCCAAAGTTTCCCTCGGGGAAACTTCACAATGGGATTTTTCACTATGCCTTTTGAAAAAAAATGTTTCTATTCCCACCCAGGTTCCAGAACCGAAATCAAAAGACTGCACTGACCTTTAAAAAGAAAAATTTAAGTACAATTGCCAGTCACATTAGCTAACCAGGCAATGGCATTCATCACCCCGTCATAGGTAAAAAAGACATCAAACCTTCACCTTCCACAGACCATGTAGAGGCATTCCTCCGTGGATTTGATCCCAAAAAAGGCTGAACTCAATTGATAATTATGGTTCTGCACAATTTAAGTCTAACTTTTGAAGATTATAATTTCTTCTGTAACCATGATGCAGTGTACAATTTTAGCATAACCTTATTCAGGACTTTGGCCATTGACAATCCTTGGCGTGTTTTCCATAGTTCAAGAACCCAGAGCTCAGATGCTATGAGAAAAACCAGGTGCGTGAATAGAAAAGTCCAGATTGTGCTCACTTAATCTATTATTTAAATTTTCCCTTTTTAATCTAATGCACTTAACAGTGATCATTTTGGAAACCATTTTTATTGTTTTAGTTAGAGCTATCATTTTGGAAGATTGTCTCCAAGCAGTTCACTTATCCTATTGTGCAATTTTGGGTGTAGCCAGTGCTTTGATTTCTACTTGAGTTAGAAGTTTTCTTTTAGAAAGTGATTTTTCTTAACCTTCAGTTTTTCATTGCTTCAGTTTAGAAAGACTGTTTCCATTTACAGCAGCTGCTTTTTAAAGGATGCAGTATAGGCAGGTTTTCTCATCAATCAGTTCCGGATGCAGAGTCCAGTCCCAGAGTTGAAAGCATTCACCTTGTGCAGAACACAGATCATGGTAAGGAGGAAAGAAGTTACTGTGCAGACGTGTCAGTGCTAGATTAAATAATTTCTCTCGGGAAAATACTGGCTAAGAGACACAGAACAGTTATTACAAGAAATACAACGGTAATAAAAAGGAGAATAACGAGTACCTGGAAAAGATTATATGGCTGTAATCTTAACCTAGGAGCTTTGGGTTACATGAAGAGTTTGAACGGTTTGTTATTTGAAACCTGAGAATACACCCAATATCTAGTGTTGTTTATAGTATGTTTTAAAGTATGAATGTGGGAGTGTGGTCACTTGGATCAGTTTTTTGGATTCTAGTATGTATATTGCTAAACTCTACACTTAATAGATAATATTCACACAAGGATTAATGACTGATTTCATCAATGACTTATTGATAAATCTGTACAGGACTGCAAAGGGTGTTGTTTGTTTAAGTTAGAGTCATAGAATAGTACAACACAAAGGGCGACCACTTGACCCTTTGACTCTGCATCAGCTGTTTCAAAGAAAAATGTGGTTCATGCCACTCTCCTGCTCTTTCCCCATATACTTAAAGGAGAAGAAAATACAAGGATATTTGAAGGCAACTATTTAAATGTGTATGCACCATTCAATCAGGTAGTTCATTCCAAATCCTAACCATACATTGTGTAAAAAAAACTCATGAATCAGAAGGGAAATTTTTTTCTCTCTTAAGGAACACATTCTGCTCACAATTAGTTTCAGATCAGGATCTAAGCTGTAGGGCAACTGGGAAAATTAAGAGAAATACCTGGAAATGTCACAGATGAAAGAGATGTGTTTTAGAAGTAAAATTGTTTTACAGTACACTTGTATTTCCTCAATGGACTTGAAAGAATCTATGCCCTTATAAAATGTTTGTATGGAAAAGGAAGTACTTGAAAATTGGCAAATAATTTGGTTATTATTCACCAAGATGAATGCAACACCACAATAATTGTTATTGATTTAATCATAGCCATATTTGAAATGGGGTGTAAGATGGGATGAGGAAGGGGACACAGTCACAGAATATGCTACTTAAAATTTTGAATTCACATTTTGAGGCAGATCACTTAAGTCTGAGCATGAGCAAAGACTGGAGATGCTGGGGTATCGCTTAAAAAGAAGGCAATGGAGAAGTGATCTTAGAGATAAACATACAATACAGAAAGGTGGTTCTTAAACAACACTTCATCTACAAGGCATCAGTAATGGCACTTCAAAGGTGATTTGTTACTTTGGGATGTGTCTATGTGACGGGTGCTATATAAATACGACAGTGGGTCAAGAGATGTTTTCTAACTAGTAAATGGTAAATTTAAAACTAATGTCAGGCGAATCTGTACACATGCTTGGAATAGGTGATGTAGTGAGAGGAAACACTGCAATAACTTGGGATGTTACAATGGCTAATTGTAGGGTCTTTCTGAATGAGCGTGCCAAAATGTGTCGAACAGCCCTCCTCGTTTGCATTCTCAGATATTGAGCCAAATTAGTTTGTTTCATTTCGGTGTTTAACCACACAAGATCAGTCATATCCCCTGAAATAGAGACTAGAAAAGAGAGGATGCAGAGAAGAACATGAAGAGGAAAATGTTTTTTCTGAAATAAGCCATTCATTGCTTTAGTTAATGGAGATCCTATGTTTGTTATCATTTTGTGTAACCTTTAGAAGAACATGAAGCATGGTCCAAGTAAAGGTCGTTTGTAATATTGATCCAGTGGCTTCCAAGGCCATGTACAATCCTCTCTATCCTGGACTCCGCCCAGCCCATTTAATATCCTTGGGACCATTTGTACCTGTCCCCTAATGTCGAATTGTAGAATCTGTTAAAATTACCTCTTACTCTGGCATGAGGTCTCTGTGATTATGGTGGTTAAAGAACCATTATGCTCTATGTAACATTGATTTTCTTTCTATGCCTAGTCTTGTGACCTGAGATATCTGGGCTCCTCTGGTTCTGGCCTCTTGCACTCCCCAATTTTAATCATTTCACCAGTCTTCAGCTGCCTCAGCCTAAAGCTTTAGTATTCTTCCCTAAAACTCTCCATCCCTCTATCTTCCTCCCCTACACAAGATGCTCCATAAAACCTACCTATTTGATCGAGCTTTGTTTACCTGCCCTAATATCTCCTAATGTGGCTTAGTGTCAAATTTTGTTTGATAATACTCCTGAAAAGTACCTCAGATGTTTTTATTAAGTTATAAAGAAGGCAAATGCACATGGGATACAGGGCAATTTGATAAGGTGGATTCAAAATTGGCTTAGTTGTAGTAGACAGAGGGTGATGACAGAAGGCTGCTTTAGTGACTGGAAGCCAGTGTCCAGTGGCGTACCACAGGGATCTGTGCTGGGTCCCCTATTATTCGTCATTTATATAAATGACATAGATGACTATGTGGGGGGTTGGATTAGTAAGTTTGCGGGTGACACAAAGATTGGCCGGGTGGTTAAGAGTGAGGTTGAGTGTCTTGGGCTACAGGAAGATATAGACGGGATGGTCAAATGGGCAGATAAGTGGCAGATGGAATTTAACCCTGCAAAGTGTGAGGTGATACACTTTAGAAGGAGTAATTTGACAAGAAAGTGTTCAATGAATGGCATGACACTTGGAAGTTCTGAGGAACAAAGGGACCTTGGCGTGTGTGTCCATAGATCTCTGAAGGCCATGTTAGTGGGTGGTGAAGAAGGCATATCAGACACTTGCCTTTATCAATCGAGGCATAGATTACAAAAATAGGGAGGTCATGTTGGAGTTGTATAGAACCTTGGTGAGGCCACAGCTGGAGTAGTGTGTGCAGTTCTGGTCGCCACATTATAGGAAGATTGTGATTGCACTGGAAGGGCTGCAGAGGCGATTCACCAGGATGTTGCCTGGGATGAAACATTTAAGTTATGAAGAGAGATTGGATCGACTTGTGTTGTTTTTGTTGGAGCAGAGAAGACCGAGGGGTGACCTGATTGAGGTGTACAAGATTATGAGGGGCATGGACAGGGTGGATAGGGAGCAGCTGTTCCTCTTGGTTGAAGGGTCAGTCACAAGGGGACATAAGTTCAAGGTGAGGGGCAGGAAGTTTAGGGGTGATGTGAGGAAAAACTTTTTTACCCAGAGGGTGGTGACGGTCTGGAATGCGCTGCTTGGGAGGGTGGTGGAGGCAGGTTGCCTCACATCCTTTAAAAAAGTACCTGGATGAGCACTTGGCACGTCATAACATTCAAGGCTATGGGCCAAGTGCTGGTAAATGAGATTAGGTAGGTAGGTCAGGTGTTTCTCACGTGTCGGTGCAGACTTGATGGGCCGAAGGGCCTCTTCTGTATTCTGTGACTCTAATTTCAAATCTTTGAAGCTGAATTTTCTACTCATCTTTTAGTTTCTTGCTCTTATCAGTTAAATAACCTGCTTCCAATTATGTTCATTGCTACCAGTATTTTTAAATAGTTTGCCTATGTTTCTCCCATCTTTTCTGTAATAGAGCTCAATTCACTTCCAAGACTTCCTGCATAACTCAAACCTCCAAGTCCCAGAATCATCCTTAAAACCTGAAATAGAAAATGCTGAGAATATTCACGTCTGGCAGCCTCTGTGTAGAGACAAACAGTGTTAATATTTTAGGTTGATGACCTACTAGAATCATTTTTGTTGATCTTCGCTGAATCTTTTCTCACATCTTAAAAATGGATATCCAAAACCGCTCATAGTATTCCAAAAGTTTTCTAATCTTTGTATGAATCAACTTGATTTTAATTTATTCACAACCACTCCTGTTGATTTTCTTTTCCAACTTTGCTAATAAGTGAGTTTTATGTTCTGTTATAATTTGCATGTCCTTACACTTTTTTTTAAAACTCATCTCCCATTCCTTAGTTCACTGCCCTATTTGGTCCAGCTCCCATTTAGAGTCATCAATCTTTCTTGTACAACACTTAGCTACGTAGCTTTGAAAAAACAGTTTTATGTTACCAGAAGTACAGTCTTCCATATGGTAGAGATTAGATTAGATAGGGGGATAAAGGAATTTGGGAACAGGATGTGTAAATGCAATTAGGACTGCTTGCTTATGTGACAGGCCGAATGTAACTTGTATATTTCTGTTTGTGAATCAGGTGAACAGCAGGAGACCTAAGGAAGATTTCTGAATTCTTCTAGTCAGTGCCCTCATCCAGAGATTTTTCTGTTGTTCATTATTTTTTGCTTTCTATTCAGTTGTTAGTTACATTATACAAACCTGAAATATGGCAATTTTAAAATGCCTTCTGAAACTCCCAAATAAATTTGATCACTCCAAAAAACGAAAATAGTGCAGGTTTTGAGCAAGCTCGAGATGGTCAAATTAGGCAGCACCTGATTATATCCACCGAATTGTTTCTGTCAATCAACATTGTTATCCACAGAATGATTTCCAGTAACTTCTCCAAGGGCTACTTATTGGTCCCTATTCCTTTACAAAGAAAAACAATTGGTCATGTGGAAATAGACAGAGGTAATGAGAGTTGCATACCCTGGGAGGCCATTACTCCTACATTGCTGTTTTATACCAACCTTGTGAGGTATCCACCAACAGATTACAGTTAGCCACAAATCTATCCGGATGGAGAATGGACTGTATACCCTTGTTACTCAACTGATTCAAGAGTATAAATAAAATCTAATTCCTTAATGGAAATGTTGAAGCAAAAATGGAGTAGAATTGTTCTGTTAAATTGATCTCACTGTTTGAAAACATATATAATGGGATAAAAACAGAAAATTCTGAAAATACTTAGCAGGCCTGGCAGCATTGGCAGAGAGAGAAATAGAGTTAATATTTCACACCAATGAAATATCTGAAGGGCTATTGACCTGAAACATTAACTCTCTCTCTCTCAACAGATACTACCAAACCTGAGAGTTTCCAGCATTTTCTGTTTTATTTCAGATTTCGAGCACCTGCAGTATTTTACTTTTATATTATGAAGTGGGCCTTATATATGTTTTGTAGAAGACCTTTAGGCTGCTTGCTTTTTTTAAACAAGAAAATAGTTTATTTCTGCTTTTGTACTGCGGAACCAAGTTGTGGTTAATTATTCTAATGCAGTTATAACTTGGTACCTGCAATACCTTTTCATAGCCAAAAAACCCAAGCCTGCCATTATTCATTGACCTCCTCAACCCCACAACAGTGCACCCTTCCTCATGCCAAGGAGTAACAGCTGAGGACCTCAAGAGGAAACATCCACCAGAAACCACACACTCATGGCAGACCCCACTGCACATCTCCCACATCAACAGTGGGTCCTTTTAAAATGTTTCCAGACTGACCAAGGTTCTGTGCAGCCACCCAACATCAGTGGGATCACCAAGACCATCCAGGCTGCATAAGTTGTGCAGTCCAAACAATGACTCTTTGTTGAGGAGTGTCTGTGGACTAAGCTTGAAGGCGGCCTCAAAGAACTTCATCTAGCCATTGACGAGGCTATTGGTTGGCTCTGTGACCATGCACAAGCTAAATAAAATGGCAAAGCGTCTTGCCCTTTTGTGCATTAAATTACTTCCAAATGGATAGTACTTTTCCAGTTAATGCTCAAAAAAACTTGTCTTGAAGGTCAGCACTTGCCTACGGGTTAGGAGTTAATAGGTTCAAGTCATACAGGCTCACGTCATTGTCCAATATTTGAGTGCGCAGTCTCTCTAAATTGACGCTCCAGTGAAGTATGAGGGAATGCTGCATTGTCAGAAGTGCCATTTTTTTAAATTCATTAAACTGAGGTTCTTTGCCAGTTCCAGAAATTGAGGCAGATATTGAAATTCCCATAACACGATTTGAAGGTTCAGGTCTTCTATTGGTGTCCTGTCCAGCATTCCTCTTCATTCAACAATATAAAAACACAGATTATTTTGTTGCTATTAATAAGATACAATGCTATATAGTCTTTTAATAAGCCATCCACAGTTCAAGTTTATCAGTAAGAATGGTGTAAAAAAAAATAATGGATTGAATGTATTGAACTTGTAACTCGCCTTTTGAAACCTGGATAAATCTGGAACTTTTCAGACATTGTGTAGCTCCTGATTTCAGAATGGCCATTGGAGGTGAGATGTTTCACAGCTGCCTTGTATGAAAATTAGTATAAGAGTGTGGGTGCCAACACACTGTTATCCCCTGGGGCTTGTGAACTCTCTCTTTTCCTGTTGTAGCCCACCACCAACCCCTTTTTCCCTGTTCCCACCAAATCCCAGCCTTTCTATCAGGTTGCATCAGTGCTTATACCCATTGGCGTAAAGTATCATTCGTGGAAACAAGAAAGTTTACAGGCAACTTATACTGAAGATTTCAATGCGAGTAATCTTAAGTTTTTTTTCTTTTGATATTCTATTCTAGAAAGTCAGTTGAAGGACAGAACTGGAGGCAAGCTTTACACGCACACATTTATTTACAGAATTGCACATTACAAGTGCCTACCTAACCCAACAACCACAGTTTTAGAGTCTCTCCATTTTTATAGGACCTCAAATGAATCCCCCGGTTAATACTCACCACCTGCATACAATTAAACACAAATTAATATGCAGTTAACATTTGAATGGTGGTTGGCAATTTCACCTAATAATGAGTGAGGGGTAGGACATGCTTTTTTAAAAAACATTTGGTAAATCTATATTTTTGACAATTTGTGATATTTTTAATGTTTATTTAGCTATTGATTAGTTTCTTTCCTTTTTTTAAAGCAAAGGATGAAGGGAGCATTGCTGTTGCCTTGGGCTACACAGCACATTTGGTGCTCATGATTTCCTATTTCCTGCAAGTGCCTCTCAGGTATCCTATCATCCAGAAGGGTTCCAGGTCCACAATCAGGGACAACATCACAGACAAGCTTTCTGAGAAGGAAAGAGAGTAAGTGGATTTTGCTTGTGATTATTGAGAATTAAGTCGGAGCATAGAAAAATGTCAATATTGCATTATGTTTCACAAAATACAAGACCTCCACTTCTGCTTGCTTAACTGTGCTCCTTGTAGTGTTTATGAAATGTACGGGTTCAACCCTATCTGAATGACTGATTAAGTCTGTCTCAAATGCAAAGTGTCCTACCTATTCTAGTAGCCATGTCAATGCAGGTTCCAGACAACCTGATAGATAATTGGCAGAGAATTGAAGAGCTGTAATTCAAACATGGGGGTTCTGATGTGATCCTAAACAATGAGAGCAAATTTGAATTAGAACTGCATAGATGATATCACCACTGGTGGCATTATGGGTTACATATTATGGGGTAAGCCATTTGCTTTTTGCTTTGCACTATGGAGGAGCAGCATGTCTTTTTAAAAATGAGTTTTAGACCAGATGGTGATATTTCACCTGAAAGTACAGAGCATCAAGTGATGGTCAATATATTTACCAATAAAAGTAAGTGTTGACCACTTTTAACCAAGTGTTCAATAGGTTGAAATGACTATACTGCTACGTACCCGACATTTATTTGCACTTCTCTTCATGATTATTGTGCTGATATTCAGACTAAGATATTTGAACTTCAGAAGTTGGTTGCGGAAAAACTGCAACTACCTAATTAATGTCACATTGATTATGTTTAATAGTAGAAATGGAAGGGGCAAGATAATATGGACATCTGATCAATGGCAGACAGTCTTATCAGATAGTCAGTAACAACAGGGGAGTACATATCCTGATTATCCGTTGTGTTGATAGAAAGCAGATTAAATCTGGCTGGGAAATGCAATGCAAATGTATTTTTTATGAATGAGCATATTGCAGTGACGATATAATGTTTCCCATTAAAATTGCTTCATTGGTTATCTGCCCCTTGCAGTCACATTCTAAAAGCTAATACCGCTAAGATACCAGTGCAAATCTGGCATTGATTGGGGCAAGTGCATTTGCAGGAGTTTTGAGATGTTCCATAGTGGTGAAAATACTAAGTTTTACACAGGTACAAGCAATAGTAACTCGGTTGTCAGCAATACGGAACAGGAGGTAGAAACAAATCGAGATCTTGCATTTTAAACAACAAAAATTGCTAAACCAAGATGCAAGCTTAATGTGAGGAAACAGTATTTTATAGCATTGTAAGAGGCTATTTGGGCTACTTTACATGTGATTTTCTGAGAAAGTTATCCAATGTGAGCTCATTCAAGCAATGTCTTCTGGTTGAGTGGCACAATATTTTTTAAAATAGGGAATGTAAATCAAAAGCTGCACCTGGGAACATGTTGAGGTTTGGAATAAATTGTAGAATGCTAATAACTTTGAGTGCGATATCATGCTGTCTAGCTTTTATGGCAGATCACTGTGGGTATGTATTTCTTGAAAAAGCAGGAATTCGTTCATATTGGTCCATAAGCCATTGCATTAATAAACAGTAATACCCCTCAGAAGGCAAAGCTCCCTTTTCAAAAGGTTTTCCTTTGGCTAGAATGCAGACAGCTTTAATTCAAGCCTCTTCATGCTGTTGCTGCTTGTGGGGGTAGCTGAACCTGCTTCAGCCCATCAACAAATAAATGACTTTAGAGAACATGAAATAAATCAATGGGTGGTCATTACAGCAAGTGTTGCAGAAGTAATGTGATGCAAATCATAGAAGACTTGGAAAAAGCTGATGCTCACTCAAACTTGCAGCCACTACTTGCTGGTTTAAGCTTATTGCCCACCAAATGGGCAAAACTTGGCTGTTGATGCCACTTTAAATAAATGTGTGTCTCAATTAGATTTTTGTAGGATTTTTTTTAAAATCTCTAAATTTTGACTCGTTTCGAAAAATATTGCTACTGGGCCTCGTTCCCACATACCTGATCTGAACAGTGAAAGATGAGCTTCGTCAGCTTGGTTCAGTGGGACCATTCTCTGGTCTAAGCCAAAAGATTATGGGTTCAAGTCTCATTGCAGGAACTTCAATAGGTAATCTAACTCAGAACCATATCCTGTCCCCAGCTCCTTCACTGTTTCTCAGTAGGTAGCACTCCCACCTCGGACTTAGAAAGTTCAAGCCCCGCACTTAGAAACTTGAACACAAAATTTAGGCTGACGCTCTAATGCAGCACTGAAGGAGCTGGTGGAGGTGCCATCTGTCAAATGAGATGTTAAACTGATGTCATCTTCCCTCTTGTGTAGATGTGAAAGAGCTCATGGCACTATTCGAAAAAGAACACGGGAGTTCTTGCTGTGAGGCTCCATTTTCTTACATTATAAGAATAACTGGAACTTTATAAATTATATTTCACTGCTTTGGATAGATATATGTAAATAGTGTGCGTCTATGTATGCACGCAGATTTTCCCACATAAAGGCCCTTTTTTTTTTAAGTTGAGCCGAGAAATGTGTTTGTGCAGTCACAGCATATTATGCCTACGATCTTAAATATTAATTTTTTTTCATTTTGCACTTTAAATACAGACTAGTTCTAGCTGTAAGATCTTAGAATATTTCTCTTTAATTTGCTATACAGCATAAGTGTTGTTTATAATGCCTTATAGAACTTGTTAAATTTGCTGATAATGTGTGAAATTGGGAGAAACACAGGATGTAGCTAAAGATGCTCTAAAACTGAACAGTGAAATGCAGCTGGAACTCAATCCTGAGAAATGTGAAGTAATGTACAACGGTTAATAAAACATGCGTTATAAACAGGGCCATTGATTTACAGCTGATTGTCAATTCAGCGTTAGCAGTCTGGAACTGAACACCATGATTCAGTCCACTTTTCTATGAAAGCCATAAATCGGTGGCCTTGTCATAAGTAATTCTATTCCATTCATTGTATAACGTAAGTGTCCTTCGAAAGGGACATGGAAGTAACAGTAGATTTGGTGCTTTCAATGTCTGCATGTTGTGGCACAGCAATTGAAAGAACTAATCATGTTCTGATGTTTAGCCAGACTAAGAGTTCAAATCTACAGGGGCCCTACTTCGTCCGTCTTATGGCTAATGTTCATGTCGAGCAACACGTGATTTTATCGTCAGCTGTTTAAGCCAGGTAACTGTGTCAGAAATAAGAGTGTTATTGCTGTGATGAGCCCTTTGTACTTGTGAATCGGGCATAGTCATTTTGTGTTCCATGGTTTGTTTTGGGTGATGGCAGTTGCACACTAGAGAATTTTTAATTTTCTATTTCTCCAAGTATCAGCACCTGCCTTGGTTTATGCAGATGTGGTTTAGGGTTGTCTATGAGCTTCATGGACAGTCGAAGTTTGGAGATAGACTCGACGCAGACTTGCTCAATGTTTGGTAATGACGACTTATGAATTCCTATTTGGCTTCCCAAACCTCATCAGTGTTGAAGTTTAAGCGAATAGTTCCAAAAAGGTTTGCGTGATTTCAAGTGGTTTTGAGGGGAAAAACTTAAAACATAGTAAGAGAGACACTTGGAACAGTGTTCAATTCTGGTCACTATGCACTGGTAGACAGGCAATGGCTAACATTTAAAGAACGAATACGTAGTTTACAACAGAAATACATTCCTTTAATGCACAAAAAGCCAGTGAAGAAATGTGTTCCAACCATGGCTAACGAAAGAAATCAAGGATTGTATTAGATCAAAGAAAGAGGCATATAAAGTTGCCAAAAAAAAGTAAGCCTGAGGAGTGGAGCATTTTAGAATTCTGCAAAGGAGAGCCAAGAAAAAGATGAGAAAGTGAAAATAGAATGAGAGTAAACTAATGGGAAACATAAAATGGACTGTAAAGCTTCTATAGGTATGTAAAAAGGAAAAGATTAGCAAAAACAAATGTGGGTCCATTATAAGTGGAGTCAGGGCAATTTATAATGGAGAATAAGGAAATGGCAGAGAAGCTAAACAAATACTTTGTATCTGTCTTCACGGAGGACAGATAGATAAATCACCTGGACCTGATCACCTACATCCCAGTGTTGAAAGAGGTGGCAGTAGAGATAGCTGATGCATTGATGGTCATCTTTCAAAATTCTATAGACTCTGGAATGGTTTCTCCTGATTGGAAGGTTGCAATTGTAACCCCACTATTTAAGAAAGGTGGAGGGGGGGTGAAAGAGAGATAACTGGAAACTACAGACCCTTTTCGCCTAACATCAGTTGTAGGGAAAATACTGCAATCCATAATAAAGTATGTGATAACAGGACACTTAGAAGAGTCAACATGAATTTATGAAAGGGAAATCATGTTTAACAAACCTGTTGGGTTTTTTGAGGATGTAACTAGTAGAACAGATAAAGGGAAACCGGTGAATGTGGAATATTTAGATTTTCAGAGAGCTTTTGATAAGGTCCCGCACACGAGATTAGTAAATAAAATTAAAGCACAGGGGATTGGGCGGAATATACTGACATGGATTGAGAACTGATTAACGGACTGAAAACAAGGCATAGAAATTTTCAGGTTGGCAGGCTGTGACTAGGGCACTGTAAGGATGAGTGCTTGGGCCTCAGCTAATCGCAATTTACATCAGTGATTTGGATGTGGGGATTGTTGGAAGAAAGGGGCTTGATCATTCTGTAGATGAATTAAAACTCTACACTTGAATTCCTCCAATCAGGTTTCCACTCCCCTGTTGTCCAGCTGGGTAAGACTGCTGTCACTTATTTTCCTTCTTACCTGTCTAACCATAGCCAAAAATCATTTGCAATGGTTTCTCTTTCTGCACCATTACCTCTGCTGCCCCCAGTAATCTATCCTTGGCCCCCTCCTATTTCTCATCTACATGCTGTCCCTTGGCAACATCATCCAAAGGCACAGTGTCAGTTTTCACATGTATGCTGACGGCACCCAGCTCTACCTCACCACCACCCCTCTCCCCCTCCACAGATGCTAAATTATCAGACCGCTATCCAGTGAGCAGAAATTTTCTCCAATTAAATATTGGGAAGGCTGAAGCCATTGTTTTTGATGCCTACTCCAAACTTCATTTCCTAGCTACTGACTCCATCACTTTCCCTGGCAACAGGCTGAGAATAAGCCAGCCTGTTTGCAATCTTGGTGTCACATCTAATCCCAAGATGAGTTTCTGACCTTATTTGTGCCATCACTCAGATCATCTACTTCCAACTCCATGCCATCACCCAACTTTGTCCATGTCTCAGCTCATCTGCTACTGAAACCCTCATTCATGCCTTTGTTACCCTAAGACTTAACTGTTCCAAAGCACTTCTGGCTGTTCTCCCACATTCTACCCTCCATAAATTTGAGGTAACCCAACATACTGCTGCCTATGTCTTAACTTGCAGAAAGTTCTCCTATTACACTTATGCCTGCTGACCTACTTTGGCTCCCAGCCAAGCAAAGTCTTGATTTTAAAATTCTTATCCTTGTTTTCAAATCCCTCCCTGGCCTTGCCTTGTGATTTGGTTTCATACTAGGTTTTATAATGCTCCTGTGAACTACCTTGGAATGTTTAGTTACGTTAAAGGTACTATACAAGTACAAGATGCTGTAACATCTCCTACTTTTTCATTGACTTTATACTTCGATTCATCTTTGTTTATATTCTGGGCATTTGTGTAATTTAAGAAAACCAAAGGGACACCTGTTTAATTTTAGCTATATCTGAGATATGCACAGAATCCAACAAGGGATAAAATACACTCGAACCATCCTCCTGTTACCAAAATGTTCTTGATCCCACAGATGTTTCCTTTAAGCTAACAAATGGAAATTCATCAGTTTGTATCTGGTATGAAATGAGTTTGGGCAGCCTCAGTCCAGTTCTACATGAGCCTGCAGAACTAAATTGACAATTGCACTCCGATTTCACAAGGTGTCTCGTGCTGGCAAATGGTAAAGTATCACACTAATTCAGCAGCGTGTTCATCCAAGGCTGCATCTGAGGCATATTTCTGGGGCATTGATGTTGGGATTATATGCATAATGTTTTCTCCATGGCTGTTTCATAACAGCAAATTTGAAAGCGCAAAAGTACATCCTCTTGACAAAGCTTGTAATCCAATCAAATGCTCCAGCACTACCCTCAGGTGAGGCTCCATCTTTGGATGGCAAATTAAGCTGAGGCCCAGCCTGTTAACATTTTTTTTAAAAATCTAGTATTATTTGAAGTAGAACAGGGAACCATCAATGCCCTTGTCAAAACATTACTGCCTCAAACAATATCATCAAAAAATAATCATCTGGTCATTCATCTCACTTCTGCTATGGGACCTACCGGTGCAGGATATTTCATTATAAAATGCCGGAATAAAACTACATTGGTAGGTGTCCAATAATTTTATAAAGTTTATGTTTGTGACGGTTCAGATGAGAGCATTCATTTCCTCCCACCCAAGCATCATATTAAGTCGAGCGGGATGTTGGAAACCTTGGACAGGCATGAGCTTTATAAAGAGTTAAGGTTTGAAGGGAATGTACCAGCCTGCACTCTGAACTCAGTGCTCTTCGTTCCCCACAGTTTGCACTAGATTCACATTTCAAGCCAATTGAGTGAGAATGGCCACCTGCAAAATGTAAATTTTGGTTTTTAAAACCACATTCATCTGAGCCAATAAAGAACTGGCCTTAAATTGTTTGACCTCTGCCAAGAATAGTGCTTTACAGCCTGGCTCACGGATAAACTTGATTTGGTTTTACCCAATGTTTCAATCTTGTACATATTTTGGGTAGCTTTTTTCATTGATCGCCCATAGAATTGCTTACAGGGAATGGCTATAATGGAATTTTCTGATTATTGGTGATGTGGGCCTGTTTACACGGGTAAAACGTTGTTAATATGGAGTTTAAATGGTGTACTAGGTAGTTTTGTTGTAAATCTTATAGGGCTATAGGTTGGAAAGAACATCAGTGCTGGTAGCTCTGTAACTGTCTATATTTGAGCATTTCACTTGACTGTTTGAGCCTAACCCTCATCCTGTTCCTTCATCCATCAGCTGAAAACAGAGTGCAGTCTATGCTCATTCATTCTCTGGTCTCAATGGCAGGTTTTGTGCCACAGAAGTGTGGGGCAGATTTTTTTTCCAACTGTGTAGGTTTTTTTAATTAGCTGCAAATGACCTCTTCAAGTGATCTGTGGAGTGGGAAGGAGCTTGTGTTTATATGCTCAGAACATCCCAAAGCATTTTTACAACCTGTGAATTACTTTTGAAATGTGATTATGGGAAAATGCAGCAGTGAATCTGCACACTGAAAAGTCCAGTTGACAGCAATGATCAGATAGTCTGTTTTTAGTGATGTTGGTTGAGGGATTACTGTTGACCAGAAGAACACTCCTGCTTTTAGAATAGTGTCATGAAGTATTTTACGTTTGAGGGTGGAGAGTTCTTGGCTTAGCGTTTCAACTGAAAGATGGCTCCTCCAACCACCTTGAGGAACAGTGAGGTGGATGCACAAGAGGCTAGAGTTACAGGATTCATGCTGGGTGTTTTGCCTGGAGGTGGTTATAGAAATGAGTAAGTTTAAGGCTGAAAAAATTAACCAAGTTATAAGAATTTTAAATTGAAGACATTGTGACACCAGGTAACAATGTAGATCAATAAGGACAGGGATGCTGGGTGTACAGGGCGCTTCAGGATATGATATAGGCAGCATAGCTTTGGATGAGTTGAACTTTGAGGAATTAGAGACAAATCAGGCCAGCTTTCTACCAGTCAAGTGACAAAAGCACGGACAAGGTTTTCATCAGATGAGCTGAGGAAGGACATAAGTGTGTGACGTTATAAAGGTAGAAGTAGAAGGTTGCTTTGAGCACCTTTGAGCAGATGCTCAGCTTGGGCTTGCACATCAGCGAAAAGGAAAGGATTGACACTTCAGTTTTCCAAGTTATATTTCAATTATGAACATTACTTATTGTAACTGTGGAAAGGGTGCAGGTTGCAATATGATGGGAAGTCAACAGATCTCTCTCTGTTACTTAAATCAACTTTATATGCAAAAATACAAGAATCTCCTTTTTCTTTGAACTGCAGAAATTGGATCTTCAAGAATGTGTAAAATAAGGCAGAAAAATGCAAATCTGCTTTGGTTTTCTGCCTTAATACTGTTGCCAGTTTAAATATGAAAACAAAAAACATAATTCCATAAACTATAGGATTTTAAAACATTTGCTGACAGAACATTGATTGTTGCTCTACCAGCCATTTCGTTACTTGCTATGGTTGCTGCTACTCTAGTTGCCTTGTTAGAAGACGAGGGGTTTGGATAAAATTGCCAAAACTGCTTTAAGCTAATTTGAACAGTACTCCCATCATTCTGCATTGTGGAAAATATCTTAAAGCAAAATACAATGCAAGCCCAAAGAGCTTATAAATTTACTGTGTTGTTTAAAGCATCAAACTAGTGTAAATTTTCACCTTTTAAAGTTTAACACAGTAATTTGAAACAAATCTATTTTTATATATTTTTAAGGTTTTTAATTCCATCCCATCATCGGTGCCAACTTCAAATGCTGGCCTAACCCTGCAATACCTTATTCTTTCCAATTTGAGCCTAAGGGAGAGGAGAAAGTATCAACTTTATCAAATCAAGATTGGATGCAGGTTTGCGCCAGTGAGACTTCCACCACTGAGCTCTCCGGATCCCAGCCTGATTTTCAAAAAGCAAGGTGTAGGCTAAACTCTTTTCCATGCAACAGTAAGATCAGAGGACCAACCACCTCCAGACCACACTAGCAAGACTTCCAATAGCTAGTTAGACCCACATTGGCAGCAGGCATCCATGCTATCTACTCATGAATAGAGGGGAAGTGTAAGAAGGTGGGGGGGGGGGGGGCAGTGGGACAGGGAAGAAGGGAAAGAAAAACACAATTGATATTTTTGGCCATCCTTTGATTTCATGAGGTGGTTTTAAATCCAACCTAGGCTGGTGAACTGCATCTTCTTTCTCTCATCTCTTATGTGTGAGGTCTGCATTACTGTGTAACCCTTTGTGGCCCCTTTACTGGTATACTCAGCTGTCCAAAGTTGGACATGCCTGGCCTGTGTGACAGTCACTGCACTATAAAGTATTTCTCTGTAGGTAAAGTCTTTGAAGCATTCATGAGAGGCATAAGCCACTCTATGAACACCCTTTTTTTCACTGTCCAATGTCTCCGTAGAAACTTATGATGTCATTATAAGGGAATGCCAAAAAGTGCACATTCCCAAGCTACAGCTGGCAAACAACAAGGAGAACTGGAGATGTCAGTGTACAAGTATCTCTGTTAAGTGATCTTTCATCTTGTGCCCATTCAGATGAATGTGATTCCCCTTTTGTTTCAACAGACTATAAAGTTGCAAAAATAAATCTCTTACTGCAACTTCTGAACTTGAAGTGGTATCTCAGCTGTGCTGCTCTGATATAAGTGACCAAAAAGAAGAGGGCATGTACAGCTTAAGTGTGGTCAGAGATTGAATTCTTGTCTTTTTGATGCTGGGGAATTAACTGCAATAGTTTAACTTGTAAAAGGGGATGTTAGCTTAGCAGTGCCACAGTTTTTGGATTTTTGTGCTATAAGTGGACCTGGCTTATAGCCACAGTAACTTGTATAAGGATGCAGTGATGTTACTGTCCTGCTTAAGGCTAAACTGCTCTTTGGATCATTTCTCCCTCTCTCTTTCCCCCCTCTCCGCCAGCCAAAAAAGAAAAGAAATTTGGATGGCATAGATTTATGGCATCCTTTTCTTGATGTTCCTAAATTTTTAATAAATCGAACTTGCATGGCACAAGCAAACTCCAATTAGCTACAGACAGCTGTGCATTGTTAACTATAGATTTTTGTACTGCTGCCTATTCAGAGACAGTCACCATCTTGTTAATATCTCACTAAGTTTGCAACTTTCACTGCTGTGGCAGTGGTGGGAGATGGCTTTGTTGTGAGGGGGGAGAGGCGGTGTACATTCTAGAAATCTATCAAACACTATTTCTGAGCCAGACAACCAAGGACTACCATTGACAGGACCTATTCATATTCCACAATTTAAACATACGCCTTTAAAGGTAGGGGAGATAAGCATGTAGTTTGAAGGGCAAGTGAGAGCAGTATAAGAAATTTTGTTCCTAAACCCCTTGAAGTGGACAGTGTAATTTTTGTAGATATAAACAGTTTTTTCTGCTTTTATCTTGAATTTTTTGTTTGGTGTCGATTGGTGTAATGTTGACTGAGTTGTGAAACCTACTAGATGCTTCATGTGTTTTGCTGACGGATACCAACTTACTATATTATATTGATGCTTGGAGCCAAGTCCTCCCCCCCTTTCATAACTCCATTACCAGCTTTCATCACCTTTTTCTATTATTCCCAGGTTGCATATGTCTAAAAGCTCTAATAATAGGAATTCTAATGACTACATAAGCCCTGTACGGTAATGGATGTGAAGTATATAAAGGTGTCACATTGAGATTCTTAGAATCGCAAGGAACCAATGCAAAATGGAGTTTGACAAATAAAGCCAGAACACGGCCCCGCCCCTCGCTGCCCCTGCCTGCCTGCGGCCCCTCCACTGGAAGCATGAGTCTAGGGGGAAAGCAAGCAATTTCTGAACCTGGCTAAACACATCTGGACTTTCTTTGGAGAAATGAAATGGAACACAGGATGCAGAATTTGATTGGATAGTTTAAAGATGTGGCTATTGCTGCTTGTTTGGTTTTCATTTTTGATTTCTATCTATGTGATAGATTTCTATCTGTTTTGATCACACAAACCTTGCTTCATTTAGCTGCCCCATGTAGCTGACCTCAGTCACTTCCATAATAACTTCTTTCCTCAAATCAAGAAGTGCTGAAAACACATGGCAGATCCACCACCATCTCTAGATTGATCAGGTAAATACCCTTCCTCAGACCAATGACAAAGGCTTCACACTTGAAGAGATTAACTTGTCTTCTCTCTCTTTGAGTGCTAATGGGTCAGTTGTCCATTTCCTGGCTGTCACCATTTTCCACTGTTCTTGTCATCCTATTGTTAGTAATGCTGTAGTTCCACAAGTTTGAGCTTCAGAGCCATTACTTCATGATTGTTTGTTTCTTGTGTTTTGCTTTCCATCTGATGCCAGTTGTGACTGGTTTTTGTTTATAACAAATAGTTTTTTGAAAAGTTCCATAAAACCAACTTAGTGTAAAGCTGGCTGTTGAAAGCTTCTTCTGCAAAACCTAGGGGTACTTGGCTATGCAAGGGAGTTAATTATTTTGCTTTTGGTGTAAGTGATTCTGTTTCAAGTCCACTGGTTTTGAATATTGGACTTCTGAAAATTTCTCCTTCCTTTCTACCATTGAGCAACAGCTGGAACTGCACTGACATTCCTTCACTGGGTCAAAAACCTGCCACTCGCTTCACCCTGTCAGTGCACCTACACCATGTGAATTGCAGTGGTTCAAGAAGGTGGATCACCATTACCACCTTGAGAGCAATTGAGGTGGACAACGAATGCTGCCCTTGTCACTGCAGGCCTGAAGCTCTGGAATTCCCTCCCTAAACCCCTATACCTCTCCCTGCTTTTTAAGATGCTCCTTAAAACCTACCTCTTTGACCAATCTTTTGATCATATATCTTAAAATAGCCCCATTGTGACTCAATGTCCAATTTTCTTTGCCATTGCTCCTGTGAAGCACCTTGGGACATTTTATTATGTCATTTAAATGCATGTATTTGTTGCTCCTTTAACACTACTGTTTTTAGTATCTGTGAGAAACCATTTCAGCTTTGTTTCAACAATAAAGTCATGCTGAAGATGAAACTTTTACATTATTCGTGCTCTGATCAAATGTGAAGCAATTTTTTTGGAGATGAGCTGAGCATAAGGCTGTCAAATAAGTGAAGTGGTGCTTTACTATGCTTCATGCGTGAGTGGATTGTTCTGTGCAACTGCTAAGTTAAAGATGAGGTAAAGAAAAGTAAGTTCATTTTTGATGTGGCTTCAATTGTTTAATAAGTTCATCCATTTTCCCCTCATAATTTCCCTTACAAGTGCTTGAGGTCATGTTTCTAAATCTTACTTTAGACTCTACCATTAACTAATCATTTATACTGGGAACAATAATAATTATCTTAAAATTTGCCGTGAGTCAACTTGCAAAAAGAGTGAAGAAATAGTTTATAAATCTAATTGGTTTACATGTGCCACAGTTATGTTTATGTAAATTATTGTATTTTGTATTACCGCACCCAACTTGATCTTTTTGTGAAATTATAGTGCTTTGCAAATGGAGAAAAATCAGCAATTAAGTAGAAGCTTATTGAGCACGCAGCCAACAAAAATCAACCTTTACTGTTGCAAGTTGAATAAACTGGTCGTAAAATATTAGGAGGATTGTAATGTCTGCAAAAAAAATTCTGATATAAGAATCGCACCTGGAATTTTTGCATGGTCTAGAAACTTAGAAATGCCAATTGCACCCCGCCTATATTCTGCAGTCTCCAAATGTCTGCATAAAGCTACAGCCAATAAGTTATATCATAGATCTGATGTTGTGAGAATTATGGCAATGTTTGAAATTTTCCATTAGTTGAGATTTTTAGGAGGAGGTGGCAGTTGTTTTAGTTAAGGACATAAGTTGCCAGCTACCTCTTTGTCTTGTCTGGCTTTCATTTGTGTAACTGAGTTTCCACTTGTTGGAGTATGTGGGCTGAGATTGCTCAGATATACACCTATTTTTCAGCCCTTGAATAACATGCAATGTCATTCTGTACAATATGTTTGAGGCCCAATCTGTACATCTGATTTTTATGGTCTATGATCACAAGCGTTGCCTTAGTAGTAGCACATGTTTGGTCATTATTTTCAGAAGACTTTTATATTTGAGCTTCTTTTATTTTTTCCCTTTCACACATCCCATTTTGTTATGGCACAGCAGATGGTAAATGCTAAGCTGCTCAAATCCCAAAGGGAAGCTTGAAACAATGCCACAACTGTTTTGCAATTTGTATATTTATTTTGAGATGCGTGCCTTGAATTCAGTAGTAATAAAACATCGAGTCTTATTGTTTTTTTACAAAACTAAATTAAATATTCATTAATAGAAGAAATGATTTTAATTACATAGGTCTACAAATTACTACTATGATAACTCCCAGCTCCCCTGATTAATCTCAGTGAAACATGGTGAAACAATGGGAATTTGGATTTAAAGGGCAAAATATGTATAAAGGACAGAAGGCTTTTAAAGGGCAAAATATGTATAAAGGAGAGAAGGTTATGTGTAAGGACAGGCATTTTATGATCTAACACAAGTGTGAAAAGCCTCCAGCATCTAAGCCTCAAGCTGCTGTCTACAAGGATCCGAAACTCCCAGTTACACCTGCGTTAACAGTAAAACACGCAGATCTAAACAGACCCAGGCAAAGCACACACCCTGGACAGGCAAATTCAAAGCGAGTTTTTCTCAGCTTCGGATCCTTGTAGACAGCAGCTTGAGGCTTAGATGCTGGAGGCTTTTCACACTTGTGTTAGATCTTAAAATGCCTGTCCTTACACATAGCCTTCTGTCCTTTATACATATTTTGCCCTTTAAATGCAAATTCCCATTGTTTCACCATGTCTCTGGAATTTACTCCTCTAATAATAAAATTAGTACGATGATAGATTTTTATCAGTAATCTTTGGGAGCAATAAATGCACTGTTTCTTAACTTCTGGCTAATTGTAACATTTCACCCCTTCTTTTGAATTCAAACTACTCTGGTTTATTTAAAAATACAAATGTCCCCTTTACACCTCATTCTAAAACTTCACCCATGTTTACCTATTTAACATTTCAAACCTAGCTTTTCTTACATCAAAGCCTTCAGACCAGCCGTCTTCAATTCAATACTGCTGAGTTTCATTATACAAGTCTTTTACTTGATGAATTTATTGCAGAATCATCCACTCTGATCAATTAGCTACAAAGAATGTTAATGCAAGCTGCACTCTGAGCTACTTCGAAGGAAAAATTGAATATATTCCTATTTCTTTCAACATGAGGGGTATGGCTCATAGAACCACAGAAATATACTGCACAGAGGCTAATTATTCAACACATTGTATTTGTCAACCCTTTGCTGGAGCAATCCAGAGCTAACCCTGCTGCATTGCACTCCACCAGTAATTGCAGTCTATATCATCCTTGCGCCACCGAACCCACCCCCCCCATCCCCCAACCCGTGGTGGATGCGGTGAGCTATTCTAGCTTCCATTCATTTTGGTGAAGATCCTGCCAGTGGGAGGAGTTGATAAATCCCACCCTTTGTTTCAGCCATTCCCTGTGACAAACATCCCTTACTTTCACCATGGCAATTTAAAACTGATCACGTCATTGATTCCTGAACCAGAAGAAATGGGTAAGAAGCAGCAACTAACATAGTAAGACACCCCAAGATGCTTCACAGGACCGTTATTAAACAAAATTTGATAATGAGCTGCATCAGATATTAGGACAGGTAAACAAAGTTTGGTCAAAGAGGTTTTAAGAAGCAGCTTAATGGAGAGTAGAGAGTAGAGGTAGTTACAGAGCTTGGGAGCTAAACCACTGAAAATATGAACAATGATCCATGCTAGGTTGGGTAATGAGGTTTAAATCATGCAACAAAATCTTGTGGTCTTTTCCTCTCTTCCCAATCCCCACCACACAGTCTATGCTCATTCATGGACTTGCAGTAGATATAAAATCTCTGATATATACTAGCTGATTTGATGTAGATTGTGGCAGTGTTCATTCTCAGTAAATACATAGTTGAGCTTTTATGCCTCATAAAAGTTGACTGACTCGTTACTCAGCCTGGAGGGTTATTTCTCAAATGCCCAAAAGCTTGATTGAGATGGGAGGCAAGAAATGGAAAGCAGTACAAATCTTCCAACCTTGAAATCGATACACGCTGTGCTTAGATGTTAGCATGGAGATTAAATGAACACAGTCCCTTATCATGTAGCCATCCTGGGTGGAAAGACAAGATAGATCATCTCACACGTTGCCTTTCATTTGTTTTTATATTTTTTGTAACTAATCTGGCCTGGTGTACGTGAGCCTGTGCCGCTTCTCTTTGTTGCAAATATTCTGAAGCATGACTAATCAGTGGGTTGCACTGTAACCTGAGCACTTCAAGAAAATAAGGGCTGCTTGTGAGAGGAGCACTGAGTGTCATATCATCGCACCATGGAATGTGCGAAAAAGGTTATTTGCTTTAAGTAGATGTGATTACCAGACTTTTTGTGGTTTATAGAAGATGCTATCGTATAATCCTCTAAATGTCAACAAAAAGTAAGACAAGGTCACAAGGCTATATCCTGATGCTATGTACTCAAGGCACTGGTTGTAACATACACTTTTGGTGATTTCCTCAGCATAGCTTAAATGAAGAGTAGGAATGGAAGAGTGAGGTAACAGGAGCAAGTGCAGAGTTTAGACGCTTCAAACAAAGTTAGAGATAAGAGTTTTCTCCACCTCAAATAAATAATGGCTGTGTGGAGTGGGCTTGCAGATGAAGTAGTTGAATTTAGGGTCCGTCAGAACCTTCAAAGGGAATTTGGAACAATGGGTTCAGGAGGAGGCGCTAGAGATCGAAATATGTTAATAGTCGTCGTCAGTCCTTTGAAACGAGGATAATGTCTGCCAGCGTTCATGATTTGTGTCCCCTTAGGTGGCTCAGCAGGCAAATCCTGGTGCCGCAGGTCATTGGGCAGAGGATAAGAGTTGCCCTCAGGAACAATGAGGGTTCTCAATCCAGGGACCTGCGCTCTCCTTCCGCTTTCGTCACTTTCCGCAGCAATTTCATGTAGTCAGTTTCCAACTGTGTTGTGGCTTATTTGGTGAGGCACCACTGCAAACTATGGTTTGTGGCACGTTCCTCCCGTGCACAGATGTTAATTTGTCCCCTTTTTCAGTGAGGCCTTCAGAGTATCCTTAAAAAGTCTTTTGTACCCGATGAGATCAGGTGCCATCTTTAAGTTGTGAAGAAAGGATCTATTTCAGAAGCCGATTATTTGGCATGTGGATTCAGCGTCCAGACCAGTGGAGCTGATTTTGTATGATCATAGTTGCGATGCTAGAAGAATTGGCTTCATTAGGATGCTGGAGTGTGTTTGCTTGTCTTCCCACTTTACATTGAGTATCCTGCAATGACGTCACTTGTGGAAATACTCCAGCATCCAGAGGTGCCTTTGGTAAGGTGACTCAAGTCTCACTGTCATATTGAGGGGTGGTGACAAGAACAACGTTGTACACAAAAGCTTTCGTTCTCTTGTGATTTCTGTTGTCGAAGACCCAGTTGCACTGTAGCAATTGTGCCTCCAGGCCCCAGAAAAGGAAGAAGTAACTTCAAGTATGGGGTGAACAGGAATAAAAAATACAGGGCTGTGGGAAAGAGTATGGGATTATACTAATTGGATAGCTCTTCAAACATTTGGGATGGTTTGAATGGCCTCTTTCTAAGATAAGGACAAAGTGTTGAATAGAATGTTGTTACTTAAATTTGACAAGGCACCGGGACCAGACGAGTTGCATCCAATTGATTGAATGAAGTGAGAGTAGAAATTGAAGGGGGCACTGGCTATGATTTTTCAGTCTTCCCTAGACTCGGGGGAGGTGCCAGAGGACAGGAGAATTGCAAACATTACGCCCTTGTTCAAAAAAGGCTATAAGGATAAACCCAGCAATTACAGGCCAGTCAGTTTAACTTCAGTGGTGGGCAAGATTCTGGAAACAATTGTTCGGGATAGAATTAGTAGTCACATGGAAAAATAGGGGTTGATAAGGAAGAGCCAGCATGGGTTTCTAAAGGGGAAATCACATTTAAGAGTTTTTTTGAATAAGCAACAGAAAAGGTCAATGAGGGTAATGCTGTTGATGTGGTGTACATGGACTTTCAAAAGGCATTTAATACAGTGCCATGCAACAGACTTGTGAGAAGTTATTGCTCATGGAATAAAAGAGACAGTAGCAACGTGGATACACAATTGGCTGACAAATAGGAAGCAGAGAGTAATGGTCAATGGATATTTTTTGGGTTCAAGGAAGGTTTGCAGTTAATTCCTGAGGGGACCAGGGTAATGGGGACCCTTGCTTTTCCTCATATATATTAATTATCTAGATCTTGGTGTGCAAGGGGCAATTTCCAAGCTTGCATATGATACGATGCTTGGGAGTGTTGTAAAATGCGAGGAGGACAGTGTAGAACTTCAAAAGGACATAGACAAGTTGGTGGAGTGGGCAGATGAAGATCGATGTGGAGAAATGTGAGGTGATGCATTTTGGTAGGAAGAACATAACATAAACAAGTGCAGGAGTAGGCCATTCGGCCCCTCAACCCTGCCCTGCCTTTCAATAAGATCATTGCTGATCTACCCCAGGCCTCAGCTCTTTCGTGCCAGCTCCTCATAGCCCTTAACTCCCCAATATTTCAAAAATCTTATCTATTTCCTCTTTAAATATTTTCAGTGATCTAGCCTCCACAACCCTCTGGGTTAGAGCATTCCAGACATTCACTATTCCCTGAGAGAAGAAACCCCTTCACATCTCTGTTTTAAATGTGTCCCCTTGTAACTATGCCCCCTTGTTCGAGATTCCCCCACTAGTGGAAACATCTTCTCAAAATCTTGGAATCTTGTACGTTTCAATAAGACCACCCCTCATTCTTCTAAACTATAATGAATAAAGGCCAAACCCGTTTAGCCGTTCTTGATAAGTCAACCCCTTCATCCCAGAAATCAGCCTAGTGAATCTTTTTTGAACTGCGTCCAATACCACTATATCCTTTATTAAATATGGGGACCAAAACTATACACAGTACTCTCCCAGGTGCACCCTCACCAACACCCTGTACAGTTGTAACAAGACTTCCCTATTTTTAAACTCCAACCCCCTAGCAATACAGGCCAAAATTCCATTTGTCTCCTTAGTTACATGCTGCACCTGCATGCTGACTTTTTGTGTTTCATGCACAAGAACACCCAGATCCATCTGTGCTGCACTCTTTTGGAGTCTCTCTCTATTTAAATAATAGTCTACCTTTTGATTCTTCCTACCAAAGTGCATGATCTCACACTTTCCTACATTAAACTCCATCTGCAAGTTTTTGCCCATTCACTCAACCCATCTATATCCCCTTGCAGATTCCTTATGTTCTCATCACAACATGCTCCTCTACCTATTTTTGTATTGCCAGCAAATTTGGATACATTACACTCAGCCCCCACCTCCAAGTCATTAATATAGATAGTAAATAATTGAGGCCCTAGGACTGATTCTTGTAGTTACTACACTAGTTACGCCCTTCCAACCTGAAGAAGTTCCACTAATCCTGACTGTCTTCTGTGTGCTAACCAATTCTCGATCCATGGCTATACATTAACCCTCAATACCGTGATCTCTTATCTTGTGCAATAATCTTTTATGTGGCACCCTATCAAATACCTTCTGGAAATCCAAATAGACTACATCTACCACTTCCCCTTTATCAACCCCACTTGTTATATCCTCAAAGAACTCCTAGCAAATTTGTCAAACATGATTTCCCTTTCACAAAACCATGTTGACTCTGTTTGATTTGTGTTAAGCTTTTCTAAATGTCCTATTTCTTCCCTAATAATGGACCTTAGCATTTTCCCAATGACAGATGTTAGGCTGATTGGCCTATAGTTTCCTCCTTTTTGTCTCCCTCCCTTCTTGAACAGGAGCGTCACATTAGGGGTTTTCCAATCTGCTGGGACCCTCCCGAAATCCAGTGAGTTCTGGAATATTTCAACCAATGCCTCCACTATCTCTGCAGCCACTTCCTTTTAAAACCATTGGATGCAGGCCATCAGGTTCTGGCAACTTATCTGCCTTTAGTCCCATTAGTTTGTCAAATACTTTGTCCCTCACCGATAGAAACTGTTGCAAGACCTTTCCTCCCATTAGCTCCTTGCTTATCCGATATCTTTGGGATGTTTATAGTATCCTCCACCGTGAAGACCGATGCAAAATATTGATTTAAATTATCTGCCATTTCCTTGTTTCCTGTTATCAATTCTCCAGTCACACATTCCAAGGGCTCACTTTAGCCACTCTCTTTCTTTTCGTATACTCGTAAAAGCTCTTGCTGTTTATTTTATATTTTGTGCCAATTTACTTTCATAATCAATTTTCTCCCTCTTTATTAGCTTTTAAGTCATCCGCTGCTGGTTATTAAAACATTCCCAATCCTCTAGCCTACAACTAGTTTACACCGCTTTGTGTACCTTAGTTTTTGATTGGATACCCACCTTGACCACCTTTGTTAACCACTAGTGGTTCATTCTTCTCATCAAATCCTTCTTTTTGACTGGAATAAATTTTTGCTGAGTGTTATAAACTATCTGCTTAAATGTCTGCCACTGCTCATCCACTGACCTTCCCCTTAGTCTATTTTCCCAGCCCGCTTTAGACAACTCTTTCTTAATACCTCTATAATTGCCTTTATTTAGGTTGAGGACACTGGTTTGAGACCCGAGTTGCTGAAATTCTACCATGAAATCGCTACCCCCTAGAGGATCCTTAATTACAATATCTCTTGTTAATCTCACCTCATTACACATTACTAGATCTAAGATAGCCTGTTCTTGCGTAGGTTCTGCAACGTATTGCTCTAAGAAACAATCCCTGATGTACTCCTCAAATTTGACTTCCATGATACCCCTGCCAATCTGATTTGCCCAGTCAATATGCAGATTAAAATCACCCATGACAATTGTTGTGCTCTTCTTACACGCCTCCGTTATTTCCTGGTTTATACTTTGTCCTGCAGTGGGGCAACTCTTCGAGGGCCTAGAGACGACTCACACCTGTGATGAATTCCCCATGCTAATCCTTATTTCCACTGATTCCGCAACATGATCTATTGCGCCTATATCAATACTCACCACCGCACTGATACCCTCCTTTATTAACAAAGCTACCCCACCTCCTTTTCCTTTTTGCCTATTTTTCCAGAACATCGAATACCCTCGAACATTGAGTTCCCAGCCTTGGTCACCCTGCAACCACATCTCTGTAATAGCTATCAAGTCATATTCATTTATTTCTATTTCTGCTGTCAACTCGATCTATCTTGTTACAAGTGCTATGTGCATTCAGATAAAGAGCTTTAAGCGTTGACTTTCCTGACACATTTTGATAATTGTGAAGGGACAACATAAAATAAGGGGTGAAATTTTGAAGGGGGTGCAGGAGCAGAAAGACCTTGGTGTATATGTGCGTAGTTCATTGAAGGTGGCAGGACAGGTGGAGAGAGCAGTAAGAAAGCATATAGTATCCTGGGCTTTATTATAGGGGCATAGAGTACACGGCAAGGAGGTTGTGCTGAATTTATATAAGACACTCATTAGACCTCAGCTGGAGTATTTTGCAGAGTTCTGGGTGCCACATTCTATGAAGGATGTGAACACATTGGAGAGAGTGCAGAAGAGGTTTACAAGAATGGTTCCAGGGATGAGAAACTTCAGTTACGAAGATAGATTGGAGAAGTTGGGACTGTTCTCCTTGGAGAGAAGAAGGCTAAGAGGAGATTTGATAGAGATGTTCAAAATGATAAGTGGGCTGGACAGAGTAGGCAGGGAGAAGCTGTTCCCGCTCATAAAGGGTCAAGAGCGAGGGGGCACAGATTTAAAGTGATTTGCATAAGAAGCAAATGTAACGTGAGAAAAAACTTTTTCACACAATGAGCAGTTTGGACCTGGAATGCACTGCCTGGAAGTGTGGTGGAGGCAGGTTCAATTGAGGCATTCAAGAGGGTATTAGATGTTTAGAAACAATGTGCAGGGGTACGGGGAATAGGCAGGGCAATGGCACAAGGTCATAATGCTCATTTGGAGAGCCAGTGCAGACGTGATGGGCCGAATGGCCTCCTTCTGTGCCGTTAAAATTCTGTGATTCTGCGCTATACAGTTTTGATTCCAACCTGTTTTCGGGGAGAAGCAATGGTGGAATAATTGTGCATGGATTTGGGATGAAGCAAGTTTGTGCATTCTGATGGATTGATATATTTCTCGGATTCTGAGCCATTTGGTCTAGTACCTGCGGATGATTAATTGCAGCATGAGAGAGACCGCGAAGTTTTATCTGCAACTTGTCAGTCGCCCAGGTTGGAAGGGAGGGGTTTGTAAATAGATTCTTATTTACAACTGTTAGTTATAGCAAAAACAGTTTACTTCAATAAAAGCAATTAAATAGGAGTTAGCTGTGTCTTTTTTCTCGTGGCAAATAGGCATTAGATTATCACATGGAAACATAACTGGTAACTTTTTAAAATTTGTTCTTTCATGGGACATGGGTGTTACTGGTAAGGCCAGCATTTGTGCTCATCCCTAATTTTTCTTGAATTGTGTTACTTGCTCGGTCATTTCAGAAGTCAGTTAAGAGTCAACCACAGCACTGTGGATCTGGAGTCACGTGGCCAGACCAGGTAAGGATGGAAAATTTCTCTAAAGGACATTCAGTGAACCAGATTTCAGATTTTAGCAGTTGAATTTAAGTTCCATGCTGCCGTGATGGGATTTGAACCTGTGTCCGCAGAGCAATAACCTGGGCCTCTGGATTTCTAGTCCAGTGATATCAACACTACGTTACCGTCGTCTGCCATTTGTTATTATAGAAACCACATCACGGTATGGACGACTGTATGGAATACAAAGGACAATGCTGCCAAAAGCACCTGCTTCCGGCCAATATTTCAAAAGTACAAAATAAGATGGTGAACTGAGTCGCACCGATGCAGTTAGCAATATCAGTCCTTTGTAATGTTTATGCAACTGCCTGAGACCAGCATCTAAAAAGCACAGCTGGCAAAATTTAATTTGCATTTTAAAGAAGAGCGAGGGAGTTATCCCTCGTGTCCTGGCCAATATTTATCCCTCGATCAACATCACTAAAACGTATTTTCTGTTTATTTGCTCGTTGTTTATGGGACTTTGACGTGTGCTAGTTAGCCACCTAATTAGCTAATTACAACAGCAACTGCACTTGAAGTACTTAATTTGCTGTAAAGCATTTTGGGACATCCTGAGCTCCTAAAGAGAGCTAAATAAATGCAAGTATTTTTTCCTTTGCTCCAAGCTTTGTCAACTTCTGTGTCACTATTCTGGTTTTGTGCCCCAACATTTTATTTGCTTTTTTGATTACTTATTTATATTGAACGTAACGTAGGAGATAGGAGTAGGTCATTTGTAGGCTTCTCAAGCATACTCTGGCATTCTATAAGATCATGGTTAATCTGACTGTACCCTTAACTCCCCTTTCCTGCCTGCCCCCCCCCATAACCTTTGACTCTGACATAGATCAAAAATCTGTCTAACTCAGCCTTTTAATATATTCAATTACCCAGCCTCCTGTTTGGGATAGAGTTCCCAAGATTAACGATCCTCTGAGAAGAAATTCCTCCTGGTCTCCATCTTAAATAGAGAGCCCTTATTTTGAAATGATGCCACCTAGTTCTAGATTCCCCAATGAGGGGAAACATCCTCTCAGTATCTACCCTGTCAAACCCCCTCAGTATCTCTTATGTTTCAATAAGATAACCTCGCCTCCTCCAAAACTCCAGTGATTATAGGCCCAACCTTTCCTCATAAGACATCCCTTTGTCCCAGGAATCAAACTAGAGAACCTTCTCTGAACTGCCTCCAATACAAGTATATTCCTCCTTTTAATAAGGAGACCAAAACTGTAAGCAGTACTCTAGGTACAGTCTCACCAATGCCTTGTACGTTTGTAAGACTTCCCTACTTTAATACTCCATCCCCTTTGCAAAAAAGGCCAACATGTCATTTGCCTTCCTGATTACTTACTGAATCTGCATGCTAACGTTTTGTGATTCATATACTATTGCACGCAAATCCCTCTGTTCCACAGCATTGAGTAACCTGTCTCTCTTTATATATTCTGCTTTTTTATTCTTCCCAAAGTGGACAACCTTACATTTTTCCACATTATAGTCAAATCTGCCAATTTTTTTCCCATTTGCTTAACCTATCTATATTCGTTTGTAGACACTTTGTATCTTCCTCACATCCTCCTTGCATTCCTACCTATCTTTATATCGTCAGCAAATTTGACTACAAACACTCAGTCCTTTGATCCAAGTCATTAATATGGATTGTAAATATAGTAGTTGAGGTCTCAGCACTGATCCCTCTGGCATGTCGCTATTTACAGTTTGCCAACCTGAAAATGACCCATTTATCCTGACTTGTTTTCTGTTAGCCATTGACCTAGACACTGGAAACAGCAAAATCAGCTCTGTTGAACCTGTAAAGTCCTCCTTGCTAACATTTGGGGGCTAGTGGCAAAATTGGGAGAGCTGTCTCACAGACTGGTCAAACATAGTCATATTCACGGGAACATAACTTACAAACCATGCCCCATATACCACCATTATTAGTAATGGGTTGAAAGGTTATGGAGAGAGGGTGGGAAATTGGAGTTGAGGCCAAAATGAGATCAGCCATGATCGTAATGAATGGCGGGGCAGGCTTGAGGGGCTGAATTGCCTACTCCTCCTAGTTCTTATGTTCTTATAGAAACATAGAAAATAGGAGCAGGAATAGGCCATTTAGCCCTTCGAGCCTGCTCCGCCATTCAGCATGATCTTGTTATCGTGTCCACGGACAGTCTATACATGGCCCAGCCAGAACTGGACACATTTTTGCACCTTGTTGTTGAATTCGGCAAGATCTGCAACAGTGCAGGGTTCCTCTAGCGATAGACTTTGCAGGAGATGTTGCATAGTCTGTGGCTCAGTTCCACATTCACAAGTTGTCGTGCAGGTTGTATATCCCCATTTGCTTAGTGACACCTTTGAACGACCTGCACCAGTCCTAAGTCTGTTAAGGCACTTCCAGGTTGCCCAGTTGCAATTAGCTCTGGGGGAAGGCTTTCATCCGGTAGAATTTCTATCGCTGGGGGTTGTTCGAGACTGGCGAGCCGGTCTTTCCACAAGGCGAAGCGGGCTTCAGATGGAGTTGATTGTAATGAAACAACACTGTTCATGAAGCTCTTCCTTGACTTTAGGCGGTTAATTCATCATGATCATGGCTGATCATCCAACTCAATAGACTGCTCCCGCTTTCTCCCCATATCCTTTGATCCCTTTCGCCCCAAGAGCTATATCTAACTCCTCCTTGAAAGCATACGATGTTTTGGCCTCAACTACTTTCTGTGGTAGCAAATTCCACAGGCTCACCACTCTCTGGGTGAATACATTTCTCCTCATCTCAGTTCTAAATGGTCTACCCCGTATCCTCAGACTGTGACCCCTGGCTCTGGACTCCGCCACCATCGGGAACATCTTTCCTGCATCTACCCTGTCTAGTCCTGTTAGAATTTTATAGGTTTCTATGAGATCCCCCCTCATTCTTCTGAACTCCAGCAAATATGATCCTAACCGACTCAATCTCTCCTCATATGTCAATCCCGCCATCCCAAGAATCAGTCTGGTAAACCTTCGCTGCACTCCCTCTATAGCAAGAACATCCTTCCTCAGATAAGGAGACCAAAACTGCACACATTATTCCAGGTGTGGTCTCACCAAGGCCCTGTACAATTTCAGCAAGACATCCCTGCTCCTGCACTCGAATCCTCTGGCTACGAAGGCCAACATACCATTTGCCTTCTTTACTGCCTGCTGCACCTGCATGCTTACCTTCAGCGACTGGTGTACGAGGATACCCAGGTCTCGTTGCACATTCCCCTCTCTCAATTTATAGCCATTCAGATAACCTACCTTCGTTTTTGCTACCAAAGTGGATAACCCCACATTTATCCACATTATACTGCATCTGCCATGCATTTGCTCACTCACTCAGCTTGTCCAAATCACACTGTAGCATCCCTGCATCCTCCTCACAGCTCACCCTCCCACCCAGTTTTGTCACCTGCAAACTTGGAGATATTGCATTTAGTTCCCTCATCTAAATCATTAATATATATTGTGAATAGCTGGGGTCCCAGCACCGATCCTTTCGGTACCCCACTAGTCACTGCCTGCCATTCGGAAAAAGACCTGTTTATTCCTACTCTGTTTCCTGTCTGCCAGCCAGTTTTCTATCCATCTCAATACACTACCCCCAATCCCATGTGCTGTAATTTTACACACCAATCTCTTATGTGGGACTTTTTTGAAAGCTTCCTGAAAGTCCAAATAAACCACATCCACTGGCTTCCCCTCATCAACTCTACTAGTTACATCCTCAAAAAATTCCAGTAGATTTGTCCCTTTCGTAAATCCATGCTGACTCTGTCTGATACTGCCACTGTTTTCCAAGTGCTCAGCTATTAAATCTTATAGAATGGACTCTAGAATTTTCCCCACTACCGACATCAGGCTGACTGGTCTGTAATTCCCTGTTTTCTCTCTACCTCCCTTTTTAAGTAGTGGGGTTACATTAGCTACCCTCCAATCTGTAGGAACTGTTCATGAGTCTATAGAATCTCGGAAGATGACCACCAATGCATCCACTATTTCTAGGGCCACTTCCTTAAGTGCTCTGGAATGTAGATTATCAGGCCCCGGGGATTTATCGGCCTTCAATCCCATCAATTTCCCCAACATCATTTCCCCACTAATACTGATTTCTTTCAGTTTCTCCCTCTCACTAAACCCTGTATTCCCCAACATTTCCAGTATGTTATTAGTGTCCTCCTTTGTGAAGACAGAACCAAAGTATGTATTTAGTTGGTCAGCCATTTCTTTGTTCCCCATTATAAATTCCCCTGTTTCCGACTGTAAGGGACCTACATTTGTCTTCACCAATCTTTTTCTCTTCAAATACCTATAGAAACATTTACAGTCAGCTTTTATGTTCCCCGCAAGCTTACTCTTGTACTCTATTTTCCCCTCCTTAATCAATCCCTTGTTCGTCCTTTGCTGAATTCTAAACTGCTCCCAATCCTCAGGTCTGTTTTTATTTTAGCCAATTTGTATGCCTCTTCCTTGGATCTAATAGTATCTAATTTCCCTTGTAAGCCATGGTTTGGCCACTTTTCCTATTTTACTTTTGCACCAGATAGGGATAAACAATTGTTGCAGTTCACTCATGCTCTCTTTGAATGTTTGCCATTGCCTATCCACCGTCATCTCTTTAAGTAACGTTCCCCAATCCATCATAGCCACCTCACACCATCGTAGATTCCTTTATTAAGATTCAGGACCCTATTCTCAGAATCAACTACGTCACTGTATATCTTGATGAAGAATTCTATCATATTATGGTCGCTGATCCCCAAGGGGCCTCGCACAACTAGATTGCCAATTATTCCTTTCTCATTACACAATACCCAGTCTAGGATGGCCTGTTCTCTCATTGGTTCCTCAACGTATTGGTCCAGAAAACCAACTCATATACACTCCAGGAACAACTCCTCTACAGTATTGTTACTAATATGATTTGCCCAGTCTATATGCAGATTAAAGTCACCCATAATTACAAATGTTCCTTTATTGCATGGGTCTCTAATTTCCTGTTTAATACCATTCCCAACATCACCACTACAGTTTGGGGGTCTACATACGACCGCCACTAACGTTTTTTGCCCCTTAGTATTTCTGATCTCTACCCATACAGATTCCACATTGTCAGAACTAATACCTTTCCTCACTATTGCGTTAATTTCCTCTTTAACCAGCAATGCAACTCCACTGCCTTTTCCTTTTTGTCTGTCCTTCCTAAATACTGAACACCCCTGGATGTTCAGTTCCCATCCATGGTCACCCTGCAGCCATGTCTCCGTAATCCCGACTATATCATACTTGTTTACACCTATTTGCGAGGTTAATTCATCCACTTCATTGCGAATGCTCCTCGCGTTAAGGCACAAAGCCTTATGGCTTGTCTTTTTAACATTACTTGTCCCGTTCCCACTATTTTTCACTGAGGCCGTTTGATTCTTGCCCTTGATTTCTCTGCCTATCACTTCTTATTTCCCTTCGTCTTTTGTTCTTGTCCTTGATTCCCCTCTCTTCTGACTCCTTGCATAGGTTCCCATCCCCCTGCCATTTTAGTTTAAACCCTCCCCAACCACTCTAGCAAATCTCCATCACCAACTGTCCCACCAGCAGGGCAGATCCAGCAGAGGTGGCGGCACAGTGGTATACAGTCAAGAGGAAGTTGCCCTGGGTTTCCTTAACATCAACTCTGGACCCCATGAAGTCTCATGGCATTAGGTCAAAGAGGGCATGGAAACCTCCTGCTAATTTCCACATACCCCCATCCCTCCTACTCAGCTGATGAATCAGTACTCCTCCATGCTGAATACCATTTGGAGGAAGCGCTGAAGGTGGCAAGGGTGTTGAATGTACTCTGGGTGGGGGACTTCAATGCCCATCACCAAGTTGCTAGGTCGTGCCACTAATGACCGAGCTGGCCGAATCATAAAGGATGTAGCTTCTAGACTGGGTCTGTGGCAGGTGATGAAGGAACCAAAAAGAGGGAAAAACATACTTGACCTCATCCACAACAACCTGCCTGCTGCAGGTGCATTTGTCCATGACAGTATTGGTGGGAGTGACCACCGCACAATCCTTGTGGAGACGACATCCTGTCTTCACATTGAGGATACTCTCAATTGTGTTGGGTGGCACTTCCTCTGTGCCAAATGGGATAGATTTGGAATGGATCTAGCAACTCATGACTGGACATCCATGAGGTGCTGTGGGCCATCAGCAGCAGCAGAATTGTACTCAACCACAATCTGTAACCTCATGGACCAGCATATCCCCCACTCTACCATGACCACCAAGTCAATGATCAAAAACAAAAACAGAATTACCTGGAAAAACTCAGCAGGTCTGGCAGCATCGGTGGAGAAGAAAAGAGTCAACGTTTCGAGTCCACATGACCCTTCAACAGAACGTTTTTTTTTAAGTCAGTGATCAACCCTGGTTCAATGAATAGTGCAGAAGGGTGTGCCAGGAGCAACACCAGGCATACCTAAAAATGAGGTGTCAACCTAGTGAAACTACAACACAGGACTACTTGCATGCCAAACAGCATAGGCAGCAAGTCATAGAGCTAAGCGATCCCACAACCAAAGGATCAGATCTAAGCTCTGCAGTTCTGCCATATCCAATTGTGAATGGTGGTGGACAATTAAACAACTCACTGGAGGAGGAGGCTCTACAGATGCCCCCATTCTCAACGATTGAGGAGCCAGCACATCAGTGCAAAAGATAAGGTTGAAGCATTCGCAACAACCTTCAGCCAGAAGTTCAGAGTGGATGATCCTCCTCTGGATGCCCCCAGCATCACAGATGCCAGACTTCAGCCAATTCGATTCACTCCACGTGATATTAAGAAACGGCTGAATGCTCTGGATACTGCAAAGGCTATGGGCCCTGGCACCACTCCAGCAATAGTACTGAAGACACTCCGCCACCTTCTCAAGGGCAATTAGGAATGGGCAATAAATGCTGGCCCAGCCAGCAAAGCCCACATCCCGTGAATGAGTTTTTAAAAAAAAAGACTGTTGCTCCACAACTTACTGCACCCATAGCCAAGCTGTTCCAGTACAGCTACAACACTGGCAGCTACCTGGCAATGTGGAAAATTGCCCAGGTATGTTCTGTGTACACAAAGCAGGACAAATCTAATCCAAGCGATTGTTGCCGCATCAGTCTACTCTCCATCAGTAAAGTGATTGAAGGGGTTATCAACAGTGCTGTCAAATGGCACTTGCTTAGCAATAACCTATTCACTGACACTCAGTTTGGGTTCCGCCAGGGTCACTCAGCTCCTGACCTCATTACAGCCTTGGTTCAAACATGGGCAAAAGAGCTAAAGTCCAGAAGTGAAGTGAGAGTGAATGCCCTTGATATCAAGGCAGCGTTTGACCGAGTGTAGATTCAAGGCGTAAAACTGGGGTCATTGGAAATCGGAGAAAAATTCTCCGCTGGTTGGAATCGTACCTAACACAAAGGAAGATGGTCGTGGTTGTTGGAGGTCAGTCATCTCAATTCTAGGACATCATTGCAGGAGTTTCTCAGGGTAGTGTCCTAGGCCCAACCATCTTCAGCGCTTCATCAATGACCTTGCTTCCGTCAGAAGTCGGGATGTTCACTGTTTGCGCAACGTACACCATTCACGACTCCTCAGGCACTGAAGCAGTCCATGTTCAAATGCAGCAAGACCTGGACAGTATCCAACCTTGGGCTGACAAGTGGAAAGTAACATTTGTGCCACACAATTGCCTGGCAATGACCATTTCCAACAAGAGAGAATCTGACCATCGCCCCATGACATTCAATGGCATTACCGTCGCTGAATCGTCCACTGTCAACATCCTGGAGGTTACCATTGACCAGAAACTGAACTGGGCTAGCCATATAAATACTGTGGCTGCAAGAGCAGGTCTGAGGCTAGGAATCCTGCAGCAAGTAACTCACCACCTGGCTCCCTTAAGGCTATCTACCATCTACAAGGCACAAGTCAGGAATGTGATGGAATTATCTCCGCTTGCGTGGGTGAGTGCAGCTCCAACAACACTCGAGAAACTTGACAACATTCAGATCAAATCAGCCCACTTCATTGGCAACCTATCCACTCCCTCCACCACTGACGCACAGTGACAGCACTGTGTACCATCTACAAGATGCACTGCAGAAATTCACCAAGCCTCCTTCAACAACACCTTCCAAACCCATGACCGTTACCATCTAGAAGGACAAGGGTGGCAGGCATGTGGGAACACCACCACCTGGAAGTTCCCCTCCAAGCCACTTGCTATCCTGACTTGGAAATAAATTGCCACTCCTTCACTGTAGCTGGGGTCAAAATCCTGGGACTCTCTCCCTAACAGCACTCTGGGTGTGCCTACACCACACAGACTGCAGGGGCAGTGGCAGTTCACCATCAGCTTCTCAAGAGGCAATTAGGGATGGGCACTAAATGCTAGCCTAGCCAGTGAAGCCCACATCCTGTGAATGAATTTAAAAAAACGTCCCTTTGATCTCTACATTGTCTCAACAAGTCTCTTCAGAAATACTTTCTTCCCAGAGTTGATTAAATTTGTTTTGTTACCCTGGCTCTTAGACTTGCAAAAACAAACTTGTTCTATCTTTACTGTACTTACAACTATTACAACCTGCATATATACCCCATTTATTGCCCATCCCTAGTTGTTCTTGAGAAGATGGTGGTGAGCTGCCTCCTTGAACCGCTGCAGTCCATGTGGTGTAGGTACACCCACAGTGCTGTTAGGAAGGGAGTTCCAGGATTTTGACCCAGCAACAGTGATGGAACGGCGATGTATTTCCAAGGAATGCATTAAAGAGAATACGGGTGCCTAGGTGGATGTAGCTGGCCAGATCTCCCAGAAGACAGCTGGATAGCTGGGCAGAACTCCAAGAAGACAGTGAACAAGGCCAGACCTGAAGATCCAGTTGCTGTCGGCCTCAGAGAACACCCGAATTAAAAAAGGCCCTGTGTGGTAAAAATTACTGGAATTCTATAGATTTTAAAATCTATGTGGATAGTTGCTGAACAGAAAAGGGGAAAGTTAGCTCTGAGGGTGGTTAATTTAAGATCTTGTGGAACTGTTTTAAAATACTGTTTACTGTGTAAAGCCATTCTTGTGTTTGTGTAATTTTTTTCCCTTTATTCTTTTAATAAATGTTTACTATAAAATCATAAGTAGCTGGGGACGATATTTACTGATTTCAGAACCTCTCCTCATACTATACAAATTGCAAAAACTGTTTTGGCAGCTGTTTCAAGTTTCCAAGGATTTGGTTGCTCCACTTAAACTGCTTCTACATCCTGATCTTCCTCATTTGCTATCTTGGCCATGTAAGAGTTGCGTGTTGAAGCCAGGCAGTGTTGGCTTCACTTGCCCCAAATTGGTCTGTATCATAGTCATTACACCACAGAAGGCGGCTGTGTGACAGAGTCCATGCTGGCACTCTGTAGAACTCTGTAGAATCCAATCAATCTTATTCCACCGCTCTATCCCTGTAACTTTTAAGTATATTTTCCTAATGTCTCAGGCCAGTTCCAATTTTAAAAGTATAGCCAGTTTGATGGATGCTGAATTGATACAAAGTCATGAAGCCTCTGGAACACCATTGCCATAGAGTTGAGAGGAGACCAAACGCAGCATTCCAAAAGGTAGATTTTGACAAGTACTTTAGAAGGGAGAAAGGTAGCAAGGCTTTGTGCATTTGAGAGCATAAGACTAAGGTGACTGAAGGCTCAGTGACCAAAGGTGGAGCAGAGAGGTTACGGATGTGAAGGAGGCCAGGATTAGAATGACATACAATGCATCCTGGCACATATGGTTGGAAAAAGTATCCCAGGTCGGGAAGCATAAGGTATGGAGGGCATTATAAATCGAGATAGAGTTTGATTTTGATGCGTTAAGGTACTAGGAGCCCCTGAGGCTAACGAATAAAGGGTTGAAAGGGGGTAAAGGCATTAATGTGAAATTAGATGGAGAAGGCAGAATTTTGAATCAGTTGTAGTTCCTGGGTGGTTGGTGAGAACATTGAAGTAACCAAGCATGGACTGCACAGACGTGGGCAGTGTTTCATTGATAGTTGGGGGTGAAGTCAAGGCAGTGATGGGTGATTTTGTGGAGACTTAAATAGTCAGCCTGATCTTGGCTATGATGCATAGTTTAAGCTCAGATCAGGGTTAAAGAGGACACCAAGGATGGATATTGTGGTTCCTTCTGAATGGGAGGAAGATGGAAACCAGGGACAGGGAACAGAGTTTAAAGCAAGAGTTGAATAGGAAGGCTCAGCCTTAGCAATGCTAAACAGGATGATGTTTCTGCTGCTCTGCGACTCATTCACATGTTAGCGCATTCAGGATCTATTGTTATGTGTCTGTGGCCCACTGAAGCATGATTAATTAGACTACAGAAGGATATACCCTACCCTTTCCCCAACAATAATTCATTTTCTAACTGTTTGATTTTTCGGCAAGGCCACTGATGGTGACAGGTTACTTTTCTTTTAAAAAAAATCTTATTAATGTCCCTTCTCATGTGAAGGATTTTCTATAATGTTGGGGCTTATTAAAACCAAACCAGCTGCAGTAACATCTCTGGTATGTAAATAAATTAAACATTATGAACTGAGCAATGCCCGCAACTCTTCAAAGAGCAGTAATTTATCCTGTATTTTGAAAGCTTGTTCCAAGGAGGTTATGTCAAACAGTTGAATCTAACCTACAACCTCTTAAGGAGGTTTTGTTGTTTTGTGGCAGTGATAAATTACTCTGTTTGCACTTATCAATACCAGGTTAACCTAATGCTTCCTTAAATTCTCTAGCTCATCTACTCTATTTAATATGTGCCCTTACTCCCTCTAATGTAATGTATTATTGATGACTGTTGGAGGAATTTATAGGAATGGGGGTACACGCGCAAACCACCCAGATCAAATGAATACAGAAGCATGAGCGTTGAGATTGATCTTAGGCCCTCAGTTGTTTGACAGCGCCTTTCATGTCACAAAGCCTGAAACCCTACAAACAAGAGGAGTTAATACTTGTACTAAATTTGGAAAATCCCTTCTGCAGTCTACCCAATTTCAGAACTGGTTATCCCCACCTCACCCAGAGGTAACACAAAAGTTCAACTAAATTCAACCCGTAAGATGTAGAAAGGAAGGGTACTGATGTAGCCCTGTTCCTCACATGGTTCGGTCCTCAATCAAGTACTTAAATGCTGAAATTGAATGTACTTCAGTACCTATAATGTAGGAATGGTGCATTGGTTTGTAATTTTAATATAATTAGAATTCTACATTACCTGTTCTTTAATAAACCATCCACCATTTCCCTGCTACCTGTTGGATTTGTTGTCTCCCCCGCTGCTCTTAGAAATAGAGCCATAGGCAGATAGAGCCTCGTTTAATGTCTGATTCAAAAGATGGCATCTCCAACGGTGGAGCACTCTCCCAGTCTGTGTTGGTGTCAGCCTCAATTTGTGTGGTTAAACATGGGGCCACAGCCTTCTAGCTGAGGTGAGAATGCTACCAACTGAGCTATGACTGACATCTGCCAGGACTGATATCTTAAAGGTTATGTTCAAATGACTAGACTGTTGCTTTTATCAATGTGATAGCTACTTTCTTCCCCATGTACCACTTACTGTTGCTTATGTTTGATACGGTATGGCTTATTGAAAGTTGAAATGATATTACACGTAGATGTCTGCAGTCCTGTAGAATTTAACAATGGTGTAAATTTTCAGCAATATCTGGAACTCTCCCAGCATCATGTTTACAATTTCCTCTTTCCACTAAAGCAGTGGCATGTTGACACTTGGGCTAAGATTTTGTAAATAGTTTCAGTGGTATCCTCTTTGCCTGAGAAGTTAAACAGTGCCACTTTTTAGTTTTGATTTTTTTTCACACATTGCTCGGACCATATATAATAATTAAATCCGGCTTTTTTAAATTGCTACCTTTTATATTTTCATCTGCATATGCTACGTCCAGTTGGAAGGGTAAATTGAACTGCTTCCAGACCTGTGTTGCTCTTATGGCAAATTTATTTTACTTATTTACCATTACATTGCATTTACAGGATGATAATGACCCATTTGGCCCAACTGGTCTATCTCAGTATTTATGCTCCACGCGAAACTCCTCCCACCCCTCTATCTAACCCTATCAGCATAATCTTTTTATTCCTTTCTTCCCTCGGGCGTATCTCACATCCCCTTAAATGAATCTGTGTCAGAGACTTGAGCATAATAATCTAGTCTGGCATCCACTGCACTATTGAGGGAGTGCTGCACTTTCCAAGGTGCTGTCTTGTGGATGAGGTGTTTAACCAAGGCCCCACCTGCTCTCAGTAAAACAAATTCCACGGTGCTATTTTAAGAGCAGTAGAGTTATCCCTGGTGCCCTAGCCAATATTTATCTTTCAATCACCAACACTTGTTTAAATTTCCTACATTACGACAGTGAATATTGCTTTGAGACATCCTGGGCTGGTGAAAGGTGCTATATAAATGCATGTCTTTTTTTATTTGCCTCAATTACTACTTGTGATAGCAAGTTTCCCATTATTATCACTCTATGGGCAAATAAGCTTCTCCTGTCTTCCAACATCTGTGTACCCTTTCCCTGTTTATGATATCTGACTATGTAAAGGGAGTAAAGTCTGCACCTCTCCATACACCCACTGGCTTCACTCAATGCTCGTAACTGGATTAATTCTCCCCTCTTCTGCCCTGACTCCATTATTTTTATCCTGTGGAGAAATGTTAGCCAGTATTTGACAATTTTCCCTGATAATACTCTGGACTCTCTGTATTGGAAATTACAGATGTGAACTTGCATCCTCCTACTGGATGGAGCAACTTGTAGTGCCCTGTGGAAAAATATTCTTTATGAAAAGAAACACTGGGACTCTCAATCTGTATCACCTTTCTTTGATTCTGAGGAATTTATTAGTGCTGTAGAATGGAACTACTTCAGTTTTGGCAACGTTCGCAAGCCAAGTGTAACGCAATTAGCCGTAAAGCACCCTGGACTGTAAAGTGTAGAAGGATGAGAACAGAAAAGTGGGTCCATCAATGTTCGCCATGTCTATTAGGTGGTGCAATTTCATGCACTAATCAGCATAATTCCTACTGAGGTCCAATTTGCCAAGCTTGGATGAATACTGTAGCTACAACTGCAATACTTTTTTTACATTTGCATGTCAACCTCGAGTGATTTTGCAATATAGGAAATTGTCTTTTTATGGTAAACTTATTAACTCTTGTGTAACATGGTGCTTTGAACAAGGTTATTTAACAAAGGCTTTTTTCTTTGGCCCCCATCTTTAGTCTTGTGCTTTGTCACATTTCTGGCTCTCCAGTCACCATCACCCCAAAGCGCAAGGAAGAGTTTGTTTTTCAAAGGCATTTCACTTTAGTGGGCTTTAGGTAGTTGGGGTACATAGCGCCATCTCTGCTGACAGCCTGCTCTCAGTTTAAACGAATGTTGCCCCATGACTTCACATCCCAAGACTTGGATTTTCATGGACCTTGAGTGCAGCTGTTGAAGGTACAGAAAAAGCAAATCTCATTCATGTGACGACCAGAGTGATGCTGATGAACAGAATAATGAAGGTCACATAAGAATATATAAACAGGAGCAAAAACAACCCGTATGGGCCCTGGAGCCTGTTCTGTCATTCAACACCATGACTGATCTTCCACCTCGTCTACCCTTTCTGGTGTTATCTCCATATTCCTTGGTTTCATTTGTGACCAAAAATCTATCAACCTTAATCTTAAATATACTCATTGAGCGCCCAAAGCCCTTGGAGTTAGAAAATTCCAAAGATTCACAGCCTGAGTGAAGAAATGTTTCTTCATCCCAGTCCTCGATGACCAAGCCCTTATCCTGAGACTGCCGCCTAAATTCTAGACTCTCCAGGCAGTGGAAACCACCTGGTCCTTTGGGCCTTTCTCTGCCCAGTTGAGATTCAATTATGCTGAAATCAAAGACCCATCATAGTTCTGACTACCAGCTGCAGCACTTGAAGGTAAAGGTCCAGTTCCTAACTAATCTGCGTCCATACTAGAGACAAGTTTTTGGGTTGTGTTTCTTCATTATATTCTATGTGCAAGAACAGTAAGGATTCCAGTGCTGCACTGCTCTGAATGTCAGCTGTCTGGAGACCAATCCGCTGGTACATATATCCATACATTTCCTACGGTTGCTTTCAGACCTGCGCAAAATGAAACACTGCCTTTAAGATGGGAAGTCTGTAAAACAATTCAAGCCTTTCAGGAGAGGAATGACTTCAGGTTAAAAGCATTTCTCTGTTCTTCTCCCTGCGTGCGAGCACAATGTCCTCCTTTCCTCCAATTTGGTCCCTTCCCACCAAAAAAAAACTCAGTGCCTTCTTTTAACGTTGAGTTGCATGTAAGATAGATACTAAACTTGAACATTACATTCATATTAAAAGCTTTTGAAAAGGATTCATAGGAATTTATATTTCAGCCAGACTTAACACTTTTTATAAACCATTCCTTCACACTTTTCCATCGAAGAAAATGAATGCATTTCATAGATCCAGTGCTTGAAAAGACGTTAATCCAGAAGTGGAATCCAAATTCTTAGTTTAAGTTAAACAAATCAATTTCAAATGCTTTTTAAATCCACATTTAAATTTGCATCCTACAGGATATTTCTTTCCTTTCTAACTTGATTGTGGTTCCCTTGACTAAGTTCTCTTGCCTCTGAGTCAGGAGGTTGGGGTTTCAAGCCCTACTCAGGATTTGAGTGCGTAATTTAGGCTGACATTGGGTACAATGCTGACAGAGGTGCCAGATGAGACCCCATCTGCCTGTTACAGCTGATTTAGCTGTTTTTTAGAGGTCTACTGTGAGGCAAGTAGGTAGTCCTGATGACACTCTAGTGGATGTTCCTCCCTCTCACCATTAAAGATCTTCTATCACCTGATCCTCACCGAGGCCTCACAGAATGCACTCTTGGAATTTTTTTCCAAACAACACCACCAAAAATAAATTAACTTGTCATTGCTGCTTGAGTGGTTTTGCAGTGTGCCGAATTTCTGCCCCATTTGTGTACATAAGCACTACACTACATAGCAGTCCATTGTATGTGAAGCGTTTTGGGACATTTCTGATACCTGATGAGGTGCTATGTAAATACAAGCCTTCCATTTACTTACAATGCATGCTGACTTGTTTTCTTGGTAATCTATTGGTTATCTCTCAGGAAACTGGAATGGAATGATCATATTACAATCAGTCCTTCAGTATTGCTGTCATCACACATTGAGCGCAGTGTGTTCCGGCTGTTTTTGTCCATCAGTGACGCCTGTTGCTAGAAGAACCAACAGAATAGAATAAGGCTGCCTACAGCAAGCTTAACAGCTTCCCGTATTTATATGGCATGGAGCCCAAATTGTGCACAGTATTTTCTTTTGACCTCGAGTCAAATGCCCTTTGTTTTCGTTGATTCAGTTTTTTAGGAAGTGATTTCAAGAGTATTAACCTCAGCTAAGTGTTGGTTATAAATTGGTTTCGGATTTAAATGTCTTAACTCTTAATGAGGCAGTTGCCCTGATGATTCACTGTGAACAAAGAACGTTTTCACTACAGGCCAGAAACTAAATATCCTTACCTTTGTACAGATGACTATTGAAGTTAAACTAGGAACACTGTTTGCAATTTGGTCTCTATGCGCTTGGCACACTGTATCAAGGAGGCTTCAAAAAAATAGCAACCAGAAGGCCCTGAGACTTGAGGGCATGGACTATTCACCAACTTGGCAATTTATTCAACCCCAAGCTGACCACATATTCTCTCCATCACAAGGATGGCTTACTGCCACTCTGCAACAAAACATGCTTCTTCCCAAACTTTTCCATCTGTGGTTGAATTTCACATATACAGTTTCATCTCCAAACTCAACAATTCTGATGTTCTCCCGACCCGCCTCCTACATTCTATGCCTTAGAAACTTGATCCACAGCTAAAAAGGATCTTAAAGGAGAATGAGATGAAGAAACAGTGGTTTAGGGGCCCTCCACTAAAACTCTATCTATCCTGTCATTGTCCTTTACTTGCTGACCTGGTCCTGCTTCCACATGCCTTCAATTTAATATTCTCATTATTGTGTTTAAATGCCCTTTGCTACCTCATTACCTCCATTGTTGTCTAAGCCTCCTCACCCCACCTTTTCTGCGGAACACTCTATTACTCCAGCTCTGGCCACTCATGCGTTCCCCCTTTTTGCCCTTCTTTCACCCCATTAGTAATTTTACCTACAGCTGTTTTGGTTCCGTGTTCTAGAATGCCCTCTAAATATCTTTGCTTTTTCATCTATCCCCTTTAAGACCCCCCCTTCAAAGTTACCTCTTCAAGCTTTTGGTCACCTCCCTCAATATTTCCTCTTCAGCTCAATGTCCATTTTTGCCAAATTACACCTCTGACATTCCTCTTTATTAAAGAGGGAGAGAAGAGTGGGCCCAAGACTAGTATTTTAAACTTAAATAAAAGCAATTATGAGGGCATGAAAGCTGAGCTACTTAGAGTGAACTGGCAAATGAGGTTAAGGGTTAGGCCCAGAGAGATGCAGTGGCAGACTTTTAAAGGGCTATATCAGAATACACAGAATAGATACATTCCAACAAGAAAGAAAATTTCCAAGGGGAGAACCCACCTTCTGTGCTAAACTAAAATAGTTAGAGAGTATCAATCTTAAAGAAAAAGCATACAATTGCGCAAAGATAGGTAGCGTCAAAAGATTGGACAGAATATAAAGAACAGCAAAGAATGACAATTAATGAGGGAAAAATTAGACCATGAGAGAAAGCTAGCTGAAAATATAAAGACAGATAGAAAGAGTTTCTATAGATATTTAAATAGGAAAAGATCTTTGCTGAAAAAAGACATTTTGCTAAAGCTCTTCACCTTGAACGTAGATGGTGTTGCCATGGGATCCCCTCTAGGCCCAGCTCTCGTAGACATCTTTGTTGGGTACCATGAGAAGTGTGCCTTTGATGGAATGACATCTACCTCCCTAGCACTTGCATATGTCCGATATGTGGATGATACGTTTGCTATATTTAAATCCATAGCAGCATGTAATAATTTCCTTGCATGTCTTAATGGGCCCAATCCTGCACTCAAATTCACCCTTGAAATGGAACAGTCAAATGAATCCCCTTTCCTTGGCATACTAGTTGAGAAATCTGCCAGGGGATTCACTACCACTATCTACCACAAGCCTACCTTGACTGGTCAAGACAAGCGTTGGGCTCCTTACAGTTCCACCCGCTATAAGATTGTCCTTTTTGGCAACCTCATAAATAGGGCCTAAACCATTTGTTCACCATGCAAACTTGATGCTGAAATAGGGCGCATCAAAGGCACCCTGTGAACTAATGGCTATCCTGATGAGATCATTCCGCGCTGCATATCACAAACTCATGAATGGGCCTAAGTCTGTCATTTTTGGCCCAGTCTACCTCAACTTACGCTGTAAGGGCAAGCTATCTCTTTCACACTGCTACTATGCAGTAGCAACACGAGTGGTATTCACCACTAACAGGGCGCCGCAGTCAAGCCAAAAAAGCGTCCTGCCTGTCTGACAAATGAGTAAAGTGTGAATTGCAGTGCCAGTGTGATGCTAGGTATGTAGGCTGTACGTCCCAAAGACTGGCGGCTCATATCAAACAGCATGTCTCTTCCACTGTTCACGGCGGGCAAGGTACAGACCGTACCCACTCAGCTCGTGCTTGGAAAACTCAAAACAGTGTTCAACATGGGATGGGATTCCACAATTGGACATGTGCTAAATAATCCTCAGTGTGCTAAAAATTACGCTGACAACCAATTTAAGATTGTCAGTCAGGCTCACAATGTGGTGCATTTGCATGTACTGGAAGCTACATTTATTAATACAGGCCCCTGCCCTTTGCAGACAGAGCATGTACAAACACTGTGCCTCTTTCAGCTAAATCAAATAAGTGATAGCTATTTGCTGGTTCATTCCTCAGGGCAATTCCTTGACCAATCAGATTCAAGTTGCGTGGTTTAACTTTCAAACAGTGTTTGGTAGTTAACTTGTCAGTCAGCATTAACTGGTGCATTATCCATGGCAATGCCTTTACCAAGCAGAGTTCACTTGCCAACTGATCAGTACTCTCTTCTCATAGTATAAAGTTGTTGCTTCCCTTGATATTGATATTCTTGTGATTGTCCTGATGAAAAGCTGCGTCAAAATATCTTTTTTCAGCAATACTCAAGTTCTGTACTAAGGAAAGAGTATTGGCCTTCTAGAAAGTTAACCTGGGGAATTAATAATGTTAATTAAGGAGATGGCAGATGAATTGAACAGGTATTTTGCATCAGCTTTCACTATAGAAGATGCAAGTAAAATCCCAGAAATCAGGAAATGGAAGGGAGGGAGGAACTTGGGAAAATTACAATCACTAGAGAAGTGGCATTGAGCAAATTGTTGGAGCTGCGGGCTGACAAACCCCCAGATCCTGATGGTCTTCATCCTAGGGTCTTTGAAAGAAGTAGCTAGTGAGATAGTTGATGCTTTGGTTTTAATTTTCAAAATTCCCTAGATCTGGGGAATCCATTAACATTCCAATATTAATTAATGTTTTCAAATCCATTAGATTGGAAAATAGCAAATGTAACTGCTTTCTTCAAAAAGGGAGACAAAGCAGGATATTACTGGCCAGTTAACTTAACATCTATCACAGGGAAAATGTTCTAAGCTATTATTAAATATGTTATAATAGGGTACTTAAAGTTTAAAGCAATCAGGCAGAGTCAACATGGTTTTGTGAAAGGGAAATCATGTTTAGCCAACTTATTGGAGTTCTTTGGAGTCACATGTGCTGTGGATTAAGGGTGGATGTACTGTACATAGATTTCCAGAAGGCATTTGATAATGTGCCACATCAAAGGTTATTGTGGAAAATAAAAGCTCATGGTGCAGGGGTTAACATATTGGCATGGATGGAAGATTGGCTCGCTAACAGGAAACAGAGGGTAGCCATAAATGGGTCTTTTTCTGGTTGGCGGGATGGAATGAATCGTGTGCCACAGGGATCAGTGCTGGGGTCTCAACCTTTTCATAATTTGTATAAACAATTTGAATGAAGGGATTGAAGGTATGGTTGCTAAATTTGCTGAGGACAAAGATAGGCAGGGAAAGTAAGTTGTGAAGAGGACGTAAGGAGGCTACAAAGTGACAAAGTGAGTGGACAAAGAGCTGGCAAATGGAGTATAATGTGGGAAAATGTGAAATTGTCCATTTTGGCAGGAAGAATAAAAAAGAAGCATGTTACCTCAATAGTGAGAGAGGTCTGAGATTCGGAGGGACCTGGGTGTCCTAGCTCATGAATCACAAAAGGTTAGTCTGCAGGTACAGCAAATAATTAGGAAAGCCAATAGAATGTTATTGTTTATTGTGAGTGAAATTGAATACAAAAGTAGGGAGGTTATGCTTAGTTGTATAGGGCACTGGTGAGACCACATCTGGAGCACCTGTATACAGTAAGTCTCCTTATTTAAGGAAGGATGTAAGTGCGTTAAAAGCGGTTCAGTGAAGGTTTACTCGACTAATACCAGGAATGTCTTATGAGGAAAAGTTGGACAGGTTAGGCTTGTATCCACTGGATTTCAGAAGAGTAAGAGTTAACTTGATCAAAACCTTTAAGGTCCTAAGGGATCTTGACAGTGTGGATGTGGAGAGGATGTTCCCTCCTGTGGGAGAATCTGGAGCTAGGGATCACGGTTTAAAAATGAGTCACTCATTTAAGACTGAGATGAGAAATTTTTGCTGTCAAAGGGTCGTGAGTCTTTGGAACTCTCTTCCTCAAAAGGCGGTGGAAGCAGAGTCTTTGAATGTTTTTAAGGCAGAGCTAGGTAGATTCTTGATAACTTGCACCCCCTTGTTAATCAGGGGGGAGGCAGGAGGTTACAATCAGATCAGCCATGACCTTATTGAGTGGCAGAGCAGGCTTGAAGGGCCTACTCCTTCATGTTCATATGTTTGTCAAAGTCTCCACAGATGCTGGCTGACTGCTGAGTGTTTCCAGCATTTTCTGTTTTTATTTCAGATTTCCAGCTTCCGCAGTATTTTGATTTTGTTAGCTATTCTGGAGTTTTGGTTGAGTTACAAACTCTTACAGGACCTCTCTTCAGGACATTAAATGTGTTTGTTGCAATCCATGGTGTTGTGGTAGAAATGGAGTTGATGGGACGAATGGTCTTTTCCCATATGGTGCTTTATTTTGTCCTTAAATTAATGACTCCCATGTATCCAAAGTCCTATATATAAATCATGTGAACCCCTCAATGAGATTACTACACAACACTTCACAGCATCCAATCTACATATGTAAGCTAGCTGTGTGGACCTCTTAGACCACAGCTTGTAACGACCCAAATCTCTATCCTTATTTCCACGTGTACCTTACTTCATTGTGATCAATCTTGGATATTTATTATTTTTAACATAATTCCTTCCTCATGTCTTTATATTCATGCCCTGGACTGATAAGTGCACACCTATGGAAACTGGTGGATAGAGAAGACCACTGATTTAGAAACCAAATTACATTTGAATACAGGGTCAGAAAATGCTGGGAAAACTCAGCAGGTCTAACAGCGTTTGTGGGGAGAAAAAAAACAGAGTTAGCAGAATCATACAAAGTTGAAACGTTTTACTCCACAGATGCTGTTAGACCTGCTGAGTTTTTCCAGCATTTTCTGTTTTTGTTTCAGATTTCCAGTATCCGTAGTATTTTGCTTTTATATTTGAATACAGGGTTATGTATTCTGCACATTGCTGCCATATATATGATATCACTCCAAGTAAGCAGTGAGGATGCAAAGCATATGTTTCCTGCAAGATTGGGAACAGCTGATGCCAGTTAATGTTATGCAGTGGATTATAAAAGATTTTATTAGACTTTCGTGTTGAAGATAAATGCTTTTGTAGCCCCAAAAGCAAGATGCCTAATATAATGCATGTTTGGCACGCGTGGCCAAATTCACAACACAGTCATTTATTTAACAGAGTTATAAAGTTGTGTAGTGTTAAGAGGAATAGGTACTGCACTGAACAATAATGATTTGATTTAAGGCCTGTCCTTTTTCAGTTTTAAATTCAGCAACTAACATCTGCCTTTGGGAAATGTTAGAAACTTTTTGTTGACTTTCAGATATCTGAAACATTGAACCTCGTTGGATGTAATATTAATTTCTCTAAGATAAGCATACTGATAATACGTGGGCTGTCAAATTAAACTGGATTTTTAATTAAAAGAATAGGAGTTGCTTTTATATAGTGCCTCTCATGACCACATGACATCCCAAAGCAGTTTGCAGCCAATGAAATACTTGTGATGCTAGGAAACATGGCAGCCAATTTGCACACAGCAGGCTCCCACACACAGTACGGTGATAACCAGATAATCTGTTTTTGTAATGTTGATTGAGGGAATAAACATTGACTAAGATACCAGGGAAAACTCCCCTGCTCTTTTTCGAAACACTGCCATGAATGAGATCTTATACGTCCACCTGACGGGACAGATGGGGCCTCAGTTTAACACCTAATTCAAAATTAGGAGCAGGTTTATTTTTTATAGCATAATATGGGTAGAGAAATTGATCTAATTCGTAGAGTTATCAATGGGTCTGGAATTATCTACTCCATGCAAGAGGCATTGAATTTCCCCAATAAAAGGCTTGTAGATTGTCTTGATTCAAAACTGTTGTAAAAAAAAGTCTTAAATTATGAATGCATGAACAGCCTCACACATCAAGGGTAACAGGAGGGTACAAAAGCAGAAAATAATTTAAACCAGAATATAAAAGCAAAGCACATTAATAATTTTAAATAGTCCATGCTAGGGCGTGACCTCAAGGCTGCAATCTGATCGCTAGGTTAAGACATAAACTGCATGAGCTTGACCTCAATTGCTTGACACCTAATGATTCCCAGGTATCCATCCTATGCAGTAAGGTAGTTTTTGCTGGCAGCCTCCAAATACGGCACAATACTGAAGCTTTGGATAAAGTTTGAAATCAGGAAGTTACAAAGTTTGGAAATTTAAAATTTGTTTATTTTTTGCCTCCATTGTCCAGCATTTTCTCCCTCCTCTTAAAGCTACAGAATTATTCTCTGCTTACTAGTTTATTCTTTGACAAACTCATCTCATCTTTTTGTAGAATGACTTTTGTTTCCAAAGTTGAAATTCATAATATTTTCTGACAGTGAAGTGGGTTTCAAATATTGCTTGAAATGTCCATAAGTCTCCATTGCTGACAGATGACAACTGTCTTTGGTTCCTTACATTCAAATATGATGGAGACGCCTGGTCCAAGATACACCTACATGGAGTGACTGCAAAGATCTCTGGAGGAAAAAAGGAGCCACTGGGGCTTTATGCTCAGAAGCAAGCTTTTAATTTCTTTATTTATCCATCCTAGTAACTGACATCGAGCCACATAGCTGTATGGAATTATTCTTTCATCCTTTCCTGAGACCATGCACAGTAATTTCTACAATATCTGTTGCTGCCCTATCTGTCATCACTTCTATTATTTGTTTTTCTTCTCTTCCAATAAAACGTTCCCTTTGGAGACTGATATGTAGGATAGGGCCCATAATAGGGTAGATTTTATATCATCTTGGAAAGAGCAACCTAGATGTCCTAAACGACTCGTACTTTGCTCTTTTTAAAGCTACACTAGTCCTCTTTGGCATTGCTGATGGGTAACCCAGAACCCAGAGGAAAGTTTTGGATGTTGAATTGAAGAAAGTACATTCAAGCCAGCAAGAGCGTACGGTGATGATTATCCAGGCTGCTGCTATGGATGGAAAATGTAGTAATGAGGCAGGACATGAGCTACTCTACCAGTGAAGGCGAGAGGTTAGGTTACATTTCTTTCTGCCGAAGTTTGTTGAAGCTTAGAATGCTTTGCCACAGAGATATTAAGGCAAAGACTACAGCTTTTTGTAAAATTAAGTATTTAAAAGCAAGGAAAATGCAGTACTGTGGGGAGAGAGCAGGGTAACTGTTTTCTTTTTGGTTGCTCGACCAGAGTCAGCACAGACATAATGGATCCAATGGCCTTCTGAGAAATATTTGTGCTGTTTTGGGTTAATTTTCCTATTATGTATTTTTTTTAACAAGACTTAATCAGTTATCGTGATTACACTGTTGAATGCTGTCAAATCTTATCAAAATAGGTTTGCATGTGATGCTGAGGTAACATCGATGCATCAGACATTTTGAAGGACTGAAACTTTGCCTTTTGTAGCAAAATTGTAAATTTATTTAGAAGAAATTTATGAAGATGTGGTTTAATTGCCAAACAGGGGAATTCTTGATATTTTATTACACCTTCCTCATTAACTGGGCGCAAAAGCACTGCCAAGGTTAGCGACTATTTTTTAATACTAATTACACTTGCGCTGACTTTTACTTACTCGTGGGATATGGGGCCTCACTTGTCTGGTCAGTGCTTCTTGCCCATCCCTAGTTTCCGTGAGATGGTTGTGCTGAAACTTAGTAACTTGTTAAGTCACTTCCAGAGGGCAGTTAAGAGTCACCCACATTTAGTTTGGGGACTGGAGTTGCATGTACAAGTTAAGGGTGGCAGGGTTTCCTTCCATAAAGGACATTTGTGAACCAGACAACCTGACTTCATGATCATTTAATGACTCAGTCACTCCTCCAAACTCATTACCTCATGTGATCAACTTAATTTCTGCTTCTCAAGCCTTTGGCCATCCCTTACCATAATAAATACAGTGTTAGGAAATGGAGCAACCTTTCTGTTTTTTACCCTTGGTACCAATATTGGTCACCCCTAGGAAAGGTACATCCTGGTCAGATGTACAGTAAAGCCCATTCTTCTATATTGAATTATCGCCATTTTATAGAAATAGGATCATAGGATGGTTATGGCAGAGAAGGAGGTCATTTGGCCTGTCGTGTCTGTGCCAGCTCTCTACAAGAGAAACTCAACTGCTTCCACTCCCTTTCCTGTGATAATGCAAATTTTTTTTTCAAGTGCGTATCCAGTTCCTTTTTGAAAGCCATGATTGAATCTGCCTCCAGCACAATCTCAAGCAGTGCCTTCCAGATCCTAACTACTCGCACTAAAAGTGTTTTTCCTCTGTCACGGTTGGCTCTTGTGCCTTTCACCTTATCAGTCTCCCTTTTGCCAATGGAAACAGTTTTTCTCTATCTATTCTGTCCAGACCCCTCATGACCACAGAATCTCAGAATTGTTATGGTGTAGCAGGAGGCCATTTGGCCCTTTGTGTCTGCACCGGCTCTCTGAGCATTTTAACTTAGTGCCAATCTCCTGCCTTTTCCCCATAACCCTGCACATTGGATGATTATCTAAATAGAAACAATGCCCTCTTGAATGCCTCAATTGAACCTGCTTCCACCACACTTCCAAGCAGTGCATTCCAAACCCTAATTCTTCGTTGTGTGAATAAGCTTTTTCTCACCTCGCATTTGCTTCTTTTGCAAAACACTTTAAAACTGTGCCCTCTGGTTCTCGATCTGTTTACAAGCGGACCAGACTCCTCATGATTTTGAAACTTTCTATCAAGTCTCCTCTTAGCCTTCTCCTCTCCATTGAAAACAGTCCCAACTTCTCCAATCTTTCCTCTGAAGAAACTAAAGTTTCTCATCCCTGGAACCATACTGGTAAACCTCTTCTGCACACTCTCCAATGCACTCACATCCTTCCTATAGTGTGGCACCCAGAACTATACACAATACTCCAGCTGACATCTAACCAGTGCCTTATATAAATTCATCATAACCTCCCTGCTCTTGTACTCTGTGCCCCATTAATGAAGCCTAGAATACTGTATGCTTTAAAAACAGCTCTCTCTACCTGTCCTGCCACCTTTAATGACTTATATGCATGTACACTTGGTGTCTCTGCTCCTGCACACCCTTTAGAATAGTACTCTTTATTTTATACTGCCTCTCCACGTTATTTGTACCAAAGTGTATCACCTCACACTTCTCTGCATTGAACTTCATCTGCCACTTATCTGCCCACTCCACCAATATGTCAATGTCCTTTTGAAGTTCTACACTGTCCTCCACAGTTTACAATTCTCCCAGGATTTGTGTCATCCACAAGCTTTGAAATTGTCCCCTGCACACCAAAATCTCAGGAAAAGCAACGGCCCCAATACCGACCCCTGGGGAGCTCCACTACGAACCTTCTTCCAGCCTGAAAAATACCTAATAACCATTACTCTCTGTTTCCTATCCATCAGCCAATTTTGTATCCACCTTGCTACTGTGCCTTTTATTCCATGGTCTATAACTTTCCTCGCGAGTCTGTTGTGTGGCACTATATCGAACGCTTTTTGGAAGTCCATGTACACCACATCAACGGCCTTGCCCTTATCAACCATCTCCATTACCTCATCAAAAAAACTCCAAGTTAGTTAGACACGATTTTCCTTTAACAAATCCATGCTTGACTCTTCCAAATCGATCCACATTTTACCATGTGACTATTAATTCTATCCTGAATAATTGTTTCTAGAAGTTTCCCCACCACTGAAGTTAAACTGACTGGTCTGTAATTGCAGGGCAGATCTTTACAACCTTTTCTGAACACCTCTCAACCTTCTCTAAAGACAACAGCACCAGCTTCAATCTATCTGAAATCCCTCATCCCTGAAATAATTCTTGTGAAACTTTTCTGCACCCCCTCCAAAGTCTTCACATCCTTCCTAATGAATGTGTGATACCCAAAACTGGAGTGGGGACATTATTCTAGTTGTGGCCAGACCAGTGTTTTATAAAGGTGGTTCATATGTATCCAGTAAAACTTGAGCCAGTCGACACCTTCACGGCTTTGGTGGGTGGGGGGCGGTGTGCTAGGAGGAGAGGGGAATTGAAATTTAGAAACAAGTATTCAGTATTTGGTGGTTTATTTCTAAGCATGATTCCCAGTTGTGCATTCATGTGGAAGAGAGCGAATGACCTGACGACCATCAAAAGACTGGTTCAATAATCAGTTAAAATATCTTAATATTTCGGTTTTTCCACTCAAGAAGGATTCATTGTTGCTTTCTTGTAATAAGTAACAGGCGTAGGAGCAATATAATAGAGGAGTCAGGTGATGTGGCTAAGGATTCATAAAATGTCAAGCAGTAATTTTTGTAAACACTTCGTTGCCACAAAAACATTTGTTTTCTATTAAAGGCCAAAAGGTTCTGTCCATTTTCACTAAACTTTTTTTTTAATTTAAAGAAGGAAAGAGCAGTAAAGAAACTCCCAAATTGTAACTTGCTGGTGTTTATAGTCCTCGAGACATTTTTATTGCAACCTCAAGGATTATCTTACATGGCATAGTTGTAGTGCCAGTGAACCACTGACAATTACACATGGCTAATGTATTGATTTCGGCTAATACTGACAAGTTCCTTCATTGTCTGCAGGACTACTAAAGAATAGTAATTTATAGTCATGGATGAAAGTGCACTTTAAGGCAGTGACATAGTAATTTATTAATGACATCCATGCAAGTGCATTGAAATCATTGTAACAACGACTTTGTCTTAGACAATGCCTTTTAAGGTAGAGAACCATCTTTAGGAGGATCAGACATTGAACATGAGTTGGTGACGAGTTCCTGAAGGAGACAGAGTGCACTGTAGAGGTTTGAAGAGGCTTTTGAAAATGGATAGATTTGTTTTAGAAAGAGAATTTACAAAAATAAAGAATAAAAACAAATAAAGGGAGTGAGCTGAAAAGTAGGATTGGAGGAGATTGGAAGAAATGTGGAGTAAGACTATTGAGTAATTTGTAAACCAGAATCTATATTTGGTAATTTGTGCATTACCAAAAGGTGGTAGGCGGAGGGGAGATGCAATGAAGATGGAGACCACAATGATGGATGAGTTATGTAAGGGAGAGCACTTCTGAGTACTGGTGTTCAGGGTGTATTTGAGCCATGGACCTTGGAGAGATTCAAGAAACCAGGTGTGGATCTATTTAAGATATGAATAATGTCTCACCCACGCAGTTAATACCGGTGGATTTAAAGAAAAAAGGACAGTTTAATTTTAAAAACAAAATGGAGAATGGACAAAACAAAAACAGAATTACCTGGAAAAACTCAGCAGGTCTGGCAGCATCGGTGGAGAATGGACAACCTGCTTTAAAACGAGATGGAGTTAAGAGGTCAGGAGACCTTTCTTGTCTGCTGTTATACATGAAACTGCACAAGGTTGGAAGTTTGCCTGCTTGCCTGGACAGGATATTAATATGCAAACAACCTTTTGGGACATTCCATTGGGAAGACACTAAAATGCAACGGATTTTTTCTGTGGATTTAATAGCTGCTATTGTCTAAATACCTAAAGAAACTAAGGCACAATGGCCCTGCAGACTTCATTTTTGCAGAATGGAATTTCACAGAATTGTGGTGAGGAGAAACCCATTCATTCACAAGGAGATGCAAATAGTTGACATTCAAACCCTATGGTGTGTCAATGCTTAAGTCGTTAGAGCCCATTTGTGTGGACAGTGGAATAACGGATACTATGGGCACCTGACAGGAACCAGCTTATGATGAGCATTTATTAACACACACTTTGAGAGCAGCTGAGTCAGTCAGTCAGTCAGTCTGGGAGATGAGGAGACTGAGGGAAGAGATCAGCCCAGCAACAAAAGGACTGTGCCTGAAATTTACTTGTAGGCAGAGAATTGGAGCTAGCCTTTTACCTACCAATTTGAAGAACCAAGCCAGATATTTACCACAGTGGTTCAACTGTACCTCGACTGGGTCAAAACCTGAAACCTACAACTGCATATAGTAAGCCACTGCAAATTCATTGCCAGAGACTTCCAGCCACCACTTCAGCCAATCAAAAGGAAATAGTCAAGCCTGCAATGTTTCAAGCTTCAATCTCAAGACTCCAGTATAACAGTTCATTTTTGGACGCTTTAAAAACTTAGGTGCATGTTACCTCTTTTGTAATCACCTTTTCTTGTGTGTGCGCGCATGTGTGAATGGGTACTGTTGCAGATATATTTGGGCGTTGAGAAATAAACATTTATTCTTTTTTTTTAAACTTATGAGAGAGCTTGTCTTTTGTAGGTTTTTTGAGAGCCAAAGCACTCAAGGTTCTTTAAAAAATCTCTCTTTAAAAGCACGCCTATCTGCTGCCAGTCGAGTGGTGGAAAAAGCCGGGAGGGCATCCTACCATCTCTCCCCGTCTGTAAAATTGTTTTTGGCAGGATAGAGGTTGGGATAAAATTGAACACTGTTACAAAGGCAGAAATAGGGGTTTTAATGATGGATAAGATTAGGGCTCGATGCTCACCTCGGGGTCAAACAAGACAAAGAGATTATACACTATTAGGTTCACCCTGATCAAAAATCCAGAATGGATGGTGAATAGGATAGTAACAGGACAAAAATAGTTGGTAGTTGCTGTTGCCAAGCTGCAACAAGTTTCAGTTCATCCAAAACTGAAATGTCAGACAGATGGAGAGATGAGAAGCAAACATCTCAAATGTTGAAAATACACAGGTGATCATCAGTGTCGTGGGGGAAGAAGTTGTCACCATTTCAGATGGTGAACCTTAAATTCACATTTGACCAAAACCAACTACTACTTCAGGACCATCCTGTCCCTTTTTTATATATGACCCAACAGTCTGCCTATTTATTCTTGGCCCCCTCCTCTTTCTTATATTTGTTGCCTGCATTGCCTCAACATGAAGCTTCTATGTGCATGTTGCTGACACCCAGCTCTGCCTCTCTTTCCTTTCTAATTTCTTTCTCCCTGCCTCTATCCATTTCTACTGTCTTCATTTCTGTCTGTAAGCCTGTTGAGATGCTCATTAGATGAAAAGTGCTACAGTATATAAGTTCCGGTTGTTAAAATAAATAATCCCTTGCCCATTAGAGTCCTGTGGACCTCATTCTCAAGGCAGATCACAAAATTTTTGAGTATAGCATATAACAGACTTTAAAATGTAAATATATGGAGAGGACAAGGGGTTCATCATTGGCCTTTCCACCCCACCTCAATGGGATGAAAGTCAACTATCTCCTTGCTGTAAGGGTTCTATCTGAAATGAGTTTGAACAGTCTCAAACCAGTTAGTACTAGGCATAAAACTATCCATAATATGGCACGATTTAGTTATCTCACATGGAGAAGTCAGGGAGAAGCCTGCGATAGGAATGGAAAAAGTTAACATATTGGTGCAATGTGGAGTGAGTGCTGTTCTAAACTTGAGCCTGTAGCTAGCATGTTGGGTTAGAGAACAAGGGACTTTGATTCGCAAGGGACTTTGATTCACAAGGCAGGCATGAGAAGCTTTAGTTATGAGGGAAAATTTGAGATTTTGAGAACAACTTTGACTAGAGCAGAACTAGCCAAGAGGCTTTTGTAAAGGGTTTTTAAAATGATGAAGGATTTTGATAGAGCAAACAGGGCCTATTTCTTCTGTGTAGTCAGTGATAGGTTCAGTTTAAAATCCTCAGTGAGGAGAGGATTTAGAAACAGTTTCTAAAAAGTTGTTGGAGCATGAAAAGCTTTGTCACAGCAATTAGTTGAGGCAGAGACTCTTGCATTGTTGAAGGGGAAAGTTAGATAACTATTGTAAATGGAGGAAACTGGAAAGCTGTGGGGAAGGAGCAGAAAAGTGGAATTAGGTTTTGATTGCTAAGAACTAGTCCAGACATGACAGGCTAAATGGTCTGTATTGTGATCTTATTTGGCTTTCTTTTCTGTTTTATTTTTGTTGTGATTAGTTACTATTTTATATTAATTTGTGTTGAATGCTCTCAAACCCAGCCAAGTAATTTCACATGTTAAGCATACTGATGCACTGCTGGGGTGACATTCTCTGTGTTGTGCAGCATAATTGGAAACCCCTGCGAGGAATTAGTTTAATTTTGCTATACCACCCAAAGAAAATGTTCCTATTTTATTACCATCACTTCATTGCATTGGAGCAATTGCCAACCTAGATTGCTGACATAATAATCAAGTTTATTTCCACCAGCTGGCTCCTTTGACACACTGCCCCATAAAGGATGTGTGAGAAATGATTTTGAGCAGTGTTGACTATGCACCAGCCCACACTGTACTTGACCTGGGATGTTTTACTGCATTGAAGGTGCGATGTAAGTGCAACTGAGTGCAGACAAGGAGTGCCTGAAAAGCACAGAGTTCTGTTCCTCACCTTAATTAGTGCAAAACCAAAGGGTTAAAAACCAGACCTCCCTCTGTGCCATTTTGTAACGGCCTGGTCAAAAGTACAAACTCTGGGAGTGTGGGAGGCACTATCTTGTGTTCTGCCATGCACTGGTGTTCCAATACAGTAAACCACCGCATTGCTTTGCGTACATTGTTGTTAGACTCGTGCTACAGACTGTTGAAACTGTCCAACAAGTTGTAAAAGGTTGATTTGAAGTGGAAGAATCCAAAAACAAAAAAATCCTCCAGATATTTTGTTCCCTTAAGTGATTGGCTCACCCGAGTCCAATATCCTTTCTCTGTTCGTTTTTTCAAAAAGTCATGTTTTCCTGCATTCCTCAATTTAAGACGTGTATTGTTACAGCAAACCTCCCTTTACAGTTTGAAACTAACTGACTGGCTACAGTGTATGCTACCAATTAAACATGCCAGGTGATGAATTAGCCAGGTTCAGCCCAAGGGCAGACTTTGTACACAATGGCCCTTTAGCATTGAGGCCATCCTAAAGCAAACATTCAATCTCCTGAAAGGGCAAACCTCAAGTAGCTCGACATGGGAAAGTTTATTTTATTTCGGTGTGGAATGAAAAAGCAAAATTATTAATGAATTCTTTTTGTTATAGGAGCTGACACTAAATTAATTTTTGGCGGGTTGGGGTAGATGGTATTCATCAAACATGCATCTCTAGACTGCTGATTCCTCGACAGGATTGATGTAGGAATAAACTGATCAAGTTGTGGCAATGCATATACAATTCCCTCAGGTTGATTCAAAGTCAGTCAGCCAAAGATGCTTCTCAACAAAAACAGAATTACCTGGAAAAACTCAGCAGGTCTGGCAGCATCGGTGGAGAAGAAAGTTCTGTTGAAGGGTCATGTTGGACTCGAAACGTCAACTCTTTTCTTCTCTACCGATGCTGCCAGACCTGCTGAGTTTTTCCAGGTAATTCTGTTTTTGTTTTGGATTTCCAGCATCCGCAGTAGCTTTTTGTTTTTGTTATTAAGATGCTTCTCACCTATCTAGGATCTCGATCCTTCTGCCCCGGGTCCTCCACGTACCCTCTACCATTGCAATAAGATGAAGGTTGATACAGCGTTAGTGTAGTCATGTGTTTAAACCTGCGCTCACAAGATAGTGTTGAGTGCTGTGTTATCCAGTCCCAAGCAATGACAAGTGAGTTATCTTTTTTGCAAATTTCCCTGCATTTGTTGTTCACCAGTAAATCTGCTCCATAAGACGTAGGAGCAGAAGTAGGCCATTCGGCCCATCAAGCCTGCTCCACCATTCAATGAGATCATGGCTAATCTGATAATCCTCAACTCCACTTTCCTGCCTTTTCCCCATAACTCTTGATTAAAAATCTGTCTATCTCAGCCTTGAATATACTTAACGACCCAGCCTCTACGTCCTCTGCGGTAGAGAACTCCACAGATTCATGATTCTCTAAGAGAAGAAATTCCTCATCTCTGTCTTAAATGGCAACCCGTTACTCTGAGATTATGCCCTCTGGTCCTAGACGCTCCACAAGGTGAAACAACCTCTCAGCATTTATCCTGTCAAGCCCCCTTAGTATCTTATATGTTTCAATAAGGTCGCCTCTCATCCTTTTGAACTCTAACGAATACTACACAACCTCTCCTCATAAGAAAATTCCTCCATACCTGCGATCAACCTTGTGAACTTTCTCTGGGCTTCCTCCAATGCCAGTATATCTTTATAACACCTTTGGTCTGTCTGCAAGCATCTCCCTGTCGCTTGCCATTTCAACACACCACCCTGCTCTCATGCCCACATGTCCGTCCTTGGCCTGCTGCAATGTTCCAGTGAAGCTCAACGCAAACTGGAGGAACAACACCTCATCTTCTGACTAGGCACTTTACAGTCTTCTGGACTTAATATTGAGTTCAACAATTTCGGATCGTGAACTCTCTCCTCCATCCCCACCCCCTTTCCGATCCCCCTTTTTCCAATAGTTTATAATTTTTTAACAAATATATTTTTCTTTTCCCTTCTATTTTTAAATTTATTTCGATCTATTGTTTCATCTCCACCTTTTAGCCCATTTCAATCCCTTCCCTCCACCCCACCCCCACTAGGGCCATCTTCCACTAGCTTGTCCTGCTTGCTACCCTTAATGTCCCCATTAGCACATCCTTTAGAGAATATCACCACCATCAACATCCTTTTGTCTATGACATCTTTGGCAGTCTCTTCTTGGCCTCCACCTATCACTGGCCCCCTATCGAGCTCTACCTATCTTTCCCCCCCCCCCCCCCATACCAGCTTATATTTAATCTCATTTCTATATGTCTTAATTCTGATGAAGAGTCATACGGACTCGAAACGTCAACTGTATCCCTCTCCACAGATGCTGTCAGACCTGCTGAGTTTTTCCGGGTATTTTTGTTTTTGTTCTAGATTCCAGCATCTTCAGTATTTTGCTTTTATCCCAGTATATCTTCCCTTAGATATGGGGACCAAAATTGTTCACAGTATTCTAGGTGTGGTCTAACCAGTGCCTTGTATAGCTTTAGCAAGAATTCCCTATTTTTATACTCCATTCCCTTTGAAATAAAGGCCAATATCCCATTTGCCTTCCCTATTACCTGCTGAACTTGTATGCTTGCTTTTTGTGACTCATGCATGAGGACCCCCAAATCCCTCTGTGCTGCAGCTTTCTGCCGTCTTTCTCCATTTAAATAATATTCAGCTCCTCTATTCTTCCCGCCAAAGTGCATAACCTCACATTTTCCCACATTATATTCCATCTGCCAAGTTTTTGCCCATTCGCTTAACCTGTTTATATTCCTCTATAGACTCTGTGTCACCACTTGACACCTATTTTTGTGTCATTGGCAATAGTACATTCACTTCCCTCATCCAAGTCATTAATATATATTGTAAGTAATTGTGGCCCCAGCACTGAACCCTGAGGCACTCCACTAGTTACAGGTTGCAATCCTGAAATGGCCCCCTTATCCCAACTCTGTCTTCTATTAGTTAGCCAATCCTCCATCCATGCTAATATACGACCCCCAACACCATGGGCCCTTATCTTAAGTAGTCTTATGTGCAGTACCTTATCGAACGCCTTTTGGAAATCCAAATATATTACATCACCTGGTTCCCCTTTATCTATCCTGCTTGTTAACTCCTCAAAGGATTCTAATAAATTTGTCAGGCATGATTTTCCCCTTCATGAAGCCATGCTGATTCTGCTTGCTTATGTTATGTATGACATCCCCTATTATGATTACTCTATAATTCTTGACCCTTATTTCTCTTACCAATTGCTCTGGGACTTCCTGCATGATCTGGGTGATTTAATGTCAGATTTCGGTTAGTTTTTCAATGTTGATCGCTCCTGAAATGGAGGCTGTCCAATTTTGTTTCATACCTGAGTACTCACTGTGTAATACATGAGCTTGTGGTTGTGCATGTGAATGATATTGTTGCAAACTCCATTCAGGATGTCCTGGGAATGAGATATCAGCATGAGGATCCTGGAAAATCGTTTCAGTTCTCCAATAGCAGTTAACCTATTCTAAGTCTTATTAAATCTTCGCTGCCCACTCTAAATGGAAAAATTTTTGGCTATCTATTGGACGAGTTGTTTGCCAAGTAACTGGGCTTGTCAGTGCCACCCATTCATTGTCACTGCCATGCAATCAGCTGTCTTGGCCCTAAGCTCTGGAATCCTCTCCCTGGACATCTGTGTGTCTCCACTGCTCTGTCCTCTTTTATGATGCTCCTAATAACCTAACTCTTTGATCCAGGTTTTGGTTATCATCTTTGATTTCTCAATTATGGCTTGGAGTCAAAAAATGTCAATTTTTTTTTTTAATTAATATTGCTCCTGTGAATGACCCTAGTAGGTTTTACGTTAAATGTGCTATGTAAATACAAGTTAATTCAGCACGCTTGCTTCCCAAATACCAAGTACGTTTTGATGCAATTCTTCAATGTGAAATACATTTGAGATTTTTGAGACATGGTGCTATCTAAATGCATGTTTGTTTTTACTCAACTGCCCAGTGAGGGTAAAATGATTTTCTCCACTTTATCTTAAAACTCAAGGCAGCGTAACCCAGGAAGTATGTCATCTGTTCTGTCAAGAGTGAGTAGTACTTCATTTGCCTATTACATGCCCATTACTACTTTTAAGAGGACATTGTAAGTAACTGAACAGTTAGAGGCATAAGGTGGAGGTAGTTTTTCTAAAATGTATTTGTCAGTTTATTTCCATTGCTTTGGCAACTGGTTAGAGTTCAGAAGGAGGGAAAGTTAAAGGATAGTGATGAAGATTTAGAACCAAAAATTACATGAATTAACTGACATTTGTCACTATTTAAAAGAGGATAATGTGTGAAACAGTATTCACTGTGTAATGAGGCATGGTCTGACATTGGCATTATTAAGCCATTTACAAGCTGGAGGTAGGAGGATGAAAATATACAGCATGCTATCAACAAGGATCACTCACTCCGATAAATTTTGTTCCATTTTCCCAAGCAAACTTTCTTCCATTTAATACTTCCATGGTCAGCATTCCCAAGACTTGAATACAGTTCCTATGTCTCCGCTGCCCCACTCATGCGCCTTAATTCCATCCCAAGAAGGGATCCACCTGCTATTGTGTTTGTGGTTTCTCACTCTCCCATTGTGCTTACAGCCTCGATTGGTTATTGCCCTTTTTGATCGTCATTAGACAAAAAGTGACGTTGAATGCAGTGTGGAATGTGATCCTTGGTGTGCTGCAGACATGTATCTAGACGTGGATTTTAACGTGATCAAAATTCTAGAGTTTTGCTCGACTTGTCCTTGAAAGCCAGGGGGAAATTTTAGAACTTTGAGGCTAATTCTGGTTGTTTTGATGCCTCCCTTAGGAGATTGAGGGGGTTGGGCAGAGGCCATGGCACGACAGATTGTGAAACAAATAAACTTGACAAGTCAAATGGCCTTTCCTCAGTCCATGGTTTGGCTCATGTTTGTTTTTGTTTAGTTCAAACTTTATCGCAGTCATTTTCCTATTTGCATTACTGAAGTGTGCATTTGTGGGGGAGAGCATTCATTATCCTAAAACTTTTTTTCCGGCATCTCGGTTATGTCGCAACTTTGTGCTGTAGAGGCATAACTATGTGATTGCATTCTTTCTCAGTGACCCTTTGAAAGGCCCCTTTTTTTGTTCACTCTGGCATATTTGTTGTAGCAGGAAGTATTAACTCTTGAGGAGAAGGAAAGAAATTGAAGTTTTTTTTTATGAAAATGTAACTGAATAGCATTTGTTTTAGATGGCTGGTGAATTTAAACATTCATCATATACCACAAGGAATCAAGTGTTACCAAATGCAAATTTGTGTGAAGACCTAGGACTGCAGAACCTCTGCAAAATAAAGCAGCTAATTTTATTGCTTTTTAAAGAGAAATGTCCATTACTTAGCTTGCAACATTGCCATGTCAATGCTTCTATCATCAGTTGATGAGAATGAGGAGGGCAAGTTATCCCCGTTCCATGATTTTCGATCATAGTCACTCTCTGTGATGGCTTGGACTGTGGCCCCAGTACCCACCACTCTGGCTGATATGCTCATTATACAATGTGGCATATATAGACTATATGTGTATAACATTCATAACGAAACCCTGTTGCTACGAGCGACCCTGAACCCACATTGGCAGCCCCTTTATTCATGTGAGCATAGACAGTGAATACCAGCAGTTTAATGAATGGCAGAGGGCACCACAGCTGAGGGCACATACTTTCCACTGAGAGTCACTGGATGGCAGTCAGGCTAAACAATCGCCCAGAATTCACACTTATGTCATTTCCGACTTGGGTAATGTCTTTCTTGATTCATCCATGTAATGTGAGCGCCGCTGTCAAGGCCAGCATTTATTGTCCATCCCTAATTGCACTTGCGAGGGTGGTGGTGAGCTGCCGTCTTAAACCGCTGCAGTTGTTAGGGACAGAGCTTAGGATTTTGACCCAGCGACAGTGAAGAATCGGTGATATAGTTCCAAGTCAGATGGTGGTGTTCCCATGTATCTGATTCCCCTGTCCTTTTGGGTGGTGGAGGTTGCAGGTTTGAAAGGTGCTGTTGAAGGAGCCTTGGAGAGTTGCTGCAATGCAGCTTGTTGATAGCACACACTGCTGCTACTGTATGCTCTGCTCCCTAACTACTGACGCCATCCCTCTCCCTGGCGACAGTTTGAAATTAAGCCAGTCTGTCGCTACCTTGGTGTCACATTTGATCCTGAGATGAGCTTCTGACCTCACATCTGTGCCATCTCTAAGCCCACGTTTTTCCACCTCTGCTGGATTTCACCCCATCACCTTTCATCTGTTGCTGAAACTTTCATTCGTGCTTTTGTTACCGCTAGACTTACATTACTGGCTGGTCTCCTATATTCTACCCTCCATAAACTTGAGGTCATTCAAAACTCTGCCTGTGTCTTAAGTCGCAGCAAGTCCCATACCCCCATCATTCCTGTGCTTGCTGATCTTCATTGTCTCCTGGTCAATCAGCATCTTGATTTTGAAGTTCTCATCCTTGTTTTCAAATCTCTCCGTGGCTTTGACCCTCCCTATTTCTAATCTCCTCCAAACCCACAACCTTCCACAATATCTGTGCTCCTCTAATTCTGGCCTCTTGTGTATTGTCAATTTTAACTTCTTCACTATTGGTGGCTGTGCCTTCAGTTGCCTAGGCCCCCAGCTCTGGAGTTCCCTCCCTGCACCTCCCCATCTCTCTACCTTGCTTTCCTCATTTGTGATACTTACAACCTATCTCTTTGACCAAGGTTTTGCCATCTGACCTTACGTGGCTCAACGTCATATTTTGTTTTATAATGCTCCTGTGAAGCACATTGGGACATTTCATTACGTTAAAGGCACTATATAAGTTGTTAAGATAGTGGCTGGGGTGCCGATCAAGCAGGCTGCTTTGCCCTGGATGGTATTGAGTTTCTTGGAGCTGCACTCATCCAGTCAAGTGAAGAGCATTCCGTGGCAGTCCTGACATGAGCCTTGTCAATGGTGTACAGGCTTTGGGGAGTCAGGAGGTGAGTTACTTGCTGCAGGATCCTCAGCCTCTGACCTGCTCTTGTAGCCACAGTATTTATATGGTTAGTCTAATGCCATAAATGTCAAGGAAAGGTGATTAGAATTCTCTCTTGTTGTAGACGGTCATTATCTGGCACTAGTGGGGTGTGTATGTTATTTAAGATAAAAGCAAAATACTGCGGATGCTTGAAATCTGAAACAAAAACACAAAATGCTGGAAAAAAATCAGGTCTAGCAGCATCTGTGGAGAGAGAAACAGAGTTAATGTTTCGCGTCTGTATGACCCTTCTTCAGAGCATTTTCTGTTTTTGTGTATGTTATTTGTTATTTAACCAAAAGCTAAATGTTGTCCAAGCCTTGCAGGCATGGATTGCTTCACTAACTGAGAAATTGTGCAATCTTCAGCAAATAACTCCACTCTGACCTTGTGTTGGAGGGAAGGTCATTAAAGCAGCTCAAGATGGTTGGACCTAGGACATGGCCCTGAGGAACTCCTGCAGTGATGTCCTGGGACTGAGACAATTGGCCTCCAAAATTGCAACCATTTTCCTTGTGCTAGATATGACTCCAACCAATGGAGAGTTTTCCCACAATTCTCATTGACTTCAATTTTCCTATTGCCTTAATGCCACATATGGTCAAATGCTGCCTTAATGTCAAGGGCAGTTATACTCACTTCGCTTCTGAAATTCAGCCCCTTTGTCCATGTTTGGACCAAAGCTGTGATGAGATCTGCAGTCGAGTGATCCTGACAGAACCCAAATTGAGCAGGTTATTGCTGTGCAAGTGCCGCTTGAAAGCTCTGCCGATGGCACCTTCCATCACTTTGCTGAAGATTGAGTGGACTGATGGGGTGGTAATTGGGCTGTGTTGGATTTGTCCTGCTTTTTGTGGGCAGGACATTCCTGGGCAATTTTCCTCAATGTTGGGTGGATACTATTGTTGTAGCTGTATTGGAATAGGGCTATGGACACAGTTAGTTCTGGGGCAAAAGTCTTCAGTGCTACAGCCAGAAAGTTGTCAAGATCCAAAGCCTTTGCTGTATCCAGTATATTAACATTTCTCTCCCAACTGAATGTGATATAGGAATTCAATAATGTTATGTTCAAAGCTCAATTGTACCTCATGTTACTGATATAGTAATGTGAAACCAAATGCAATGTAAACTTATCATTTACAGTCGCCATTCCCCCCCAGACAGCTTTGTTAACTAGGCTCTCCTGTGTTTGTATTCACAGGTTCCCTCTGTATCCAAGAGGAGGAGAAAGGTTTCAGTTTGAATATGGAGTTTATTTACTAAACAAAAATATCGCACAGGTAGGTCTATGATGGTGCTGAGGCAGGTATAGGTTAGACATTAGGATTTGTTAGGTGTCGTGGAATTTTTCTTCCATTGTCTTTCGATAGTATCGTAGAACACAGCAGTTTGCACATACTGCTTAATAGCTGAAAGATTTTCATGTACCTGGTATATTGCACTACCTTAGTGGTTCCTTGTGGTTGTGCTCAGCTAAGGAGCACATAGCAATCATTGAGCTACTCTATGCATGGCTGTTATTCTACACAGACTTAAATGTTTTGCTGCTTATTCAAGCTGTTTCAGCTTACTGTTTTTAATGACTAGAGTGTGAATAATTTCCATGGTAGTTGTGAACTGTTTGTATCCTGAGGCCATTTTGACGCACTTCCTTCTTGTTTTTGCATCAGATAGTATTTTACCCTCATTTAAGATTTGGTTTGCAGTTTTGTGCCTCAATAGAGATAAATAGATGTGGAGTTTGTGACGAGCATGTCGTAAAATACTTTTCTGATGCTCTGAATTCAATTTTGAGTCTGTCACAGTGAAATAATGTTAGTTTAAATCAAGATTGGTGGGTGAAAATTTTCACTAACTATCGGGAATGGGAAATATTCCTTCACTTGGAAAGTGTTCAGCAATTGGAGATGGCTCTTCTAAAGTTGATTGGACAGATAGTAAAACTCCTCGAAAATGACCCAACACTGCTTTTACTCCACCCTTCGCACATTCTCCACTAATGTGACTGCTGTTTCTTTCAGTAACGTTAGTTAAGTATATTTGAGGATGGCCATCTGACTCCTCTTGGATCATTCTTCCAGTAAGACCCCCCAGCTCCCCTTGCTAACTCCCACCGCCCCCCAACTCCACCCCAAATCACTGCACCTAATTGTCAAGTTATTCAAATATTTGACTGCATTACCCCATCTGAAAGTTTATTCCATATATTAGCATGTGCGTTTGTGGTGTTGTTCCCGCTAAATTGTATGTGCAGCTATGGAGCAATATGGGAGGTACCATGCAAACAGCTCACAAGTTGGTCATGTGTGACTGTGCAAAAAGTTCAGAGGCACCACGCATTGAAATAAATGCACAACAAAGAAAAGTTAAAAGGAATATTGGTCTGCGTGTTTATGTTTGCTTGTGTGTATGAAGGCTTCATAACATCGGTCCTTAGTTTGCCTTTTTTTCGTTTGAAGCTATCTCTCTTTGTCCTATCCTCCTGCTTTAATTTTAAATAATTTTTCTGATTTATCTCCATCTTGGGAAAACTAATCTTCATTCAGTGGCACTGCTGCAATAGAGAACACATTACATGGGGAATTGTGGGTTTGAGTGTGCATCTTACATTACATTACATTACATTTTAAAAATAATGCAGCTGAAATGCAAATGAAATATGAAGACCCAGTGGTATTGTGGGCAAGAACAGGGATGCCTCACCTTTCATTCTAGGTATGGTCCTTAAAACGCAAGAAACGCTGTTTAATTGTGCTCATGATTCTTAATTCCCTGAATCACGAAAGCAATGCCAGCTAAACTTCGACTTCTATGTTGCTGTCTCACTGATGGACAAACCTTGACTTGGTGTTAATTTATTAGCATGACACAGATTTGTATTTCTCCCTGACCCCACTCCTTTTGAGTTTTGAAGAAACAGTAGCAAAGAGGTATTATGCCAAGAGGTTAATCTGCCACAGGATAACGTATGGAACAGTGTGGAAGTAATTTCATTAGCATGTTTCAATTCTAAAGGCAGTATGTCATCTGCAAGACTCATTAAATGGAATTAAATCTGAAATAAATTTGGCTAGATCAACACACAGTGAGATATACATGCTCCTTCTGTGAATGTGCTCCTGTCAATGCCTTTGATCTAAAATCAAATGTTAATTATCATTTAACATTGCTGTTTTCAGTCAGCTCTTCTTTCAAAAAAATATACATACCATACTAGTAAGTGCTAAAGGGAAAATATCCTGAGCTATTATGGGCTCAGGAACCCATGTCTAATTCATGTTGAAGCACCCCAAGTTAATGATACAGTATTTTAGGAATAGGCCTAAATTTAGTAATAGGCCATTCAGCTGCTCGAGCTGACCTGTCATTCTATTACGTCATGACTTATCTGTGTCTTAACTCCATCTACCACCTTGGCCAATAAGCCTTAATGCTCTCGACTGACATGACTCGCAATCTCAACTTTGAAATTTTCAATTGATCCTCCTAGCATCAAGAACTTTTTTGGGGAAGAGAGATCTGGGATTTCCACCACCCTTAATGTGAAAATATGCTTCCTGATATCACCCCTGAATGGCCTAGTTCTATTTTAAGGTTAAGCCCTCCTGTCCTGGACTTTTACCCACCCCCCCACCCCCCCCAATCCCCTCCCAAAAAAAACCCAGAGGAATTGCTTACAAACTCTCACTATAGGGTTCAAAAATTTAGTGAAATCAGCAAAAATGTTCAGGTCATTCTTTGTGAAAGATATTTCAATTTCATTTTATTTTCCTTATTCATTCACAGTATTTGGGCCATTTGTTTCCCATTCCTAATTGCCCCTGAGAAAGTGGTGGTAAGCCGCCACCTTGAACTGCTGCAGTCTGTCGTAATGGTTTTAGTACAACTGAGTAGCTTGCTCAGACATTTGAGGGTGGTTAAGAGACTAATGTATTGCTGTGGACTATAGACCAAGCAGGGTAAGGATGACAAGTTTCCTTCCTGAAAGGGCATTCGTGAACCAGTTAGGTTTTACAATAATCTGGTAGTTTCATGCTCAACATTATTGCTATTAGCTTCTTAAATTCAGGTTTATTTAATTAACTGAATTAAATTCCCCAACTGCTGTGGTGGGATGTGAGCTCATGTCCCTGGATCATTAGCCCAGGCCATTCCCAGCAAAGGTATTTTAATTTTATTGATAGATTTATGTATTTCCCCCCCCACCAAGTATGTGATCATTCATTTTCCTGATTTTTGCATCAAATATGTGCAGTGATGGAGTAATCTTGCAGATTTCCATTCCATTTATCTAGTGTCAGCTGCAACTCAGTTTCTCTGTTAGTCAGAAGGTCATGGGCTCAAATCTCACTCCAGAGACTTGAGTGTATATTCTAGGCTGACACTTCTGTGCAATCCTGAGGGAACACTGCGGTGGTTGGAGGGGCAGTATTGAGTGAGGGCTACACTGTCAGAGATCCTGAGACTTGGGTGGATGTAAATAATCCCATTGCACTATTTTGAAGAGGAGCATGGAAGGTTGCCGCAGTCCCCTGACCAGTGATTACCCCTCAGCTGTCATGACTAACACAAATTATCTGCTCACTATCACAGTGCTTTTAGTGGGAGCTTACTGTACTCAAATTGGCTGCTGCATTTCCTACATTAGAATAGTAACTGCATATCAAAGTTACTTCATTGGCTTGAAAAAGCTTTGGGGCATCATGAAATTATGAGAAGCACAAGTCTTTCTTGAATTAATAATGTTTATGGAAAATGAAAAATCTCACAAAGAGCAGCACTATTTATGTTGGAATTGAAATACATCGGAGCAGAGTGCGGATACTCTGTATCCAAATGTACTGTGTCTGACTTTGGACTGCTTGAAATTGAAACCAGTTGCATGAAATGGAAAGTTTTCCACACAAAAAGTTAACTTGTAGTTGTATAGTGCCTTTAATATAATGTCTCAAGGCGCTTTCCAGTAGTGTTATCAAATACAATTTGACACAGAGCTACATAGAGTTATTTGTACAGGTGACTAAGATTGATCAAAGAGTTAGGATTTCAGCAGTGTCTAAAAGAAGAGGGAGTGCAGAGGCTGAGAAATAGACAGCTGAAAGCACAGTTGCCACTGGTGGAGCATTGACCAAGAGGCCAGAATTAGAGAATTGAGAAGATCTGAATGTTGCAGGGCTGGAGGAGTTTATAGAGATGGGGAGGGGGTGAGCCCATGGGGGAATTTGAAAGCAAGGATGAGAAAATTTAAAATGGATATGGTGCAAACAGGGGTGATGGGTGAAAGGAGCTTGGTGCAAATAAGATATTAATTACACTATTGATGCCCCCACCCTGATATGGGCAGTATTCACACAATAAAATGTGACCAAGTTGATCAAAGAACAAAGAAAAGTACAGCACAGGAACAGGCCCTTCGGCCCTCCAAGCCTGCGCCGATCATATTGCCCGTCAACTAAATCATTTTGCACTTCTGGGGTCCGTATCCCTCCATTCCCATCCTATTCATGTATTTGTCAAGCTGCCTCTTAAACACCACTATTGTACCTGCTTCCACCACCTCCTCTGGCAGCGAATTCCAGACACTCACTACCCTCTACGTAAAAAAAACTTGCCCCGCACATCTCCTCTCTTGTTTTCTCCTCTCACCTTAAGTCTATGTCCCCTCGTAATTGACTCTTCCACCCTGGGAAAAAGCTTCTGACTGTCTACACTGTCCATGCCACTCATAGTTTTGTAAACTTCTATCAAGTCGCCCCTCAATCTCCGTCGCTCTAGTGTGAACAATCCAAGTTTCTCCAACCTCTCCTCATAGCTAATAACCTCCAGACCAGGCAGCATCCTGGTAAACCTCCTCTGCACCCTCTCCAACGCCTCCATATCCTTCTGGTAATGTGGCGACCAGAATTGCACACAATATTCCAAGTGTGGCCTAACCAAGGTTCTATATAGCTGCAGCATGACTTCCCAGCTTTTATACTCAATACCCCTGCCAATGAAGGCAAGCATGCCATATGCCTTGCTGACTACTTTATCCACCTGCGTTACCACTTTCAGTGACCTGTGGACCTGTACACCCAGATCCCTCTGCCCGTCGATGCACTTAAGGGTTCTGCCATTTACTGTATAATTCCTGCAATCAGACAACATCTTCTAGCTATCTGCTATATCTGGTAATAGCATCATTGTTCATTGACACTTTTATGGTACTAAGGTTAAATTCCATGACATTAAACTTTTATGTGACGACCAAATGTGTTTTTTATCCTCTCCCACCTTCCCACTTCTAGCTGTTGAGTCGTGAGGCTCCAAACATACTCTGGTACCTAGTCCAAGTGGCCACTCTGCATGTGAGAGTCACTGTGCTGACCATGGGTATGATTTTCAAGTGGCCATGAGCAAGGGTGTCACAATCGGAGCTGATCTTGCTGTTTATCGCTGGAGCAAGAAATCTGGCTTTTTTTTTCTGCCTCCTTCCAAATATTGAAGCTGGTTGTAATAGGACCAGAAGTAGGTCATTTAACCCCTCAAGCCTGTTCTACAATTCAGTGAGATCATGGCTGATCTGTGACTTAATTCCGCATGTCTGCCTTTGCCTCATATCCCTTAATATCTTTGGAATACAAAAACCTGTCAATCTCCAATCTAACATTAACAAGTGAACTAGCATTAATTGTTTGTGGAAGAGTTTTCCAAACTATGACTTCCCTTTGTGTAGAAGTGCTTCCTAACTTCACTGTTGAAAGTCCCAGTTTAATTTTTAAGCTATGTCCCTGAGTCCAAGATTCCCTAACTACACTGGAAATAGTTTCTCTCTATCTACCTGATCCATTCTCCTTAATATCTTTAAAGCTAGTGCTTTTAAGACTGCCTTGGCCAGTGTCAGATAACTTGGGGAGTGGGGATCAAACCTGCATCTTTCAGCCTCACCAGGTGGCGTCTTTATCTCAACAGCCATTACAAAGCTCTATACTTGTACAATAAAAATGAAGTTAATGGATGATTACAATATGTGGAAGATTTCACCGCTTAGAAAGATAAAAGTAAAACTATGTGCCCTCTTGGGATATTTTGACAGATGAATATGCACAGCTGAATATATGTGCTGGCAAGTATTTGTTGAGTATGTCAGTGCGTTGATGAATTACTCAAGCTTGCCTGAGAATGATTATACATTGATCATTCTTCAGTACACTGCAATGTGCAATCAACAGAAGTAGCCTCTGTTTGTGTGTATGACTGTTATCAATGAAATCTAGTTTTACTATAAATACAGATGTATTTCCCTCCCCTGTCAAGTCCCCCATTACCCAGGAACATTGTCTACAAAAAACATTGCAAATTGAAAGTGCACGTTTCACCCAAAGATATATTCATTTCCACTGTCTAAAAGGATTTTGGAGCATGAAAGTTTTTACTTTTTAAAAAAAATTACCTACATATTTATACAGATTTCTATCAAACCTCATCCCTCTTGTACCCTAACGCTCCTATCTTAGCATCCAAGTGCAATTTAAATACACAAACTGTTGTTACCTCTGTTACCTACCTGTCAGATTATTCCAAGCATTTATCACTGCATGAAGAAGTTCTTTTTATGTCTATTTTTAAATTTCCGACTAAAGTTTTTCCTACTTTCCTGACTGGTATTGAAATAATACTCTTGGTTAACTATTCCATTTACTATTTTACATATTGTAGTGACTGCCCTGCATACCTTTTCTTTATAGAAGCTCACATCTTAATCTTTCTTCATAGTTCATGCCCTTTATAGTTCATCAGGATCATTCTTCTTGAAACAGTGGAGGGAGCAAAAGGAGTGTAGAGCAGTGATTGGCAACCTCAGAGGAAACAAGTGTAGCACACATGAACAGAAGAGACTTGTTGGATCTCTGAATTAACAGCAGCTACCGTACCCAGGTTTTCCAGATCACCGGCGGGGGGGTGGAGGGATTATCAGTTGAAAGTCAATAATGTATTGCAGTAATGCGAGGTATAGCTGTGAAACCAGTAGAGATTTCACTTCTTGTGTATTTTGCATATCATTAGGGCCTGAGTTATTTTCTGGCCTGGAAAGGAAACTAACTAATTAGAGCAAATTTAGATGTGGCGACATTCCAGCTTAACCCCTCCAGTCTATAATGGAATTCTTGTTCCATAACATAGAATGGAGCAGTCATCTTTTAAGTGGTTCCAAAGTATTTGGATATTGCTTTCATCTTGGTGTTAGTTATGAAAATGAATGCTTTGGTTAACATTGTGAGACTTGGCTGTATTATTAACTGCAGGAGGGTTGAGGGGTGTAGCATTGCGAAAGATCATTTTTCGCATTCTGTATATTACAATTAACCTGAGAACTTGTGGCACACTTTGCATTGTCTCTGTCTTATTACATAGAATTTACAACACAGAAACAGATCATTTGGCTCATTTGGTATGTGCCTGTGCTTATGCTACACGTGAGCCTCTTTCAACCTCTCTTTGTCTAATGCTACCAACTTTACATGTATTTACCCAGCTTCCCCTTAAACGTCTCTATGCTACTATGGTAGCAAGTTCCACGTTCTTGCCACTCTTTGAATAAAGAACTCAGATCAGAGTTGAAAGAGAAATTATGATAATTTAGTCTTTTTAAGAGCGTAAATCCATGTTGACATATCAACAATTTCCAGTTCCGTGGCCCTAATCACCGCCACTTCACCATGGACGTCCAATCCCTCTACACTACCTTCCCCCACCAGGGAGAACAGAGGCCCGAACAACCCCATCCACCTCTCGCCTGGACCTGGAAAAATTTATCAATTTTGCTCCCAATTTCCACCCGTCTATCACTTTCACATGGTCCATCTCCGACACTTCCGTTCCCTTGCTTGATCTCTTTGTCTCCATTTCTGGTAATTGACTGTCCACCAATATTCATTACAAGCCCGCCGACTCCCACAGCTACCTCGACTGCAGCTCCTCACATCCTGCTCCCTGTAAAGACTCCATCCCATTCTGTCAGTTCCTTCTCCATCGCATCTGTTCCGATGATGCCACTTTCTAAAATGGCGCTTCTGACACATCTTCCTACTTCCTTAACTGAGGTGTCTACCCACTGTGGTTGACAGGGCCCTCAATTGTGTCCGATCCATCTCCCGTGCCTCTGCTCTCACACCTTCCCGTCCCTCCCAGACCCATGATAGGGTCCCCATTGTCCTCACTTTTCATCCTACTAGCTTCCGCATTCAAAGGATCATCCTCTGCCATTTCCGCTAACTCCAGCATGATGCCACCACCAAACACATCTTCCCCTCATCCCCCCCACCCCGTCAGAATTCTGTAGGTTCCGTTCCCTCCGGAACACCCTGGTCCACTCCTCCAACACCCCAACACCTCATCCCCTTCCCATGGCACCTTCCTATGCAATCACAGAAGGTGCAACACCTGTCCCTTTACCTCCTCCCTCCTCACTATCCAAGGGCCCAAACACTCCTTTCAGGTGAAGCAGCGCTTCACTTGCACCTCCTTCAATTTGGTCTACTGCATTCTCTGCTCCCAATGCAATCTCCTCTACATTGGGGAGATCAAACGCAGACTGGATGACCGCTTTGCCATTTCAACACACCATCCTGCTCTCATGCCCACATGTCCGTCCTTGGCCTGCTGCAATGTTCAATTGAAGCCCAACACAAACTGAAGGAACAGCACCTCATCTTCCAATCAGGTACTTTACGGCCTTCCGGACTTAACATTGAGTTCAACAGCTTCAGACCATGAACACTGTCCTCTATCTTCACCTCTTTTTTAATACCCTTTTTAAAAAATTTATTTTTATCTTTATCTACTATTTTTATTCATTTTTTTAATCCCTTTTTATTCCTTTATCTAAACTTTTACCCCAACCACCACCCCCACCCCACCCCCAAAAGGGCCATCTATTACTTGTTCCATGCTGTTCTTTCACAGAGTCCTTGTTATGCTATTACACATTCTGCTTTCTTACCTTTATGCCACTATCAGCACCTTCTTTAACCCTTACCATTAACACTCCCTTTGTCTTGTGTCCATGACATCTTTGTCAGTCTCTCCTTAGCCCCCACCTATCCCTACCCTTCTATCTAGCTTCAGCTGCACCACCCCCCTTAAACTGTATAAACTGCATCACATTTCTACTTCTCTTTAGCTCTGAAGAAGAATCATACAGGCTCAAAATGTTAACTCTATTTCTCACTCCACAGATGCTGTCAGACCTGCTGATTTTTTCCTGAATTTTCTCTTTTTATATGACATCTCTCTGCTTCAGTTTGATCTGTTTAGAAGCACTTTTTAATGTAAATGGTCATTCCTGTCTGTACCAGAATTGTATTTTCATAGGTCCTGGTTTCAGGATGCAAAGAACCGCCTGAGAACTTTGTTAAACTTGGGTCCGCAGTGGACTAAATTAACATTACACTTAGTTCAAAGCCCAACAGTATGGGATTATCTCTTAGAGTTGACCCTGAACCTCTTGGCTTCAAAACAGTTGAGCGTTGGATTACCTTGCAAATCACAAGCTACAGTAATGCTTGGCTAGCGATATGCCTACTAAAACTGCTTCACAGGGATGTGCTGGTAGTACTAGCCCAAAGTCTACCATCCAGCTAGGGACACATCACCCCTCACTGCTTTCACTAAAATCTGTTGGTATTTCCTGCTAGTCAGAATGACTATATAAAGAATATGTTTATGATTTCACTGTAATGAGTATTTTAAATATTCCCACAATGTATCTGATTCTAGCATTGAATTGTTGGTGGTCCCAAAATAAACTTCGCTCCTCTCCTCTTCATATCCCAAAACACACTACCCATGGAACTAATGAGACTTGACAGATTCAGATAAAACTAGAAAATGCATTGGTGAAAGGCCTGGAATGACATCTTGCTTTTTCTCTACTCTTTCCCCATATGTTTTTAAATCAATGAATGAAATACTTACGAAGAGCAGTGAATGTCCCTTCTCTTTCTTTGGCCGAGTAAAACATTCAACCATAGCTCGAACATTAATTCTGTTTCACAACTTGGTCATGATATTCATCTGAATAAATGCAGGCAGATGTGGAAAGCAACTTTTATAATCACCTAGCATTTTCCCTGTTGCATTTTTATTTTTAAATAAATAAATCTTAATTTTGGCTATTTGCATTCTCCAATACATGGTGTGCTCAAGAAATTAAAAGCACAAGTGTTGACGAAATCTCTTTCAGCACCTAGTACATGTTTGAAAGGTATTCGTTCATGTGGCTGCATCATCGTTCCTCCTTAAACTAAGGTTATACTTCACGATGTTTTTATGGTTGAAAACATCCACCTGCATGATGCATTTAATACGTTGATATTTTTGTATATATTTTAAGTTTCGTTTTAATTTCCCAAATGGCACCGTCTAGACCTGATAAAAGTGTGCTATTAATTTCATGGTCTGTCTGCCATTATTTATCTTAATTTTCTTTAAACGTCACAATCAAAAAATGAACGACTTTCTACTACAAGAAATTATTTACACAGTTCATAGTTTTTTCTTTCCTCCCTCCCCCCTCCAGATTACATTAAAACAAAATGAACCAAGAGCTGTTGCATTGAGAATTATTATTAAACATTAGAAATACACAAATTGAATAGCGTTATCTTTTTAATACACGGAAGCAGCTTTCAAATACCTTGCTATTGTTTTCTCACGTTCCTTTGAAATTCCTGTCATTGTTTATGCGACACCTCTAACAAGCCTTGAGCGTTGCTTCGATGTAATCCCAGGAGAGAAAAAAGAAAGACTTGCGAAATGCACGTCTTTAGCACCTCTGAGGATGAACTGGCACTTTGCAGCTAATGAAGTTCTTTTGAATTGTATCCACTGTTGCAAACTGCCACAAATATTTCTTCTCCGCCGATGCTGCCAGACCTGCTGAGTTTTTCCAGGTAATTCTGTTTTTGTTATGGATTTCCAACATCCGCAGTAGTTTTTTGTTTTTATACCTGTGTTTTGCTCCATTTGATATCTTCAAATTTGATCCTTCGTTCTTCACTAAAATGAGAAAGCACCCTTTAGCAGGCCTAATCTTGACTGGCACTCATCTTAGATCGAGGGAGGGTGCCTAAAGATGTAGTCTTTAGCTATCATTAGTTATGGTGTTTTCTAGTTTATATGAAACATCTCTCTTTTCTGGATTCAGGTCAGTGGGATCTGTCCCTATGGACATGTGCTTTGCTAAAGGTGCTATATAAATCCAAGTTGCTTCCATAGGGTAATTAGTTCATTCCATATTGGGCAAGCAGAAATTCTGTGGGTGTACCTTGATTCGGTGACTCATGTTGGACATTTAACTGAGTTGTCAAAAAACATTTTTGTTCCACCAGCATTTTTGAGCTTCAGCTAACTACAGTATGTATGGAAAATCATTCTCTCCTCCCGTACACCTTTATCAATCAAAGCCAGCACAAGCACACCCGGGGTTGCTATGACAGTCAAATATAGAATAAAGCTTTCTCAATTTGTCCCAATAATGTGCTTATATTCCTACCATCAGAAGAGCAAACCCTAATTAAAGCCATTGCACCACAGAGATTTTCCACTTACCAACTATCATCTCACTGCTCTAAAGTGGAAATGCTGTAATGTAAACAAGGTATCTTCTTTGCTTCCGGGAGTACCAAGATTCACCAGTAGAACTGGGTTTCACCAAAGGTACCACAGCCCAAGGTAGCAAGATTAATGGTGCAGCCAGAACATAACTTATGGATGCATTACATAAGATTTTTTGTTAAAGTTAATCCATTGCAAAGAAAGCCTCAGAACTGAAAGAAAACTTGTATTTATTTGGCGCCTTTGACAACCTGAGGATCTTTCCCAAAGCACTATAAAGTCTATTAAATACTTTTGAGATACAGTCACTTGTAATTTAGGAAACACAGCAGCCAATTTATGCACGGTATGATCCCACAATGTGGGACAGCAAGATGACTAGATTATTTGTTTTAGTGATTTTGAGGACACTAAGTATTGACCAGGACCATAAGGAAATCTTCACTGCTCCTCTTTGAAACAGAGCCATAGGATCTTTTTTGTTCACTGGAGTGGGCAGGCTAAGCATCCGTTTAACAACTCATCCTAAAGATGACACTTCCAACAGTGTAACACTCCCTAAGTACAGCACTGGAGTGTCAGCCCACATTTTGTGCCCAAGTCTCTGGAGTGGGATTTTCATTGAGCCATGGCTGACATGTACAATACATTTTTTTGAAGCTTTGAATTTATAGCCTGAATTCTTTCAGAAGCAAGACCTGGTATTTCGATCAGTGCATATCTAGATTTATTATCAGCATTTCCTTCTAAATCTCAACATATTTGCATCCATTCAACTCCTGGGAGAGGAAGACAGTTGCTAGCTGCCTGTGTCTTTAAAAAGCTTGTGTTGATGCAAACACTCAATACAACATTGTTACAGAAATGAGTGTCTTACGTTGTTTAATTGGTAAATTACATCTTGACAATTTAAGGGCTTTTAATGTTCAGAACAGTTCATTTCAGTGTAACCACAGGTTAAAAATGTTGCTGTTAGTGAATATGTCAGTGAACCCCTGCCCCCCTCAATTCCATTAATTGTACCCTCCCCCACCACTTCAACCTGCCATGAGTGGACGTCCGATCATTAGCTTAGGCCTCACTTTATGGAAGAATTCCCGCCTCAAACTCTTCACTTCCCCCCTTTCCTCCTTTATGACCCTCTTTACTAGCCTTTTGACCAAGCTTCTGGTCACCTCTCCTAATTTTTTCTCCTATGGCCTAGCTTGGTTTCTCTGTGTTTGGACCATTTCTTCAATAGGCATTGTATAAATACAAGTTGCCATCATCATCGTCCTGTCAGAGTCACCGTTGTCACAGCTGATGTTCATGTCTGATGCCACCTTTGCAGAGTTGAAAAGTCTACGTTCAGGAATTTGGACCCAAGGAGAGTCCAATGGGATATAAGTAAGTACAGGTTTTGAGCAGCAAGCTTAGCCGAAACTCTGTTTTAAGCTGTGGTACAGAACCAGATTGTGTGTCTTTGGAGAAGCAAATCGGCCTTATTAGCAACCAGCATAGTTATTTGATCTCCTAATTACTGCACCCTCCAAAGCTGAACACTGTCACTATGTAGACATCTATCAGCCTTTGCCCTCTGAATTAATTCCTTACATGAGCCCTGCCAACTGTCTGTGGCCTATGGCACTCAGACAATGAGAAAAGTCATCTCAAAAAACGAAACAAGTCAAATATTCATGTTTACAACTGGCTTTAGCTCCATTATTGTTCTGCACAGTGTATTACCAAGCAAATCTTTGTGGAGAGCATTAAAGTGGCTACATTAAGTAATAGTTCCAGGCAGACACTGCAATGCAATTCTGAGGAAGTGTTGCAATGGAGAAGATGCCATCTTTTGGATGTGGTATTAAATGGAAGTCTGCATCTGCCTGTTCAGGTGGACATAGAAGATCAGATGGCACTGTTTGAAGAGGCGCTGGGCGTTTTCCTGGTGTCTGGGCCAGCAGTCCTCAACAGCCTCACAAAAAAGATTAATTGCTCTTCATCTCCTTTACCATTTGCAGGGCCTTGTTGTGTTCATATTAGTTTCAGTGATTGCCTGCCAAAAAGTGGTAACTATCAAACACAGTTCATGAAGAACTTTGGGAGCTGTAAAGCCTTATATCAGTGCAAATTCTCTCTTCTGCATCTTGACTGCTAAGGGAGCTTCCACCTCAACAAACCCAGTGCTTTCTAGTGTGGTCTTGAAACCACAAACATTACCTCCCTCCGCTAGGTCATTGGGGAATTCTGATGAGTCATTCCAGCCAAAAAGAAATATCTCATTTCCACAAGGACTCACCGTTGTTGTCATCCTCATCTGGGTCAGAATTGACTTGATGAAACTTGTACTCTTATAATCAGAAGAGAAGGGTCAGGTGACAGACCCCCTGGTGTTATTGTCAAAACACACCAGCTCCTGTGGTTTCTCTCAGTACCCCACCACCCCACATCCAACCTGGAATGTAGCTTAGTGACAGTTTCAAAGAGTTAAGTTCCAAATATGTGGATATTTTTTGTCAGCCTTTCTAGACATTAAAAGGAAAGAAGCTAGCGTCATAACAATAGTAAATGTGGCTGTTTCTTACTGATTGACTTCAACTTCAAGCTGTAAATGTAGCTAGTTTATAGAAGACAGTTTCTAACTTTTTATATTATAGAAGATGATTGTGATAGTTTACTTTCTGATAAATTACTTTAAAGTGCATTTTTCAGCAGTGTTTAAAATTGATCCCAGACAGCTGGCTGGAAGCCAGTAACAGCATGTACTCTTTGAAGTACTATCCACCTGGAGATGGATTTTTATTTATAACTTGTGTTTGAGGTAACTTGACACAGCAGAGCTGAAAATTGTAGCAGGTGCTATCACTGTGCTGAGATCCCCATTTCGCATATTGGCTGGGCTGCAGAAGAGAAATCTGTGCAGCCTGCTTCACTTCAAGCACCAAGCATTTAATTTCGAAATCTCCTTTCATTGAGGTTGCATGTCAAAGGACCTTTTTTCCCCATAGGGTGGGGGAGAAAGCGTTTGCGGCACTTAATAGCTTAATGTGCGGTATTCAATTGTCTGAACTGTGTGCCGGTTCCTCACTCCTTTTGTAATGCACAGTGGGCTTTGCTCTTCACTCGGGTGTCTCAGTTGGCTTTACCCCCACCTTCTCCAACAAAGAGTATTAATTAGCCAGGGTTCCTGCTGCTGATGACTACTCAGTGGTCCACACTGTAAAATGCATATGGACATCAGGAAGAGGACCAGAATGGATTTAGCTGTGATAATCTAACAAACCCAATCTTGCCTGTATCCAACAACCGCACATGTTGCTCTTGATGCATTTCTCTTGCCTTTGCCTGACCCAACAATGCTGAGGCCAATTGTAAACCTCTAATCTTTGCCACAGCTCTGGGCTAATTCAGCACAACATGAGGATTGAACTTGAAAGATTGCTGTTCTATGCAGCTCCACTTACTGTCCTTATCAGTTCAGCTACCAGAGAATCAAATTAAGTGATTTTAAGCATGTCGGACAGGAAATAATTCAATTCCATAAATCCCCAAATCTACCCAAAACTTGAAGACTTCAATTCCTGAGATGCAGTCCATCAGTTCTTTCACCTTCAGGTTTGTCTGATATGTTTCACTGTCTTTCCTCTGGCCTTTATCATAGGTCTATTTTCACTCTGATTAATATTGTTTTGAACTCTCATTGTTATTTTCCCAAGCTCTACTATGCAATGTTCCTTCTTTCTGCAACCTAATTGTACCACCTCCCATTCTAAAACTTGTTTAACATGACCCAAAAACTGGAGCTGTATTTAACTCCCTCAGCTTATTCTTTCTCCTACAGTATTTTTTATGTGCAAGGCTGGCTTTATCACATCTGTGCAAAGAATGAAACTGGCACTGAACTTCAGAGTGCAAATCCAGACTGACTCCAGATTTGGAGAAATAGAATGAGCCTCCCTCCTTCGGATCCATGACCTGGCTCAGGCTTTCATGACCACTTCATAGCCAGAGTATGTGAAACCACCTAATGCCAACACTAGTATTGTAAGTGAGCTTCATGTTTAGTGTCACCTGACGTTTCCTCCTACTATAAGACCATGTGGCAGGGGGATGGGATCCCAGGAGTAGGATCAGATAGGTCAGATTCAGATCAGAAAAATGGAGGTAGAACATTAGCTAGGGACGTTGTGATAGACATGGAGTTACAGGAGAAGCAAAGTTTAGGAAGTGTCCAGCAATGGAAATTGACGGGGTTAAACGGTTTATACTTCAATGGAAGGAGTATTACAAACAAGGTAGATGAGTTAAGGGCACGGGTAGGCACATGGTAGCAGGATGTCATTGCTATAACGGAGACCTGGCTAAAGGAGGGACAAAACTGGCAGCTTAATATCCCTGGTTATAGAGTCTTCAGACACGGTAGAGTAGGAGATAAAAAAGGAGCAGGGTAGCACTAATGGTTAAAGAATCAATTCCAGTTGTGAGAAGGAATGATATACTAAATGGGTCAACAAATGAGGCTTTATGGATTGAGCTTAGAAATAAAAAAGGGGCAGTCACACTACTGGCCGTATACTACAGACCCCCAAATAGTGAAAGGGAGATAGAAGAACAAATATGTAGGCAAATTTCTTCTTATGAGAACAAGAGGACAATAATAGTAGGAGACTTCAACTATCCTAATATCAACTGGGATTCAAACAATATAAGGGGCACTGAGGGAGAAAAATTCATGCAGTGTGTCCAGGCAAATTTTTTCAACCAAGTAGTGACAAACCCAACGAGAGGAGTTACAGTTCTAGTCCTGGTCTTGGGGAACGAAGAAGGGCAAGTGGGTGAAGTGACAGTTGGCGACCATATTGGGGACAGTGATCACAATTCAGTTAGATTTAGCATTACCATGGAAAAGGACAGAGATAAGGCAGGAGTAAAAGTCTTGAACTGAGGGAAGGGAAATTTTTCAGAAATGAGAAGGGACTTGGCTGAGGTGGACTGGACAGCACTGCTGGAGGATAAACCAGTGGGAAGCACTAAAAAGCTACGAGGAGAGATTGGATAGGTTGGGGTTATTTTTTTAGAACAAAGAAGGCTGAAAGGTGACTTGATCGAGGTATACAAAATTATGAGGGGAATAGATAGAGTGGACAGGATAAAATTGTTTCCCTTGATGGAGAATTCTAGAACCAGGGGACATAGATTCAGGATAAGTGGCAGAAGGTGTAGGGGGGACATGAGGAAGAACTTTTTTACGCAGAGGGTAGCGGGTGTCTGGAATTCGCTGCCCAAGTTGGTGGTAGAGGCAGAAACTTTAAACTCTTTTTTAAAAAGTACCTGGATCTGCACCTAAAGTGCTGTAAGCTGCAGGGCTATGGGCCAGGTGCAGGAAGGTGGGATTAGAAAGGGCACCTGGGTGCCCTCGTGCTGGCATGGACAAGATGGGCCGAACGGCCTCCTATGCTGTAACTTTTCTATGGTTCTATCCTAATTGTACAAAGTAGACACGTCCCCTACAAATCTAGACCCCCCTAGTTGCCTAGAGGAATACAGGGGAAGATCAAACAGAAAAAGAAAGCGTACGATAGGCACAAAGGACTAAACACTGCAGATAGCCTTGACGAATATAAGAATGCAGGGACGAAGTAAAAAAGGAAATAAGGAAATCAAAGAGAGGGCATGAAAAAAGATTAGCAAGCAAAGTTAAAGATAACCCAAATATGTTTTACCTATACATTAATACTAAAAGGTTAGTTGAGGGAAAAAGTGGGACCTATCAGAGATGAAGATGGAAACTTGTGTGTAGATGCAGAGGCTGTGGGAAGGATTTTGAATAAATATTTTGTCTCCGTGCTTACAAAGGAAAGGGAGGATGTAGATATAGTAGTCCAGGAAGAACACTGCGAGATATTGAATGGGATAGTCATAGAGAGGAAGTACTCGAAGGGTTGAAATCCTTGAAAGTGGATAAGTCACCAGGGCCAGATGGATTGTTTCCGAGGCTGCTGAAGGAAGTCAGGGAGAAGATAGCGGATGCTCTGAGGATGATTTTCCAATCTTCACTAGATACAGGGGAGGTACCGGAGGACTGGAGAAATGCAAACGTAGTTCCATTGTTTAAAAAGGGATCAAAGGAAATGCCAAACAATTATAGGCCAGTTAGTCTTACATCGGTGGTGAGCAAATTAGTAGAATCAATCCTGAGAGATAGGATTAACTGTCTTGTGGAAAGGCATGGACTAGTCGAGGATGGTCAGCATGGATTTGTTAAAGGAAGGTCTTGCCTCACAAATTTGATTGAATTCTTTGAGGAAGTGACAAGAAGGGTTGATGAAGGTAGTGCAGTGGATGTTGTGAACATGGATTTTAGCAAGGCATTTGACAAGGTCCCACATGGCAAATTGGTCAGGAAAGTAAAAGCCCATGGGATTCAGGGTAATGTGGCAAACTGGATAAAAGGTTGGCTTTGTAACAGGAAAGAAAGGGTAATGGTCGATGGATGCCCTTGCAAATGGAAACTTGTCTCAAGTGGCGTTCCACAGGGTTCGGTTTTGGTACCCTGGCTGTTTGTGTTATATATTAACGATTTGGACGTGAACGTGGGGGGCATGATTGGGAAATTTGCAGATGACACAAAGATTGGCCGAGTAGTGGATAGTGTAGAGGATAGCCATAATCTCCAAAACGATATAGATTGGTGGAGTGGGCAGGAAAGTGGCAGATGGATTTTAACATAGAGAAGTGTGAGGTCATACATTTAGGGAGGTCAAACAGTTACAGGGATTACACAATAAATGGGAATATACTATGAGGTGTAGATGAAGTGAGAGATCGTGGCGTACAAGTACACAGATCCCTGAAGGCAGCAGTTCAAGTAGACAAGGTTGTAAAGAAGGCATATGGGATGCCCTCCTTCATTGGCAGAGGTATAGAATATAAAAGTAAGGATATAATGTTGGATTTGTATAAAACACTGGTGAGGCCACAACTGGAGTATAGTTCTGGTCGGCACATTACAGGAAGGACGTAATAGCTCTGGAGGGAGTGCAGAGGAGGTTTACAAGAATGTTGCCAGGGTTAGAAAAGTGTAGCTACGAGGAGAGATTGGATAGGTTGGGATTATTTTCCTTAGATCAAAGAAGGCTGAGAGGTGATTTGATTGAGGTGTACAAAATTATGAGGGGAATAGATAGAGTGGACAGAATAAAATTGTTTCCCTTGATGGAGAATTCTAGAACCAGGGGACATAGATTCAAGATAAGTGGCAGAAGGTGTAGGGGGGGACATGAGGAAGAACTTTTTTACGCAGTGGGTAGTGGGTGTCTAGAATTCGCTGCCCAAATTGGTGGTAGAGGCAGAAACTCTAAACTCTTTTTAAAAAGTACCTGGATCTGCACCTAAAGTGCTGTAAACTGCAGGGCTATGGGTCGGGTGCAGGAAGGTGGGATTAGAAAGGGCACCTGGATGTCCTCGGGCTGGCATGGACAAGATGGGCCGAATAGCCCTCTTCTGTGCTGTAACTTTTCTATGGTTCTAGGTAGGCCATTCGGCCGTCAAGCCTGTTCCGCCATTCAGTGAGATCATGGGTCATCTGATAATGCTCAACTCCACTTTTCCTGTCTTTTGGCCATAACTCTTGATTCCCTGAGTGATTAAAAATATGTCCATCTCAGCCTTGAATATACTTAATGACCCAGCCTCTACAGCCCTCTGCGGTAAAGAATTCCATAGATTTTATACTCCATTCCCTTTGAAATGAAGGCCAACATTCCATTTGTCTTCCCTATTGCCTGCTGAACTTGTATGCTAGCTTTTTGTGATTCATGCATGAGGAGCCCCAAATCCTTTTGTGCTGCAGCTTGCTGCAGTCTTTCTCCACTTAGCTGCTCAACTTCACTGTTCCATTTACCGCTCAGCTTTTTTCTGGTCTGTGGACCTTGTCCTTCACCTCGGTTTCTTAATTTTTAAAAAAAGCTGTAATTTACAAGGAGAAAAATAACTTTGGTTAATTGTGCTCATGAAGATGAATGATGTGATTGACTGTGTTCTATAAACAATCATTTTCAGTACCCATAGTTAATACAGATGGCACTCAGCTTTACTGGCTTGACCCAGAACAGAATTCTGAACCCTGTGCCCTGCCCAACTTAGTAGACCAACAGTACCCAGCTGACTGAAAATGTTAGCAAGAGTTGCAGCAATGGGTGTAATGCTCGAGTGAATATTTGAAGAACAGATCTTTGCACTCATTAATGGTAGAGTGGATTAGTTTTGGATTCTCTCGCAACAGGCTGCTTGAAATATTATTGGCGAAATGACTCATTAATGGTACCCTATCTCTCCTCATCCTCCTTGATCTCTCTCCAGCATTTAACATGGTCAGTCAAAGCATCCTCTTCCAAAGCCTCTCTATTGTCCAGCTCAATGGAACTACCCTCTCTTGATTCCACTGTTCTCCATTCAATTGTAGTCAAACTGTCTCCAGAAATTGTTCTCCTCCTGTTCTGCACTGTGACCTCTGAAGTACCCCCAAAGATCTGTCCTTTGCCCCCTCCACTCCCTTATGTACAGCCTGCCCCTTGATATCATCCGAAGACTTGGTGTTAGGTTTCACATGTGTGCTGACCAAAGCTACTCTACTTTTCTGGCATCTCTTTCAACCCCTCCGCTACTACTGTGCTGTCAGATTGCTTGTTGACTTCCAATGCTGTATGTGAGAGAATTTCAAGACATAAGCCATCCAGATTACAATGGGGAGAGGAATGACATGCTGGCTATATGGGATAAATGGAATTCTTCCGTCGTGTACACTGAACAATATTGACCTCCATAATGGCATTTTTTATAATCGTTATTAAAGCGTTAACATGTAATGGCAGAAGTTGATTATCAACAAAGGGAACCTATCAACAATCACGTTAATTGCTATAAAATCCAGAATAAATAATTTAGGGTTAACAAAAATCTTCACTGAAGAAGGCAAAAGCACAATGTATGCTGGGAGGGGAACTTCAATGCCCATCACCAAAAGTGGCTTGGTAGTAATACTATTGGCCATATCTTAAAGGACATAGCTGCCAGACTGGGTCTGCGGCAGGTGGTGAGGGAACAAACAGGAGGGAAAAACCTACATGACCTAGTCCTCACCAATCTACTTGTTGCAGATGCATCTGTCCATGACAGCATCAGTAGGAGTTTTTTAAAAATCATTCATGGGATGTGGGCTTCGCAGGCAGGGCAGCATTTAGTGCCCGTCCCTAGTTGCCCTTGAGAAGGTGGTGGTAAGCTACATTCTTGAACAGCTGCAGTCCATGTGGTGTAGGTACACCCAGAGTGCTGTTAGGGAGTTCCACGATTTTGACCCAGTCCCAGTGAAGGAACAGCGATATATTTCCAAGTCAGGATGGTGAGTAACTTAGAGGGGAACTTCCAGGTGGTGATGTTCCCACCTATCTGCTGCCCTTGTCCTTCTAGATGGTAGTGGTTGTGGGTTTAGAAGGAGCCTCGGTGAATTCCTGCAGTGTATCTTGTAGATGGTTCAGTTTCTGGTCAATGGTGACCCCCTAGGATATTGATAGTGGGAGATTCAGTGATGGTAATGCCATCAAACGTCAAAGGGCGATGGCTAGATTCTCTCTTATTGGAGATGGTCATTGCCTGGCACTTGTGTTGCACGAATGTTACTTGCCACTTGTCAACCCAAGCCTGGATATTGTCCAGGTCTTGTTGCATTTGGACATGGACTGCTTCAGTATCTGAGGAGTCATAAATGGTGATGAACATTGTGCAATCATCAGCAAACATCCCCACTTCTGACCTTATGATGGAAGGAAGGTCATTGATGAAGTAGTTGAAGATGGTTGGGCTGAGGACACTACCTTGAGGAAATCCTGCGGTGATGTCCTGGAGCTGAGATGACTGACCTCCAACAGCCACAACTATCTTCCTTTGTGCTAAGTATGACTCCAACCAGTGGAGAGCTTTCTCCCTGATTCCCATTGACTCCAGTTTTGCTAGGACTCCTTGATGCCAAATGCGGTCTTGATGTCACCTCACCTCTTGAGTTCAGCTCTTTTGTCCATGTTTGAACCACCTCACCATATTTGTGACCACCACCACAGCCCTTGTGGAGACAAAGTCCCGTCTTCATATTGAGGATACACTCTACTGTGTTGTGTGGCACCGTCACAGTGCTAAACGGGATAGACTTCGAACAGGTCTAGCAACTCAAAACTGGGCATCCATGGGGTGCTGTGGGCCATCAGCAGCAGCAGAATTATATACAACCACAAACTGTAACCACATGGCCCAGCATATCCCCCACTCTACCAGTACCATCAAGTCAGGGGAGACCATGCCAGGAGCAGCACCAGGCACACCTAAAAATGAGGTGTCAATCTGGTGAAGCTACAATACAGGACTGCTTGTGTGCTGAACAGCGGGATCAGCATGAGATAGACAGAGCCAATGGGTCAGATCTAAGCTTTGCAGTCCTGCTATAACTAGTCATGAATGGTGATGGGCAATTAACTAAGTGGAGGAGGGTGCCCCACCAATATTCCCATCTTCAAATGATGGTGGAAGGGAGCATCAGATGTAAATGACAGGGATGAAGTACTTGCAGCCATCTTCAGCCAAAAGTGCCAAGTGGATGGTCCACCTCAGCTTCCTCCTGAGGGTCCAGCATCACAGATGCTAATTTTCAGCCAATTCGATTCACTCCATGTGATATCAAGAAACAGCTGAAGGCACTGGATTCTGCAAAGGCTATGGGCCCTGCCAGCATTCTAGCAATAGTACTGAAGACTGGTGCTCCACAACTTACTGCACCCCTAGCCAAGCTGCTCCAGTACAACCACAACCTGGCATCTACCTGACACGTTAGGGTGGCTGAATCCAACCCGGCCAATGACTGCCCCGTCAGTCTATTCTCAATCATCAGCGAAGTGATAGAAGGTGTTGTCGACAGTGCTATCAAGCAACACTTACTCAGCAAAAAACTGCTCACACTGCTGATTAGTTTAGGTTCTGCCAGGGCCTCTCAGCTCCTGACCTCATTGCAGCCTTGGTCCAAACATGGACAAAAGAGCTAAACTCAGGAGATGAGGTGCGAGTGACTGCCCTTGACATTAAGACAGCATTTGACCGAGCATGGAATTAAGGAGCCCGAGTAAAACTGGAGTTGATGGGAATCTGGGAGGAAGCTATCGACTGGTTGAAGTCATACCTAGCACAAAAGATGGTTGTGGTTGTTAGAGGTCAATCTTTTCAGTCCCAGGACATCACTGCAGAAATTCCTCAGGGTCGTGTCTAGGTCCAACCATCTTCAGCTGCTTCACCAATGAGCTTTCTTCCATCCTAAGGTTGGAAGTGGGGATGTTTGCTGATGATCGCGCAATGTTCAGCGCCATTCACGACCCCTCAGATACTGAAGCGGTCCTTGTCCATATGCAGTAAAGGCCTTGTTGTCCGGGCCGGACAATATTCAGGCTTGGGCTGATTAATGACAAGTGGCACTTGCATCTCACAAGAGCAAGGCAATGAACATTCCAACAAGAGAGAATTCAACCATCTCCTCTTGACATTCCCCATTACTGAATCCCCTACTATCAACATCCTGGGGGTTACCATTGATCAGAAACTGAACTGGACCAGCCATATAAATACTGTGGCTACAAGAGGCGGTCAGAGGCTGGGAATTCTGTGGCGAGTAACTCACTTCCTGACTCCCCAAAGCGTGTCCACCACTTACAAGGCACAAGTCAGGAGTATGATGGAACACCCTTCACTTGCCTGGATGAGTGCAGCACCAGCAACACTCAAGAAACTTGACGCCATCCAGAACAAAACAGCCCACTTGATTGGCATAAAAACAAAAAACTACTGCGGATGCTGGAAATCCAAAACAAAAACAGAATTGCCTGGAAAAACTCAGCAGGTCTGGCAGCATCGGCGGAGAAAAAAAGACCCATCCTTCACCTTCAATATTCACTCCCTCCACCACTGGCTCACAGTGGCAATAGTGTGTACCAGCTACAAGATGCACTGCAGCAACTCACTAAGGCAAGCTCTTTCAACAGCTACTTCAAACCCACAACCTCTACCACCTGGAAGGAAAAGAGCAGCAGGTGCATAGGAAAGTCACCACCTGCAAGCTCCCCTCTGAGCCACATACCATCCTGACTTAGAAATACATCGCCGTTCCTTCAATGTCGCTTGATCAACACCCTGGAACTCCCTTCCTGTCGGCACTGTGGATACACCACATGGACTGCAGCGGTTCAAGAAGGCGGCTCACCACCACTTTCTCAAGGGTAAGTAGGGATGGGCAATAAATGCTGCTCCCTTAAACCAACTGAACTTGCTACAGGTATTTGTGAAATGCAACTTAAGCGCAAAGTTATGCTTTTTGAGGGAAAAGTGACTTTTAAGCTGAAGTTTAAGGGGGAAACCATATCTTGCTTTTTGCTCAGTGTTGCTGTCAGGGACTCCCAATTGCTGACAACAATAAACTATAAAGATTCCTTTATTGGAGCGAAGAGCTGCAAAGTGCATTCCTCTACATAACCACCTGTCGCTTTATGTAACGTCTCTTGTCACGCAATACAGTTTCCATCCTTTTGGGCTATGAGCCTTGGCGTCTGCACATTATCAACAAGATGTCAAATAAATTCAAGCCTTAAGGAACAGCAAGATTAAAAGCTGTGTGGGATGTCCTGGTGCATGTGTTACCCTGCTTTAAGGACAACACAAAGGATGAAATTGATGGATAATGCAGAGATGTGTGGCATAGAGCATTATAATGTGAAATAATTCCTAGCAATCTAGAAGCTGCCAACCTATGAATAATGGCAGTAATAACCTGTTTGTGGCTTAAAGGAGAAAGGAATCTCTCAACCAAAAGTATTCCTTTCCCTCCCCCACTCCCAACAGAGAATTGTTTTTTATAATTTTTAACTCTCCTTCCTCTGAAAGTAGCTGTTCATTTCTGCTTCCGATCCTTGGCGACACACCATTTCATACATGTTCCTTCTCATCATACAGCCATTCTGCTAATGTTAAATACAGTAGCACCAGCAGTGGATCCGCAGGGAATCCTACAGTCCATTTGATGGGTTGGGTGTGGGGCGTTAGTGGTGATGGTGCAGGTGGCATGACATTGCAGCTGAGTTCAATCCTGTACTCATCTGATTACTTTGCATAAGGGATCACTGGATAGTGAACAGGAGCAGGAACACTGACTTCTCATCGGTGCTGACGTCAACTGTAGCCTCCTAAATGCCTCTGTGGTTGGTTAGTCTTCATGTGCTGGGAAAGACTGAGTTACAGTAGAAAATGATTTGATAAATTCTTATTTCAACAAAGTGACCACAGGAAATAGGAAGAATTTGCATTGATACAGTGCCTTTACAGCAACCTCAGGACATCCCAGAGTTTTGCAGGCTGTGAAATAATTTTTGAAGTGTGATCACTGTGAATGTAGGAATATCAGAAGCCAATCTGCATGTAGCAAGCTTTCTCAAACAGCATTATGATAATGACCAGATAATAATGTTGGCTGAGTGCTAAATGTTGGCCAGGTCACTAGCGTAAAACTTCCCTGCTTGTCTTCAAAATAATGACATGGAGAGGATAGACAGGGCCTTGAATTAACAATTCATCCAAAAGATGACACCTGTCGCAGTGCAGCTCCTCAGTAGTGCACTGGGGGAGTGTCAGCTTCAATTTTGGTGCCCAAGTCTCAAACCCACCATTTTCTGACTCTGTAGCGAGAGTGCTACCCATTGGAGGATGGGAGAAAGTTGTAGGAGTAGCATTTTTTTCAGAAGTTGGGGTGGGGTGTCCAGAGAAGAACTGGTGCCACAAAATGTTTTGCTGCAAATACACATTCAGCTGAAACTTTTCAAGCTCGGCCAAATGCTCACCTGTGTCATTGAATTAAGCAACTATTCCACTGGCTCCGGTCTAATTCAAGAGCACAGCAGTGAGATCAAAGCAGCTATCTGAGTGAAAGCTCAATTTGTTGATCCTTACAAATCCTGCATTGAAAGTAAGAATTTAACTGAAGGTACAGCTGACATAGACTCTGGTTTTTCCACATTTATCAAATGGATAATAGTATTTTGTTGTTTTGAAAATCACTCTTCACTTAAATGAATTCAATTGCAGAAACTTGGATTAGAGTAAGTGTGGTGTTCAGTATGCTTTTATCCTCAGCTGAGGATGGTAAGAGAAAAAGCTGTGAACACCAGTTATCCTCTGCTTAATCCATAACTTCATTAATCAATTAAATCTGTTTGTGTTTTCACCTATCTAGACAGCAAGATAAAACTAAAACCTGGTTCTAAATACTTATTCATTTCTTTTAGACTTTCTGCTAGAAACTTTTAAGGCAATTGTCAATTTAAGCCTTTGCAAATGTAAATTCTTGATGTAATTTTAAATATGTTATTGACATAATGCAAGCTTTCTATGAAGGAAATGGATTTATAAACCAGCCTGTTACCATAGCCTGCAATCGTACAGGACCTGTTTCTAGCACCTGCCAGCTGGTGTTTGCCATTTAGATAAGCTCTGTCATTATAATCAAGAGTTTAAAATCCTGCTGCTCTTTTATCTTCAACCTTTTAGTCATTCACTCAACTATAAAGGAACTCTGCTGTTTCATTTACAGTGAATTGTGCTTTTGGGAGACAAAAGATAATCTCCATTCCTTTCCAACTTCGAGAGAGAGCCTTTTGCATATTTGTTCATTGCTCTAAAATGATATGCAAAATTGAGCACACAAATGGGCTACTCAGCCCAATTGGTCCAAGTTGGTGTTTATGCTCCATATGAGCTAGTTAACAAAGATGCAACAAGTTTCAAAGATATTAAAAACAAAAACAGAATTACCTGGAAAAACTCAGCAGGTCTGGCAGCATCAGCGGAGAAGAAAAGAGTTGACGTTTCGAGTCCTCATGACCCTTCAGCAGAACTGAGTAAAGTTAGGAGAGGGGTGAAATATAAGCTGGTTTAAGGGGTGGGGGGGGTGGGTGGGGGGAGAGAAGTTGGGGGTGGTTGTAGGGACAAGCAAGCAGTGATAGGAGCAGATAATCAAAAGATGTCACAGACAAAAGGAACAAAGGGGTGTTAAAGGTGGTGATATTATCTAAGAAAATGTGCTAATTAAGAATGGATGGCAGGACACTCAAGGTACAGCTCTAGTGGGGGTGGGGTGGAAAGACTGAATGAAAATAGGTGGGAAAAGAAAAATCTATATAAATTATTGGAAAAAACAAAAGGGAGGGGGAAGAAACGGAAAGGGGGTGGGTTTGGGGGAGGGAGTTTAAGATCTAAAGTTGTTGAATTCAATATTCAGTCCGGAAGGCTGTAAAGTGCCTAGTCGGAAGATGAGGTGCTGTTCCTCCAGTTTGCGTTGGGCTTCACTGGAACAATGCAGCAAGCCAAGGACAGACATGTGGGCAAGAGAGCAGGGTGGAGTGTTAAAATGGCAAGCGACAGGGAGGTTTGGGTCTTTCTTGCGGACAGACCGCAGGTGTTCTGCAAAGCGGTCGCCCAGTTTGCGTTTGGTCTCTCCAATGTAGAGGAGACCGCATTGGGAGCAACGAATGCAGTAGACTAAGTTAGGGGAAATGCAAGTGAAATGCTGCATCACTTGAAAGGAGTGTTTGGGCCCTTGGACGGTGAGGAGAGAGGAAGTGAAGGGGCAGGTGTTGCATCTTCTGCGTGGGCATGGGGAGGTGCCATAGGTGGGGGTTGAGGAGTAGGGGGTGATGGAGGAGTGGACCAGGGTGTCCCGGAGGGAACGATCCCTACAGAATGCTGCTGGTGGGGTGAAGAGAAGATGTGTTTGGTGGTGGCATCATGCTGGAAATGGCGGAGGATGATCCTTTGAATGCGGAGGCTGGTGGGGTGATAAGTGAGGACAAGGGGGACCCTATCATGTTTCTGGGAGGGAGGAGAAGGCGTGAGGACGGATGCGCGGGAGATGGGCCGGACACGGTTGAGGGCCCTGTCAACGACCGTGGGTGAAAAACCTCGGTTAAGGAAGGACATGTCAGAGGAACTGTTTTTGAAGGTAGCATCATCAGAACAGATGCGACGGAGGCGAAGGAACTGAGAGAATGGGATGGAGTCCTTACAGGAAGCGGGGTGTGAGGAACTGTAGTCGAGGTAGCTGTGGAGTCGGTAGGCTTGTAATGGATATTGGTGGGCAGTCTATCACCAGAAATTGAGACAGAGAGGTCAAGGAAGGGAAGGGAAGTGTCAGAGATGGACCATGTGAAAATGATGGAGGGGTGGAGATTGGAAGCAAAATTAATAAATTTTTCCAGGTCCCGACGAGAGCATGAAACAGCACCGAAGTATTATGCTAGCAATAAATTTATCATCTGTACCTATGTTTCTTTAATTGATTCTTCAAACCAAGGTCCTGTCAGCCTACTCTGGACATCAGAAATCCCATAGCCGTATTCAGGGAGCATAGAGTTGCAATGACAGTCTGGCTAGTGCTCCTTCACTCATTCCTCATTCCTGATGCCTAGCGCAAATCAATAGGTCATCCATCTCATTGATATTTGTGGAATACTGATGTGCGCAAAATATTTTCTCCATTTATCTGCAAGATGGTTACTGCAGTAAAAAATTGTTCATTGTATGTGTAGACTATGGAACTTCTCTACGTGACATGACCTGTTGCCTATATAAATGTGGTCTTTAAACCAAAGCATCTAACTTCAGGAGAACGTGTTGTATTGATGCTTGTGAATTCTTAGTGAGGCACCCATAGAAAAAATGAATTGGAACACTAGACTGACAACATCTTAATGTACCCTTGGACAAACATTTGAATACAAGTGATTTTAATACCATTGAATTATGAAGCTGCTAGAATGTTGAAGATTACACATCATTTACCTTTGACATACATAAAGGTTAAATGGCCTCAACCTGTCCACATGTGATAACAGGTCTGTAAAAGTTGGACCCTGCCTATTGTATTGGTCCTTAAAGACATCCTTTGTAATCTTCAAACAAACATTTAAACTTCAAAGCAGTTTTTCAGAGCTGCCCTGTTTTGTGTTCATTTTCACTGTTCTCCACAGAGACTCTGCTTCCCACGTTCATCCTGTAATCCTGTTCCTTGAAGAACTGGTCAAGTTACCTGCTATTAACTTTCTTTCTGACTCCACTACTCCTTACAATATTACATTATTTCAAAATGTTTTAAATACCACTGAATTATGAAATTGCAAGAATATAGAAGGTTGCACTTTATTATAGAGATGTCAGTGATAACTTATCATGCGTTGTGCAATAGGGGAGATTTTGCTGTCCCAAGAAGGTATCAGAAATCCAATTTGACTTTCAGTAGTTTTCCCAGAGTACCAGTCAGTAACTAGACAACACCAGCCTTCCAACTATCACTTGCCCTAACAATTCTCAAACTAGGCATAGGAGTAGACCTTTCAGCCCCTTGAGCCTCATTCAGGCAGGTCATGGATAAGCTGTACCTCACCTTAATTTACCTGCCTTTGATCTGTATTCCTTAAAACGTTTACCTGATAAAAAATATATTGAAATCAGCCTTAAACATTTCATTTGTCCCACCGTCCATAGCCTTTTGGGGGAGAGAATTGCAGATTTCCACTACTCTTGAGCGAAAGCGTTTTGTGATTTTATTCCTAAATGACCTAACTCTCTTTTTAAGACTATGCCCCCTTGTTCTGGATTTCTGCACCAGAAAGTTGTTTCCCTGTATCTACCCTTCTGAACCTTTTTGCCATTTTAAGAAATTCAATGAGATTTGCCTTCTAACCTCGAATACAAGTCCTTGCATTTTAACCCTTTAAGCCCTGGAATCATCTGGTAATATGCATGATTTTTACATAGAATCTTTTGCACAGAAACATGTCATTCGGGTCAGCTGGCCATTGATGGTGTTTAAACACCACACAAGCCTCTTCTCGCCCTTCTTCATCTAACTCGTGTCCTCTAATCCGAGGTTTCAGACATGCCTGAGTTGGTACCACCCTTGTCTTAGAGTCAAACCTCTCTACCTCACTTGCCCCCTTTAGAGCATTCCTTAAAACCTTATTGGCCATCTGCTCTAATAGGGATCGGTGTGCTATTTTGTTTTATAATGCCTCTGTGAAGCGCTTTGGAACTATTTATTGTGCAAAAAACGCTATATAAGTACAAGATGTTCTTAACAGAGGGTTCAAGCCACAACACTGGCATCTATCTGACGATGTGGAAAATTGCCCAGATATGTCCTGTCCACGAAAAGCAGGACAAATCCAACCTGGCCAATTACTGCCCAAGTAGTCTACTTTCTTATCATCAGCAAGGTGATGGAAGGTGCATCAACAGTGCTATCAAGCGGCACTTACTCAGCAATAACCTGCTCGCTGGCGCTCAGTTTGGGTTTCGTCAGGGCTACTCAGATCCTGACCTCATTAAACCTTAGTCCAAACATGAACAAGAGGTGAACTTGAGGTGAGGGTGACTGCCCTTGATGTAAGACAGTATTTGACCGAATGTGGCATCAAAGAGCCCTCTCAATATTGTAGTCAATGGGAATTTGTGGAAGCTCTCCACTGCTGGAGTCATACCTAGCACAAAGGAAGATGGTTGTGGATGTTGGAGGTCAATCAACTCAGTCCCATGGCATTGCTGCAGGAGTTCCTCAGGGTAGTGTCCTTGCCCCAACCATCCTCAGCTGCTTCATCAATTACCTTCTCTCCATCTTAAGGTCAGAAGTGGGGCTGTTTACTGATGATTGCACAATGTTCACCATTCGTGACTCCTCAGGTACTGAAGCAGCCCATGCCCATATGCAGAATGACCTGGACAACATTCAGACATTGGCTGACAAGTGTCAAGTAATATTGAACAGAAGCTGAACTGGGCAAACCATATAAATACTGTGACTACAAGAACAGGTCAGAAGCTGGGAATTCTGTGGCGAGTAACTTGCCTCCTGACACTCAAAGCAGGTCCACCATCTACAAGGCACAAGTCAGGAGTGAGAAGTAATACTCTCCACTTGCCTGGATGAGTGCGGCCCCAACAACACTCAAGATGCTCAATACCATCTAGGACAACACAGCCCTCTTGATTAGCACCCCATCCACCACCTTATACATTCACCCCCCTCCACCATTGATGCACATTGGCACCATCTACGAGATACATTTCAACTCACCAAGGCTCCTTCAAAAGCACCTTCCAAACCTGCGACCTCCACCACCTCGAAGGACAAGGGCAGCAAATGCATGGAAACACCACCTGCAAGTTCCCCTCTAAACACACCATCTGACTTGGAAACAAATCAGCATTCCTTCACTGTTGCCTAGTCAAAATCCTGGAATTCCCTTCCTAATAGCACTGTACTTCAGAACAACTGCTGTTTGATATGGTCTGCCAGGCTTTGGGACATACAGCCTACATACCTAGCATCACACTGGCACTGAAATTCATATACCACATTACTCATTTGTGTGATAGGCAGAATGCCTTTTTGGCTTGACAGCAGCATCCTGTTAGTGGCGAATACCATTCATGTTGCTACTGCATGGTAGCAGCGTGAAGCAGCTAGCTTAATCTGTTGCTAAAATTTTTGAGATATCTTGCAAGGTAATCTGAGGTAGACTTTTCAGGGCTGAAAATGACAGCCTTAGGCCCATTTATGAGTAATGTAGTATATGAATTTCATTGCCAGTGTGATGCTAGGTATGTAGGTCGTACATCCCAAAGACTGGCGGATTGTATCTCAACAGCATGTCCCTTCCGCTGTTTGCAACAGGCAAAGTACAGACCGGACCCAACAAGCCCGTGGTTGTAAAACTCAAAAGACTGTCCAAAATTAGATGTGATTCCACAGTTGGACAAAATTTGTTGAATAATGCTGTGTGCTAAGAATTACGCTGACAACCAATTTAAGATTCAGTCGGGCTTGCACTGTGGCGTATTTGCATGTACTGGAAGCTGCATATATTATTACACAGGGTCCTGTTCTTTGAAGACAGAGCATGTACACACATTGCGCTTGTTTCAGCTAAACAGGATAAGTGACAGCCATTCGCTGGTTCATTCATCAATCAGGGTCAAGCAGCCTGGTTTAAACTTCAAACAATGCCTGGCAGGTAACTTTCGGTCACCATCACTAGTGCCTTCTCCATGGCAACTTCTCTAACAATCAGAGTCCACTTGCCAACCAATCAGCACACTCTTCTCATACAGTATAAGTTTTTCCCTTTACTCTTGGCATTCTTGTAAATTGTTCTGATGAGTGCAAGACGAAAAGTAGTTGGTTTGCCACTCTGCTCCTAGTTACTTACCCTGAAATGCAGCCGCACCTTTCTCACCTGACCACCTGACTCAAGCCAGGTGCGAGAGGTACAATACAGCGGGTTCCTGGAGGGAGTAGTCAGAGGGTCCCGGAGGAGTTCAGGAGGGTAGTCGGAGGGGTATGGGGTAATCGGGGATCGGGAGGCTGGGGGGAGTCCCGAAAGGGGTGTCCTGTGGGGCGCCAGGGTGGGCCAGTACTATAGTTACCCAAAAGTTACAAGTGGCTTTAATTCTTAACTTTTTCTGGGTAACTATTGCTGTAAGACAGCTGGAACCAATTTAAGTTTGCGATTTAAATGAGTTTTGGATGGTTCCCGTTGCAAGGCGATTGCCCAATGGAAGTTTGAACTTCCCTGACAATTGCTGAGCAATCTTTAAATGGGAACTTCCAGGGAGAGTCCTCCAGTGCATCTTTGAGGTAGCCCCCCTCCTCACCCCACCACTCACTTCACCACTCAGGTACGATGCCCTGGAGATTGGAAGTTATGGGCCCATGTTCTTGGATGCCAGGTCTCTCAGCGTCTAGTCTGTCAGGCCATAATTGTATTTTTCATCTTCCTTTCTTTAGTGGCCCCATTGTATCTCCTTGCATAGTTGAGAAGAAGGGCATGAGATTTTCATGCCCCTCTCAATTCAACATTTGAGTCATGATGTTCTAGGTAACACAGACCTTGGAGTAACAACTATCTAACATTTCCCACCCCCCGCCGCAGCCGCCTGCGGGAGAAACATTTTCTACTTGCTTTCACTATCTCTATCTTACTCTACCTTTGTCCTTCACTAAGGACAAGAGTAGTGTAACAGTAAGAGAAGAAATGAAATAAATGGAAAGTGGTGTGGGTAGGTTTTGCTAAGCCTTGTTGAGATTAGGACATTACAAATTTGGATGTGTGTGTATAAAACAACATTTTTATATATGTTATATTTTTGTGAATTCCTTTGTTTGAATGTGGTTTTCTGTATGCCACAGATGTCAGTATTCAGACCCTGGTTCTGAATAAAGCCGTTAATCCACACAATTGTTTGTTCTGTCTTGTTTTGAATGGCATCCAACACTCCACCCCTCTTCTTGTGTGGGAGAATTTTTCTAACCATTGCTCACTTCTCATCTGTTTGTTGTATGGGAATGTGATCACTGCAAATAGTATTCTGTTTAGCACTCAATACCCTTTTTCATCTTGCCCAGCAATTTTTATATTTAAGTGCACTACTTGGAAATCTAAAATAGTGTCAACAGCAGTTATGCCTTTTATGAAACCAGGCACTCCCCTACCACTAAACACCAAACTCCAACTTCCTTCCCACCAGCCCTAAAGTAAATCTTGAAAACCTTAAGCTAGTCTTTGAAATAGTGTGAAATACTATCGTAATCCGCTGAGGTTTCAAATTATGATTTTTTTTCAAATGCAGATTGAAAGCCTTGATGGTATTCATGGAGACAAAACCATGGTATTGAATGAACTGTATCATCGCTGTCCAGTGGAAATATTATTTTTCACAGGCTTTTGTTTCCTGTCTCATTACTGTCATTGGAGGTGCTTACGTTGATGAACAGAGACCTGCATTTCCACTGCAAAATTCTTCTGTAAAGCTACAAAACTCAGCTGTAAAATGACCTCATCTCTGTATACTGTTATCTGGAAGCAAACTTTTCACAGTTCCACCTCAAAAGGATTTAAACAACTAAGAAAAGTTCAAGGAAAGGACAGAAGAAGATCTCAGTATAGCTTTGTATAGTTTAATATGTTTTTAAAAGTAGAATACTTATGGCCCATTATTTGGAGCAGTTAAATTACTGATTGCTTATTTGCTGGCAATGAAAAATTATAGCTTTTAAACGTAAAATTAATCCTTTTTTTTGCCAGTTTTCCCCCTTTCCTCTTCCCCTGAACCTTGATAGTGCTGGGTATATGACTCTGGGCTCTGGATACATTGTTTGACATACACGATGCAAAGTGTAAAACTTGGGTTCGCTTCAGTAAGTTGACGAGGTAGCTCAGTGTTTGTTTCGCAATGGCAACATCGCAACTGACGTGAAGAAAATTTGAAAAGCAGGTCACTAAAGAATGGTCACCCACAAGTTGCTTCTATGCAACAACAAAAGTTTATATGGAATGAAAACAGAAAATGTTGGAAATACTCAGCAGGTCTGGCAGCATCTGTGGAGTGAGAAACAATTAACGTTTCAAGTTGATGACCTTTCACCGGCACTGGTAGGTCAGAAGCTCATCTTGAGAACAAAATGTGATGTCAAGGTTGCAAAGAGTCTAGTTCATCCTCTTCACATGCATTTTTTTCCCTTTGAGGAATAATGTGGAGGTGGTGGAAGAAATCACAGGCTGGTTATCAGCATTTAGACCGCGTCATGAATGCTCCTTCCATAGCCAGCAAGTCCTCGTGTGGGACCTGAACCTGGAGCTCCTAGCCCAGAGGTAAGGACGCTACCGCTGCTCCACAAGACTGCAGTGAGGTGAGTGTAACTGCCCTTGACATCAAGGCAGCATTTGACCCAGTGTGGCATCAAGGAGCCCCAGCAAAACTATAATCAGTGGGAATGGGGGAAAACTCTCCACTGGTTGTAGTCATATCTAGTACAAAGGAAGATGGTTGTGATTTTTGGAAGTCAGTCATCTCAGTTGCAGGATATCATTGCAGGAGTTCCTCAGGGTAGTGTCCTCATCCCAACCACCTTCAGCTGCTTCATCAATGACCTTCCTTCCGCCATACGTTCAGAAATGGGGATGTTCGCTGATAATTACACAATGTTCAACACCATTCGCAACCCCTCAGATACTGAAGTGGTCCACGTCCAAATGTAGCAAAACCTGGACAATATCCAGGCTTGGGCTGACAAGTGACAAGAAACATTCGAGCCCCACAAGTGCCAGGCAATGACAATCTCCAACAAGAGAGAATCTAACCATCACCTCTTGACATTCAATAGCATTACCATTGCTGAATCCTCCACTATCAACATCCTGGGGGGGTTACCATTGACCAGAAACTGAACTGGATTATCCATATAAATACAGTGGCTACAAGAGCAGGCCAGAGACTGGGAATCCTGCGGCGAATAACTCACCTCCTGACACTCCAAAGCCTATCCACCATCTACAAGGCAGGAATGTGATGGAAAACTCTCTACTTGCCTGGATGAGTGCAACTCCAACAACACTCAAGAAGCTTGACACTATCCAGGGCAAAGCAGCGCACTTGATTGGCACCCCTTCCATGAACATTCATCCCCCCACCACCGACACACAGTGGCAGCAGTGTGTACCATCTACAAGATGCACTGCAAAAATTCACCAAGGCTCCATAGGCAGCACTTTCCAACCCCACAACCACTACCATCCAGAAGGAGAAGGACAGCAGATACATGGGAATACCACCACCTGGAAATTCCTCTCCAAGCCACTCACCACCCTGACTTGGAACTATATCTGGGTTCCTTATCTGTTGTTGGGTCGAAATCCTGGCACTTTCCCCCTAACAGCACTGTAGATGTACCTACACCAGATGGAATGCAGCGGTTCAAGAAGACAGCTCATCACCATCTTTTCAAGGGCAATTAGGGGTAGGCAGTAAATGCTGGTCTAGCCAGCAAAGCCCCCACATCTGTAAAATGAATTAAAAAATTTGCTGCCACGGAGTTGGTATCTAGGGAACAGAGTTTGTAGTGGGGGCAAGGGGGGTGCGAAGACCATGGCTTTGATCTTCCTAATATTTATTTGCAGGAACTTTCCACTCATCTAGTACTGGGCAAGTTATTGGACAATCCTGCGACAGTGTGGAGGTGTCGAGAGATTGTGATGAGGTAGATTTGGGTATTCTCATTGTGCAAATAGAAATGGAAGTGTTTTCCAATGATGTTGCCGAGGGGCAGCATGTAATCAAGACAGGGGGGGCCAGGGATTGATCCTTGGGGACACCAGGCATCACTATGTGTGTGGTAAGTGAAGCCTTGGCAGGGGATTTTCGGGCTTCAATTCGATGAGAGTAGAGAGTGGAATCAGACATCAACAGTCCTACCAAGCTGGAAGGTGATGGAGAGGCATTGGAGGAGGATGGTGTTGTCAACCTTGTCAAAGCTGCTGATAGTCACATCGGAAGTCATTTGTGACTTTAATGAGAGCCGTTTTATTATTGTGGCCCTAAACTTATTTGAGGGATTCAAACATGGTATCCTGGGAAAGACTGGCATAGATTTTGGAGGTGATGACACATTCCTTTTCTCATCAAAGTCCTTGAAAGTGGAAGCTTGGCTTAGAGTTTGCAAATACGGATAGGTCAAGGGTTGTTTTTAATTTTGAGAGGGGCGGTGATGGCACGTTTGAAGGAGAGGGGGACAGTATCTGAGGAGAGGCAACTGTTAAGAATACCGGTGAAGATGGGAGCCAGGAGGGAAAATTAGATGGTCAGCAGTTTAGTTAAGAATAGGGCCAAGGCAGGAGGAGGTGGGCTTGATAAGTAGGACGAGCGTGGAGAGGACATGAGAAGAACTGAGAGAGAGAGAAAAAAAAGTTCCAATTCACAGCTGGGGCTGGAATGGGGAACTTTAAAGGAAGTTTGGCTCAGTGGGCTAGGGGAAGGGGCAGGGGAAAAGTGGCAGAGGAAGCTGATCATACGGTCTCAGTATTACTAACAAAGAAGTCCATGCACTCCTTGCATTTGTCGAAGGTGTGGAAGAGCCAAAGCAGAGGCGTTTAAGAAGACTGTTTGCGGTAGAGAAAAGAAGTTGGGGTTACCTTTGCCTTCAAGGGTGATGCTTAAACAGTGAGCAGATTTTGCAGGCGTGATCAGGACCGGATAGCACTTTGTGGTCCAGCCAGATTTGGTGGTGAAAGGCTAAGCCAGTTGTCTGTCAAATCCATTAAAGTCTGCATCCCTTGGATTTAGGGAGTGGAGATGAGGACCATATCAGGGCGAGTAGCCAGCGTGAGAGAGAGTAATGGTTCTAATCTGAACTTGGAAAAATGTTGTGGTGAATGGAGGGCCAAAAGCTAGACAGTTGGGATTTTGGAAGTGCTGCTGTGAGTGAATTGGGCTAGAGGTTTTCCATGGTGGGCACAGAAGGAAAAAAGGTTGGGAGGGGCCAGTGCCTATATCGTAGGAAACAACCCAAGGTGTTTCACAGGAGTCATCAGACAAAATTATAGAAAGAGCTATTAAGATGGTTACTGAAAGCTTAGTTCAAATTAAGATAAGGCTTAAAGGAGGAGACAAGGTGGAGAAGTTTAGGGAGGAATCTCCAGAGTTTAGGGCCTAGATGGCTAACGGAAGGGCTACCAATGGTGGAACACTGGGTGAATGTGTTGCACAAGAGGCTGGTGTTGGAATGCAGACATCTCCTGAGGGTTGGAGGACTGGAGGAGATTGCAGAGATTAGGGAAGGGTGAGGGTATGGAGAAATTTGAACACTAGGATTAAGAATTTTAAAATCAAGGTGTTGGTGCACCAGGAGCCAGTGTAGGTCAGAGAGCACAGGGGTTATCAGTGAGCAGAACTTGGTTTGAGTTAGGGTACAGGCACCAGAGCTTTGAATGAGCTACAGTTTATAGAAGGTAGAAGATGGAAGGCTGAACAGAAGTACATTGGAATAGTTAAGCCTGGAGTTAATGAGCATGGATCAGCAATAAATAGGCTAAAACGTGGGAGAGAGGAACAGTGTTACAGAGATGGAAGTAGGCTCTCTTTGTCAAAGAGGATATTGAGTCAGAAGCTCAGCTCGGTCAAATAGTAAGCCGAGTTTGCAAACAGTTGGTAAAACTTGTCCTATGGTTCAACTGTATTGATGCACCACCAATGAATCTTCTAAGTAAGTTTGTGCCAATTAGCATGCTGTCTGCTGCATTATAATAAACAGTGAATTAACATGTATCCGGGTAACCACTATCAAAATTCAGAGGTTTAATGAAGAGTGTGAAATAAATAGAACCTTGCTTAGACCAGGTCACATCTGATGTTTTGAGTGTTTAAAAGCTGAATGTGAAGGTTTTTAAATAATTCCTACCATATTTCATGTTCGGCTTGTCAGCTTTCTTCTTGGTAGCACACTCAACCTTTCTGAACAACAAGTTGTAAGTTTTGAGTTGCATAACCTGGACTGGTACTAAGGTGCCATTCTGAAAGAGCGCTACTGCATTGATGAAGATTTCACTCTATGGATTAGACACTAAACTGAGGTCGAGTCTGCTAATTTCAATTGTTTGGATGGATATTAGAGATCCTATGGGCATAGAGTTCTCCAGGTTATCATGACCAACATTCTTACCTCAATTAGCTTCATAGTTAAACAGTCATGCATCTCATAGCAATGTGTGAGATATTACTGATGGCGAATGCCACCTCTATCCAACAGTCAAAAAACAGTCTGCATTTCAAAGACTAATTCATTGCCTGAAGTGTTTTGACTTTCAATGCAATAGCACACTAAGTATTATTACATCCATTCCAGAGAATATTGAGCTACTTAAATTTCTTTCCATGTTGGAATAATACTCCAAATCAGTGAACAAGCTACAACTTGTTCCCCTGTCCATTTCGGGATGGTCATAGTTTCCATATAACAAGGGTGCATAAACAGCACACCTCAGCCTTTACTCTCAAATTGGCTGCTGTGCTCCCTACATGAAGGGAGATGGTAGCGTAGTGGTAATGTCACTGGACTAGTAATCCAGAGGCCCAGATTAATGCTCTGGTAACACTGATTCAAATCCCATCACAGAGAACTAATGATGAAATAATTGAAACTGTAATTGTTGTAAAAGCCCATGTGGTTCACTAGTGTCCTTTAGAGAAGGAAATCTGCCAACCTTACCTGGTCTGGCCTACATGTGACTCCAAACCCACAGCATTGTGGTTGACTTTTAACTGCCCCCTGAAATGGCTGAGCAAACCACTTAGCTCAATTGGAGATGGGCAACAAATGTTGGCTTTGTCAGTGACACCCACATTCATGAAAGAATAAATATTAAAAAATTACAATAGAGAATACACTTCCAGAAAAAGGTACCTTTACTTGGCTGTAAAGAACTTTGGTATGTCCTCAGATTGTGAAAGGCACTATATAAATGCAAGTCTTTCTTTCATATTTTCCTTGTTCTATTTTTCTGTATCTTACCTTCTGTGCCTTACCTTCTCACTAAAGGAGCCCTCCAAGATAAGGTTGTATGGTGGCTTTGAAAGTGATATCATAAATTATAAGTTAAATCCTTCATCAGGCAGTTAGGTGGGGATTCTGAACCTGAACCCTACAACTCCATGAAGCAGTGTATTAAGCTACAGTATGCTGTCTAACTCCGTGCATCTCAAATGAAGGGTACAATTCATTGAAGGAACATCATATAGTACAGCTAGAAAATCTCTGAAAGTTGAGCCTGTGCAATCCCTTGTCCTCTGAATCTTCTACATGTCCATGCTAATCTTTGTTTTCTGTTGGAAGTTGTCTCTCTTCTGCCCCCCACACCAATTCCCATCCCCAGCATCCTGGATTCATGTTTCAAGCATACAAAATTGACAGGCAGGAAATGACCAACTAAGTCCATCAACTTCTCCGCACTGTGATGGCTAGACACTTCTTACCTGCCCCGCAGCCATGTAATCTGGGAAAATTGATGTGTGGTACTCGTTATGTTTTGCATTATCTGACTATTCTTTCCATTGTTGCAACTAATCACCATGCCATCGGGATTAGCTGATCAACTGCCAGAAACAACAGCTCGTGTCAAATACTGCAGACACTCTCGTTCTCTAGCTGGCTGACTGGAAAATTGATGAATTTAAAAATTGAAAAGATGCTGTCTTTTATCTGTTGTTATGAATGTTTTGTCTTCCAATTCATTGAAGCCTTTGGTTTCACCTTTTCACTCTTTTCATTAAGTTCCTGTTTCTTTGATTTTTTTTTGCCTCTTCCTCTAAAATCACACCTCTGTTCAATGTGTAATTGATCACCAAATGTCTAAAAGAAATAGACCTCGTTCTCCAGTTCAAATATTAGCCTGTGCAGGGGTGAGTGGAGTACATTTCCTCCCCTTACTAATTGTAATGACATAAATATATTCTTTATGCATGCAATTTACAGTTTTATTGCAGCTATCAAATGAAGCAAGTGTTCCCATATGAATGTGCACAGTGCACCAGCAATGCACAATTGACAACACTGACACAACCTTGAATGACCATATCACAAAAAGGTCTATTAGATGTACTTTGCTGTCTGACTCCTTTACATTTGGCAAATGGGTCTTTTTCAACAATTGTTTTTCACTCTGACATAGAGAGCAATTGAAACAGAGTTCTTAACAATAAAATACATTTACGTAGCATGGTAAAATGTCCCAGGGCGCTTCAAGCATTATCAAGAAAGGTTTGGCACCAAGTCATGTAAGGAGATATTAAGGCAGATGACCAAAAGCTTGGTAATAGAGGTAGGATTTAAGGATCATGTTAAAGGAGGAGAGAGGCTTTGGGAGGAATTCAAGTTTCGGGCCTAGACAGCTGAAGACGCAGCTGCCAGTGATGGAAGATGAAAATCAGGGAGGCACAAGAGGTTGGGTGGAGGAGTTTGGAGGTTATAGGGCTAGAGGTGGTTAAGTGAGACTTAAAAGGATGCAAATTTTAAAATCAGAGAATTCACTCTCTCCATAATCCAGTGGAATAGCAAAAGAGGTTGGTGAGTTTATCCATGTAAAACACTATCCTCCCAGTTCTGTCTAGGGTAAACTTTGCAACTTGGAAATTATTAGAGCAGCAAATGATGAACTTACACCAAGACTGCAATCATATCCTTGATGCTTTGCCTTTTTATATAGGGTTAATTGCTCCACTCATTGCCAAAGCACACAGCTTTTGATTTGATAGCCATCCATGGTTGTGCAGAAGTAATTCATCACCTTGTTGCTCTGCAGGGCTTTAAACAGTAAATTTGACTGCTCCAAAAGCAGTTGAGAAACTTCTGTCGGAGTGATAACTAGCCACCTAAGGCAGGATGAGATTCTTTTGGCTGAAGAGCACGTAAAAGGTGGGTTGGCCTTAAATTTAAAATGATCAGCAATAGTATCATTTTTATTTGGGAGCCAGTGATTTGGAGTTTGATACTGGAGAGTGAAAATAGCGTACTTGGGTAGTGCTAAAAAGAAAAACGGGGTGGATTCTGAAGTTAAAACAGGCTACCGTAAATACAAACCAGGCTTGGAAAAGAGCGGGGTGTAACAGGATGGAAAAACTTCATCTGGTTCAGCTTTTTACTTAACTTCACATATATCATATAAATTGTAAACTCCATTCAGAAAAAATATATTATTTTTATTGTACATAATGCAAAACATATTTAATTATTGTGAGTTGTATTTGAATTGCAAGATCAGGTTTTGACAGAAGAGGCTTTACTTCATTAACTATTCTGAAGAACAACTCTTGAAGGCACAGGTTCCGAGAAATATATTTCTGAGGTAACTGTCTGCAGGCAGCTCTGTAACTGTTAGATTTGTGAGAAGTCATATATGGCATCACTTCTGATCTGGTTAGGGCTTAGGTAGACGGCAACAAACATCTTCCATGATCCTTGGAGCATCAGATTTCATTTAAAGAAATCTGTTCTCCACATCTTCAGGCTCATCCAGCAACAAGCAAACTCACCCATTATTTTCTGTGCTCTTGGAGCATCTTCTCCTCAGCACTCTGCCATGCAATGCATCTTGCACACTCTGAGGGAAGCAATAGTTTCCAACAATGAGGCATTATGATCTAAAATTGATTGAGTCTGTGGGACAGCTCCCAATTTTGGCACAAACCCTCAGTTATTAGTGAGGAAGACTTTGCAGGGTCAACTGTGCAAGGTGTGCCTTTGTCATGTCCAAATTGTTTCAAAGATATTCTCAAAGCATCCATCAAAATCTGCTCTATTAACGCCAACACATGGGAAGCAGATGCCCAATCGCAACCAAAATGGTAATCCATCATCAAAAATGATGTCAAGACCTTCCCATGAACAAGAGCAGCCACGGAGAGAGAGAGTAAGAGAGGGCAGCTGCTCAAGCCAACAATCTGCCACAATCTCTATCAGCTGACGACCAATGTCCTCACCAGCGGAGAGCCCGTAAGGCTAAGATAGGGCTAATAAGTTATCTGTGAAATCACAGCCAACATTGATGTCTCACTTAAATGGAACTCTCCACAAGGAAAATTATCCTCAACACGATATCATGATGACTCCATGGTGCAATGCATTTGTGCTGGGCAACTTTGTGTGCTTTTTTTCATTCATTCATAGAATGTGAGCTTCGCTTGCTGGGCCAGCATTTATTGCCCATCCCTAGTTGCCCTTGGGAAAGTGGTGGTGAGCTGCCTTCTTGAACTGCTGCAGTCCATGTGGTGTAGGTGCACCTACAGTGCTGTTAGGAAGGGAGTTCCAGGATTTTAACCCAGTAACAGTGAAGGAAAGGCGATATATTTCCAAGTCAGGATGGTGAGTGGCTTGGAGAGGAACCTCCAGGTGGTGGTGTTCCCATCTATCTGCTGCCCTTGTCCTTCAAGATTGTAGTGGTCGTGTGTTTGGTAGATGTTGCCTAAGGAGCCATGGTGAATTCCTGCAGTGCATCTTGAAGATGATACATACTGCTGCTACTGTGCATCGGTGGTGGAGGGAGTGAATGTTTGTGGATGTGGTGCCAATGAAGCGAGCTGCTTTGACCTGGATGGTGTCAAGCTTCCTGAGTTTTGTATGAGCTGCACTCATCCAGGCAAGTGGGGAGTATTCCGGGGCCACTCAATTCCTGACCTCATTAGAGCCCTGGTTCAAACATGCGCAAAAGAGCTGAACTCCCGAGGTGAGGTGAGAGTGACTGCCCTTTACATCAAGGCTGCATTTGACAGAGTGTGGCATCAAGGAGCCCTAGCAAAACTGGAGTCAATGGGAATCGGGGGGAAAACTCTCCACTGGTTAGAGTCATACCTAGCGCAAAAGAAGATGGTTGTGGTTATTGGAGGTCAGGCATCTCAGCTCCAGGACATCACTGCAGAAGTTCCTCAAGGTAGTGTCCCCGGCCCAACCATCTTCAGCTGCTTCATCAATGACCATCCTTCCGTCATGAGGTCAGAAGTGGGGATGGTCGCTGATGATTGCACAATGTTCACCATTCACGACTCCTCAGATACTGAAGCAGTCCATGTCCAAATGCAGCAAGATCTGGACAATATCCAGGCTTGGGCTGACAAGTGGCAAGTAACATACACGCCACACAAGTGTCAGGTAATGACCATCTCCAACAAGAGAGAATCCAACCATTGTCCTTTGATGTTCAATGGCATTATCATCACTGAATCCCCCACCATCAACATCCTGGGGGTTACCATTGACCAGAAACTGAACTGGACTAGCCATATAAATACTGTGGCTACAAGAGCAGGTCAGAGGCTAGGAAGCGTGCGATGAGTAACCCACCTCCTGACTCCCCAAGGCCTGTCCTCCATCTACAAGGCACAAGTCAGGAGCGTGATGGAATACTCTCCACTTACCTGGATAAGTGCAGCTCCCACAACACTCAAGAAGCTTGACACTGACCAGGACAAAACAGTCCACTTGATTGGCACCACATACACAAACATTTGCTCCCTGCACCACCGACACACAGCAGCAGAAGTGTGTACCATCTACAAGATGCATTGCAGGCATTCACCAAGGCTCCTTTGACAGCACCTTCCAAACCCATGACCTCTACCATCTAGAAGGACAAGGACAGCAGATAGATGGGAACACCACCACCTGGAAGTTCCCCTCCAAGTCACCCGCCATCCTGACTTGGAAATATATTGCCGTTCCTTCACTGTTGCTGGGTCAAAATCCTGGAACTCCGTTCCTAACAGCACTGTGGGTATACCCACACCACATGGACTGCAGCGGTTCAAGAAGGCAGCTCACCACCACTTTCCCGAGGGCAATTAGGGATAAGCAATAAATGCTGGCCCAGCCAGCGACACCCACATCCCATGAACGAATAAAAAAAAATCCAAGTTGTGCTGTACCAGCTTGGGCTCCTGCTTGCCCTTGCTCCTTCAGTGCTCTCTCCAAACTACCCCTGTGCTCCTGCTAGACAAACTCTGCAGTGAGAAGCAGGCACACCCTTCTCACTGTTGTCTGTAAGTATCTGTTTTCTTAAAAGCATTATTGAGACAGCCTTTACATGCAGCACTATTATGAGCATTATATTGTATTATAATTTAGGGGCGGGAGTCCATGAAACCAAATACACTGGTTTAGACATCTGACATTGCTCAGAAACTTGAACCACCACAGATGCTAGCACACCTAATTCCAGTAACATCTGGTTGCAATGCATCAATATTAACACATAACTACAGTTACAATCCTGTGACAATCCAGACAATTGTTTTGCCTTGGGCTAATCTTTCAAATGCCGCACTGATGTCGGGGGAGGTGGAGCCGTGCTTGAAACTGATGCAAAAATTAATTGTTGATTTTCAGATTTCCAAAAGCATGAGGCTTGAGTCTCAACAGTTTTTATTTAATTGTGCTCTGCTGTCAAGCCACAGTCACAGCGGTCAGTGCATTCCCTAATCGTCAACTTTCATACAATTTGAAACCAATTGTTTAAAACCAAACCCACTATAGCAGTAAAATAAAAGCAAAATATTGCAGATGCTGGAGATCTGAATTGAAAACAAAGTGATAGAAACACTCAGCATGTTTGGCAGCTTCTGTGGAGAGAGAAACAGAGTTAACGTTTCAAGTCCAAAATGCCTCTTCTTCAGAACTGGTATGTTCCCCTCAGTCAACACCTCTTTGTCCTTTTGTATGTGACATCTTTTGGCAATCTCCACCTATCACTGGCCCTCTATCCAGCTCTACCTGTCCCACCCCACCCCCCTTAAACCAGCTTATATTTCACCTCTTTTCTATTTTTCCTTAGTTATGATGATGAGTCATTTGGACTCGAAACGTTAACTGTATCTCTCTCCGCAGATGCTGTCAGACCTGCTGAGTTTTTCCAGGTATCTTTGTTTATGTTCCCCTCAAGGTTGGCATGTTGTATCTATGGCTGATGTGCACCAACTTGAATTATATTTTTTTAACAAATGTAACCAGCCTGCTGACAGTTTTTGTACCTATGATGCAGCTTGTGTTTAGAATTATTTAGTCAGGTTGCAGATGTTTGGCTGTTTTAGCTACTCTGGCTCTGAAATTTAGAAAGTGGAGATATAACACATGTATATTATTTGACCTTTATTGCTCAACAGACATTTTGAAGACTGGCTCTGAAAGTACACTCCTTTACTTTTTGCCAAAAGCTTGAACTATTTTAGTTTAAAATAACTCCAATACAATAGCTAGTCTCGATAATATTGCCTGTGGGAGACATTAGAAAAACGCATTACAAGGAGAAACTAGTTACTGGAAGAGGTAATTTTTTTAAAACTATTATTAAGGGAGTAATAAACTATGCATTAGTATATTAAGAGCTGTGATAAATGGAAGACAGCCCTGTGGAATCTATGTTTACCAAAGCACTGCTAGTTTTTGCTGCACTTGAGACATGTTGATGATTCTGCTTTGGCTATTGGTGAAAGTTCCTAATTAGAAGCGTGTTATATCTGTGTGGGAAAATATAGTGAGAGTCATCAGTTTGGCATCTCTGGATACCACTTACAGAACAGCATTACCTGAAACCTGGTTTTTAACATTGCTGTTGCTGAAAGTAACTTCAAAAAACCTCACTAAGAACAAACCAACAAGCCAACATTCCACATTCTCAGAATGTCCCAAAGCACTTTTACAGCCAGTGAATCACTATAATTGCAGTCATTTGTTACACAGGCAAATGCAGTAGCTAATTTTTGCACAGCAAGGTACCACAAACAGTATTGAGACCAGTTAATCTGTTTCTTGTTGTTGACAATTGAAGATACCTTGGACCTGACAGGTGGCCTGGATTATGCACTTAAATTCTGGACTGGGGCTATGATTTTACTCATGAGTGCTCCAAGATGAGTGATACTACATATATAGATTACATGTATATCTATTTAGCACACCACAGGAAATAAATTAGTGATCCTCCATGGTGTTGCTCATGTTAAGTCTCTTGTAGCCTAGTTTCACCCTTCAACTTTTATATTACGCACTATCATAAAGCTGTGTACATTGCAAGGACACTACACTCACTGGTCAAATCAACAATAACAACTTGTATTTCTAAAGTGCATTTAACATAGTAAAATGGTCCAAGGCTCTTCACAAGGCATAAAAGAAAATTTGGCACTGATTCACTAATGTCCTTTAGCAAAGGAAATTGCTACCCTTACTCAGCCAGACCAATATGTGGCTCTCAGCAATGTGGCTGACTCTTAACTGTCATCTGAACTGGTCTAGCAAGTGTCACAGTTGTTTTCAAGCAGATGGTTCACCACCGCCTTGTCAAGGACAATTAGGGATGGGCAATAAATGCTGGCCTTGCCAGCGACACCCATGTGAATTTTAAAAAGGGAAGCGAGTGAGAAAGATCATTGCTCCATCATAGCTCATCCATTCAGACTATGGTTACCCACTACACCGTGTGACCTTGCTGTGCTTGAATTCCCTGCATTGCAGCAGTGACTACGCTTCTAACATTGTTGACAGTAAACCACTTTGGGGCATCCTGAGGTAGTGAAAGGCATGATAGAAATGGGAGCCTTTCTTTTTAAGTAATAAGGCTTTCTACTCCACTGATTCCATTCCACGTATTAATTACCCTGGGTGAAGAAAAATTTTTGTTTGAACTTGTCTCTTTTTCGTGTCTCAATTTACTTCAGAGTGATCTTTTGGGTCGTTTTTGTTTTTGAGGCACCTGATTCATAGTTGAAAAAGCCCACATTTTTTCCTGTCCTTCCTCTTAAATCAGACCTCTGATATTAGGATCATATTTGTGACTCTTCGGTGCACTGCTTCCATTGTTTGAATGCCTTCCTCGTGTCTCTGACCAGAATTGGAGACCCTGCTCGAGGTATGGTCTGACCAGAGTTCTGCAAGAGTTTGCTTACTGCTTCCTCTGACTTGTAGACTTGTAGTTCTGTATTGCTTTCATCTTGGAGTTGCAATTGCATATTTTTGGAATGGACTGCCTCTTTATTTTCTGCTGAATATGTGATCTATTGAGAATGATATGAATGGTGGTTTTTTTTTGCCTTTTTGTGATATTTCTGGTACCATTCCATAATCTACAGCAAAGCTTTGTAACAGGGCATTAGAGGGGATTTCAGGTGAAAAACAGTCTGTAAATAAATGCCCCTGTGCATGGCTGCCTTTTGATTGCATTTGGAGAAAATCCAATGTTTGAGCACTTTGCAGTGAGAAAATAATAAATCTTCCTGTTTGCATTTACAGCTACGATACCAGCATGCCCTAACCACACCAGATCTCCGGCAGACGCTGCCTAACCTGAAAAGCTTCATGGAACAAGGGTTAATGGTGAGGTGGTAGGTATCCAGTCCTTGCAATTAAGTCTTGTTGAGAGTGGATCAGGTTTAAGATGTTAGTATTAGAATCAACTTGGGACATTAAAATCAAAATCTCTGGGTCAAGAGGGCAGAATTATTGTAGAATCAGTAAATGGTCAATGTGCCCAATAAACATGTCCTTTTTGGTTAACAGATCAAGCTCACCTTTTTACCCTTGATTCCTCCTCTCTTCACACAGGCACATTGTCTCTTTATGCTGGCTGTATCAGTTGTTGTCACTGGTAATATATTCAGTGATTGTTAGCCTTTTGGTGAAAAGGTCTACATCTCACTTAATACTTTATCATTGTGAGCAGATTCCTGCAGCAGTTTTATCCATTTTCCTCCATAATCTTGGAAAATTTCCATTGGGCTACTTTAAAATCACTTTATTAAAGAGGCAAGGTGAGAGTGACTGTCCTTGACATCAAGGAGCCCTAGCAAAACTGGATTCAATGGGAATCGGGAGGAAAAGTCTCCACTTGTTGGAGTCATACCTAGCACAAAGGAAGTTGGTTGTAGTTGTTGGAGGTCAGTCACCTCAGCTCCAGGACATCACTGCAGGAGTTCCTCTGGGTAGTGTCCTTGGCCCAACCATCTTCAGCTGCTCCATCAGTGACCTTCCTTCCATCATAAGGTCAGAAGTGGGGTTGTTTGCTGGTGATTGCACAATGTTCAGCACCATTCGCAACTCCTCAGATACAGCATCCTCCAAATGCAGTATTCAGGCTTGCGCTGACAAGAGCCCAAGTAACATTTGCGCCACACAAGTGACCATCTCCAGCAAGAGAGAATCTAACCGTTGCCCCTTGACGTTCAATGGCATTACCATCATTGAATTGCCCACTATCAACATCCTGGGGGTTACCATTCACCAGAAACTGAACTGGATTAGCCATATAAGTACTGTGGCTACAAAAGCAGGTCAGAGGCTAGGAATTCTAGGGCGAGTAACTCACCATCTAACTCCCTAAAGCCTGTCCACCATCTACAAGGCACGAGCCAGGAGTGTGATGCAATACTCTCCCTTTGCCTGGACAAGTGCAGCTGCAAAAACACTCAAGAAGCTTGACACCATCCAGGACAAAGCAGCCCATTTGATTGGCACCCCATCCACAAACATTCATTCCACCACTGACACACAGTAGCAGCAGTGTGTACCATTTACAAGATGCACTGCATAAACTCACTAAGGCCCCATAGACAGCACCTTCCAAACACACAACTACTACCATCTAGAAGGACAAGGGCAGCAAATGCATGGGAACACCACCAACTGGAAGTTCCCCTCTAAGCCACACACCATCCTGACTTGGAAATATATCGCCGTTCCTTCACTGTCGCTGTGTCAAAATCCTGGAACCCCCTCCCTGATAGCACTGTGGGTGTACCTACACCACATGGATTCCAGTGGTTCAGGAAGGCAGCTCACCTCAAGGCAGTTAGGGGCGGGCAATAAATGCTGACCTAGCCAGCAAAGCCCACATCCCTTGAATGAAAAAAAAACTTGGAAATACTTTTGTTGTTCACCTCTGTACCCTTCCGTTTTGCATGAGCCCATTTATATCATTCAATTCAGTGAGCTCCCGATATAAATTATTGCACAGCTCTTTGCATAGAAAAGCTCTGCTTGAAAATACCTCCCTTGATCATAATTTGTTTCTCCTGATAATAGCATAGATGTATTTAAGGGGAAGCTTGGTAAGTACATGAGGGAAAAAGGGACTCGAAGATATGTTTTTGGGGTGAGATGAAATAAGGTGAGAGAGCACTCCTTTGGAACAAAAACTGGCATGAACCTGTTCGACCAAATGGTCTGTTTCTCTGTTGTGAAAATCTCTGCAATTTTAACTCTTTGTCAACGTTTTGCCTTGTCCAGTTGTCTTTTCCCATCACACGAAGCAGTTACTTCTTTTGTGTAAGTGCAGAGCTTCACGAAGCCCCTCTTGATATGCATGTTGAGGCTCATTGCTGGGTCATGTCCGCAGGCAGCTGAAGTGCCAATATTCAGGGAAGCTGTGCTGTCCTTTCTGTCAGCTCCCCATCCACCCTAACTCTTTGTGACGGTTCCACAATTTTCCAACTCTTCCTGTAGCAGTTACAGGGCTCACCTCTGCTCTGTCATGTCTTGTACTGGAGCAACGAACTGAATGACCTTTTCTTGTGCTTCACTTTCTCGTGTCCAAACTGCTGTCAACTCCTTTGAGAGTTGAATGGAATGCGTTAATCGTTTACTAATAAAATAGGGTATTACAGAGTGTGCTTTTATACAGAGCACATTATTACGTGCACAATACATCATTCTCTTAATGTTTCCTCAACTGTGTAAGTTGTGTTCTGTCAATATTTGTTTAAATAAGTAGGGGGGCTGCCAGTTGCAGGGTTGAAAAATGTGTATCTGAATGTCAGAAAACATTGCATTGATACAGCGCTTTATCACATTTCTCAAACATCTCAAAAGCACTTCACATACAGTGACTTACTTTGAAGTGCAAGAGAGTGTTCAGTAGGTAAATATAGTAGCTACTTTGCGCACAGCAAGATCCCATTAAGACCAGGGATAAATGACCAGTACAGTACTGAAGAAGCTTCCTGTTGAATTTTATAAGAAGAAAAGATTGCTGTAAAAGGCCATTCTCTTAAAGTCTCCTCTACTATTGCATCTTATCCTCACTGACAGGAGTTTTTGTTAGTTTTCCTGTTTTTTAGGTGAAGGTTATCCTAAAATTTTGTTTCTGTTTTCTGTGACTAAGTACGAAACCTGAAACCTGCTGTCTGGCAGCAGTGTTTATTATTACTACTTAGTTGAAACAGGGTGTGGCTCAATTAATTTTACATACAGTTTTTCTTTTCTCCCCACCCCTCCCAAAAGGTGGTAGGTCTTGTTTTCTAGTCTGACATCTTGGCTGAGGTTGAGAATTTCTATGGAAAAATTGGCTCAATCCTACACTACCATTTTGTGGTAATAGCCCCTTGTGCTCTAACTCATTAACAAGTTACCTTACCTGGGGTTTCTCTGTATATTACCTAAAGAGCCATTGTAATCATGCTGGAAAGCCAAGATATTGCCTTTAAGATTTGATTCCAGTTTAAAGACTTTGTTGCATAAGATTGGTGTTTAATGCCCCGAGTCTTTACTTAAATAACAGTGGTGGGGTTCAGCGAAGAGTTGGTCTATGTTGTTTAATTACGTGTGTTAAATCGGCTTCCACCATAAATTGCAATGTGAAGATGTGTGCACTTATCTTAAAAGCTTATTTAGCATTATGTGTACCAATATGCTATGAGGAAATATAAAATATGAAACCTCATATATTTTATTGCACCAACAGTGCTTCTTGTGTAATACACTTCATGGTGTTAGCCTTGGCTCAATGGGTAGCACTTACTTCTAGATCAGAAGATTGGAAGTTAAGTCTCATGCCAAATACCTTAGCACAAAATCCAGGCTGACATTCATGATGCAGTACTGAGGGAGTACTGCAGTTTCAGAGGTGCCATATTTCGGATGGGATGTGGAGGCTCCGTCTATTATCTCAGGTGGAGGTAAAAGGTCCTATGGCACTATTTCTGAGAACAGGAGTTTTTCTGGTAACTTGGCCAATATGAATCTTTCCCATTAACATCAAAGCATTCAATGGCACTGCTACCAATGCACCGTGGCTGCAATGTGTACCATCTACAAATGTACTGCTAGAACTCCCCAAGACTCCTTCAACTGTATCTTCCATTGACCTCTAACACCTAGAAAGACAAGGGCAGCAGATACAGGGGAACACCGCCTACAAGTTCCCTTCCAAGTCACACACCATCCTGTCTTGGAACTATATCGCTGTTCCCTCACTATCACTGGATCAAATTCCTGGAACTCCCTTCCTGACAGCACTGTTGGTATACATATACCACACGGACTGCAGCAGTTCAAGGCATTATACAATGGGCAATGAATTCTGTCCTTGCTTGCGACCACATCCAATGAACAAATAAAAATAGGTAATCTTGTCATGTATCTCACTGGTGTTTGTGGGGGTTTGCTGTGAATTATTTGGCTGAATGTTGCCTACATTACAAAAGTGAAGACACTTTGTGTGTAATGCACTTGGCAATACCCTAAAGTCATTAAAGGCTCCATATATAATTTTTTTCTTTATATTTGATCACTTTTGATTACTTTCATTTCCAGTGACCACTTAACCCACCAATATTCCACTCTATTGTTACACGGAATGAAATATTAAAGACACATCTCATGTTTTGACAGGCAAACTGCACAATACAAGTGTGCATGTTGTGAACACCCCACCATTTTGCTTTGTTTATAATGCCTTCGCTGTGGATCTGTAGCCTACTCTTGTTTATGCTAAGTCGTTATTGTACTCAAAAGAAATTTAAATTATTTATTAGTTTGAATTATGGAAATTTAATACAACAGTATAGAAAGTAATAAACAAAAAATGCTGGCAAAACTCAGCAGATTAGGCAGCATCTTTGGAGAGAATCAGAGTTAATGTTTCGGGCCAAGTTACCTCTCATCAGGACGTAGAAGGTAATACTTGCACAATTTCACTTCAAATTACAATAGTCCAAATTAGGCAACTTGAAAGTAAAATGTATAGGCAAGCTAACTTTTTTTTAAACTCGTGTGCAAATGCTGTGAAATATTTTGTTATTCAGTAACATTGAATCTATTTAAAATGAGAATGATATATCTTCATCTGATTCTGGTTAACTTTTGTGATTTACAGGAAGATATTTGATCAGTTAGAACCATTGATTTTGGTGTGCCTGATCTCAGAGGTTTATATATATAATATATATATATTATATATATATTTTAAAAACATAGTTTTTGTCTCATAATTTTAAAGTTATGTAGACCACTGAACAAGAAACTAAAAAAACACAATTTCTGTCAAAACCCTTTGCCAAAGGTTGTGACAAAAAAATACTACCAAATGCTCAGTTTGAATAAGATCATCTTAGCTGACATGGTTCGGATGTGTCTGCATGGAGATCTTGCTCTGGATTAAATATATCTCTTGGAGGAAAAAAAATTGCCGAGTATGTAAAATTTTGATTTGAAACCACAGCGTCCTTGGGCATTGCGCAAAACATGTTTGAAGGTCCTAGGGTGAAAAGACTGATAGAGTAGCATGGGAAAGATTCAGTTCATAATCTGAACCCTGCCAATTGGGCAAACAATCAGTTCCAGATCGACTGATCAGCCAATTTTGCCTGAGATGCCAACACTCAAGTCACAAAGTGAGCATTAGAGTGTACCTCAACCATCCATTCCTGCCCAATAACACATGTGGCTAAACTGCGCCAAGATATCAGAGGGGTTTGCCAAGTGCTTCCCAATCTTTTCAGAAAAGATTAATTTGGAGAAGAGGGCAAACGTGTATCGAAAATGAATTCTGAACTCCATCCATTTGTATAAGTCATAAATACTGCCTGGGAGTAGGTTTCAGGTTTCCTACTCAAGCTGTAGAGACAGCCAAATGACATTAATGTTATCTTACTGTTTCTCCATGCCTTTATCTGTATTTCCCTCTCTGCAATCTGCCTGTCTGTGGGATTTCTGCCTTTCTCCTCTTGCTGGGCAGTGATTGTGTATGTTAATATAGCACATACCCTTTCTGTCCATGTCGGTGTTTATTGCCCACTCAAGTCTTCTCCCATCTTTTCTCATCCAAATCTAATTTCGTAACCATCTATTCCCTTCTCCCTCAAATGCTTGCCTAAGTGAGGCACTGCAATGGAGGTGGATGTCATCCCAGAATTCACAAGATAGCAAAAACGCTTTATTACAAGTTTGAAGTTCGAATTAAAACTTTGAACTTTTAATTAAGACCTGTCACGACCATCTGGGATAGCCATGCATTGAAAAATGTCTGTTGCTGGAGTGCAAGAAAGCATCTAATTGGGAAAGAGTCTACTGTTCTTTCTCTAATGCTGTTACAAGACAATGGTGTAATAAGGTTAGCTACCTTTGAATAGCCCAACTATTGTTTTAACAGTGTGCTTATATATGGGTAGAAATGGCTTTGTATCCAAAATTCAGCTTTCCTTATCCTAACTCACACAAAAGTTATATTTAAATATCATCCCTGTGCTCCCCAGTCTGCTAACAGCTCGATTTTAAAATTCTCATCCATGCATTCAAAACCCTCCATAGCCTCGACACCTCCAGCCCAGAATCCTACAAAACCTCTGCGCTTCTTTTATTTCTTGCCTCTTGCACATCCCCAATTTTCATTGCTTCACCATTGGCGGTGATGCCTTCAGCTGCCTGAGCACTCAGCTCTGGAAATTCCTGTCTAAATTTCTCTGCCCTTCTATCTTCCTTCTAAAACACTTCTTAAAATCTGTCTCTTTGACAAAGCTTAGTTTAATATCATCTCCTGTGGCTTATGTAAAACTTTGCTCCTGTGAAGTGCCTTAGGATGTTTTAGTATGTTAAAGGTGCTCGATAAATGCAAGTTGTTGTTGTGTTAGTATGGAGAAACTATTTCCTATAATTTTATGCATTCCAAGTTAATTGATTTCTTTTTTTCTTTCTTATGAAGTGATCGGCCTCTATCCACTGCCATTCCTGTGCCTCGAAGGCGAACAACTACCACATCTGCAGGTTCAGATATGCTGTTTCACAGCAGAGCCATCGTTTCTCCAGAAAGGGCTTGGAGGAAGTCACATGGGAGCTCTGAAGAAGATCTGCCCCCGAGCTACAATGCAGCAATGACTCATGCTATAACCCTCGAGGCACAACCAAAAGATGACCATAAAGTGTGTACTACTTCAACGCTAGTAGTTTCAGATGACTCCTTCAAAGCTGGAGACCAGGAAAAGGATGTGTGCGATGGCTTTAAGAATGGAGTTCACAGTAATGAAAATGGCATTGTTTATGAAGCGGCCCAGGCACAAGAGGTTATCACTGAGCTGTCATCTGAGGTGAATGGAATGACTTTGCCAAACGCACATGCAAGCAGCACTAGTAGCCCCCCTTCAGGTGATTTAAGCCACCCCATGGGTGGTGGCACCTTCTGCTCCGTTGAGCGGGCCGAGGAGATCATAGGAATGGAAGCCACGGGCTTCAGCTCGGAAGAGCAACTGGAAGGATTCTGCATTCCCATTGATCATGCTGTGGCAGTGGAGAGCGATGCCCAAGTTCTGGCTGAACTCGACGCCGAAGGATTTGAGGAGTTCTCCAGGAGGATCTGTGCACTGAACGAGAACATCTCGAGTTTCCGTCGGCATCGCAAAGGGTCAGAAAAGTGAGACGCACTGTTGGTTATAGAGATACCAAGGCAGAACAGAGATCTGGACTGGAATAGAAGACCAAATTGCACTTCTTTTTGAGATGATTTGTAGCGATGAAATTATGGGCATTGTTGCTAGTCTCATGGTGAGATGGGGAAAAAACAGTTAGGGATCAAAACATGAAACAGTGCAGATGCTGGGCTTTCAGACTGAGATCCTGGTAAGAGATGAGGGTGGAGCAAATGTACCTAGATCATGGCTTTGCAGATTGACTTCATGCCATCCATGGCTGCATGTTTGCATCAACCAGCCAACATATGCCACCAGAATTGTTAGCTGCCCACCCTTCCCAATCAAATGGAATCAGTCAATTCCCAATAACTGCAGAATTTGATTCCCTCCTTGGAGGGGTGAAGAGCAGGGAGCAAATCCCCATTACTGAAACAGATTATGACCTCCCATGTTTGCCAAACAGAGTATGTGCAATGACATTATAGAATAGAGTTGCTTTGAAATGATATGAAGTTTCTGAATCCCTCAAGTCTTCCCTTTAAGTTGGAAGCTTGTTGGATTCTTTTGGTTAGGCTCCCCGGAATAATCAGACAGTTCAGATAAGTAAGATGTTTAAGCTTTGCTACTGAAATAGATTTAAAGTATTTGGGGAGGAAAAAAGTTGGAAGTACTGTAAGTTAGAATCAGTAATTTGGCGGAAACCATTTTGCTGAGAGCAACAGGGTTTCTACTGAGCAGCTCAAAGCATCAAGTGAATATAGTTTGAATTTAAGTTACCATATAATGCCTACCTATGTATGCTATTTTTTGACTACACATTGTGCAGGCTCAGGTATTGTTTAGCTGTTTGATTTTAGTCTGAACCTCTCCCCTTCACAGCCCCAGATCTGCCTATAAATTGAATACAGGGAAAATGCTCTCGAATGATCACTTAGAGGCTGAAAGTGAATGATCTTCATGAAAGTGAATGAAGTTGGTCATTCGCGAACTTAATCTGATGTGAGGCTCCTATTCATTTCCTTCCCCCTCCCTCACTTCCAAAAAATGTAAGTTTCTTTCAAATTTAATCTCTGAAATATTGTGTCTGAAAGAACCAGTGTTTTGAAATGCGGACACTTAAATTTTGGTGCAGCAGCTTTAGGAAATGGTTCTGCTTCTGTAGCTTATAGGTGCACTGTCTCCAGCACTCCTGCTTACATGTGTTGCACAGGTGGTCTTGAATTCAGTATTGCTGCCTACCTGTGTTGGACCTAATCAAAGAGTACCACCTACCAGTATAGATAAAAAGCATTCATTTTTTTTTGGCACTCTTCATTTTTTTAATTATAATTAATTATAAAAAATATTATTTATATTGTCCAGTTGGATTTGATCTGCACAGTATGCAGTAGCAGCTGGGGATATGTTACACTGGATTAAGCCTGCTAAGATAGCAAGGACATGTTTCATTCAAGATTAATGGTTCCTGTTATTTTCATACAAAGAATTTGATCAATCTAAGTTCTTTTTCCTTCCTCTCTCTCACTTTTCATTCAAAAAAAATCACTGAAGATGCAGAGGATAAGTGAACTAAATATTTTGAGACCAAAAGGTTTGACATGGTGTGGAGAATTAAACTAATAATTGCATCCAAGTATTAACTAGTTGCGCAATCTGTGAATTGTAAACTTCTTCCCCACTGCTTTCTAGCAGTGGTGTTCTGATACAGCCCAGAGGACAATGTGTACGTACTTCTGTTCCCCCCCTCCAACCACAGCCTTTGGGAGCCTAGCTGCGGGATGTGCTCCAGGCCAATTGTGGCCTGCCCCTTGCAGGAGTTGGGGAATCAGTTGGAATCGGTGCTTCCTACTCTGGCTTCCGTACAGCAGGTCAGAGAACCATCTTAAAATAAAACAACATGGTTCTGTGGGAGGGTGGAGAGCTGGTTTTTTTTTGTGGGCAACTATCCTGACTCCTCTTGACGACCACCCACAGGTAGAGAAACTGAAATGGCACACACAGGACCCTTTGTCCATAGTGCAGCATTGTGAAGAGTGGTCATTCAGTGGAGCATTGATTTACAGTTGTGGACATTTGTCAAAAAAATGGGTAAACGCTGCTTTAAAGATACTGGCATTATGAATGCAGCACTTATGTTTGACTAGTACTATAATAATGTATTGTTCTATCATCATGATGCCCATATGGTTCTAATCTAAATATGCCCTGTTATGTTCTCTCTGAAAGTTGTTGGATGAGCATGTGGTTGCTCAAGGTTTCCCCAGAAGTCATTTGTGGTGAAATGTTGCACAGTGCATACTTCCAACCTGACAACACGAACAAATCAGGTGGGAAAGGTTGAAAACATAACTTTTGAGTTAATGGAAAAATGATGTACAAAGGTGCTAACATGTCCCTTATCTTGGGAAAGCCATGACTTCCAATTTCTGACTTACACCATGGATGATTGAGGCCCCCAGATTGTCTGCTAGTTTCCCAGATGATTTAAATCGATAGGAAACTGAATCTTACGTCTGCGGGTTGTACTTCAGTAATCAAGGCCATTTCCTCAGCCGACAATCTCGCGAATTTAAATGGCTTGGCATCTTTCCATAATGGCCAGAGCATATTTGCTTTTTATTTCAAGCAAAGCCGGAGCTCAGAGTGAACTCTTTTTGTTGACTTCATCCAGTCATGTCAATGTTTTTGGCGTGTGAACATATTTTATTTTCATATCTTAAATGCCACACCAGTCTCCTCAATACATGCTTTGACTGATTCGTTGTTGCTTCAGGTCGTCCACTGGGAAAACTAGTGATTAGTAGCTTACGCCAACAACCTCCTTTGGAGGCATTGGATCTCAAACCGGTGTTCAAATGCAGTCCAGACTTCCTGGACCAGAGATTAAATTTGAGCTTGGCTTTGCACACACTAGGAACAATCTACAAACACCTCAATGCTTTTACCAAATGAGGTACAATCACCTGTCTGCAGAAATTTAATGCATCTGATGAAAACACCCCCCTCCCATCGTCCCACAAAGTTTAATACTTTAGACTACAAAACAAATGTAACCAATAACAATGACTTACCCTATCAAATAAGGTAAAAAGTGAACACATTGTTAAGATGGAATATTGTTTTCGGCAATTATAATTAAATCCTATAACCTTGACACTGATATTTCTTGCATCATTCAGATCTGATAGCACTTGTCTGATGACGGTTCAATCACAGGAGTATGTTGCTCATTGCTGGATATATCAGTAAGAAGGTTGTGCATTAATGTGTTGCCAGCATAGTGGGCTTGCATTTTGTCTGAGGATTTGAGGTAACCTTAGTAAAATTCTCAAGTCTTGGTTTTGTGCTTTGTGCCATCTGAACCACTACATCCTATACTGCCTCATTACCCACTCTAGCATCGGGGTTCTCCTCAACTGCTGGCCGTCCAAGTCTGAGATCGTAGCTTTTTTGTCAATTGCAACACATGAAGGTTAGAGACAAAGTGGTTCCATGGGTTGGTGCAGTGTGTGTTCACCTCTGGGTTCAGCTTCTGATCTGACACAATTAGGATAAGGATCTTTCTCCTACTGGTTTTTAGGTCCCAATTGAAAGAAGGTTTGCCCATTGTTGACCAATTCCATAATGGGTGTGGATGCACAGCACAGAAACAACTGACAACTTGCCAAGTGTTGACATGGTTAGTCCAAAGAAGCCATGAGGATACCTGGTGTTGAAACTGGGGAGAGTGACACTGGTGTATTTATGGTTATGGTATATAGTGAAGACACAATCTAGTTTTAACGTAGTTTATAGTGAAATTGAACACATGGCCCAAAACCACCACCAACAAGAGGCACACTGGCATTCAGAAGTGCTCAACAAGGTACAAAGATAGAAAAATAGCAACACCAGCACTTCTACCCTTTTCCCTCACTATCATCATTAAAATCATTTTTAGCTCCATCCTTTATTTTCAGTAAGGTACTGTAAAGAATGAAAGGTATCAGTAAAAGCTATGATTACAACCAAATTGGTAAATTAAAAGGTGAGTAGCGTGTAATATTTAAATGTGCTTTCTTCACCCACTACTCCCCAGATGTGTTGAGATACCAGAGGATAGGAAACCTCATGTCTAGACTGGTGCCTTGCTTGTACCTGTGTATTCTCATTATTTCTCCAGCAGTTTTCTGTTGTCACCTGTGTACTTCTACAGATCGTTATTCCTTTGCATAGCTACAACAGTTAAGCTGCCACTCACTAAGATCATAAATATTATGAGGGTTCTTTTAGACGATCATCATGGGGTCTGATTAATATCACATATCAAAGCTTTATCCCTGATGGGTCGGTTCTCAGCTTTTTGTTTTTGCCCAAGTACATAATGCTTGTCTGTGAACAATGGTGCTTTGAGCTTCCATTCGTATGCAGCAGAAAGACTAGGCTAGAAGGATTTATTCTACACAGTCAAGATTAGTCTGTTTAATCTTATCTCCCTCTGACTTAAATATACCCTGTCTTGCACCTTTCAATATAACTTGCTGCATGACGCAGGTTTTTCAACAATGCCTACAATGTGCCAGTTCAGATCAAAACGGCACGTGACTTATCATACAACAAGAAACAATTACTTTCACTCTTGAGCTTCCACTTAAAGTATGGTATTAATTTTTCAAAATATAAACTTTTTCTGCCACCAAAAGTGGGACGAGGACAAGAAGAGCAATGGGACTTGGTAACTTACAGACAAAGAGCAACATTGGGGAATCAGCTCTTCATAGCTTACATACATATTCTTCACGTAGACTTGAGCGCAAAAATCTAGGCTGGCACTCCCAGTGCCAGTACTGAGAGAACACTGCACTATTGTTGGATTTATTTCCCATTGAATGTCACAAGTTTGCAGTCAGTGCCAACTCTAAAATCTGACCTGCTAGAAGTGTCCTTTAAATGGTTTATACCTTCACTGATTCTAGCTGAGATTTTCTCACCAGCTATACCAGGCCTGCTCTCCCTGAGCTGGCATTTCTAGCGTAGCTCTTGCACAGGATCTCCAACTCGGGTAGGACATATTCCAGGTGATTTCATCAGATGACCTCCAACCACCCAGCTTCTGCGCTTCCATCATTGGTCGCCCAACAGGCCCACCCTTAACGCATCCCTTTCTACAGTCAATCGAAAAGCAAGCATGCCTGATTTGGGTGATTGATGACTGCTGGTTAAACAGCCCTCCTTCCTTGGTCTCTATTTACAATATTTTCATAATTAGAATACAAGAGAGTTCGAAGAAATGGGTAAAATATAAAATTTATTTAATACCTCGATCAGTGTCAACAGGGTTGCTTGTAGCAATATCCTGGAGACTAATCTTGAATTCCAGTTAACCACCCAAGTCTTGCACAGTATAATAGCAGCTATTTTGATGTCTCGATCTATGGGCTGGTGATTAACTTTCCACCCAAAATTACTGAGTTTTCTTTGATCTTATGCAATTATTTCAGTCAAGGCGCCTTAAAATGTTCTTCCTCTGCCCTTCTCATTCTCCAATCCTCTCTGGGCAGATAACTAATGGAGTTTTGGCAAGTTCTTGTTCTCAGAGTGTGAGCATCATTGAGGCAACATAACCAATTCCAGACTTCCCAACCCTTAAAATGGGAACCATACTACCAAAGCTGTCCTTCCTCTTGCTATCACTGTACAAAGAAAGCTTCTAAACATATGCATAAAGCATGTGTATATGCATGTGTGGACTAAATCTTGTCAAGCTGGGGCTCAATTAGGGGTAGACTTCATTCAGTTCATTTTGTACCAGTGCAGACAAGGGGAAGACGCTGAACTGGTCTCAGGTTGGGAGACTGTTGCGGGAACCACAAGTCTGTTTGAGTTGCTTGTACAGGCTGGAGCACACAGCTGCTTGCTCGTCTCTGTACTGCGCAGAAAGAAACATTGCAGAGAGACAGTGTGCAGCCTCGGGTCATATTCTGAAGTGGCAACACACTACTATTGATGCTTGGGGAGTTTGAAACCCTGAGTGGAGATGCCCCACCAGTCATGAATTGATCTGTGCACCCTTTGTAATGATGATGATGTATTAATTGGAATTGTTTGCAAATCTGATGCATCTGGTGCCTGAGGGAAGCAGGAAAAACAATGGAATGAAATACAAAACAAGTCCCAATATTCGTTTGGTGAAGTTTGACCATTCAGTTACCCTGGCATCATTTTTGCCGAAATCCCTGCTGTACAATTTGTAGCTACATGCCCCTTCTCTTAGCCCGCCATCCTCACCCACCCTTCCCTCACTTTCTTTTTAACTTTTTTAATTTCTATTTATTAAAGAAAAAAAATACAGCAGTTTATTTAAAGTTACTCCAACTGCTAGCAGTAAATGGCTGTAATCATTTGCAACTTGTATTCACATACTTGCTAATGATTCGAGTGTCAATGAAAATAATCCTGGTAAGCAAAATGGAATAAAATATTGTTTTACCATATCTTGTGTGACTCCTCAATTATTTTTTTTAAATATCAGTTTCTGGTTGTTGGTATCACCGGCATTTGCTTGCTTTAAGTTGCTTGCCAGGCAGCTTCAAGGGCAATTAAAAGTCAACCACATTGGCTTTTGGAGTTTTTATTTATTCACAGGATGTGGGGCGTCACTGACAAGGCCAGCATTTATTGCCGATCCCTAATTGTCCTCGAGAAGTTGGTGGTGAGCCGCGGTGTTCACTATAAGAGTAGCTTGTTAGGCCATTTCAAAGGGCAATTAAGACTCAACCACTTGCTGCAGGTCTGCAGTCACACATTGGCCAGACCAGGTAAGGATGGCAGATTTTCTTCCCTAAAGGGCATTAGTGAACCAAATGGGTTTTTATGACAATCCAACATTTTCGTGATCAAATTCTTCAACTGGCATAATGGGATTTGAACTTGGTTTGCCCTCACTCATTAGTCCAACCTCTGTTTTCCTAGTTTAATAACATAACCATTATCCCCATTTTATGTTGGATTTTAATGTATTGTATAAGTATTGTACAGTCCTCTCTGAAGATGAATAAATGTTGAACAAGAAGCAGCCATATTTGGTGATGGTGGGTGGAATTTCACGTTCCCGCCTGGGGCAAGGGTGGAAAATTCAGTGAGAGGCCAAGAATCCGATTTCCATCGGTGGGAAATCAGTTTGGAATTTTCCCTTCACCACGTTCGTGATGGGCTGATGGCAGGTCGGGTTTCCGGCTCATAAGAACATAAAAAATAGGGGCAGGAGTAGGCCATTCGGCCCCTCAAACCTGCCCTGCCATTCAATAAGATCATGGCTGATCTGCCCCAGGCTTCATTCCTCTTTTGTGCCAGCTCTGCAAAGCCCCCAGCTTCCTGATATTTTAAAAATCTATGTACCTCCTCTTTTAAACACTTTGTGATCTAGCCTCCACAACTCTGAGGTAGAGAATTCCAGACATTCACTAACCTCTGAGAGAAGAAATTCCTTGGCATCTCAGTTTAAATGAGTGTCCCCTTATTCTGTAACTATGTCGTCTTGTTCGCAATTCCCCCACGAGTGGAAACATCTTCTCAATATCTACCCTGTCAAGCCCCCTCAGAATCTATTGAAGAGTCATGCGGACTCAAAACGTTAACTGTGCTCCTCTCCACAGATGCTGCCAGACCTGCTGAGTTTTTCCAGGTATTTTTGTTTTTGTTTTGGATTTCCAGCATCCGCAGTTTTTTGCTTTTATCCCCTCAGAATCTTGTACATTTCAATAAGATCACCCCTCATTCTTCTAAACTGTAATGAATAAAGGCCTAACCTGTTTAGCCGTTCTTGATAAGTCAACCCCTTCACCCCAGGAATCAGCCTAGTGAATCTCTTTTGAACTGCCTCCAATGCCAGTATACCCTTTCTTAAATATGGGGACCAAACTGTACACAGGACTCCAGGTGCAGCCTCACCAACACCTTGTACAGTTGTAACAAAACTTCCCTATTTTTAAACTCCAACCTAGCAATGCAGGCCAAAATTCCATTTGTCTTAATTACTTGCTTTACCTGCATGCTAACTTTTTGTGTTTCATGCACAAGAACACCCAGATCTCTCTGTGCTGCGCTTTTTTGGAGTCTCCATATAAATAATAGTCTACTTTTGGATTTTTCCTACCAAAGTGTATGACCTCTCACTTTTCTGTATTAAACTCGGCATCTGTCAAGTTTTTGCCTACTCACTCAACCTGTCTATACCCCCTTGCAGATTCTTCATGTCCTCATCGTAACATGCCCTCCCACCTATTTTCGTTTTGTCAGCAAATTTGGATACATTACACTCTGCCCCCTCCTCCAAGTCATTAATATAGATAGTAAATAATTGAGGCCCTGGGACTGATCTTTGTGGCCCTCCACTAGTTACGTCCTTCCAACTTGAAAAAGACCAATTAATCCCAACTCTCTCTTCTGTGTGTTAACCAATCATCAATTTATGTTAATACATTGCCCCCAATACAGTGATCTCTTGTGCAATAACCTTTTATGTGGCACCTTATCAAATGCCTTCTGGAAATCCAAATACACTACATCTACCAGCTTCCCCATTATCAATGCTGCTTGTTATATCCTCAAAGGACTCTAGCAAATTTGTCAAACGTGGTTTCCCTTTCACAAAACCACATTGACTCTGATTGCGTTAAGCTTTTCTAAATGTCCTGCTATTTCTTCCTTAATAATGGGCTCTAGCATTTTCCCAAAGACAGATGTTAGGCTGATTGGCCTATAGTTTCCTGCTTTTTGCCCGTCTCTCTTCTTGAACAGGGGGGCCACATTAGCGGTTTTCCAATCCACTGGGACCTTCCTGGAACCCAGTGAGTTCTGGAAGATTTCAATCAATGCCTCCACTATATCTGCAGCCACTTCCTTTAAAACCCTTGGATGCAGGCCGTTGGGTCCTGGTGACTTGTCTGCCTTTAGTCCCATTACTTTCTCAAATACTTTGTCCCTCATGATAGAGACTGTTGCAAGATCTTTCCTCCCATCAGCCCCTTGCTTCCCTGATATCTTTGGAATGTTTCTAGTGTCCTCCACTGTGAAGACCGATGCAAAGTATTGGTTTAAGTTATGTGCCATTTCCCTGTTCCCTGTTATCAATTCTCCTGTCACACCCTCCGAGGGTCCCACGTTCACTTTAGCTACTCTTTTTATATACCCATAGAAGCTCTTGCTGTTTGTTTTTATATTTCTTGCCAATTTACTTTCATAACTTTTTCCCTCTTTATTAGCTTTTTAGTCATCCACTGTGGGTTCCTAAAAAAATTCCCAATCCTCTGGCCTACCACTAGTTTTTGCCGCTTTGTATGCCTTAGTTTTTGATTGGGTACTCTCCTTGACTGCCTTTGTTAACCACGGTGGCTCATCCTTCTTATTGAGTCATTTTTGACCAGAATAAATTTTTGCTGAGTGTTATGAAATATCTGCTTAAATAGCTGCCATTGCTCATCCACTGACCTTCCCCTTAGTCTAGTTTCCCAGCCGGCTTTAAACAATTCTTCCTTCATCCAATCCTATTCCAGGGAGGGGCAAGGCCTTTGTGCTTAACTGGGATGAGGCACAGGGTGTGGTCATGGTCTTGCTGTTGGTAGCCATGGGCTTGTTTGGCTCGGTTCTGGGCTGCAGATAGGATGGTTAGGGGAGGCACCTTCAGCCAGTAAATGGGGAAAAAGTAATAATGGGGAGGTATTCAAAATTCTCTTGGGGTGGGACAGTGAATACAACCACAAAATGGTGAGGTCTATATGGGGCATGGGGACATCTACAGTGATGGGTTCAGGGAGCAGGGCTGGAATGCCCACTACAATTACAATGGGATCCAGGATCACTGGGGAAGGCTAGAGAGTAACTGGAAGGATCTCTACCTGCATATCGTGGGGTTCCAGGAAGATTGCTGAGACCTGAACACTGATAGGAGCAGGGTCAAAACAAAAATGGTTGCCCAGTTTGAAATTGAAACTGGAAAAGAATCTGCTCTGGAGGGGTCTGAGTCAGTCTGAGAGGAGCCCACAGCTGGACTAAGGGGCCTTTTCAGTGGGCACCCTCAAACTGCTTAGAGTCACAACACTGAAATAGATCCAGAGCAGAGAGAAAAGAGGAAGACTTAGTTGAGAAGGTGCAATTGGAGCCATTGCCCTTTTTTTGCGCTTCAAGAGACTGCAGGAGTCTTTGGCTTCACAATACAGCCGTTCCATTTGAGCTTTAACAGAGAGGTATGTGGGAATGGAAAGTGCAGGCAACTGTTAAGGAAGCACAGCTGCTGCATATCTGCTAGATCGTCAATGAAAGCCTCAAATGTGCTTTCTCCAATTGGCATGGATAACAGACCAAAGGGCATTTGGTCATTGCTGAAGTGCAAGTTAAGCTTAATCAGCATACCAGATTATAGATTGTAGGAGTGCCTTTGGTAGAGTGGCACTTTTCATGAATGTATCCAAACCTCATCCAACCTCAATGGGATTGAGATGTCAAGTATGAGGCTTGGTATCGTGTTCACCTAGACCTGTGAGTGTGTGCCTCAGTTGCAGGGCTGTATCAGAGAAATACTAGTAGTGCAGATGCAGGGCACAACATTGACTTTCTGTTTGCGAGTGGGAGATCTACTATATTTGCCCCGTGTTCATGACTGTGTTGCATATGACACTCCACACGGAGGAGGAGGATTGAATAATGGAGCCTGCACTCAATGCTGCCACCTTGGCAATAATCTGATTGAGGAGGAGGCGAAGGGCCCAGCACTGCTAAGCCCAGCTTCGAGAAGAGGTCCATGGTACAAGGGAGCCCCAGCAAAACCCAGAGGATAAGGAGGTTAGACTCATCCCATGGAGGCGACTTGCACAACTAAGGGTTTATTAGAGAAGACTTTCTTATAGATGAGCAATAGACAATGCCACTCATGTCTGCGCTTGTCAAGAGATGTAGTGGATCATATCTGCCACATTCTTACAGAAGGATGTAACATTCCATGGACTGGGAGGCCCCTGAAGGTCACTGCCACGCTCAATTTTTTTTGCCTACAAATTATAACAGGGATCTATGGGGACCTATGGAGCATCTCTCAGCCCTCAGCACATAATGTATCAAGGAGGTGACAGGTGCCCCCTACAGTAAGGCTCATTATTATGTGAAGTTCACACTCAATGAAGCTAGCCAGGCTGCTAGACTTCTGGGGCTTGTAGATACCTCAGGCTTCCCGAGATTATACGGTACAATTGATTGCACGCATGTGGCTTTGAGAGCTCCACGGCAGCAGCCCCTGATGTTCATTAACAGGAAAGGGTTCCACTCCCTGACCCTTCGGCTGGTGTATGATCATCAGAAGCACATCATGTATGTTTGTGCCAGCTACCCTGGGAGTCCCCATGACTCATACATCCGGAGCCACACCTAGCCACCTCATTTATTCAAAGGGCCTCAGCGATTACAGGGCTGGCTCTGGGGTACCTGCTCAAATGATGGCTCGTGACACCCGTCCGTCGTCCTCAGAGTGCCTCGGAGCAGGTATAATGTAGCGCATAGGTCAAAATGATCCATCATCGAACAGACCATTGGCATTCTCGAGATGTGTTTCTGATGTTTGGACTGCTCAGGTAGGGCTCTGCATTACTCTCCACAGAGTTTTCTATTTTTTTATTCATTCACGGAATGTGGGCATAGCTGGCTGGGCCAACGTTTATTGCCCATCCCTAGTTGCCCTTGAGAAGATGGTAGTGAGCTACCGCCTTGAACTGCTGCAGTCCATGTGGTGTAGGTACACCCACAGTGCTGTTAGGAAGGAAGTTCCAGGATTTTAACCCAGTGACAGTGAAGGAACAGCGATATATTTCCAAGTCAGGATGATGTGTGACTTCGAGGGGAACTTCGAGGTGGTGGTGTTCCCACCTGTCTGCTGCCCTTGTCCTTCTAGGTGGCAGCGGTCATGGGTTTGGAAGGTGCTGTCTAAGGAGCCTTGGTGAATCTCTGCAGTGCATCTTGTAGATGGTACACACTGCTGCTACTGTGCGTCGGTGGTGGAGGGATCGAATGTTTGTAGATGTGGTGCCAATCAAGCAGGCTGCTGTCCTGGATGGTGTCTAGCTTTTTCAGTCTTGTGGGAGCTGCACTCATCCAGGCAATTGGGGAGTATTCTATCACACTCCTGACTTGTGCCTTGTAGATAGTGGACAGGCTTTGGGGAGTCAGGAGGTGAGTTACTTGTTGCACGATTCCTAGCCCCTGACCTGCTCTTGTAGCCACAGTATTTATATGGCTAGTTCAGTTTCTGGTCAATGGTAACCCCCAGGATGTTGATAATGGAGGATTCAGTGATGGTAATGCCATTGAACATCAAGGGATGATGGTTGGATTCTCTCATGTTGGAGATGGTCATTGCCTGACAGTTGTGTGGCACGAATGTTACTTGCCACTTGTCAGCCCAAGCCTAGATATCGTTGTTGCATTGGGACATGGACTGCTTCAGTGTCTGAGGAGTTGTGATTGGTGCTGAACATTGTGCAAACATCAGTGAACATCCCCACTTCTGACTTTATGATGGAAGGAAGGTCATTGATGAAGCAGCTGAAGATGGTTGGGCCGAGGACACTAACCTGAGGAGCTGAGATACTGACCTAACAACCACAACCATCTTCCTTTGTGCTATGTATGAACTCTAACCAGCGGAGAGTTTTCCCCCTGATTCCCATTGACTCATTGTGCTAGGGCTCCTTAATGCCACTCTCGGCCAAATGCTGCCTTGATGTCAAAAGCAGTCACACTCACCTCACGTCGGGGGCTCAGCTCTTTTGTCAATGTTTGAATCAATGCTGAGGTCAGGAGCTGAGTGACCCTGGCGGAACCCAAACTGGGCATCAGTGAGCAGGTTATTGCTAAGCAAGTGCCACTTCATAGCACTGTTGATGAACACTTCCATTACTTTACTGATGATGGAGAGTCGACTGATGGGATGGTAATTGGCCGGGGTGGATTTGTTCTGCTTTACGTGTATGCAGGACATGCCTGGGCAATTTTCCACATAGCCAGGTAGATGCCAATGTTGTACCTCTCCTGGAACAGCTTGGCTAGGGATGCGGCAAGTACTGAAGCACAAGTCTTCAGTATTATTGACACAATATTGTCAGGGCCCATAGCCTTTGCGGTATCCAGTGTTTGGAACAGTCTGCACCCCACTCTCCCGGACCCCGGCGTTTGGAACAAACTGCACCCCACTCCCCCGGGCCCCGGTGTTTGGAACAGTCTGCGCCTCACTCCCCCGGGCCCCGGTGTTTGGAACAGTCTGCGCCTCACTCCCCCGGGCCCCGGTGTTTGGAACAAACTGCACCCCACTCCCCTGAGCCCTGATGTTTGGAACAAACTGCACCTCATTCCCCCGGGCCCCGGTGTTTGGAACAGTCTGCGCCTCACTCCCCCGGGCCCCGGTGTTTGGAACAAACTGCACCCCACTCCCCTGAGCCCTGATGTTTGGAACAGTCTGCGCCTCACTCCCCCGGGCCCCGGTGTTTGGAACAGCCTGCACCCCACTCCCCCGGGCCCCGGTGTTTGGAACAGTCTGCACCCCACTCCCCTGGGCCCCGGTGTTTGGAACAGCCTGCACCCCACTCCCCTGAGCCCCGGTGTTTGGAACAGTCTGCACCTCACTGCCCCGGGCGCCGGTGTTTGGAACAGTCTGCACCCCCGGGCCCCATTGTTTGGAACAGTCTGCACCCCACTCCCCTGGGCCCCATTGTTTGGAACAGTCTGCACCCCACTCCCCCGGGCCCTGGTTGGAGTTGCCAGTGTGATGCTCCGGCAGCACTACACCCCTGCTCATCGTCTAACTCGGACTCAGCATCTGTCTGATCTCCACCAGTCCTCCGAGTGCCAGAGACCTGGGCTGCGACTGCCTCCGACTGCTGCGGAGATGTGTCAGTGAGGTGTTCCCCAGGATGTGACCCCGAGCCAAATCTAGATCCATGACCCACTGTGGTGTGTGTGTGTCTGTGCTGGTGGAGGGTGCAGGTGAACGCAGTGATGGGTATTCTTCAAATGAATCCTCGTCATCCTTCCCTGAGGTGGGCTGGGCTTATGTTGACTCTGCTGGTCTGTCTGCACCTGCTGATGTCTGTAAGAGAGAGAAGATAAATTTAGTTCATGAACAGGCTGAACAGAACATTGCCTGTCACTCACTGAGAATGTCAGGATGTGATCAGCTCATGGAGGGCTCATCCATACTGGCTTGCTGGGAGAGGCCGATCTAGCCTCTCCCACAGGATTGATCTCTGTCCTCTCCTGCCAACTTGGCAGCATCCTCCTCAAATTTGGAGAGCTCCTGTATGTCGGCCATCCTTCCTGCATTCTGGGATCTCTCCCTCTGGTGGGCAAGCTTGAGCTGCACGGAGACCAATGGATGGGAGGTTGGGAAGCATGCATGCCTGCTGTGTGTGCCGAGGGCTGAGGATGGAGTTTGCGCAGCATGGTAGATGAGATGCTGGCGATGTTAAAGTGTTCATATCTCCCTCAGTGCTGAGGTCTCCCCTGCTAATATTGTGTGAGATACCTGAGCAGTGTAACCCTTTGAGTGCATGATCCCATTATGAGAGTGAGAGACTGGAGTGAGCTGAAGGTTGACTCACCCTCGTGGAGTGGATGAGATCATTCATCCTCTTCCTGCACTCGATAGCATTTCTTGGGTAGGTGCCTGACGACCGGACCTCCCTGGCAACCGCCTCCCAGGCCGGCAAGGTGAGGCTGGTGGGCTTCCTAGAGCTATCCCTGGGGTAGAGAACATCCTGATGCTGACGGACTCCACGGTTGAGAGCCTCAAGGAATCCATGCTGGACCTTGGGGCAGCTTTTTCCTTCGGTGCAGCCATATCAAGGCATTCCCTCCGCACGACCGGGCTGGAGAGGGGTCAATGTGTGTGTTCGGGTGGCGCTTAAATATATAGCAACTGGACCTTCGACCCCCATCTGTTAACAGCGGGGTAGACAATGTGATTCGGACAGTACTCGCCCATGCATAATTAATATGCCCGATTTCACACTGGGAAGCACGAGTTCCTGCCATGCCGACCAGCGGGAAACGAGGCCATGGAACCCAGCCGCCACCAGACTTAGTCTCCTCAACGGAAAATTCCGCCTGCTGTTACCGTTAAGCCTATTTGCAACACATTTATTATGTGAGTGACCAGTTTCTATGAACAAACTGCAATTCTTTATGACCCTGGACCTAGTTGTTGCACTGACTTGGCATTGGTAGAGTTCTGGCAATCAAACGAATTGTATTTTTATGCAGAATACTACGTTGTCAGAGAATATCGGAAACCTCTACAGGTACTAGCTCTACAACTAGAGCAATTTACTTGTAACCCTGTTTCACTATATCTCTTATATTTGCTGCTTGTTTATTCAATCCTCCTTTAAGTGATTGTATAGTATTCCCTCCTCCTCCCATAGGCACTTGGAGGGATGCATTGTGTGTACCAAGAACTCTGTGGATGAAAAAGAAGCATCTTCAAACTCCCCACTTTGATTCTACACTGATATCTTGTGCCTGTGCCCTCTTCTTGCTGCTTTGCCAAATAAGCATGCAAGCAACCTTTTGAAATCTTTCATCATTTTGACAACCTCTTGAGCTCTCTTCCAGTAAAAAAAAAATAACTTCAATTTCTTTACTTCAAACAAAAAGCACCCAGGACAGGCAGCGTCTTGTGGTAACGTTTTAGGTTGACGGCCTCTCAATTTCTTTAGCCTGTCTAAGCAACTACAATATTTCGCTCTGGAACCATTTTAGTGAATCTTTATCCATCCTTTCCATAGCTTTATGTTACTACCAGAGTGGAATTATCCAGTCTGCAACCAATCTCTTTAAATTTAGCATTGTCTTTTTATTTTCAGTGCCCACGCATATAAAGGCCACTATCCTATCTTCATTCTTGATGGCCTTTTCCACTTGCACTCTCACTTTTAATGATTCATGTAACCTCATCATGAACCCTTTCATTCTTTGTTACCTCTGTCCATTAGCAGACGGACACATTCTAATGCTGTATCACAAAAATTACCTGTTTCCAATCGGATGGTTTCTAAAAGCAAAGGTTTTTTTTGCTTTTAGAAAAGCAAAAGCAAAGCAAAGCAAAAGCAAAAAACAAAATATTGTAACAAACTTGCATCGATTTAGTGCTCCTCACGTGTAGGAAGAAGGTATTTCAGCATTTTCCAATATGGAGGAAAGAGGAATACGATGGACATAGAGAACGGGAAAAGAGAGGACCCTCGGACCGACCAACAGAAGCTTGGTGAAAGAAGGGTTTTGAGACGGTCTGAAGCTAGGAGTGCGTTGACCAAGCAGAGAGACCTGTACAGAGAATTCCAGCATGGTGGCTGCCAGTGACAGGGCTGGGGTTTCCAGCGCTGGTGTATTGGGGGAGATTTTATCAGATGACCTCCCATTTCCAACTTGCACGCTCCCGTTATTGGCCATCCAACACATCCATCCTTGCACCGCCCCATCTTGCATCACTGATTGAAAATCAATCAAACTACCATCTGATTGATCCATGACTGGAAAAGGTACTTCTGACAACTTCCAACATGTTTATAACAACTAAACGAAACAAAAGAAAAAGGGAAACAGAAAACACTTCCTTAAATATGCCTACAATTATTCTTCCTGAATGTTTGCGACAGTTCTCTGCAGATGAACCTTTAATTCCTGGAAACTCCAGGGCATTCCTGACAGTCAATGTACAGTGATATAGAATCACGGAATTTTATAGTGAATTTTTACAGTCCATTTGATCAATTGTGTCTGCACAGGCTCTCCAAATAAGCAATTCACTTAGTGCCATTCTCCTGCCTTCTCCCTATAATCCTGCACATTGTTCCTTTCAAATAACAGCCTATTTCCCTCTTGAATGCTTTGATTGAATCTGCCTCCACCACACTCTCAGGCAGCGCTTTCCAGATCCGGACCATCACTGAGTGAAGAAGTTTTTTTCTCATATTGCCTTTGCTTCTTTTGCAAATTATTTTAAACCCATGCCATCTTGTTCTTGATCCTTTCATGAATTGGAACAGTTTCTCCCCGTCTACACTGTCCCAACCCCTCATGATTTTGAATACAGTTCTGTTGAAGAGTCATACAGACTCGAAACGTTAACTGTGCTCCTCTCCGCAGATGCTGCCAGACCTGCTGAGTTTTTCCAGGTATTTTTGTTTTGGATTTCCAGCATCCATAGTTTTTTGCTTTTATCTTAAGTCCCTGTCTCCGCCTGCTGTGGATCAGAAAGTGCGATGTGCTCACCAGATTGTGATCCCGGGGCTGCTGTAAATCTAGGTTCCACCGGGGTGTGTGTCTCTGCACTGGTGGAGAATGTGTGTGAGCGCTGTGACGGGTCTTTAATTGGGGTTTCAGCAGATTCCCCTTCCGAGGTGTCTTCGGGGCTTGATTGGAGGCCCTGGGTCATGGATTCTCTCGGCTGTTTCCCAGATGTACCTGCGAAAGCAAGGAGAGATAATTAGTGCACTGCAGTGGCCTGTGAAACAGACACATCACTCACGGCATGGTTGTCTGATGGATGTTGCACTGCTGGATCCTCACTTGGTAGAGCAGCGCAGACCTCACCGTCAGCACAGGACCAGTCCAGATTCTCGCTGGTCAGCTGGATGGCTCTGCTTTCAAAGTCCATGAGGACCTTGATTTCGGACATTCCACCACCGGCCTGCGACCTCTCTCTCTTGTGTGTCAGCTTGTCCTGCATGGATAGAAATGGAGAAAGAGTGAAAAATGGATGCCTGCCTGGCCAGATGACAAGAATGCCTGGCCTGTGTAGGAGGTGAGTGGTCCCATGCACAGGATGAGGACAATGACTATGAGCGTGAGAGAGTGACTGGTGATGTCCCTTGAACTGGCAGTGAGCGAGGGCCCTGTGGATGTGTGATGGGTTTGTGAGTGTGTGAGTTGGGAGTGATGGAAGGAGTGGCGGAACAGAGGAGATCATTCATTCTCTTGCAGCTCTGGGTGGCTGTCCTCTTCTGAAGAGTGCTGGCGCTGACCACCGCTGCCACCGCTTCCCAAGCCGGATTGGTCACTTTGCTGCCCGCCCTGCGGCCAGAGCGGGGGTACAGGACATCCTGGCGGGCATCCAAAAGTTGCTTGAGAGACCCGCCATTAAACCGGGGGGCGGGGCTGCAATCGTCTTCCGTTTCAGGGCCATGCCTTCTGTGCAGCAGTGGTGAACGTAGCGAGTGGTTGGACTTTAAACATTGTGCCCGACGTGATGCTGTGGCGGGGTAATGGCGGGCAGGCGAATGAGAGCCCACACGCCATGGAAACAGCGCGCTTCCTGGAAGTGCATAAATAATGAGGCGGGTTTGGGACGATACGGTGTGAAAACCCACCATTGCGGTCGGCGGGTTAGGGTTTTACCTGCCCGCTACTGCACTTAGTGCAAATCTCCCCCACCAGCAGAACTAGCTTCTATCTATCTACCCTATCTCTTCCACTTGACATAAATTGTTGACCAACTCACCCCTAAACCTTCTGAATTCCTGGGAATACAAACAATCTAGTTTGTGTCATTTCTTCTTGCAATTTAACCCTTGAAGTCCAGATATCATTCTGGTGTATCTATGCTCCTCATCTCTCTCCAAAGCCAATATACCCTCCCTACAATGTGGTGCCCAGAACTAAACACACTACACTGGCTTGGTCTACCCAGGGATTTCTATAGCTGAAGTATAACTTCTACCTTAAGTCTTGCTGGAAAAAAAGAGACACAACTAAGCTTTGCGTCTTGCACTCATCAGGACTTTCGCAAGAATACCAATATAAGGGGAAAAAGCAACAACTTATACTGTATGTGAAGAGAGTGCTGATTGGTTGGCAAGTGGTGTTACCATGGAGAATGCACCAGTGATGATGACTGACAGTTAACTGCCAAGCACTGTTTGTAATTTAAATCCAACAGCTTGATCCTGATTGGAACAGAAATAGGTCATTGCGCCCCTTAATCCTGTTCCTCTGGTCCATGAGATCATGGCTGATCTGTGACCTAATTCCTTTTACCTTCTTCTATTCCCCTAGATGTAAAGACCAGCACTCAATTAGCCTTTTGTTGATTATTTTCAAAATAATCTCATTCAAGATTCCTTTTAGCAACCAACATACAGAACCTATACAATGGACCAAAGAATCAAACAATTAGCTACTTGTGGGACACCAGCATCAAAAAGCACACCGACTGCAAATTATATTGCAGTCTGACCACCGATATCAAACTTTTTATTAATATATCGTTATTTGTGGCATGATGTAAAATTTCTTGATTTCACGGTATCGCAGTATCTTCACAGTGCAGAAGGAGGCCATTTGGCCCATTGAATCTGCACTGGCTCTCTGAAAGAGCATTCCACCTAATCCCACTCCCCTGCCTTATCCCTGTAACATTGCATATTCTCTCTTTTCAGCTAGCAATCCAATTTCCTTTGAATACCTCAATCGAACCTGCCTCCACCACCCTTTCAGGAGTTTGTTCCAAACTCCAACCACCCTTTGGGTGAAGGAAGTTTTCCTCACATCGCATTTACTCCTTTTGCCAATTATTTTGAATCTGTGCCCTCTAGTTCTTGATGCTCTCTTGAACAGTTTCTCACTATTTACCCTGTCCATACCCCTCAGGATTTTGAATACCTGTGTCAAGTCTCCTCTCAGCTTTCTTTTGCTCCAAGAAAACAGTCCCAACATCTTCAATCTATCATCATAGCTACAGTTCTTTATCCCTAGAATCATGCTTGTGAATCTCCTCTGTACTCTCTCCAATGCTTTCATATCCTTCCTCAAGTATGGTGCCCAGAACTGAATGCAGCACTCCAGATGAGGCTTAGCTAGTGTCTTATACAAGTTCAACATGACCTCCTTACTCTTGTATTCAATGCCCCTATTACTAAAGTCTAAGATACTATACGCTTTATTAACTGCTCTCTTAACATGCCCTGCCACCTTCAGTGACCTATGTATGTATACACTGAGGCCTCTCTGTTCCTGCATCTCCTTTAGACGCTCTCCCTTTATTTTATACTGTCTCACCATATCTTTCCTGCCAAAATGAATCAGCTCATACTTCTCTGCATTGAACTTCATCTGCCACTTGTCTGCCCAATTCGCCAACATGTCTATGTCCTTTTGAAGTTCAAGTCTATCCCCATCACAGTATCATATCATCTGCAAATTTTGAAATCATGCCCTGCACGCCACAGGCTAGGTCATTAATATATGTCAGGAAGAGCAAGGGCCCCAACGCTGACCCCCTGAGGAACTCCACTACAAACCTTCCTCCAATCTGTAAAACAACCATTTATCACTTTACTTGGAACTTCAAGATGGAACTTCCTCCCCCACATCTACCTGATTACCAAGACTGCTTTCTTTTACCTTTGCACCATTGTCTACACACAGTCCAACCTTTCTTCAACAGCTGCTGAGACCCTAATCCTTGCCTTCAATGCAACTTCCCGAACAGTCTCTTTGCTGTACTCCCCAACTCACTGTTTCCCAACCTGCGCTGCATCGAAAAAGGCACAACCTACTCACAAAGCACTTTACAGCCAAGAAAATTCTTTTGAAGTGTTGTCAACGTTTGAAGTGCTGCAGCCAATCTGCAAACGGCAGGCCCCCCCACAGTGAGCCCGCTTGATTGGCACCCCATCCACCACCTTCAACATCCACTCCCTCAACCACCGACGCACCGTGGCAGCAGTGTGTGTACCATCTACAAGATGTACTGCAGCGACTCACCAAGGCTCTGCAACAGCACCTTCCAGTCCCGTGACGTCTGCCATCTAGAAGAGCAAGGGCAGCAGACGACCACCTGTAAGCTCCCCTCCAAGCCACACACCATCCTGACTTGGAGCTATATCACTGCTCCTTCACTGTCGCTGAAATCCTGGAACTCCCTCCCTAACGCCCACCAAGTAGAATACTGGTGGCAAGGGAACTTGGAGATGATGGGGTTCTCAAAAAGTTGCAGCCTTTGTCCTCCTGTGTGGTAGAACTCACAGGGAAAGGAGGTAAGCTTGACAAATTGGTGTAGTGAATCAAATAAATCATAAGAACATAGCAATCCCTAGATGCAAAAAGACTACGGTTCATTTAGCTCGCTTATACAATCCTGATGTCACAACAATAATAGAGTTGGATAATTGTGGCAAAGAGTCACCTTCGCAGGCAATTCGACACTTACCACATGGCATGTCTCAAAGTACTTTTGCACCATTTTCTGGAATATTATTTACTGAAATAAATATAATTTGCGTTTGAACAAGTCAATAATTCCCTGCTTCTACTGTCTGCCCTGGAGTCTGTTCTATAGATTGACCACTCGATTGTTAGGGACCGGAGGGGGATTAATTTAAACAGCCCTGATTTCTCCTCTCACTATCCGTCCACAAACAAAAGATGTTTTTGGTTTCTGATTTCCCCCCTTTTATAAATGGTGGTGTGTTTTCCCCAACCCTTCAGTTTGGAGTGATCCAATCCTCTATTAATAATCCCACAGCAAAGTCAAGATAAGGTAAAATAAGAGGGTTGGTTTATTTTACAAATAAACAAAACACGGGAAGGGGTTTCGCAACATCTGTCCCCTTTTTGCACTTACATAATAAAATAGGGATAAGGGAAAGAAAAGGGTTCAGGACAAAGGCCACGATAACAGTAAGAGTTATGGTTTCAGGTGAGTCCAGAGTCTAGAATCAAAAGTTCAGTGGCACTTTCCTTCAAGGTTAACGGGCTGAAACTGTTGCAGGATGATCTATTTTTTCCAGAAGTGAGGGCTTTCACAATGGGAGAAGGCACGTAGAGATGAATTAGTTGTGAAGGCACAGATGCAGAAGTTCCAATGTTCCAGTAGTTCACAGTGTAGTTGAGGGCCAGTCACTTCACCTGGACAGAGCACTTTCTGTTACTATCTGTTAGAGGATAAAATGGTAAATTGCCTGGGTTCAGTTCCATATGACAATGTTACAGGTTCTAGCAGATTGGGAGTGCCATATCTCCCATTTCCTCTCCTGGGTCTTGGTCAAAGGATGTATTTTCCCAGGTCTGGAATCTTGGGATGGTTAATAAAGGAATCCTCTTGCAATTCTGCATGATGGTGGGTGAGTATGGGGTCCAGTCGGGTTGGGGTCCTGCTGCTGGTCAGTTGCATGATAGGTTCAGTGTCCTTTGGGACATTACTGCCCTCTGGGTCAGATGGTCAGCTCTTGCTGTACCTATGGGTGGCTTATCAATTGGGTGAAGCACCACCCTCACTCTTTCTAGGTCAATTTGGGAACTTTTCTGCTACACATTTAAATTCACCATAAGGTGGTCAGCGAAATCAATCACTGGCTTCCTGGCCGAGGCCTCTGGCTTTGAAAGGGGCTGCTGTCCTAACATGACCCATGTCCTCTGGAACACCAGTCTCCTCAAGTGAGGTGCAGTTCCAGCTACCCTCCCTGGTGGCTTTTTGACTGGGGGAGGCATCTCCCTCCCGATCTGCTTATTTGTTTTGGAACTCCCTTTGTCCCTATTTAATGCCAGAAAGAAGGTTTCTGCCGGCCATACTTCAGGCAAGTCCTTAACCTTTTCCTTTCCGGGATTAATAGCCCGTTTCCTTATCAGTCTCTTCGGCTACATGGGCCATCTCCCTCACTATTTCCTCCCCTGCTTTAGGACTTCTCTGGTCCCTATTTTATTTGGGGATTTTTGGTGAATCTATTTCAGATTCTAAGGGCCCCCTCTCTGGGCCCTGTTTAATTCTACTGGCCTGGTTTTGGCCACATTCGAGAAACTCTCACTCGAGGTCTGTTGGTGCTATCCCACCCTTTTGGGCCTCTGGACCTTCTCCAGCTTTCTACCCTCCTGCAGATTTCTGCTGCTCGGCCTGAGCCTCTTTTCTTTCGTTGGCTGGTACCTGGCTGCCAGCCAGATGGTTCCCTAGGAGGAAATCGATTCCAGCTACTGGTAGCTGAGGGACAATTCCTACTGTAACAGGGCCTGAAACAAGGTCACACTGAGGGATGCAAATACAGATCCTCCTCCCACTCCACTGATCAGGGCTTTGGCCTTCAGGGAGGGGGTTTAAGTTTCCCTCCACCATTAAGAACTGAGTGGCCCCCGTGTCCTGGAGTAAGTATCACGGACTTGCTCACGTTTTGGGACAGGTAAGGGGACACCGTTCCTGAATGGACAAAATTCCGCAAACTCTCTGGGATCTTGTCCGGCTCAGACGCACATAATGCCACGGCCTCCAAAGGGTAAGTTTCTGTAGTGAGCGGCTCTGCCTGCTCTCCTGCATTACCCACTGGGGCGTTCTTCAGGGAACTACTCATGTGAAGCCCTACTAGGCCTGCGAGACTTGCCTCGCAATCTCCAGCATTCGGGTCTGGAATGGGCTATAATGTTGCAATGAGAACTCATCGGCCTCCGGGAATTCTCCTTTCGGGCTGTAGTGGTGGGGGGGGGCCTCTCGCATCCTCTTTTGCATTTTCTTTTTGGGGTGGGGGCCCTTTCCTATCTAGATCACCCTGCCTATCTTTCCAACGCTCAGCGTTGTAGTTTGGAAGGGTCTGTCTGAGTTTCCAGGCCTATGGGTGCAGTCATAGCCGCCTGTTGTGATTGCTGCACCCCTGGCTGTGAGGATTCTCTGCTCCACGAGGTATATTTGTAGATTGGAGGGCAGGCAATTTTTGAATTCCTCCAACACTACTAGTGCACGCAGCCCCTCATAGGTGTGTGGGATATTTAAGGATCTTATTCATTGGTTGAACGCGATTTGTTTCAGCCATTCAAAATTGGTGTAGGTTTGGGTTGGCTTATTATCAACTGTTATAGAGTTGATTTTCCAGACAACTTTTCTTGGTGGAAACATTGAACTTTATTTACAAGGCAGCAGCAGCAGCTACCTGTTTGCTCTATGTAGTAATTATAGTTTGGATAAACATAGGACTGTAGCTTTAAGAATAACCCTGTGTTGTAAGATCACATGCTCTGTGTAAACCAACGAGTTAGCAGCATGTAGGATCTCTAGGGGAGAGGTCTTCTTTAGTTATGGAGTTAGATATACACAGGTAGCTGCTGCTGCTGTCTTGAACTTTATTTACAATGTTTCCACCAAGAAAGTTGCCTGGAAAATCAACTCTATAACAAACTGGCAATGAGGATAAATCAGATCTGTTACTGTCCCTTGCCCAGTAATTATGAGTATCTAAGATAATTGAAAAGAAAGCAAGATATACTCATCCTAGATGCCACAGTTTGGCAGAATCGATTCCTTTGAGCCAGACACACATGACTGGTCTCAGTATATAGAACATCTTGTGTTCTACTTTCAAGCCAATGAAATCATGGGGAAGGAAAAGAGGACAGCGATTCTTCTGAGTATTTGTGGGAGCAAGGCCTACAGTTTAATTCAAAGCTTGACAGCCCCCCAGTGCCCCAATTCGAAGACTTTCAGTGAATTAGGAGACCTCGTTAAGGGACATTTCAAACGCGAGCCCTCAGTCACAATGCAGAGGTTCAGGTTTAATTCACGTAATAGAGCCCCAGGAGAGACCATTGCTACCTGCGTGGCAAAATCAAAGCATCTAATGGAATATTGTGATTTCGGTGAAACCCTGAATGACATGCCCAGGGATCGTTTGGTATGTGGCGTGCAAGAGGATGCTACTCAGCGAAGGTTGCTGGCTGAAGTGGATCTTGATTTTAAGAAAGCGTTAGAAATAGCGTTTGCGGTGGAAAGCGCTGTAAGGGATTCACAAGCAATTCAAGGTGTGCAACACGGCGCTCTTCTCCTAGTTGGGCAGGAACGGTCAGCCGAAAGTGGTGCAAAAAGCCGGGACTTCGCCGTGAAGCGGGAAACAGCCCCCGCTACCCGAAAATTTAGAAGAAACGGCTTAGCAGCAAAATTGGAAACTAATTTTTATCGATTTGGAAGCAAACCATACTCCTAACGATTGGCAAGTTAAAAAGGTAGAGTGTTTATTTTTGTCACAGAAGTGGACACACATTGAAACATTGCAAAGCGAGATTAAAACACGCTTCCCAGCAAATGAAGTCATTTATTTGGGCCTCTAGGTAGATGCCCAAGGGTTACACCCTGTTGAAGAGAAGGTTAAAGCAATAAGAGAGGCACCTGCTGCACCTAAGAACATCTCTGAGCTTAAATCATTTTTAGGGGTGGTAAATTATAAGGCCGACTTCTACCAAATTTATCACTGGTTCTAGCCCCTCTACATTCACTGCTAAAGAAAATCCAGTGTTGGGTTTGGAAATCACTCCAAGAAGAAAACCTTCATGAAAGTAAAACAGCTCTTGCATTCTTCAAATTTGTTAGTGCATTATGACCAGACAAAGGAATTGGCGCCAATCTGCGATGCGCCCCCTATGGAGTGGGAGCGGTACTGTCTCACAAGATGGATGACGGTACGGAGAGGACGATATCCAGGACACTTACCACAGCTGAAAAGGAATATTCTCTGATTGTAGCGGAAGGTCTCTTGATGATTTTTGGTGTAAAGAAATTCCACCAATACCTGCAAAGGCGACTTTTCACAAAAGTATCAGACCACAAACCACTTTTGGGTCTGTTTAGCGAGGAAAAGGCTATAACTCCCATAGTTTCTACATGAATACAAAGATGGGCCTTAGTTTTGGTGGCATATGGATATACCTTTGTTCATCGGCCAGGAATTCATATAGCAAATGCCGATGCCCTAAGTCGCCTTCCTTTGCAAGAGAACAATGACCGTGTCCCGATTCCCCAGGAACTCATATTAGGGATGAATTTCCTGGATTCCTCACCAGTCTGTGCCAGGCAGATAAGAAACTGGACGAATCGTGATCCTGTCCTGTCTCGAGTGAGAAACCAAGTGTTACACGGTTGGTCCCAGGAGCCAGTCTCTGATGAATTGAAGCCATTTTTCAACTGAAGACACGAGATGAGCAGTCAAGAAGTTTTTCTCTTATCAGGTGCACTTATGGGGTGCATGAGTAATAGTTTCTTCACAAGAAAGGGAACCACTCTCTTAGTAGAGCTACACAGTGCCCATCTGGGAATCCCACGAACGAAGATGATAGTGCGAAGTTATCTTTGGTGGCCAGGAATGGACAGCAATATTGGAAAGGTGGTAAAACACTCTGTGCAATGTCAACAGCTACAAAAGTTGCCAGTGGCAGCCCCATTACACCCATAGGTGTGGCCTGGTAGACCCTGGGTGAGATTGCACATAGATTACATCAGTCCTTTCCTTGGAACCATGTTTCTACTGATTATAGATGCTCATTCCAAGTGGTTAGACGTTTATGTGGTAAAGTCACCAACGTCGGGCGCTACTATAGAAAAACTACGCCAAAGCTTCACCATCCATGGATTGCCAGAGGCAATCGTCTCAGATAATGGTACTGCTTTTACGAGCGCTGAATTTCAATGGTTTGTCAGCCTGAATGGTATCAACCATGTGAAGACTGCACTGCACCAACCATCTAATGGACTGGCAGAAAGAGCAGTACAAACTTTTATGGCGGGAATGAAAAAGTTAACAGGTTAACATTGGAAACTAAACTTGCTTGTTTCCTATTTCACTACAGAACAAACTCCTCACTACAGAACAAACCCCACACTATGACAGGTGCAACACCTGCAGAATTATGATGAGGCACTGTCTTCGAACAAGGCTAAGCCTGATACTTCCCAATTTGGAGGGGAAGGTGGAGAAAAGTCAAGGGAACCAAAAAACGACTCATGATTTGGATAGTCATGAGCGACAATTTACTGTCGGAGAAGCAGCATACGCAAGGAATTTCTGTGGAGGACCTGGAAAAGTAAGTTCTGTGACCGGATCATTGTTGTGCCATGTGGAAATGGAGGGCTGGATCACCCATAAGCACATGGATCATTTAAGAAGAAGGGAGACACCCCAAAAACATGATGTTCCACCTGTGACCATTACTGAACCTGTGGCTTCTGTTGAAGTTGCTCAACCAAGGATAGACATCCCCGATGTCTCTGTCAGAATGGAAGACACTGAACTGCCTGTGCCTAATGAGGTACCTGATGTTAACGCAGAGAATCTGGTTCCTGCAAAAGTATTGGAAGTCATGGAGCTGCGATGTTCCACACGGATCATGAAACCACCTGAAAGACTGAACTTGTAATTTCATGACCTGTGTAAATATTATAATGTCATGAGATAAATATCCTTGTAAATACAAAATGTACAGAAAAGTTAAAGGGGGAGGAATATAATAATTATAATTTGGATAAATGTAGGACTGTAGCTTTAAGAATAATCCTGTGTTGTAAGATCACACGATCTGTGTAAACCAATGTGTTAGCAGCGCGTGGAACCTCTAAGAGAGAGAGTTCTTCTTTAGTTATGGAGTTTGATGCACACGTGTAGCTGCTGCTGCTGTCTTGTAAATAAAGTTCAATGTTTCCATCAAGAAAAGTTGCCTGGAAAATCAACTCTATAGCACTCTATAACTAAAGAAGAGCTCCCTCCTAGAGGTTCCCCGCACTACAAACTGATTGGTTTACACAGATCATGTGATCTTACAGCACAGGATTATTCTTAAAGCTACAGTCCTACGTTTATCAAAACTATATAATTACTACATTCCTCCACCTTTTAACTTTTCTGTACATTTTGTATTTACAAGGATATTTACCTCATGACATTACATTATTTACACCAGTCATGAAATTATAAGTTCAGTCTTTCAGGTGGTCTCCTGATCGGTGTGGAAAGTCGTAGCTCCACGACTTCCGAATCTTTGGCAGGAACAACATTCTCTGGAACCGCATTAACATCAGGTACCTCATGAGGCACAGGCAGTTCAGTGACATCCACTCTGACAGAGACAAAGGGCATGTCTGTCCTTGGTTGAGCAACTTCAACAGGAACCACAGGTTCAGTAATGGTTACAGGTGGAACATCATTTTGCTGGGGTACCTGCCTTCTTCTTAAATGATCCACATGCTTACGGGTGATCCAGCCCTCCACTTCCACATGGCATGACAATGATCCGGTCACAGAACTCACTTTACCAGGTAACCACTTCAGTCCCCCACCAAAACTCCTTGCATATACTGTTTCTCCGACAGTAAATTGTCGCTCACAACTATGCAAATCATGAGCCGCTTTTTGGTTCTCTTGACTTTTCTCCAGCTTCCCCGCTAAATTGGGAAGTATCAGGCTTAGCCTTGTTTGAAGATGACATCTCATCAGGTGTGGGCGGTTGTTCTGTAGTGAAATAGGAAACAAGTAAGTTTAGTTTCCAACGATTCACCTGTTAATTTTTTCATTGTCTTTTCGGAACCTTCTTCCTTCTTGCCGTCTTCTGTCTACCACAGGGTTTAGTCCCGTCCTTCATTTTGACTTCACAGTCGACCAGACTTCTCTCAGGTGAAATCTCAACTTGTCTCCGTTCAATAGTTGAGCTACCCACGACTTCATTATCTGCTCGCATCTTGGAAAATTCTATGACTTTTGCTTTCAAAGTGTCTTTAGCTTCATTCAGCTGATTCTTCAGCTCTTCTGTCTCCTCTTTGTATCTGTCGGGCTTCCTCCCGGAGTCTTGAACATTGCTGCGCCTTCTCTGCCAATTGGTCCTTCAGTTTGTTCAGAGTGACTCTAAAGTCGTCTTGTTTCTCTTCTTAATTTTTTAACTCTTTTGAGTCAACCAAGTAAACTAAATTAACAAAATCAGGGACTTCATAATTTTTTTTTGAGGTACAAACTTTGACCTGTGGGACTCCTGTCGTGTGTGAAGGTCTTTCAACAGGTTTCCCTTTCCTTTGCGAAGCTCACTCGCTTCATCTTGAATTCTGTTTCTTCTGCTGTTCTTCCATGTCCTTGTTTGAGACAGTCTTCATTTCCTCAGGTTGCTGAATGTTTACACACCCTTCTTTCATCCAGTTGCGGTCCTTGGACCCTCCAGGCTCTTTCTGAAGTACCTTGCCTTGTTCCTTTTCCAACTCAGGAACTCTCCCTGCTACCTTTTTGAAATTTCACTGGCCAATCAAGGTTAGTTTCCCTCAACCAATTTCGACCTAGAAGTCTCTGCCTTCTAATATCATCACTGGCAGTTGTTCTGTTTGGTGTTTATAGTGAACAGTTACTCTGGTGATACCCTTTACTTGGATTTCTTCGCCTGTATGCGTTTTCAACTTGGCAGAAGTCTGTTCCAAATTTAATTGTTGAACACCTTTATTTAAATATCTGAAAGTGTGTTCTCCTACTTAAGTGCTAGAAGCACCAGTGGCTACTTCTATTTTTAAGGGTTTCCCATTCACCCGTAAAGTGACAGTGATTGGCTATGTTTTCCCAACTTTCATGTCGAATAAGGAATAAATGTCAGAATTGGTTGTTTCTGGTTCTTCCACATTATACACTTCGTTTGACTTTGTTTGTTGCCTGGAAGCCTGTTTTAATCTTGTTTTGCAATGTTTCAGTATGTGCTCTCTTTTGTGATGGAAGTAACACTCCACCTCTTTAAATCTGCAATTGTTAGGAGTTTGATCGTTTCCATGTCGACAACAATTATTTTTCGAATTTGCTGCTGAGCTGTTTTCTCTAAATTTTCGGGTCGCGGGGGTTGTTTCCCGCATCTCAGCGGAGTCCCGGCTTTTCACTCCACTTTCGGCTGACCGTTCCAGCTAGGAAAAAGGAGCCATTTTATGCACCTTGAATCGCTTGTGCATCCCTTACAGCGCTTTCCATCGCGAGCACTATTTCTAACGCTTTCTTAAAATCAAGATCTATTTCAGCCAGCAATCTTCGCTGAGTAGCATCCTCTTGCACGCCACAGACCAAACGATCCCTGAGCATATCATTCAGGGTTTCAATGAAATCACAATATTCCATTAGTTGTTTTAATCTCACCACGTAGCAATGGGCCTCTATTCCATGCATTGAACCTGAACCTCTGCATTGTGACTGAGGGCTTGGGATGAAAATGTTCCTTAACGAGGTTTACTAATTCACTGAAGATCTTCAAATTGGGGCACTGGGGGCTGTCAAGCTTTGAACTGAACTGTAGGCCTTGCTCCCACAAACTCTTAGGAGAACCGCTCTCCTCCTTTCCTCCCCCGTGATTTCGTTGGCTTGAAAGTAGAACTCAGGACATTCTATATTGAGAACAGTCATCTGTGGCTGGTTCAAAGGGTCCAATTCTGCCAAACTGTGGCACCTCGAATGAGCATATCTTCCTTCCCTTTTAATTATCTTAGATTCTCACAATCGCTGGGCTAGGGACAGCACCAGATCTGATTTACCCTCGTCGCCAGTTTGTTATGGAGTTGATTTTCCAGGTAACTTTTCTTGGTGGAAGCATTGAACTTTATTTACTAGACAGCAGCAGTAGCTACATATGTGCGTCTAACTCTATAACTAATGAAGAACTCCCTCCTAGAGGTCCCCCACACTACAAACTGATTGGTTTACACAGATCATGTGATCTTACAACAGGATTATTCTTAAAGCTACAGTCCTGCATTGTGGAATTGCTGGCAGTATGCGTCTGGGACTAATTTGTAGGCACTTATGAGCAGGCTAAGGTGCCATCCTAATTTAGGGACACCTCAGAAGGCAGCATGGAGTAGACCTCTTGGGCTCTCCCTAACAACTGCCCTTGAACTAAAAATGTCCAGGTCTCTGAGGGCCATTTTAGCTGTCCTGCTATTTTTTCAAAATTGGTAAAAAAAAAATCACTCCACATCACTGCTTCAAATTTCAGAAGGAATCTCGCATACTTGAGGGCCTCAGAGAGTGGTTCTAGGCGAGCGGGATAGGGGATGTTGCCGAGCAGGGAGAGATTTTCCCTTGCGGCAGCTAGTTGCCTGCTCTCTCTCTCTCTCTCCCTTTGAGCTGTTAGCTCCATTTCCAACTTTCAGAGCTGGAAATTTTTTTTCATTCACGGGATGTGGGCTTCACTGGCTGGGCCCAGCATTTATTGCCCATCCCTAGTTGCCCTTGAGAAAGTGGTGGTGTGCCACATTCTTGAACTGCTGCAGTCCCTGTGGTGTAGGTACACCCACAGTGCTGTCAGAAAAGGAGTTCCAGGATTTTGACCCAGCGACAGTGAAGGAACGGCGATATATTTCCAAGTCAGGATAGTGTGTGGCTTGGAGGGGAACTTCCAGGTGGTTTTTTCATGTGTCTGCTGCCCTTGTCCTTCTAGATGGTAGCGCTCGTGGTCCCTTTTGAAGGTGCTGTCTAAGAAGCCTTGGTGAGTTCCTGCTGTGCATCTTGTAGATGGTACACACTGCTGCTACTGTACATCAGTATTGTTCCCTTCCCTCTCTTTCTCTCCCTCCCTCTCTTGAGCTTCCCTCTCTTTCTCTTTCTCTCTTTCCCTCTCATGAACTTCACTTTCTTTCTCGCTTTCCCCCTCCTTAAAGTCTAGCTCCAACTGAAGCTTTTCCAGCTTGAAATTGGCTAGGGAAGGGATTGATCTCTTCATCTGACTGCTCAACTGGTAACATCGGATCAAGCTGTTCCACCAACACCAGGATTAGTTCCTTTCTTTCGATTTTACTGGGCAATTTGAACTGTAACATCTGAGCTACAGCTTTCAATTGATCTGTGCTAAGGGCTGCCTTGTGTCATGAAAGTATAATAATTTTCATAATATTATTTATTATAAAAGTGGGTTAATAGTGGAGTTTGGATAGTATCTCTGTGTGTGTATGTGTGGAATGTAATTAAATTGGAGACAGACAATCTGGAGGCTTTGAGTTATCAACAAGAAGCTGGGTTTGAAATGCTAAATAGGTAAACATGGCTGAAGTTTAAAATGTGAGGTGTGAGGAAAGTTTGCATTTTTAGATATATTAGGGTGGTTTGAACTTTCAAAGAGATGGTAGGGTGTTAGACCTAGCCAGAAGAAGCTAAGCCAAACTTAGTGTGTTTATTTTTCCCTAAGGTTACTGATAAAATTAGCACTATGAAAGAGAAGGGGCTTTCCAAAAGGAACTGGTGGAAAGGCAGGAGAAAGAAAAAAAAGACAAAAAAGAGAATTTGAGATGGTGAAGTTAGAAAAGGAAGAGAGAATGAAGGAAAGAGACAGACAGTGCCGACTTAAAAAGCTGAATTTTAAAAAGGAGACATCGGATGCTGAGGAAGGTCCTGATGATGAGAAAACCTTCAACCTAAAATCGAGTGGGGAAATGTTTAAATTTGTGCAAGCTCTCCCAAAGTTTGAGGAAAGAGATGTGGAGGCATTCTTTATTTAATTTGAGAAGATAGCTAAACAGATAAAATAGCCACAAGAAGACTGGACATTGTTGTTACAATCTAGGTTGGTGGGTAGAGCATATGAAGTTTATCCTTCACTGTCAGAAGAAATGCCTGTGGACTATGATGTGGTTTTAAAAAAAAGGCTATTTTGAGTGCATATGAGTTGGTTCCTGAGGCATACAGGCAGAAATTTAGGAATATAGGGAAACAGCCTGGTCAAACTTATATTGAATTTGAGAGAGTAAAACAAAGTAATTTTGACCAGTGGATATGGGCATTAAAGATAGAGATAACATATGCAGCTCTGAGGGAAGTAATTCTTTTGGAAAGATTTAAAGATTCAATTCCTTTGGTAGTGAGAACTCATGTGGAGGAACAGAGGGTTAAAATGGTAAGACAAGCAGCAGAGATAGCTGATGATTATGAGTTAGTTCATAGATCTAAACCTTTTTTTCATCACTCTTTTATATCAGAGAAGGATAGAAAATGGGAAGGTAAAAGGAAAGTGGGTAGTCAGGGAAGCGAAGGAGTAGGTAGAAGTTCCCAGGAAGATTTCTTTTCAGACTAAAAAGATAGGTGTGGTACAGCGGGTAGAAGTGACACTCAAAAGTTGAGGTGTTTTCGTTGCAATAAAGTTGGGCACATGAAGTCAGTGTGTCGGAAATGACAGGGAAAATCTGTTGGGATTATTGGGATGCAGAAAATTTCTGGAAGTTAAAGTACTGTGGGTTCTGAGGTTCAGGCACAGGAAAAACCAGTGGTTTGTGTACAGGTAAAACAGGAAGAATCAGTGGTAGATAAAGAAGTGGGAATGTGTTCACAATTTACCCAAGGGAGTTCTGAGGAGCAGGTTGCAGAAATGTTTAAAGACTTTGTGTGTGAAGGGAAAGTCTTTCCATGTGTACAGGGTGTAGTAGATAAAGATATTAAAATTTTAAGAGACACAGGGCCAGTCAATCCTTATATTGTGGGATAGTGATATTTGTTGTTCAGAGGAAGTATTGCAGGAACAGATGATAATAAGTGGGGTTCGTGGAGATGCTAAACCTATTCCATTGTGGAAGGTAAATTTAAAGAGTATGTGGAAACATTTGTGATTGTTGGAGTAGTGGAAAAATTGCCCATTGCAGGGGTTCAATTTATTCCAATTAATGATATAGCTGGGTCATAGATGTGAGTGCACTGGTAGTAATCTTCCGAGAATCCTTAGATTCCGGAAAAATCCCAGAGGATTGGAGAACAGTCAATGTAACATCCTTATTCAAGAAAGGAGGGAGATAAAAAACAGGTAACTATAGGCCAGTTAGCTTAACATTGTCATTGAGAAAATGTTGGAGCCTATTATAAAAGATGTAATAGCAGAGCATCTAGAAATACATAATCTAACCAAGCCGAGTCAGCATGGCTTCTTGAAGGGGAAATCATGCCCAACAAATGCATTAGAATTCTTTGAGGAGGTAACAAGCAGGATAAATAAAGAGGAACCAGTAGACAGAATATATTTGGATTTCCAAAAGGCGTTTGATAAGTTACCACACATAAGGCTACTTAATAAGATAAGAGCCCATGACATTGGGGGTGGTATATTAGCATGGATAGAAGATTGACTAACTAATAGATGACAGAGAGTTGGGATAAGGGGGGTATTTTCGGGATGACAACCTGTAACTACTGGAGTGCCACAGGGATCAGTGCTGGGGCCTCAATTATTTACAATATATACTAATGACTTAGGTAAGGGAAGTGAATGTACTATCGCCAAGTTTGCGGATGACACAAAAATAGACGGAAAGGCAAGTGGTGAGGATGACGCAAGGAATCTACAGAGGGATATAGACAGGTTGAGGGAGTGGACAAAAACTTGGCAGATGGAACATAATGTGGGAAAATGTGAAGTTATGCACTTTGGCAGGAAGAATAGGGGAGCTGAATATTATTTAAATGGAGAAAGACTGAAGAAAGCTGCAGCACAGAGGGATTTGGGGGTCCTTGTGCATGAATCCCAAAAAGTTAACATACAAGTTCAACAGGTAATAGAAAAGGTAAATGGAATGTTGGCCTTTATTTCAAAGGGAATGGAGTATAAAAATAGGGAAGTCTTGCTAAAACTATACAAGGCACTAGTTAGACCACACCTAGAATACTGTGAACAATTTTGGTCCTCTTATCTAAGGAAAGACATACTGGCATTGGAGGCAGTCCGGAGAAGGTTCACTAGGTTGATCCTGGATATGGAGGGATTTTCTTATGAGGAGAGGTTGAGCAGGTTGGGCCTGTACTCATAGGACTTTAGAAGAATGAGAGGCGACCTTATTGAAACATATAAGATTCTTAGGGGGCTTGATGGGGTTGATGCTGAGAGGTTGTTTCCCCTTGTGGGAGAGTCTAGGACCAGAGGGCATAATCTCAGAGTAAGGGGGCGCCCACTTAAAACAGAGATGAAGAGGAATTTCTTCTCTGAGAGTAGTCAATCTGTGGAATTCTTTACCACAGAGGGCTGTAGAGGCTGGGTCGTTAAGTATATGCAAGGCTGAGATAGACAGATTTTTAACCAGTCAGGGAGTCAAGGGTTATGGGGAAAAGGCAGGAAAGTGGAGTTGAGGATTATCAGATCAGCCATGATCTCATTGAATGACAGAGAAGTCTTGATGGGCCGAATGAGCTACTTCTGCTCCTATGTCTTATGGTCTTATGGGTGATGCCTATGGTAACTGAGCAGCCTGTAGAGGTGTTTTCCACAGAAGTGTTGCAGAGAGAGCATCCTGGATTGTTTCCCGATTGTGTGGTAACGAGATCACAGCTCACAGGTTGAAACAGGAAGTAAAGAGGCAGGGAGAAGGTGTTGAATTCCAATTAGCTGACACTGTTTTTGATAAGATTGTTCAGGAATAAAGAATAGCGGATAATACAGCTGAGATATTTAGCTCAAGGCAGTTGGTAGATTTACAGAAAGAGGATACGCAAATAAGACAGTTATATCAGACAGCTTACACAGAAACACAGACTGAATGTATTCCAGAATGTTATTACATCAAGGGTAATGTTTTAGTGAGAAAGTGGTGGCTGTATCATGTTTCAACAGATGAACGCTGGAGGGAAGTGCATCAGATTGTTATACCATTTGGATATAGAAATGAGATCCTGGGAATAGCTCATGAAATTCCAATGGGGGAACATTTAGGAATTAGAAAGACACAGGCAAAAATACAAAAGCATTTTTATTGGCCCGGATTGCATAGAGATATAGTCAAGTTCTGTAGAACATGTCACACATATCAGGTGATAGGGAAACTCCAAGCAGTGATTAAGCCGGCAACTTTAATTCCAATTCCAGCATTTGAAGAACCTTTTACAAGGGCCATGATTGATTTTATAGGACCCTTCCCTAAGACTAAAAGTGGAAATCAGTACTTACTGACAATAATAGATGCGTCTACAAGATTTCCTGAAGCAATAATTTTGAGAAATATTGCAACAAAGAGAATTGTGGAAGAGTTGACTAAATATTTTACAGGACATGGTTTACCAAAAGAAATACAATCAGATCCGGGTTCAAATTTCATGTCACAGCTGGTTAAGGAAGTTATGAACAGCTTGGGGATAAAACAATTAAAGTCAACAGCTTATCCACCTGAATCACAAGCGGCTTTGGAAAGGTGGCATCAAACTTTAAAAACTATGATCAGGGCATATAGTCAGGACTATCCACAGGATTAGGATAGGGGAATTCCACTTTTGCTATTTGCTATTAGGGATACTCCTAATGCATCAACTGGTTTTAGTCCTTTCGAATTAGTCTATGTTCATGAGGTAAGGGGACCACTGAAATTGATTCGTGAGAAATTGGTGGGTCAAAATTCAGAAACTACTCTCCCAGATTATGTATCAAACTGCAGAGAAAGATTGGACAGAGCCTGTGAGTTGGCTAGGGAACATTTAAAAATATCACAGCAAGTTATGAAAGTGAAGGTGACAGGAAAGCTACAGCTCGGAATTTTGTTGCTGGAGAGAAAGTGCTAGTTTTGTTACCAGCACTGGGTGACTTATTAAAGGCAAGGTTTAGTGGGCCTTACGGGATTGAAAAGAAACTGAGCGAAGTAAATTATTTAATAAATACTCCAGATAGAAGAAAGAAGCAGAGGATGTGCCATGTAAACATACTTGAAAAGTACTTTGACAGAGAAGAGGACCAAAGGGAGGTATTAGTGGTGGTAGATAAGGAGAAAGAGGTAGAAATGAAAGATTCTGAAATTGATTTTCCTCTAGTCAAATTGAATTATGAGGGGGTACTTGAAAATTTAAATGTGATATTGAGTTACCTTCTAAACAAGTGTCGAAGTGATTTGGAAAAGCCAATGCAGTCACACAAAGCTATTTGTGGGAATAAGCTGGGGAGGGCAAATTTAGCTAACCATGATGTGTGTGTAGTAGTTTCATCTTCGATAAGGCCACATCCTTATAGATTAAATCCGGCAAAGTTATCACAAGTATAGAAAGAAGTTGAATTCATGCTTCAAAATAACATAACTGAGTCTAGTTACAGTAACTGGAGTTCACCTATTGTGATGGTACCAAAACTGGATGGAACACAAAGACTGTGTGGACTATTGAAAGGTGAATGTGGTGAAAAAAGCGGATTCATATCCTATACCACGGTTGGAAGATTGCTTTGAGAAAATGGGACAATCAAAATTTGCCACAAAGATTGACTTGCTCAGAGGATATTGGCAAGTCTAATTATCAGACAGAGCAAAGGAGATATCGGCTTTTGTGATGCCAGATGCACCATATCAGTTTAAAGTCTTACCATTTGGTATGAAAAATGCATCTGCAACATTTCAATGACTGACAAACAAAGTAATTGCAGGACTGATCAATTGTGCTGTTTATATTGACGACTGGGTAGCTTTCAGTCAAACGTGGGGGGAGCATTTACAGCATCTGAAAGAATTATTTAGTTGACTACAAGGAATTAATTTGGTGATGAACTTGGCTAGAAGTGAATTTTCAAAAGCGCATGTTACATACCTAGGCCATACCATGGACATGTTAAGGTGGCTCCGAGAGATGTGAAAGCCAAGGTTATTGTGGATTTCCCAGTGCCTACAACAAAACGAGAAGTTTTGAGATTTCTGGACATGAGTGGGCTTTACTGGAAATTTGTACCAAATTTTAGCCAAGTGGTTGAACTGTTAAAAAAGAACAAGAAGTTTCAATGGACACTGGAGTGTCAGAAGTCATTTAACAGTTTGAAAACTGTATTGACCACGACACCAGTTTTGGCAGTACCCAATTATGCCAAGCAATTTAAATTGGCCATTGACGCAAGCGATATAGGCATTGGGGCCGTATTGTTACAAGAGGATGCAACTGGAATTGAGAAACCGATTGGGTATTTTTCACAGAAGTTGAATGTACAACGGAAAAGATATTCAACGATTGAAAAGGAGACTCTGGGTCTGGTGTTAGCATTGCAGCATTTTGAGATTTACATTGCAAGCAATCCATCAGGAACAATTGTTTATACAGACCACAACCCTTTAAAGTTTCTGGACAAATTTTGAGACAAAAGTGCAAGGCTATTAAGATGGATTCTATTACTGCAACCATTTAATCTATAGATTATACATGTGGCTGGATGAGAAAATCTAATTGCATTGTCAAGGGCTCGAAGCTTAAAGGGAAAATTGGACATTTAAAAACCTGGACACTGGACTGGAATGATTTCTGTTGATACCAAGGATTTATGGGCTAATAGTGAGGTTTGAATTGTGTATGTGTGTGTGTGTGTGTGTGTGGTGGAGGGATGTAACTGAATTGGAGATAGCTAGTCCAGAGGCTTTGATGCATCAGAAAGGAAGCTAGGCTTGAAATGCTAAATACATAAACATGGCTGAAGTTTTAGAATGTGAGGTGTAAGGAAAATCTGCATTTTTAGATAAATTAGTTTAGTTTGAACTTTCAAAGGATGTTACACCTAGCCAGAAGAAGCTAAGCCAAACATTTTATTTCATTTATTTTTCCCAAAGGCTACTGATAAAATTAGTACTATGGAAAGATTTATATTCTGAGAAAGGTAAAGTTCCAAAGACATATTGGAACAATGGAATTTACATTAAAAAGGGAGAAACATGCATAAAGGAGATGAGGCTATGAGTCAGAGGAGAAGGCATTCTAAGATCTAGCACAAGTGTGATAAGCCTCCAGCCTCTGTGCATCAAGTTGCTGTCGACAGGAACCAAAGCTGAGAAAACTCACTTTAAATATCACTGTCCAGGGTATTGAGTTGCTTTGCCTGGGTCTGTTCAAATCTATTTGTTTTTATGGAGGTGTAACTGGGAGCCAAATTAATTAGGGGTTTTAGGAGTTGTTATTGTAGTAATTTGTAGATCCATGTACGTGCTTGAAATCTTTTCTTCTGTTAAAAAATGTTTAATTTAGTTTTCTAAAAAACCTTTGGTAGTCTTGTTATTTCTGAATTCAGGGCACGAAATCTCGAAATAAAATGCAAATTGCAAAACAGCTGTGACGCGTGATCAAGTTACCCTCATGGATTTGATCTGCCTGGCACACATCATCTGCCATGTCCTAACATCCTGTTTCAATTTTCTTGTTGAACAAACATTTGGTCATCAAAAGTTGCCTTTGTCTTAATGTTAGGACAAAGAATTTCCTGTGTTAAGTTACTTGACTTAAAATCAGTTACAGCCACTGAATTTTCCCTCCTTTGGCTTCCAACTGACTCTTTCATCTCTAATTTGGATCACCTCTTAACTTGGACTCTGGTCAAATTCAAATTGGGTTTTCCTGGACTTGAACTCCCAGGACTGAATCCTCTGGTCAGCGTGCGGGGGTGGGCCCCGCTCGCCGACGTGTAAAATGACGCGCGGTGACGTCGGGCGTGCGTCCTGACATCACCGCGCATCATTCCAATCCTCAGTTCGGTGGGCCCGCACCGGATTCAGCTGCGCGCCTGCCGAACTGTCAAAGGCCTGTTATGGCCATTTATAAACCAATTGAAACCATTAACAGGGCTGCCCGTCCAACCTTAAGGTCGGCGGGGGGGCAGGCGAAGAGCCCAGGTGGCCTTTGCATTTTTCATGAAACCTCATCCATGGGCGGGATGAGGTTTCATGAAGGCTTTATAAATTAAATTAAATTTTTTATTGAATTACATAAACATGTCCCAGCTCATGTGACATTGTGACATGTGTAAATAATTTTTTTCTCTCTTTATTTCAAAATTTAAATATGAACTTAATCTCCCTGAGGCAGCTCCGTGCCTCAGGGAGATTTCTGCGCTCTTTCACATGCATGCACAAAAGAACACAGGCCCCGACTCTCCCTCCTCCCCCCGCTCGTACAGGGAGCTCTGAACGCTTCCGGGTGCACATCACACTGGGCGGACCTTAATTGGGCCGCCCACGTAAAATGGCAGCGCGCAGCTCATTGCTGTACGCTCCTGCCCAGCCCACACAACGGGGAGAAAATTCTCCCCCCAATTTCTGTTATGGACTGTAGGGGAGGTTAATTTAAACAGTCCTGATTTCTCCCCTCACTACCAGAAGTGAGGACTTCCATGATGGGAGAAGGCACATAGAGAGGAATTAGGCAAAATACTGCGGACGCTGGAAATCTGAAACAAAAACAAAAAGCGCTGGAAAAACTCAGCAGGTCTGACAGCGTCTGTGGAGAGGAAGACAGAGTCCGTATGACTCTTCTTCAGAACTAAAGAGAAGTAAAGATATGGTGAAATATATGCTGTTTAAGGTGGGGGGTGGGACAGGTGAAGCTGGATAGAAGGCCAGTGATAGGTGGAGACAAAAGATGTCATAAACAAAAGGTCGAATGGGTGTTGATGGTGGTGATATTGGCTAAAGGAGGTGCTAATGGGGACATTAAGAGAAGAAAGCAGGATGAGCAAGTGACAGATGGTCCAGGTGGGGTAGGGGAGGGGACAGTGAGAGAGAAAAGATCGAAATAGGCTAAAAAGTGGGGATCAAACAATGAATAAAAATGGAAATAAACTTTAAAAATAATAATAATAAAAATAGGTGGGAAATATATATATATATATATATATATATATATATAAATAAAAATTTAAAAATAAATATTTGAAGAAAGGGGATCAAAAAGGGGTGAGGATAGAAGACAGAGTTCATGGTCTGAAGTTGTTGAGCTCAATGTTAAGTCCGGAAAGCTGTAAAGTGCCTAATTGGAAGATGTTGTGTTAGAGAGGAATTAGTTCTAAAGGCACAGATACAGAAGTTCCAATGTTCCAGTAGTTCACGGTGTAGAAGAGAGCCAGCCACTTCACCTGGAAAGAGCTCTTCCTGCTGCTACCTGTTGGATGATAAAATAGTAAACTGCCTGGGTTCAGTCCCACATGGCAATGTTACAGGTTCTAGCAGCTTGGGAGAGGTCATGTGACGTACCTTCCACTTCTTCTCCTGGGTTTTGATCAAAGGATGTACTTTCCCAGGTCTGGAATCTTGAGGTGCTTAGTCAGGGTCCCTTTTGTTCTTTGCAGATGTACCGTCTCCGTTGGCCGGAGCTCTGGCTTAGAAATGCAAAGGGGGTTGGTGCATTTCTTTGAAATTTGATTGTCAGCAGTCACAGAGGGCATTAGCACCTCTTTAAAGATAAGTAGGTCCCTGCTGGTTTCTGAAGGTTAGAAATTCCTCTGGTGTGAGTTATGGCTAGTCATGGTAAAGCCTTGTCCATTTTAAAAATGAGAACAATAATTTTATAAAATAGCCAGGTTGACATAGAGATATATATATATATATATATATATAAATATATTCCTCCCTGTCTTCTAGCTGGGGCATGATGTTTGATTGCAGTCAGTGTGCTGGTGAGGGAGTGGGTGGATATTGAACTTACTGCAAGTGGCACTGACTAGTGAGCCACTCTCACCTTGGAATAATTTAAGGATGATGCTGCAATGAGAGAGTTCTGATTTCCTGGCAGAGAATGGATTTCCTCACATGTACTGATCTAGTGAGTGACGAACTATATTTTATCAGCACAATCCAAACTATTAATTCCACTGGCAGCTATGGAATTATGCTCTTTAAAAATCAAATCCAGTCTCCTCTCCCTTTCCAGGCTATTCCATTCATTTTATATGGGAAAAGGTTGAGTAGGTTGGGCCTATACTCATTGGAGTTTAGAAGAATGAGAGGTGATCTCATGGAAACATAAGATTCTGGCGGGGCTTGACAGGGTGGATGCTGAGAGAATGTTTCACTCCTTGGGGAGCCTAGAACCAGGGCCACAGTTTAAAAATAAGCCATCTCCTGGTTAAGATAGAGATGAGGAGGAATTCCTACATGTTTGGAATTCTCTTCCCCAGCGAACAGTGGAGGCTGGGTCACGGAATATACTCAAGGCTGAGTTAGAGTGGTTTTTAATTGACAAGGGAGTCGAGGGTTATGGGGGACAGGCAGGAAAGTGGAGTTAAGGCCACAATCAGATCAGCCATGATATTGAATGGCAGAGCAGGCTCGATGGGCTGAATGGCCTACTCCTGCTCCTATTTCTTATGTAGTCCAGTCAATTCTTTAGCTTATGGTAGGGGTCGAAGGTAGACTGCAGTCTTTTTTTTATGATTTGGAGGACAACTAATTTTTTAATGAAAAATTATGCAGCTTAGACATTTGTATAACACCTTTAACATTATAAAATATTCCAAGATGCTTCAAATCAGTGTTAACAGGAGATAATGTGACACCAAGCAGGTGACCAAAAGCTTAGCCAAAGAGATAGCTTCAAGGAGCGTCTTAGAGAGGATGAGAGGAGAGGTGGAGAATTTTAGGCAGGGAATAGCAGAGCAGAGTTTGGGAAGCTAAGAGGCAGAGCTACCAGGAGTGGGTAAAAGAAATCAGGGGTGCAAGAGAGTTCAAAGTTGGAGGAAAACCAAGATCTTGTTGGGTTGTAGGGCTGGAGAAGGCTACAAATATAGGGAGGGATGATGCCATCGGGGGATTTGAACTCGAGGTTGACTATTTTAAGTTTCAGACATAGCTAGGTTGGTAGCCAGTGCAGATGAGGGAGCGCTGGGAGTGATAGGTGAAGAGGACTTGGTGCAAGTTAGGATACGGGCAGTGGGGTCCAACCCATTGTTTAAAAAAAACATATTCCACACAGAGTTTTCTTTAATTTAGTCTAAATTAAAAGAATGATTTATTAACTGAGGATTGGTTTTCAAACTGATCGTGGTTATCTGCAACATCGAAGGTCTGATCCAAGTATAACATTTCTTGGCAAATGAACTGCATCATTATCATATTAATCATCACTACTGTCCTGACTCTGGTTGGCAAAGTCCCTCAATTCTAAATGAACCAAATATTAAATAATTACATGACGGCCTGAATTCTTTATTAAGAATAGTGGTGAGGCTGTTAGCGCTCACCATTATAATGGAGTAAATCGGACAGGAACTTCCACCTGCATATGTGCAGTCCAGTGGAGAAATTCGGAAATTGTGGTCAGAGATGCTCCATTTCTCAAAAAGGTGCACTTTAACAGTCCTTGTCGTTAGATTTCGCGTTACATTCAATGTAACAATGTGAAGTTGGGCTCCTTACCCACGGTGTGACAAGGGTTGGGGGCAGGGGGTGTGGTGTGGAGGTGGTGTAGTGGTATTGTCACTAGTCTAGTAACCCAGAGATCCAGGGTAATTCTCTGGGTACCTGCGTTCGAACCCCACCATGGTAGATGGTGAAATTTGAATCCAATAAAAATCTGGAATTATAAGTCTGATGATGACCATGATACCATTGCTGATTGCCATAAAAACTCAGGCCATTTAAGAGTCAACCACATTGCTGTGGGCCTGGAGTCAGATGTAGGCCAGACCAGGTAAGGACAGCAGATTTCCTTCCCTAAAGGACATTAGCGAACCAGATGGGTTTTTTACGACAATCTGCATTGGTTTCATGGTCATCATTAGTCTTTTAATTCCAGATTTTTTTGTAATTGAATTCAAATTTCACCATCTGCCAAGGTGGGATTCGAACCTATGTGCCAAGAGTATTACCCTGGGTCTCTGGATTACTGTTCCAGTGACAATACCACTACGCAAGGTTAGCGGAAGTCTACAATGAGAAGGGCACGAAGTCTTTGTGGGAAGCTTCTAGTGTAGTAAACAGCAATCTCTGCTCCTTCACCACTGACTGCAAAATCCAGATCAATGGCTCCCAAGCACACCTGTACCGGCTTTATGTTGTTACGATTGCCCCTAGAGACTGTTAACTAGGAATGCCCACAATGCCAACCGAAATAACCGAAGGACAAGATGCCGTTTTGTAAGAAACAATCTGAAATCAACATAGATTGAACATTAATTAACAGGCAACTGATACAACAAACTAAAGGGTAAGTTTTGCATGAACGAACTAACTAACTCAACCAGGATATGCTTTACAAAACGCTTTTATGCAATGCCACGCTCCTGGCAGATATGTAACATTTAAAGAGACAGTCTCAAAGTCACTCCTAACTCTCCAGCAGAGGTTCACCACTCCTCACCACATCAGGTTGAAACTTCCAGTATCCTTCAACAATTGTTACACTCCACCTAGGTTTTCTGGATACGATTATCACCAGCAAGCCACAACTCAACGAGTTCCCCTCTCTCTCGGGCCACAAAGTCCTGATAATCCAGAATTCCAGAGATTCCTGTATCTGACCCCTTTAAATGGTTTCATTGGCTCCAGTAAAACTGTTTTCCCCATAAAGAGCATCACTTCTGCTCCCCATCATTTCCTATAGAACAGAGAAGACCTGTTCCTTGGAGAGTTCTGATTTCCTATTGTTTGTTTCTCAGCAGCAGCTGTTCTCTGTTACGTGAGCTTCTGGCAGAGGTGTTGTAACTGCAACACAACACCTCAATGTGTTACTATTTGTGTTTCTCTCCATGCTCAACTCCCTGCCACATTGCAAGCTGAAGTCACATGGGCATTTCTCCAAACTGATGTGTTTACCAGGAATTCCAAGTACAGCCTTTCCAGGCTTCTCTTTCTCTTTGAATTTAAAAGGACATTTCAAAACATAAGCAACTTGCAAAGTTCGGCATTCATGACAGTGTATCTTTAATCAAAAGCTGCAAATAAAAAACATTATCAGTAAAAGTGACCACTAAGCTTTTTCACTAATAACATTTAGGGAAGGAAACCTGCCTTGTTACCAGGTATGAGCCTACATCTGACTCTAATCCATGATTGGCCATTTCAGAGGACAGTTAAGAGTCAAACAAGATAATCATAGAGATACCACCCCCACTACAGCTGTACCTTGAGTGTCCTGCCATCCATTCTTAATTAGCACATTCATTTAGATAATATCACCACCTTCAACACCTCTTTGTTCCTTTGTCTGTGACATCTTTTGATTATCTGCTCCTATCACTGCTTGCTTGTCCCTACAACCACCCCGCCCCCCAGCTTCTCTCTCCACCCCCCCCGCCCCACCCCCCACCTTAAACCTGCTTATATTTCACCCCTCTCCTAACTTTACTCAGTTCTGCTAAAGGGTCATGAGGACTCGAAACGTCAACTCTTTTCTTCTCCGCCGATGCTGCCAGACCTGCTGAGTTTTTCCAGGTAATTCTGTTTTTGTTTTAAACAAGATAATCAGTTGTATCAAACTGCTACCAGAGTTTAAGAAGAGCTATCATTACTTTCTCAAGGCAACTAGAGATGGGCAATTTTTGCTGGTCTTGCCAGTGATGCCCAGTCCCGAGAATAAATTTGCTTTAATTTCATTCTCTTTCTGGGGTGCAGTTCCCCAATTGTCGGGAAACTTCCAACAGGTCACCCATTAGAACAATCAGCAGCAGGAGGCGTGGCCAATTACACCTCCCTTCCACAGCGCTGTGACACTGCGGCTAATTGAGGCAGTCCCAGAACAGCTAACTCAGCACGGAAGCAGGACTCGAATGTTGAATCTTTTGGGGCTGGCCCGGGTGGTTTACTTCACCCACAAAGACAGAATTCGCAATCAAAGTCAGACAAATACTGAGTGAGTCTAAACAACCAGCTAAATGTCAACGTGTCCTTTTACCATCTCATCAACCTCTACGTCTCCCATAATGGGCGGAGTTAGATTTATGGGAAAAACACTACTTTACTTGCTGGTGTTTACATAAGAGAATGGAAACATAATTGCTTCAATAAATTTGCTTCAAGTAGAAATCTGGAATGAAACATGTGGCTGAATAAATATTACAACTACTTATGGGTGAAAAAAGTTCTGAAATAACCTCTTAACTGCAATCGAGCGTCTCCTTTTCATACAATGCTGTTTCTTGGATAGATACCATCTCTCCAACAAATCATTCCGGTCAGAGCTCCAGTGCCAATTCACATTGCACCCAGGGTAAAACCTCATTGGGTTGTAAACGTTTATGAGACATTGAGTGAAATGATTTTTCTTCCAGTTATTTTTCCTGCCCCACCCCCCCCGCCCCTAACTCCTAGCTTTATAATTTCAACTGTGACTCAGTGGGTAGCACCCTTGCCTCTGAGTCAAAACAGTGGTGGGTCAAAGTACCCCACCAGAGATTTGAGCACAAAAATGGTAGTTGGTACCCCCGGTGATTGTACTGAGGGAGTGTGATGCTGTTTGGTGAGACATTAAACCAAGACTCCATCTGCGCTCATAGGATGTGAAAGACTCCATGGCCACTATTTGGAAGAAGAACCGTGCTCAGTGCTCTGGTCTATATTTACCCTTCAAACAGCATCACTAAAACAGGCCATTTATCGCATTGCCGAATGTGGGAGTTGCTGTGCACAAACTGACTGCCAGTTCTTTCCATTAAAACTTCTGTTATCAACTCAGCGGAGACCAGTAACATTTTTAATCTGTTTTTTTTAAGCCGAAAACTCAGATATTTGCCAAAAGGATGAAGCTACATATTTCACCGAGTCTTGCATCTAAAACTCTCTCTCTCTCTCTCTTTCTCTGTCTCTTTTCAGCATGGCTATCCATAGAAGTTCAACTCATTGTTAGGAGTTCTTTGGTTAGCAAGAGTTTTAAACTCTTTTAGTTGTACACAAAATTTCAACTGAACTCTGTTTGACAGAGGTGGCTCCTGCTCTGCAGCCAGATGGTTCCAAACTCAAAAACCTGTTTGAAAAAGAACCATACACACAATCTACACACCCCTATAATTAACTACGTTTTGACCCTTTGCTATTCTATTGTTTATCTCCTAGGCAACTTGGTCACATGATCAGTTACTGGAAACCAGGTGCTTTACCAGAAAACATCTCATAGGGAAATCTAGTTCCTAAACTGACTATCACCCAAAAAGTACTTGGGCCATCAGACTTCAGAGTTACTTTATTCACGGTAAATAACTTTGGGACATCCTGAGATCATGGCCGGGATCAGGTGGGACCGAAAATTCATACCCGAAGTCAATGGGTCTTTGGCTGGTCCATCAAATTTTCTGTCCCACCCACCATGATTCCTGCTGCAGGCAGGACCATGAAATCCCAGCCCATGCAAATCTCTTATTTTTAACCAGTAGTAACAAAACTGGCTATTTCCCCTTTCCTAGCTCAGCCACCTTGAGATTAGTTAATATAGGGCCTCAATTAAATCAGATGAATCAGCACAAGACACGAGCTTTTGTTATTCTTTCATAGGATGTGGGGTGTCACTGGCTAGTCCAACATTTGTTGCTCATCCCTAGTTGCCCTTGAGCAGATAGTGGTGAGCCGCTGCCTTGAACCGCTGCAGTCCCTGTGGTGTACACACACCCAGAGTGCTGCTGGGAAGGGAGTTCCAGGATTTTGACCCAGCGACAGTGAAGGAACAACAATATGGTTCCAAGTCAGGATGCTGTGTGGGTTGGAGGGACCTTGGCGGTGTTTCCATGCATCTGCTGCCCTTGTCTTTCTTGGTGGTAGAGGTCGCTGGTTCAATCAAGTGGGCTGCTTTGTCCTGGATTGTGTCTAGCTTTTTGAGTGTTGTTGGAGCTGCACTCATCCAGGCAAGTGGGGAGTATTTCATCACACTCCTGACTTGTACCTTGTAGATGATGGACAGGTTTGGGGAGTCAGGAGGTGAGTTCCTCGTCACAGGATTCCTAGCCTCTGACCTGCTCTTGTAGTCACAGTATTTATCTGGCTGGACCAGTTCAGTTTCTAGTCAATGGTAACCCCCAGGATGTTGATAGTGAGGGATTCAGCAATGTAATGCTATTGAATGGCAAGGGGAGATGGTTAGATTCTCTCTTGTTGGTGATGGTCATTGCCTGACACTTGTGTGGCGCAAATGTTACTTGTCACTTATCAGCCCAAGGATATTGCCCAGGCCTTGCTGTGCATTGACATAGTCTGCTTCATTATCTGAGTAGTTGCGAATGGTGCTGAATATTGTGCAATCATCAGTGAACATCCCCACTTCTGACCTTATGATGGAGGGAAGATCACTGCTGAAGCAGCTGATAATAGTTGGACCTAGACACAACCCTGAGGAACTCCTGCAGTGATGTCCTGGGACTGAAATGATTGGCTCCCAACAACAGCAACCATCTTCCTTTGTGCTAGGTATGACTCCAACCAGTGGAGTATTTCCCCCTGATTTCCATCGACTTCAGCTTTGCTAGGCGCAAATTAATGCAAGTTGTTGTTCTTCTCTATCTGACTCAGGATTTGACCTCATTTTCATTTGGCACCTGTGGTTGTGCTGAGATTGGGAATTCGTCAGGTGAGGATATGTAGTGGTACAAATCCCCCCTCACCAAACTGGGGCAGAATCTTGCTGCATCAATGCTCAGTGAGTTATTATTTTACCACCATTTTATTGTCTCAAACATCTCACATTTATCTTCAATCTCCACTTCTATTCCCTATCCGATTTCTCACTAAGTTTAATTTCTGTGAGTTCTGACATCTCATCTGAAGGGCCGATGACTGTTGGTAGGTTAGTTCTTCCAACAACAGCAGCAAATTGCATTTATATAGCATCTTTAAAGTAGTAAAACATACCAAAGGCACTTCATGGGACTGATTACCAAGCATAATTTGGCATTGAGCTAAATAAGTAGATACTAGAGTAGAACAGGTCAAAGTGGTAAAGTCTCAAAGGAGGAGAGAATGCCAAAGAGCGTTAGGGAAGGAGTTCCAGAGTTTGGGCCTCAGCAGCTGAAGGCATAGCCACCATTGGTGTAGCGAAACCAATGGGAATGTGGAAGAGGCCAGAAGTGGAGGAGTTTAGAGACCTCAAAGAGTTGCAGGACCAGATGAGGATGTATACATAGCGGGGGGCAAGGACCTTGGTTTCATCCCCTTCTCACCTGGCTGAATATGTCCACTTCCCTATGCAGTTTACTGGATAGTAATATAGAAATAAGAACCCTGGTTGAATCTTACTTAATAGTCCAGTCTCACTGCGACCCGTTGTAGTAAGTGGCATCTACTGTGACTGAGACTCAGACCAGGACAGACTGGTGACTCCAACCTGAGACAGCTGAGTGAAATATTGGGTGGTGTCGTTAAAGTCTCACTATGCAGTTGATTTCATGTGTGCATGTGTGGTCATTCTTGGCAAGCAGTTTCCTCATTACTTCACAGAAAGGAGCCAAGCAACCTCTCTTTACAAGGCTAATAACTGTAGTTTTACTATCGAGACGGTTGATTGCCCGATTCTGACCTCTCTTTTGTATTAATCAATCTTTAAACGTGAGGCTGGGGATTCTGGCAGTCTTGAAAAGAGAGGTTTCAAAGTAAGACCTGGTGTGTGGTCCACACAATCATCTAAGTCATTGACCCAGTGACAACTCACTCAAAACCTTTGAACCTTTTCCAGTTTCGGGGACATAAATTCAGGCGCGGCTGCAAATTTTCTTTCCAAAGGACAAAATTTTAAAAACAAAAATTCAGAGCACTTTCTTCCAAAGGGCCTGCGAAAGGCTCATAAGAACCTCGTAATCTCGGTTTGTACTCTCTCGAGTACAGAACATACGACCATATGAAAACTAAAACAAAAATACCTGGAAAAACTCAACAGGTCTGGCAGCATCTGTGGAAGGGAGCACAGTTAACGTTTCGAGTCCGCATGACTCTTCAACAGAACTTCTGTTTTTGTTTTTGATTTCCAGCATCCGCAGTTTTTTTGCTTTTATACGAACATATGAATTAGGAGCAGGAGTAGGCCACTTGGCCCCTCAAGCCTGCTCCGCCATTCCATAAGATCACAGCTGATCTGACTGTAAGCTCAACTCCATATTCTCATCTACCCCTGATAACCTTTCACCCCTGGCTTTTCAAGAATCTATCTAGCTCTGCCTTAAAAATATTCAAAGACTCTGCTTCCACTACCTTTTGAGGAAGAGAGTTCCAAAGACTCACGGCCCTCTGAGAGAAAAAGTTTCTCCTTATCCCTGTCTTAAATGGGCTTATTTTCGAACTTCCACTATGTCAAGACCCCTCAGGGCCTTGTATGTTTCAATCAAGTTGCCTCTTATTTTTCTAAACTCCAGCGGATACAAGCCTAATCTGTCCAGCCTTTCACCCTCAGACAACCTGCCCATTTCTGGTATTAGTCTAGTGAACCTTCTCTGAACTGCTTCCAATGCATTTACATCCTTCGTTGAATAAGGAGACCAATACTGTACACAGTACTCCAAGTTAAGGGATGAACTAACTGAGGTGTTTAAAATTATTAAAGAAGATTGATTGGGTAAAAAGAGAGGAACTATTCCCTCTGGAGAGGGGAGTCCAGAACGAGGGAGCACAACCTTAAACTGAGAGCCAGGCCATTCAGGGGTGATGTCAGGAAGCACTTCTTCACAGAAAGTGGAAATCTGAAACTCTCCCCCAAAAATCCATTGGGCAGAATTTTTCTGTCGTCTCGTGTGACATTGTCACATGAGGGGCACATGTTAATAATTATTTTATTTTTCTATTTTTGAAGTTTATAACAATTTCAGCGATTTCCCTGAGACAGCACTTAGCCTCAGGGAGATGTGCACTCTTTCACGCTCATGCACGAAAGAGCGCACTCTGACAATTGGGGAGTCCCTCCCCCCGCACAGGAAGCGCATAGCTCCTTAATTGGCCCGCCCACTCAAAATAGCGACAGGGCCCGTTTTGGCGGTGGTGATTGGCTGCCCACCTGCCGCCGAGCCGGCGGGGCCCACCTGCCCATCAAGGGCAAAATTCTGCCCATTGAGACTGGGGGTTAATTGAAAATTTCAAAACTGAGATTGATAGATAGGGTCACAGAGCCAAGTTGGGTAGTTAGAACTAAGATACAGATCAGCCATGACCTAACTTAATTGTAGAACAAGCTTGAGGGGCTGAATAACCTTTTTTTTATTTGTTTGTGGGATATGGGACAACATGGAACAAGTAACACTTTACAGCCTTCCGGACTTAACATTGAGCTCAACAACTTCAGACCATGAACTCTCTCCTCAATTCTCACTCCTTTTTTAATCCCTTTTTTCTACATTCATTTTTATTTTTTACCCACTTATTTTTATTTTTATTTATTTTTATTCATTTATTCATTGTTTTATCCCCTTCTTTATCCCCCCCTTTTATCCCAGTTTCTATCCTTTTTCCCCTCCCCGCATCCCACCCCCAAAAGGGCCATCTGTTACTTGGTCCATGTTGTTCTTTCACACAATGCTACCCTTGTTCTGCTATCATCACATTCTGCTTTCTTACCTTTCTGCCACTATTAGATCCTTTTTTAGCCCTTACCACTACCATTAACACTCCCTTTGTCTTTTTGTTCATGAGATGTTTGTCAATCTCTCCTTCGCCCCCACCTATCACTGGCCTTCTATCCAGCTTCACCTGCTTCACCCCCCTCTTAAACAGTATAAATTTCATCACATTTCCACTCCTCTTCAGCTCTGAAGAAGGGTCATACGGACTCGAAACGTTAACTCTGTTTCTCTCTCCACAGATGCTGCTAGACCTGCTGAGTTTTTCCAGCATTTTCTGTTTTTGTTTGTTATGTGGGAACCGGATGGGTGAAAAACTAATTAAATCGATACTTGTTAATTGCAGGGATACCACTGAATTAAATAGAACAATTTGAATTGAAATACAACTGTCAATGGCAGCAAACTGATTAATACCAGGCAGGTAATCACATTGGGACAGGAAGAAGTCCTTATATGGCTAAAACAATGGAAGACAACTTGGGACTACGCTAACCAGCCAACAGTCGATCATATATGCAACTAACCAATCTGTACCCAGAAGAGGATTGTGGACGGGCTCTTTCATAAGCTGTATTCTGTATGTAAACCCCTGAAAAGTCCCACACTGCAGGGCTCAAGAAAGAAGACCGAAGATACCTATCAACAGTTAAGAGTCCCGGTGAACCAAATAGGTAGACCTTGGCAAATGATCAATCCTAATTGACATGCAATCTTCTCAGAATGAACACCTGTGGGGTAACTATATGATTTATTAAGAACATAAGAAAAGGGAGGGTGTGACTGCGAGTATGGAGGTAAGGGGACTTAGAAGGCAGGAGTGTCAGCCTGCAATTGTCCAACAGGTTTGAGGTTGTCTCAGCTTGTTTGGATGGGAGGTGGATGATCAAACTGAGCATGCAAATAGAGATAAATGAGCACGACCTAATAGCCATTACAAAGACATGGCTGCAGGATGGCATAGATTGGAACCTGAATATTGAAGGGTATGTGACATTTAGGAAGGATAGGAAGTTAGGGAAAGGTGGAGGGGTGGTTCTGTTAATTAAAGACGCCATTAGCAAAATATGACCAAAAGGTTAATAAGGAGTGAAAAATTAAAGACGAGAGAAAGCTATTTATAAATACAAAGACAGATAGTAAAGTATCTATGGATAATTTAAAAAGAAAAGAGTTAACAAAGTGAGTGTTGGTCCTATAGAAAGTAAGTCTGGGGAGTTAATAATGGAAAATAAGATGATGGCAGATGAATTGAACAGGTATTTTGTATTGGTCTTCACTATGGCGGGTACAAATAACGTCCCAGAAATAGCTGTTAATCATGAATTGGAAAGGCAGGAGGAACTCAAGAAAATTACAATCACCAGGTAAGTGGTACTTAGCAAATTATTGGATCTGCAGGTTGACAAGTCCCTGGGTCCTGATGGATTTCACCCTAGGATCTTAAAAGAAGAGGCTAGTGAGATAGTTGAAGAGTTGGTTTTAATTTTCCAAAATTCACCAGATCCGGGAAAGGTTCCTGATGGATAATGGCTATCCTGATCAGATCATTTCGCGCTGTATATCACGCAAATTAATGAATGAGCCTAAGGCCATCACTTTCGCCCCTGCAAAGTGTTCAGTCTACCTCAGATTACCCTGGAAGGGCAAGGTATCTCAAAAATTTGAGCAACAGCTGTTTCACACTGCTACTATGCAGTAGCAACACGAGTGGTATTCACTACTAACAGGATGCTGCCGTCAAGCCAAAAAAAATTCTGCCTATCCCAAAAATGAGTAATGCGGTATATGAACTTCAGTGCCAGTGTGGTGCTGGGTATGTAGGCCATATGTCCCAGAGACTGGGGGATCGTATCAAACAGCATGTCCCAGCCACTGTTCGCAACAGGCAAGGTACAGACTGTACCCAACCAGCCTACGCTTACAAAACTCAAAACACCGCGTACAACATTAGATGTGATTCCAGATTGGACAACATTTGATAAATAATCCCCGGTGTGTTCAGAATTACGCTGACAACCAATTTAAGATTGTCAGTCGGATTTGGAGTGTGGCCCTGTTCTTTGCAGACAGAGAGAACATGTACACACATTGCGCCTGTTTCAGATAAAAAAAATAAGGGACAGCCACTCACTGACCCACTCTTCAGGGCAATGCCTTGACCAATTAGGGTCAAGTTGCCTGGTTTAAATTTCAAACTTTGCTTGTCAGTTAACTGACAGTAATGATCAATTGGTGCATTCCCCATGGCAATGTCCCTACCAATCCAAGTCCACTTGCCAAGCAATCAGCACTCTCTTCTCATATAGAATAAATTGTTGTTTTCCCCATATATTGGTATTCTTGCAAATTGTCCTGATGAGTGCAAGAGGGTAAGCTTCAACATGTCTCTTTTTCTCAGCAATAACCTGTCGCGGGGAAAATGTTAGAAGCTGTTATTAAAACATCATAACTGGGTACTTAGATAAATTAAGATAATCAAGAACTGTTGACATGGTTTTGTGAAAGGAAAACATGTTTAACCAATTTATTGGAGTTCTTTGAAGAAGTAACAGGCGTTGTGGATAAAGGGTACCCAGTGGATATACTGTAACTTAGAAGAGTAAGAGGCGACTTGATTGAAACATATAAGATCCTGGGGAGTCTTGACAGGGTGAATGTGGAGAGGAAGTTTCCTCTTGTGGGAGAATGTAGAACTAGGGGTCACTGTTTAAAAATAAAGGGTCACCCATTTAAGACAAAGATGAGGAGAATTTTTTTTCTCTCAGAGGGCCGTGAACGTTTGGAATTCTCTTCCTGAAAAGGCGGCGGAAGCAGAGTTTTTGAATATTTTTAAGGCAGAGGTAGATAGATTCTTGGTAAGCAAGGGGGTGATAGGTTATTGGGGGTAGGTGGAATGCAGATTTCAGGTTACTATCAGATCAGCCTGACCTTATTAAATGGTGGAGCAGGCTCGAGGGGCTGAATGGCCTACTCCCTGCTTCTAGTTCGTTTGATTAGGGGATTAGGAAGGTGAGGGGCGTTATGATGAGGAAAGTCGGGGGGAGTGTTGGTGAAGAGGTTGAGTGGTGTTTTGGTGAGGGAACTGGGGGAGAGCGCTGGTAAGGGGATGAAGGGTTGAAGGAGGTGAGGGGCTGAATGCCAGTGGGGCTGAGAAAAGTAAATTGCCTTAAAGTGGGCAAAGACTATTCCTATTAACAACAATATCTGGCACCAGACTACATTGATGTGTTGCCAGGGACTGTCAGTCGATGCAGCCTGTTTTCACATGGGAATTTTTCTTTTTTGTGTTCTGATGAGTGCATCACGGAGAAATGATGGAAATGGACCCTAACGGGTTACAAGAGAATTATTGGTGGGCGACGGATGGGAGAGGAAACTCAAACTTGAACAAACAAGTTATCTCACAACAGGATTGCAATAGTAGTCTGAATTAGAGATGATGGTTGTCCATGTCTCTCTCTCTCTCTTTCTCTCCCCCTCTCTCTAAGATCAACATACAAAAAAAACAATTTCACAGCTCTTCGCAATCTAAAAAGCATTACCAAAAATACGCCAGTTGTATAAAATCTAATTGAAGGAAATGTGAAAGGAAGGAGTGTTAATTGGGCCCATCAACAATGGCTAATGGAACAACCACTTGACCTGAAAAATCAGAGAAGACATTGTTTCGATCATTTATGATGGTAAATGTGAAGAGCCACAGTTCCTGTGCTGTGGCTCAGTGGGTTGCCCTCTTGCCTCTGACTGAGAAGATTGTGGGTCCAAATCCCACTCCAGAAAGTTTGTCCCAAATTCTAGGCTGGCACTCCCACTGCTATTCTGAGGGAGTGCTGCACTGTCAGAGGTGCTGTTGCTTGGATGCAACGTAAAACCGAGGCCTCCTCTCAAGTGGACATAAAAGGTCACATGGCCCTCTTTATGGAAAAAGCACAGGGTCAATAATTATCCCTCAACCAACGTCACTGACACACATTATCTGGTCATTATCACATTGCTGTTTGTGGGATCTTGCTGTGTGCAAATTGGCTGCCGTGTTTCCTACACAGCAACAGTGACCACACTTCAAAAAGAATTTAATTGGCTGAAAGGCGCTAAACAAATGCGAAAAGTTCTTTCCAGAGTTAGGTTACGGTTAAAGTAAAAACAAAATGCGCTTTTATTTAAAAGCCTTGTGGTAGGTAAAATCAAATAATCCAGCTGTGATGAATGAGATCTGTCCGAGAGAATACAGACTACTTAGTGTGAAAGTCCATGTCTGGGACACGTACTGCAAGATTCCTGCATAAACGGCTCTTACCGATTTCAACTCAGATTAAAAATTAAAATTGCCTAGTCACGCAAAAGGTTTCCATTTTAAGTGCACAGGAAGTGGGAAGAGAATTATTGGTGGGCGACGGATGGGAGAGGAAACCCAAACTTGAACTAACAAGTTATCTCACAACAGGATTGCAATAGTAGTCTGAATTAGAGATGATGGTTGTCCCTGTCTCTCTCTCTCTCTCTCTCTAACAATATGCTAATTACCTAAATTAATTAACTTTGATATTTGTAATATCAAAGGAAGTGGGAAGCCCGTGTTAGAAAGAATATTACTTATGAATCCTCTCATCATGACACCCCCACATCCCCCCCAACTCCCCGCTACCCAGAAACCTCTCAAAGGGAATAACCTGCAACTTATCACTTACAAACTCTGCCACTGTTCATTGGCAATTGGGTGCAGCAGCCATTTTGTACACAGCAAGATTCCACAGTCAGCTTGTCAGCGAGATGAGTAGCCAGGTGGTCTGTTTTTGGACAGAGATGGTACGTGCATGTAATTGAAGTTGGGCAGGGGGTGGGGGAGGGGGGGTGGGGGATGGTGGGGGGATGTTGTGGAGTGGAACTAACAGCACAGTTACTGGGCCCCCACCTGAGAAATGTTATCCTGTAGATACGACATGCTATCAGGTACAGTCAGCTGAGCAGCCAGGCGGACATAGTGTTGAATACAGAACTAAACAGCTTGTATTTCAAGAGCATCTTTCACTCTCTCTGAACTTCACAAAGTGCATTATAGCCAATTAGGTACCTTTGAGGTGTAATCGCAGTTGGAATATAGGAACGCAGTCACCATTTTGTGCACAGCAAGATCCCACAAGCAGCGATGAGACGAACGACCGGATAATGTGATTGGAGGTTCAAATAGTAAAAAGAAATGATTAGGAGCAGATCGCACAGTGAGGAGAGTGATGAGAAAGTTAGGAGTGGGGGGTGGGAGGGTGGCGGGAGTGCCCTAGTGTCTTTCTTCCTGGACATGGCCAAGCTGGGCACCCACAGGTCCTGAGTGGGCGCAGCTCGGGGTGGCGGTGGTCACAATGGTTGCCCACATCCCTTCCGTGGTCTTGCCGTGCTCGGCTGACCCTGAAGCAGGGTTAGATGGTGTCCATCGATACACTTGAAGCTTTCTACAACCTGTGAGCGCCCCCAGGAACGGAGTGTGCATTGGATCCTGGTACTAACTAATATTTATAATCTCTTTTTTTTATTTAATGGTTAAGTTCTTTTTAGGTATCCCCCCCAGCCTTTTAAAAAAGGGGGGTACTTTTGTTTGGTCTTTTTCTGATGATATTGTGTCCCTTCCTGGTTGTTATAAGGGATTGGACAGGAATTCCAGGCAAGAATTGGCTGTTTCAGGGCTTTGCAGGATTATTGGTCGCAACACTCAGACAATTCAACCTTCAGTACACACGCCGAATGCTCAAATGTGCTCACTTAAATGCTCCCAGAGGAGGCACATATGGAAATGCTTTTCCAATTTGTTTTTTCTCCCATTCTTCTGTGTACATCCAGTGACAAACAGCTTAAAACACTGTCCCGTGCTTGAAAGATAGGTATATTAGCATGTATATATCAAAGAGGTGGATAAATCCTTGGGGGCGGGGTCAGGACAGGATAGGATGTGGGCTCCCTTCATCCTGAGCTGATGGATCATTGCTGGCCGGGAGGTACAGAAAGCATCCATCTCTCCTGACCCAAAAAGAATGGGTTTCGTGAGCAGAGCCCCCCCCCCCCAGTCTCACAGCCTCACTCAACTTCCAGAGATAATCAGTTAAAGATGAAATATTTCCAGTTCGATTAAATGGTGTGAAAGAGGGAATAAATGAAGTTCTCGTATTGACACGACACTATTCCATGCTTTGGATCCACCACCAAAGTGCTTCATGTGGACTCCTGCCTTGAGGACAGGCGTGCCAGCCATGTTGCGCACAGCAAGATCCCACCAGCAGCAACGGGCTGAGTGAATGACTGTTTTTGGAGATGTTGTCCAGGACGGTGAACAAACTTGCTGTTATTCAAAAAATGCCTTTGTGTTGTTAACACCTGAACAGGTAGAAGGGGCTTCTCTTAATGCCTTACCCATTGTTTATATTCATTTGAATTGCCCTTGTTTAGAAGGCATTAAAGAGTCAATCAACCACATTGCTATGGGTCTGGAGTCACATATAGGTCAGACTGGGTAAGGACAGCAGATTTCCTTCCCTAAAGGACATTAGTGAACCAGATGGGTTTTTACAGCAATGGTTTCATGGTCATTATTAGATTTTCAATTCAAATTCCACCATCTGTCAAGGCAGGGGTTTGAACCCAGGTCCCCAGATTACTAATCCAGCAACAATACCGCTATACCATTGCCTCCCCCATAGGGTGATGGGTACTGTTTGTTAATGTAGTCTTAAGTAGGTTAACTGTATGCATTTATTAGCTACAAGAATTATGTACATATATAAAGTAAAAGGTTTGAGCTAGGAGCTGTCTTCATTCCTGTTTGTGTACACAGCTCTGCCCAACACTAGACTGACCCCCAGGTGCGGGTCATGCGCTCTCTTACATTACCATTGGATGGTGCTGTACTCAGTCCTATGTTAACCTTATATGTGCCAGACCCTTATACTACACCTCCCCCAAGTCTTTATCCAATGTATTTCAATTTATTCTAGTTTACTCCATGTATTTACATCATTATTATTACCCCCCCTTCAAGTCTGAGTTCATAGGTTCAGGTGGTCTGGTGGCCTTATGTCCTTTCCATATCTCGTTCACACTACTGTCGGAGAAATGGTAGGCTCTGTCATTGCAGGTAAACTCTGTTAATTTGGAAGTTGTTCTGGCATCTGGGTAATCTTTATATCCTCTTTTTCCACTCGCTGGCATTGAACCACTCTTTGTTGATTCAGCTTTCTCTTGCCATTCTAGGTTCTTAATTTATTCATTCATGGGATGTGGGGTATCGTTGGCAAAGCCAGCATTTATTGCCCATCCCTAATTGCCTTGAACTGAGTGGCTTGCTAGTCTATTTTAGAAGGCAGTTAAGAGCCAGCCACATTGCTGTGTGTATGGAGTCACATGTAGGCCAGTCCAGGTAAGGATGGCAGATTTCCTTTCCTAAAGGACATAAGTGAACCAGATGGGGTTTTACAACATTCACTGATTGTTTCATGGTCACCATTACTGAGACTAGCTTTCAATTCCAGATTTTATCAATTGAATTTGCTTTTTACTAGCTGCCATGGTGGGATTCAAACCCTATCCCCAGAGCATTAGTCTGGGCCACTAGTCCAATGACATTACCACTACACCGCCATCTCCCCAGATTTTTAATCTCTTCATATATCTCCTTGGAAATGTAATGCTTTTCCAAGTTTTCTTCCAAATGTCCAACCATTTTCTTCAGCTCTCTAGTCTTTCTCTTGTACTTCTGTGACACCTCAAAATTTGTTTGTTCAGATCTTGAACAGTTTGGTTCATTGACAACTTTAGTTTCCAAGGGTATATTCTCAACTTGAAGCTTGAGTTTCAAATCTTCCAATTCAGTTCTGCTATGGACAATTTCCAACCTTATTTCATTTCCTTTTATAGGCATTGATTATTTTGGGTTTCTTCAGATAGCTTTCCTTCATTCACAGCCAGCTGCTCACTCCGCACTGTCACCTGCTGTTGCAGTTCAGGTAATGCGTCAGGATTTCAAAACAATATATTTTTGAGACTTATGGAAAGTTCCCTGCCTCTCTGGCATCCTCATGTGGTTTACTCGAGTATTGTCTTTTCTATTTTGGTGCTTTACTAGGGGCTTTCTGTACCTCATTTTAAGCTCCGTGTGCTCCACAACTTGAAGATTAAAACATTAGTCAAAGGCTTTTAATATTTCATTGAAGCTGGTTAAGGATTCATCAATGCACTGCATTAGGATTACTTCATCAGCAAGTTCACCAAACCAGTATAAAAAGGTATTAATCTGGATTTTTTTCTGATTTTCTATTTAGACCTGATGCACTCCGGTAGTTTAAAAATTCTCTTCTCCCAATTTTCCATTCGGGTTGGCCATTGGATGCATCCAAACTGATCTGGTAAGTTAGATTTTCGATCCATGGTTAAAAATTTTGAAGTCTGGGTTCAGCTGAAATTCAAAGTTACTGAAATTCAAAATGGCGGCAGCGTTCGCTTGAAGTCAAAGGATTTAACTGCGCTTGTTGGTTTTGGCGGGCTCCCGCGGTAATGGCGTTGGCGCTCAGCCTTGAAAAAGATTGAAACAATGGCTGCTTGGATCGATTGGCTGCAGCCTTCTCCGTTTCAATGCGATACTCTAGGGTCACGAAAGCGTCAAATCCTAGCCCCTGCTGGCTTTTCAAGCTGATTCTTTAGTCGTGATTCTTCCGAATTCGTTAATTAAGTTTCTTTTTCCTTTTCAGAGCAAGCTCGGACGCCACGTGGTCAGGCAGTGACTCGGGAATCTGGTTTTTCTGATGGAGTTTTTAAACGACAATTGCTGACCACTGAATTATTTAAAAGTTTCTCAGGACTTGCTGTACCCTGGAATTTAATAATTTTATCTCACCTCTGCTAGGTCTGCTGACTCTGCACTCTGGGAATTAAAGCTGGACTTCCAAGAGGTCCCATTAAGCAGGGTTTCCCAAACTGTGTTCCACAGGATCCTGTTTGATCTGTCAAAGGGTTTGCAGTAGTGTGGGCAGAGAATAGCAGTAGGTGTTCAACTCATGGCGTTCAACTCATTCAACTGATGTGCATTTGAAAATGCTATAAATTTGCTTGTCCAATCAGAGGCTGGTTTCTCCCTGCGTTGGCTAGTGAGCCGCTCATCATCTAGAACTGGGTGTCACTGTTTAAACATAGGGGCATAAGGGGCCTTCCATTTAAGATGGAGAAGTAGGCCATTCAGCCCATTGAGTCTGCTCCGTCATTCAATGAGATCATGGCTGATCTGATAATCCTCAACTCCACTTTCCTGCCTTTTCCCTATAACCCTTGATTCCTTTACTGATTAAAAATCTGTCTATCTCAGCCTTGAAAATACTTAACGACCCAGCCTCTACAGCCCTCTGCGGTAAAGAATTCCACAGATTGACAACCCTCAGAGAGAAGAAATTCCTCCTCATCTCTGTCTTAAATGGGCGACACCTTACTCTGAGATTTTTCCCTCTGATCCTAGTCGCTCCCGCTAGGGGAAACAATCTCTCAGTGTCTACCCTGTCAAGCCCCCTAAGAATCTTAAGAATCTCATATGTTTTAACTAACGATCGAAGGACCTTTAGTGTTTGTAAGAAAGCAGTGGAGGTAGGGTCATTGAATATATTCAAAACGGAGTTCGATAGATTTTTGATCGACAGGGGAGTCAAGGGTGATGGGAGGCAGACATGGAGCAGGAATATGTACCTCACCAGGCGGGCACAGTGGGTGGGCCTGGGAGCAGCTGCCAGCGATCAGGCCCCAACCACAATTTGACGCTGGTTGGCCAATTAAGAGCCAGCCAGCGTGAATCGCACATTGAAACAGACAGCGCTGCCTGGGTGGGTGGGGGAGAGGAGGGGGGAGGATCGTGAGCACGGAAGTCCGCGCATGCACAGGGAGGTGCGCTCAGTGAAAGCTCCCTGAAGGCACAGAGCCGCCTCAGGGAGCTGAGGATTTCTAACATGGAAAATAAAGAATTGAAAAATAAGGAAAACATGTCCCCCCGGGTGACTCTGTCACATGAGCTGGGACGTGTTAAAAATGAGTTTTTAAAGTTTTTTTTATTAACCACTGGTTGAAACCTCAACCCGCCCGTGGATGAGGTTTCGCAAAAAAAACGCAAAGGCCGCTTGGCCTATTCGCCCGCCCGCCGACCATAAGGTTGGACAGGCGGGGAAAAATTCTAATTAATTAATTGGCTTAACAGCCCCCTTAACTGTCGGAAGGCTCACTGCTGACTCCCTCCCGCTCGCCCACCCACCGAAATATCGCGCGAGTGCACGATGACGTCGGGACGCTCGCCTGACGCCATCACCCACTAACTCTCTCCCATTTGGGTTGGGCACGCGCCTGCTCGATGAGGGAAAATTGCTGCCCATGAAAGTGGAGTTAAGGCCACAGCAGAGCAGCCGTGATCTGATTGAACGGCGGAGCAGGCTCGAGGGGCCGAATGGCCTACCCCTGCTCCTGTTTCTTATGTTCTTAAAGGACAGGGGCAAGAGTTTAAAAATGTCGAGCGATTGGGGGTGAATGTAGATCAGTGAGGTATAGGCAGGAAGTGTCGGATATGTGAGCAACAGAGTTTTGGATGAGGAGGGGTTTATGGAGGATGGGAGGCTGACGGAGAAAGCACTGAAGTAATGAAGTCTGCAGGTGGCCACGTACCATGTGTGAGGCCTTCAGAGGTGAATGCAGGGCCTGAGCTGAAAGATATAATGGTGCTTGGAGGTTATGGAGTCAGAGACTCAACTCAGGTTTGGAACAGGATGTTGAGGAGTCTGGTTCAGCCTGAGACAGTAACACCCGATAATGAAATCTAACCGAGATCAATCGAATTTTAAAGTCAAGGAAATAAACAGTTCCAGGCCCATCACTGGAGCCTAATCTATTTTTAACAAGTTGGTTCAAAAAGTCAAAGGTCATTAATGAACAACGGATAATCTCAGCTCAAGTGGATACGCTGAGATAAATTTTCTACTTGCTCTTCTTGGCTGCCCAAGATAGAAACTGCACAATTTTGATTTCCGCTGGGCTCTTAATCCCATTAATCTCATTGTATCAAAGGGTGCACCTCCTAAATAATAAGGGCATCGCTGGCTAGGCTAGCGTTTATTGCCCATCCCTAATTGCCCTTGAGCAGGTGGTGGTGAGCTGCCTTCTTGAACCGCTGCAGTCCATGTGGTGTAGGTACACCCACAGTGCTGTTAGGAAGTTCCAGGATTTTGACCCAGCAACAGTGAAGGAACGGTGATATATTTCCAAGTCAGGCTGGTGAGTGGCTTGGAGGGGAACTTCCAGGTGGTGATGTTCCCATGTGTCTGCTGGCCTTGTCCTTCTAGATGGTAGAGGTCACGGGGTTTGGAAGGTGCTGTCTAAGCAGGCTTGGTGTGTTCCTGCAATGCATCTTGTAGATGGTACACACACTGCTGCTACTGTGCGTTGGTAGTGGAGGGAGTGAATGTTTGTGGAAGGGGTGCCAATCAAGTAGACTACTTTGTCCTGGATGGTGTTGAGCTTCTTGAGTGTTGTCGGAGCTGCACTCATTCAGGCAAGTGAGGAGTATTCCAGCACACTTCTGACTTGTGCCTTGTAGATGGTGGACAGGCTTTGGGGAGTCAGAAGGTGAGTTACTCGCTGCAGGATTCCTAGCCTCTGACCTGCTCTTGTAGCCACAGTTGTTACATGGCTAGTCCAGTTCAGTTTCCAGTCAATGGTAACCCACAGGATGTTGATAGTGGGGGATTCAGCGATGGTAATGCCATTGGATGTCAAGGGGTGATGGTTAGATTCTCTCTTGTTGGAGATGGTGATTGCCTGGCGCTTGTGTGGCGCAAATGTTACTTGCCACTTGTCAGCCCAAGCCTGGATATTGTCCAGGTCTTGCTGCATTTGGACATGGACTGTTTCAGTATCTGAGGAATTGCAAATGGTGCTGAACATTGTGCAATCATCAGTGAACGTCCCCACTTCTGACCTTATGATGGAAGGAAGGTCATTGATGAAGCAGCTGAAGGTGGTTGGGCCGAGGGTTTATTTGAATGCTCTATTATGACATTGTTCAAAACGTGTTGACCCCATAAAAGGTAAAAAAATTGCTTCTAATTCTTGATGTATTTTTGATAATACACGAGGGAGAGAGGTATAGAAACATATGTGAATAGGATGAGATGAACCCAGGTGGCAGGAGGCTCACATGGAGCATAAACACCAGCATAGGCCTGTTGGGCTGAATGGTCCATTTCTATGTTACTCTATGGCCAGGACCTTTGAGTCAGTGTGTGGGGGTGGGCCCCGCTCGCCGATGTGTAAAATGACGCGGGCTGACATCACCGCGCCTCATTCAGATCTTCACTTTGGCGGGTGTGCGCCAGAGTCGGCTGTGCACCCACCGAACTGTCAAAGGCCTATTAAGGCCATTTATATATCAATTAAAATACTTAACTGAGCTGCCCGTCCAACCTTTTGAGGTTGGCAGAGGGGTAGGTGAAGAGCCCAGGCGGCCTTCGCATTTATCATGAAACCTCATCCACAAGTGGGATGAGGTTTCATGAAGGTTTTTAAGCTCCAATAAAAATTTCTAATAAAATTCATAGACATGTCCCAGTTCATGTGACACTGTCACATGAGGGGGCAAGTCTTAAAAATGTTTATCTTTCTTTATTTAAATTTTAAAAATCAAACTAATCTTCCTGAGAAAGCTCTGTGCCTCAGGGAGATTTCTGGGTGCTTTCGCACGCACTCAGCCTCCTCCTCCCGCCCACACAGGGACCGCACAGCACCTCCAGGTGCGTGTCATGCTGGGCGGGCCTTAATTGGCCCCGCCCACATAAAATGGCAGCGCGCAGCCGATCGTGGGTGGCGATCGGCTGCATGCACGCCCGCGCCCTCTCCCACCCACCCCCCGGACAGGGAGAAAATTCTCCCCTATGGCTCTGTTTAACTATGACATCTCCAAGCATGCAATAGAATCTAAGTCGTCCTTCAGTGAGGGGAATGTTGCACTGTTGAAGGTGCTGGCCTTTGGATAATGTAGTATGAGGGCCTGGCACATATAGGGTTAACATGGGATTGAGTACGGTACTGCCCACACAGTGATGTAAGAGAATATATGACCCACACCTAGGGGTCAGTCTATTGTTGGACAGAACTGTGTGTACGAGCAAGCATGGAGACAGTTCTTAGCTTGAACCCTTTACTGTATATATGTTCATAGTTCTTGTAGTTAATACATACATACAGTTAACCTACTTAAGGCTACAAAGACTTCATTAAGACCTACCCAACAGTATCCAACGCCCTACAACATGGTGGCAGTGAATGAAAAACACAAAAGGTTGCAAAAGATGCAGAGATAAACTAAATTCCTGCAAAACTAAAGAAAAATTCAAAGAAGCATTCTAACCTGAAGAGAAACTTGAGAAGCGGATGCACAGAGGGACATTGCCTGGGAAAAGCTCTAAAGAAAGGCTTGGAAGCTGAAGGCAGGAATTTAAAATTCCTCATTGCAGCAAATACTCCGTGGCAATGCTTCCCAAACGTTTCCAGCCATGGAGCTCTTTTGACCTCCCATGAGCACCGACAGAACCGTTAAGAGCCATTCTTATTATGTTGAAGAGCTAAACCACAAAAAATTGATTGTTTTGTGCAACAGGTAAAAAAATACAAAAACAAATTTATAGAAATCTTTTCTATTTCTTATATGTATACATTTATTATAATTAATAAGTTCTCTTATTCAACAAAGTACTAAAGCCTTATGTTTGTCTCATTTTTAATGGGAGGAGCGATGCTGCTTCTTTTGCTCACAAATTGGTTTAATTTGAGAAGCGATGCTGGATTCTCATATCAGACACAGACACACACACACAATCCCCTCTCTCTCGCCCTCTTGCTCCAAGGCCCACTCATTCTGAGGCCCACTCTCCCTCTCTCTCCGAGGCCCACTCGCCCTCTCTCTCCGAGGCCCTGTCGCTCTGAGGCCCGCTGATTCCGAGGCACACTCATTCCGAGGCCCACTCATTCTGAGGCCCGCTCACCCTCTCGCTCTGAGGCCCACTCTCTCTCTCTCTCTCTGAGGCCCTGTCGCTCTGAGGCCCACTCGGTTGTTAAGCCCATTAATTGATTAATTAATTAGAATTTTTCCCCCCCTGTCCAACCTTATGGTTGGCGGGCGGGCGAATAGGCCAAACGGCCTTTGCATTTTTTGCGAAACCTCATCCACGGGTGGGTTGAGGTTTCGACCAGTGATTAATAAAAAACTTTAAAAACTAATTTTTAACACGTCCCAGCTCATGTGACAGAGTCACCCGGGGGGACGTTTTCCTTATTTTTCAATTCTTTATTTTCCATGTTAGAAATCCTCAGCTCCCTGAGGCGGCTCTGTGCCTTCAGGGAGCTTTCACTGAGCGCACCCCCCTGCACATGCGCGGACTTCCGTGCTCGCGATCCTTCCCCCTCCCCTCCCCCACCCACCCAGGCAGCGCTGTCTGTTTCAATGTGCGATTCACGCTGGCTGGCTCTTAATTGGCCAACCAGCGTCAAATTGTGGTTGGGGCCTGATCACGGGCGGCTGCTTCCGGGCCCGCCCACTGTGCCCGCCTGGCGAGGTACATATTCCTGCTCCATGTCTGCCTCCCGTAACCCTTGACTCCCCTGTCGATCAAAAATCTATCTAACTCCGTTTTGAATATATTCAATGACCCTGTCTCCACTGCTTTCTGGGGAAGGGAATTACAAACACTAAAGGTCCTTTGATCGTTAGTTAAAACATATAAGATTCTTAAGGAGCTTAGGGGGCTTGACAGGGTAGACACTGAGAGATTGTTTCCCCTAGCGGGAGGGACTAGGATCAGAGGGAAAAATCTCAGAGTAAGGTGTCGCCCATTTAAGACAGAGATGAGGAGGAATTTCTTCTCTCAGAGGGTGGTGAATCTGTGGAATTCTTTACTGCAGAGGGCTGTAGAGGCTGGGTCATTAAGTATATTCAAGGCTGAGATAGACAGATTTTTAATCAGTAAGGAAATCAAGGGTTATAGGGAAAAGGCAGGAAAGTGGAGTTGAGGATTATCAGATCAGCCATGATCTCATTGAATGATGGAGCAGACTTGATGGGCCGAATGGCCTACTTCTCCATCTTAAATGGAAGGCCCCTTAAGCTCCTATGCTTAAACAGTGACCCCCAGTTCTAGATTCCCCCAGAAGGGAAACATACTCTCAGCATCTACCCTGTCAAGCCCCCTCAGAATCTTATATATCTCAATAAGATCACCTCTCATTCTTCTAAACTCCAATGAATACAGGCCCAACCTGCTCAACCTTTCCTCATAAGACAAATCGCTTCAACCCAGAAATCAGCCTCATGAATCGTCCCTGAACTGCCTCCAAAGCAAACCTGTCCCTCCTTCAGTCAGGTGATCAAAACTGTGCACAGGAGTCTAGGTGTGACCTCACCTGTATAGTTGAAGCAAGACTTCCTTATTTTCATACACCATACCCTTTAAATCTTTAAGCCTCTAAATCTCTCACTAGCTTCACCCACCACATCCCACCCCACATCAATATGAATTTCTCCAGTTGGCATTGACACAATGGGCCAAGTGGCCTCATCCTTCCCTGTAGATTTTCTGTTTCTATATTCCAGCCCGACACCTCTCCCCAGAGCTCTCAGTTTTCCCCACTCTCACGTCTTGAGCCCCCATCCCTCCCTTTATTCCTTTATTGGCAACTGTGCTTTCAGTGCCTTGGGGCCCATTCTCTAGATGTCTCTCCGTTAACCACCTCTCCATATCAACTCCCGCGCTTTAAGAAGCTGCACTTTGACCAAGCTTTTCATCAACCCTCCATATTTCCCCCTCTTTAACATGATGTCCACTTCCCTAACCTCCTGTGAATTATCTCAGCATTAAATCTGCTCTTGAAATCAGCAACAGTTGTGTAGTAACAATGTTAATGTGCTAGTAAAATCCAGAGAAGGGGCACAGTTTAAAAACAAACTCCAATGAGTACAGGCCCAACCTGCTCAACCTTTCCTCATAAGACAATATTCAAGGCTGAGATAGACAGATTTTTAATCAGTAAGGGAATCGAGGGTTATGGGGAAAAGGCAGGAAAGTGGAGTTGAGGAATATCAGATCAGCCATGATGTCATTGAATGATGGAGCAGACTCGATGGGCCGAATGGCCTACTTCTCCATCTTCAGACGGAGATGAGGAGAATTTTTTTTCTCTCAGAGAGTTGTGAGCCTTTGGAGCTCTCTTCCCCAGAGAGCAGTGGATTCAGGATCAATGAATATTTTTAGGGCAGGGGGGTGGGTAGGTTCTTGACTAGCAGGGGAGTTGGGGGTATCAGGGCTGGTCGGGAATGTGGAGTTGGGGGTCACAGTCAGATCATCCATGATCTTATTAAATGGTAAGAGCAGGCTTGAAGGGGACAAATGGCCTACTCCTGCCCCTAATTTGTATGTTTGCATTTTCGTACGTTCATAAGTTCAATTTCTATCACAGCTGTTTAAAAATTGGATTCAGGTCAAGAAAAAAATCTAGAAATAAAATAAACACTGTTCTCAGTAAAAGTGACCACAAAGCTGTCTGATATTGTGGTGAAAGCCTAACTTTACATTCGTGGCCTTTAGGGAAGAAAACCTGCGGTCTTCACCCAGCCTGGTCTACTTGTGACTCCAAAACCCCACCAACATGGTTGACCGTTGACTGTCCTCTGAAAGCCCCCTTGCAAAGCTGTCCAGAGCCATATATACACCAATAAATACCAATAAACACCCAACTTGCCAGTGGTGACCACATCCCGTGAATGAACTTTTCAAGCGTTAGAAATCTGAAATAGAAACAGAAAATGCTGGAAAAACTCAGCAGGTCTGACAGCGTCTGTGGAGAGAGAAACAGAGTTAACGTTTCGAGTCCATTTGACCCTTCTTCAGAACTGAGCAACTCGGTTAAATATCTGATTTGCTTTTCACTTTCATTGGGCGAGCTTACCTATTGTAACAGTCTGTCCATTGTTTTCAGTTAGATTTATGTACTCAGCACATATTACACACATTCATCATGAATGCAGCTTGGTGATCATTTAGTTGCAAGCAAATTTACCTCTTTTGCCCATTCACCGAAGAAGTGCCATGGGTTTTGTTCTGGTAAAACATGAGGAGTTGGAACAGAATCTCCCACCAATCTACCCCTGCCATCTCTACCCCAGCAATGGGCACCTTGCTTCCAGCCACTTACCAGTGCTGCCCTCTAAATGATCAAGTGGAGATCGCGGAGAATCACTCGGTCGGCTCCCGACAGGAAAACTCAGAGGGATGGGGAGAAAGGAAGGAAGAGGGGAGGAAGGAAAGAAAGGATAGATGGATGTGTTTTCCAACCTTCCATAATGTCAGAGCACTCCGAAGCACTTAGCAGCCAATGAAGTGCTTTTGAAAAGCAGTCACTGTTGCAATCTAGCAAATGTGACAGCCAATTTGCGCACAGCAAGCTCCCACAAACAATAATGTGATAGCGTCCTGAGGTTGATTGAAGGATAAATATTGTCCAGGGTAATGGGATATCTGCCCTGCTGTTCTACAAATAGTGCTGAGAATTCTTTTGCCTCCACCTGAGAGGGCAAGCAGGGAATTTGGTTAAACGCCTCATCCAAAAGACAGCACCTCTGACAGTGCAGCATTTCCTCAGTACTGCGCCGGAGTGCCAGCCTGGATTTTTGCCGTTCTCTGGAGTGGGACTTCAGACCCATAACCTGACTCAGAGCCATGGATACTACTCACTGTGCCAAGGCTACCAAGGAAGCAGCCAATCTCCCCTATGGTGGCACAGAGATTACTTGTAATACACATATAGGGAGATTTGGGCACGGAAACATCTCTTCCACAGGTGTTGAACAAGCAAAGCCCTGCGGCATTGCACTGCTGTTTTGCATGCTGAACTTGATTGGCTTTTGAAAGCTGTGCTTTAATAAGAATCCCAGTGGTTTGGATTCTGCTGTTAACACTGAGTTTCACTTCAATAGCTCAAGAACTAAAGACAATGGCAGATGTGCATCAGATTGTAGCTCTCAGGACAGTGTGGAAAGCCAATATATTTATATTTATATCGCTCTTGCACATTGTTTATATAAACAATAAGATTCCTCTTTGGTGAGACATCCTGATGAACAAGACTCGTAAAAAAACAGACTGACTTACTAAGGATTATTAATGGTCTTGGGTCATGACTTCAAAACCCTTTCGTGCAATTTGGTCTGGATATCAGAAAAGGCCTGTTTGATAATTAATCCTTTGTTAGCTCCAGCTCCCTCCATTATGACCCTGAATCTCTCTCTCTCTTTCTTTTTATTAATTTGTTCATAGGATGTAGGCGTTGCTGGCGAGACTATCATTTATTGACAATCCGAGCAGCCCATCTTCTTCTGGGTGGTAGAGGTCACAGGTTTGGAAGGTGCTGTCAAAGGAGTCTTGGTGAATTGCTGTAGCGATCTTGTAGATGGTACACGCTGCTGCCACTGTGCATCGGTGGTGGAGGGAGTGGATGCACAGTAGCAGCAGTGTGTACCATCTGCAAGATGCACTGCAGCAACTCACCAAGGCTCCTTTGACAGCACCTTCCAAACCCACGACCACTGCCATCTAGAAGGACAAGGGCAGCAGATACATGGGAACACCACCACCTGGAAGTTCCCCTCCAAGCGACTCACCATCCTGACTTGGAAATATATCGGCCGTTCCTTCACTGTCTCTGGGTCAAAATCCTGGAACTCCCTTCCTAACAGCATTGTGGGTGTACCTACAACATATGGACTTCAGCGGTTCAAGAAAGCAGCTCATCATCACCATCTCAAGGGCAATTAGGGATCGGCAAGAAATGCTGGCCCAGCCAGTGAAACTCACATTACGTGAAGGGGTAAATAAAAAAATGTGGTAGGACTGCAGAGCTTTGATCCAGTCCATTGGCTGTGTGATCGCTTAGCTCTGTCTATCATATGCTGCTTCCACAGCTTAGCATGCATGTTGCCCTCTGTTGTGGTTTCTCTAAGTTGGCATCTCATTTTTAGGGATGCCTGGTGCTGCTCCTGGCATGCACTCCTGCCCTCTTCATTGAACCAGGGTTGATCCCTCAGCTTGATGGTAATGGTAGAGTGAGGGATATGCCGGGCCATGAGGTTACAGATAGTTACTCTGAAGAAGAGTCATACGGACTCAAAATGTCAACTCTGTTTCTCTCTCCACAGATGCTGTCAGATCTGCTGAGTTTTTCCAGCATTTTCTGTTTTTGTTTCAGATTTCCAGCATCCGCAGGATTTTGTTTTTATTTAGGTTACAGATGCTGGTTGAATACAATTCTATTGCTGATGGCCCACAGTGCCTCATGGATACCTAGTTTTCAGTGGCTAACTCTGTTCTGGATCTATCCCATTTAGCACTGTGGTAGTGCCAATCAACACAATGGAGGGTATCCTTAGCATGAAGACAGGACTTCCTCTCCACAAGGACTGTGTGGTAGTTACTCCTACCAATACTGCCATGGATAGATGCACCTATGACAGGTAGCTTGGTGAGGAGTGAGATTGGTGAGCACTGCAGCAACTCCCCAAAGCTCCTTTGACAGAACCTTCGAAACCTGTGATCTCTACTACCTAGAAGAACAGGGGCAGAAGACACACAGGAACACCACCACCCGCATCTTCCCCTCCCATCCTGACTTGAAACTATGTCGCCGTTCCTTCACTGTCGCTGGGTCAAAATCCTGGGACCCCCTCCCAAACAGCACTGTGGGTGTATCTCCACCTAGTGGATTGCAGTCAAGAAGGCAGCTCATCATCACCTGCTCAAGGGCAATTAGGGATGGGCAATAATTGCTGCCCTAGCCAGTGACACCCACATCCCAAGGTTAAATTTAAAAAAGTATATTTTTCCCTCTTGTTGGTACTCTCATCACTTGCCTTCAGGAGATGGCCAACTTGGTCAGCTGTGGGTGCTACCAAGTCACTCTTGGTGATGGACATACTACCCCATTCTGTGTCCTTGCCACCATCAGTGCTTCTTCCAACTGGTGTTCAACATGGAGGACCACTGATGGAGAGCAGTAGGTGGTAATCAGCCAGAGGTTTTCTTGCCGATGTTTGATCTGATGCCATGAGACTTCAAGGGGCCCGGAGTCAATATTGAGAGCACCCAAGGCCACTATCCCCTGAATGTATATCATGGTACTGTGATCTCTGGTGGCTCTGTCCTACCGGTGAGTTAGGACAGACCCAGGAATGGTGATGGAGTCTGGGACATTGGCTAATAGAGATGATTTGGTGATTATTACTGTGTCAGGCTGTTGCTTGACTAGACTATGGGACATCCTGCCCAGTCTTTGCACAAGTGGCCAGATATTAGTGAGAAGGACTTTGCAGAGTCGACTGGGCTGGGTGTGTCTTTGCCATGTCTTTGATGAAACTTTGATGAGCCTTTAGTGGGCTTTGGTGAGATCACGCCTGAAATACTGTGTGCAGTTCTGGTCTCCTTACTTAAGGAAGATTAAGCTTGCATTGGAGGTGGTACAGCGAAGGTTCACTAGATTGGTCCCTGGGATTGAGGGCGTTGTCCTATGATGAGAGGCTGAGTAAATTGGGCCTATAATCTCTGGAGTTTAGAAGAATGAGAGGTGATCTTATTGAAACATACAAGATTCTGAAAGGGCTTGATAAAATAGGTGATTGGAGGTTGTTTCTGTTGGTCGGGGATTCTCAAGCCTGGGAGCACAGTCTCAGGATAAAGAGCCAATTACTTTATCAAAGGGTTGTGAATCTTTGGAATTCTCTCCCCCAGAGGGTTGTGGATGTTCCATCTTTGAATATATTTAAGGCTGCGATAGACAGATTTGGTTCCTCAGGGAATCAAGGGATATGGGGAGTGGGCAGGAAAGTGGAGTTGAAGCCCAAGATCAGCCATGATCATGTTAAATGGCAGAACAGACTCGATGGGCCACACAGTCTACTCCTGCTTCTACTTCTTGTGTTTTTGTGTGTGCCCAAATCCAGTGCCTAGGTTAATTCTGGGTGGTCCACCTGGTTTCATTCTTATTGCAACTCTCTGCAGAAATTGGATGCAAATGGTTGGCTTGCTAGGCCATTTCAGAGGGCAGTTAAGAGTCAACCATGTTGGTGTGGGTCTGGAATCACATATAAACCAGACTGGGTAAGGATGGCAGATTTCCTTCCCTAAAGGACATTAGTGAACCAGGTACGACCATACATAGAAACATACGAATTAGGAACAGGAGTAGACCACTCAGCCCCTTGAGCCTGGTCCGCCATTCAATAAGATCATGGCTGATGTAACCTCAACCCCACCTTCCTGCCTACCCCCAATAACCTTTCACCCCCTTGTTAATCAAAAATCTAACCACCTCTGCCTTAAAAACATTCAAAGACTCTGCTTCCACCACCTTTTGAGGAATAGAATTCCAAAGATTCACAACCCCCTGAGAGGTATAAGCTCTCCTCATCCTTGTCTTAAATGATGAGATTTTACAACAGGCCAGTAACTTCAAGGTCACCATTATTGATACCAGCTTCTTATTCCAGTTTATTTTTTCCTTAAATTTAATTAACTGAATTCAATTTCACAAACTGTCATGGTGAGATTATAAACTCACATCTCCTGGATTAACTGTCCTGGCCTCTCAGCTACTAGTCCAGAAATATAGCCATTCTATCATTGCACCTTATTGAAATGGCCACTCTATCTCTGAACATCCCTTTCCTGCTCTTCCTAAGTTCCAACATACCATCGAACCAACTTCCTCATCTGTGAATCTTCACTCGTTGACATCAAGACTCATCATTGGGCTAACTCGTTCTTCCCAAAGACCTCAAATCTGTGAAACTCCTCTCCTTCTTCAGTCATCCTCATCTCCTGTTGTCTGAAAAGCTAGAGGAGAGTGCGGGGGGAGAACCCTGGGACAGGCAGTCAGCAGCACCCAGAGGAGAGTGCGAGAGGAGAACCCTGGGACAGGCAGTCAGCAGCACCCAGAGGAGAGTGCGAGAGGAGGACCCTGGGACAGGCAGTCAGCAGCACCCAGAGGAGAGTGAGAGGAGGACCCTGAACCAGGCAGTCAGCAGCACCCAGAGGAGAGTGCGAGAGAAGGACCCCAAGCCAGGCAGTCAGCAGCACCTATCATCACAGGAGAAACATAAGTTCATTGCTTGGTGAGAAACTGCTGTTAGGGAGTGTCATCAAGTAGCTGAGATTTAGAAAAGCACTCTCTTATTAACAGGAGGGGCTACTTACATTTAAATAAGAAACACAAGCAATCAGTAAATAAAGTTAAGTCGAGGCCAGGTAAAGTAAAGTTGTATAAATAAACCAAAGTAAAATAAAGTTAGCGCAAGGAAAGTAAATTGAAGCTATGGCTGGACAGCTCGGTCATGTGGAATGCGTATCTTGTAATATGTGGGAAATTGTGGACGCTACCAGTGTCCTAGATGACCACATGTGCAAGAAGTGTCACGAGCTGCGTGGCCTTGGGCTCTGGGCTTTGTCACTCTGGTGCATCCACAATGCTGAGAGCTACGTAGATAGCACATTCAGAGAGGTGGTCACACCGCTGCTATAGAGCCTGGAGCCAGAAAGGGAATGGGTGACCGCCAGGCAGTCCAAGAAAATTAGGCAGCTGGTGCAGGAGTCCCCTGGGGTCCCGCTCACCAATTGGTTTTCCGCTTTGGATACCGGTGAGGACATTGGTTCCTCGGAGGGGTGCAGTCAGAGCCAAGTTTGTGGCACCACAGGCAGCTCTGCTGTACAGGCGGGGAGAAAGAAGAGGGGAAGAGCAGTAGTAATAGGGGATTTGTTAGTTAGGGGAACAGACAGGCATTTCTGTGGCCATAGACGTGACTCCAGGGTGGTATGTTACCTTCCTGGTGCCAGGGTCAAGGATGTCATGGAGCGGCTGCAGGACATTCTTCTGGGGGAGGGTGATCAGCCAGAGGCCGTGGTCCACGTTGGGACCAATGACTTAGGTAGGAAAGGGAATGAGGTCCTGAGAGCAGATTTCAGGGAGCTAGGAAGGAGATTGAAAAGCAGGACCTCTAAAGCAGTAATCTCAGGGTTACTCCCAGCCCCACATGCAAGCGAGTATAGGATTAGAAGAATGGAGTGAGTGAACATGTGACTGGAAAGCCATCAGATTTCTGAGGCATTGGGACCTGTACAATCTGGACGGCCTACACCTGAATGGGGCTGGGACGAATATCCTCGCAGGGAGATTTGCTGTTGGTGGAGGGGCTTTACACTAGATTGGCAGGGGGATGGAAGCCTGAGGGCAAATTTAGACCAGGGAACGGGAGTTGGAGAATTAGTGAGTAACTCCGACAGACAGAATCAGCACAGGTTAAAAAGTGTACAGCACAGGAATTTGGCAGTGTTAAAAGGTATATATGTAAATGCAAGGGTCATAGTAAATAAAGCCGATGAGCTGAGGGCACAGATGGACACAAGGCAGAATGATATCATCGCTATAATGGAAATTTACCTTAAGGAGGGGCAAAAATGGCACCTCAACATCCCTGGATACCGAGTTTTCAGGCAGGATAGGGAGGGGGATAAAAAAGATGGGGGCTTGGCATTATTGGTTAAAGAAACAATTACAGCTGTGAGGAGGGATGATATACTAAACGAAGCATCAAATGAGTCCACATGGGTTGAGCTCAGAAATAAAAAAGGGGCAGCCACACTGCTAGGAGTGTACAATAGACCCCCAAATAGTAGAAGGGAGTTAGAAGAGCAAATATGTAGACAGATTTCTGAGTGCAAAATCAATAGGGCAGTAATTGTTGGGGACTTCAACGACCCTAATATCAATTGGGATATGAACAGTGTGGAGGGCACAGAGGACACAAAATTCTTGAAGTGCATTCGAGAGAACTTTTTTAGCCAACACGTAACCAGCCCAATGAGAGGGGGTGAAAATCCAGATTTAGTCTTGGGAGATGAAGCTGGACAAATGGATGAAGTAGCAGTGGAGAACCATTTTGGAGAGAGTGACCATAATACAGCTAGATTTAGCATCATTATGGAAAAAGACAAAGATAGAATAGGAGCAAAAGTTCTAAATTGGGGGAAGACAAATTTTACAAAGTTGATAGTTGAGCTGGCGAGAGTGGTCTGGATACAGCTATTAGAAGGAAAAGCTGTGTCAAATCAGTGGGAGGCATTCAAAGGCAAATTCTCCAGGCACAGTGTGGACATGTCCCCACAAAGAATAAGGGTGGGTACTGCCAAATCTAGAGCCCCCTGGTTATCCAGAAGTATACAGGCCAAGATAAAGCAGAAAAAGAAAGCTTAACACTGTAGAAAGCCTAGAGGAGTATAAAAAGTACAGGAATGAAGTAAAAATGGAAATTAGGAAAGCTAAGAGAGGATACGGAAAAATATTGGCAGGTAAAATCAAAGAAAATCCTAAGATGCTTTAGCAGTACATTAAGAGCAAGAGAATAACCAAGCAAAATGTTAGGGCCTATCAGAGATGTACATAGTAACCTGTGGATTGATGCAGGTGATGTGGGCAGGGTGAGTACTTTGTCTCTGACTTCACTAAGGAGAGGGATGATGCAGACATTCAAGTTAAAGATGAGGAGTGTGAAACATTAGATACAATAAGCTAATGAAAGAGGAAGTAGTGGAGGGACTGGCATCCTTGAAAGTGGATTATTGTAAGAACTCACCTGGTTCACTAATGCCCCTTTAGGGAAGGCAATCTCCTTATCTGGCCTGGCACACGTGTGACTCCAGACCCACATCAATGTGGTTGACTCTTAATTGTCCTCTGAAGGCAATTAGGGATGGGCAACAAATGCTGACCTTGCCAGTGATGCCCACATCCCAAGAAAGAATAAATATAAAGAAAAATCCCCTTGAGCCTGAACTGCCCATTTAGATCACGGCTGATCTGTTCCCCAAGTCCATGTACCCCTCCATACCCCTCGATAGCCTTTCCTTAACAAAAATCCATCCATCTCCATCTTGAAAGCTCCAATTATCCCAGTATTCACAACTGTTTGGGAGAGAGAATACCAGATTTCTACTACCCCTTTGTGTTAGCCGAGTTCAACTCATGGAGCGGGGTTTGAACATATGACCTTCTGACACAGAGACGAAAGTGCTACCAGCTGAGACCTTGCCCTAAGTGACCCTCAGAAGGTGGTGCTGGGCCTTCATTTTGAATCACAGTCAAGATTTAATGCAACTGAGTGGCTTGCTAGGTCACTCCAGTGGGTAGCTAAGAGTGAACCACATCAGTGGTAACTTCGAGTCACCTAAAGGCCAGACCAGGAAAAGGCAGCTGGTTTCTTTTCTTAAAGGCCACGAGTGAGCCAATTGTGATTTTACGACAATCCGACAGCTTCTCGGATTGGCAGGACATGGCAACTGATGTCACTTGACATCCCCTTTCCTCCCCTACCCCACCCAAGGATCAGAGCTAGGGACTCAACTTTTTAAATCTAACTATAAGAAGCATGGGTTTAGTAACGGACCGAAGAATATTTAGGTTTTCAGGTGATATTAAGCGAATTCTGGAGAACAGAAAATGACAAAACAACATAGGAAGATGAAGCAAGCGTGGTGGTGGATGCAGTTTAATGCAACAAAATGTTAGGACATTTTAGACATATCAGTGGCAGATGCCAAACAGTGCAGAGCATAGGTGAAAGAGATACTTAGCACTCTGGATATATAATTCATTAAAAACTTCCTTGCAAGTACAAAAAGTAATCAAGAATTCTGATGCAATGCTGAGGTTCATGAAGAGCTATACAATTTAGCTACAACTACTACTGCAGTTATAAAAAGCACTGTCCAGTCTTCACTTGGTGTACTGTATTCAGTTGTGGGTGAGAGAACTTAGTTATGGTGAGATAGGATAAAATTGGGTTGTATGAGAGGAATTAACAAGAAAGGGATTAACTATCCCCTTAAGTGTGGGGGAGGGGGGCGGGGGGAAAGACTCAGAAGAAGAGGCTATAGTCTTAAAGTTAGGCCTAAGCCTATTTTAAATGAATCCAGGAAATAATCTTCATACAAAGTGTTGAGAGGATGTGAAGTGAATGGTCCCAGGAATGTTGGCTGAAGAACCAATTCAGATGTTCAAAGGAAATTACTGTAGATCGATACTCAGGGGGGGTATTAGTGGATATGGAGAAAGGGCAGAAAGAAAAAGAACTGCCTTGACTAGCAATATAGTACTACAGTCTTGATGGGCTGAATGGCATACTCCTCTTCCTATCTTCCATAAGATATACATAACAACACAACCCACAGAGTCTGAAGGTTAACAGCATAGAATATACAACAAATGCTTCTCTACCAGATAGCGTAATTAATAAGATTCAGAATCATCTCAGTGGGGACAACATGGTGGGGGGAGAACAGTGGGCTGCTGCAGTTGGAAAGATTACATTTTCAGGCATTGCTCATGACTGGTATCATTTCCAGGACTGTAGGAACAGGAGGAGGCCATTCAGCCTCTCCAGTCTGTTCCATCACTCAACAAGGTAATGGCTGATCTGTGTTGGAGATGGAAACAGTTAACTCACAAGGAGTTCAATTGCTAATTATCCGTTAATAACCTAAGTACCCATTTGGATGGCTTAAAAGAATAAAAGGTGAGGCAAGCTCTCTCTGTCGAGAGTTTTTTGCACCAGAAATGAAACTCTATCTGAAGGGGTTGGTCTTGGTCTCGGTCTTTATTGCCAAACAGCTACTGGAGCTTAACAGTGTTAGCAGAGGATGGTTGCTGCTTGTAAGTAAAAAGATTGGAAGCCAAGCTTTCTTCGGGTAAAAGACTGTACTTGGAGTTAACTTTAAGAGCAGAGTGGATTGGAGTCACTCAAAAATGGCTGAATCAAAATGAAGAGTGCTGGGGTATGATTACCCATCGATGTTTCCTGAGCGACAACCATATGACCAATGGAAGGATGAAGTAACCGTGTGGACACGGGTTACATCCTTGCCAAAGGTAAAACAGGGAATGGCCTTGGCACTTTCACTACCGTATGAAAGCAAAATAAGATGCAGAGTATTTTCGGAGTTGGAGCCTGAGCATTTGGACGCAGTTGAAGGTTTGGAAATATTATTAGATTTAATGGATAAGTGGTCAGATTTTGACAAATTTAGGAAGTTGGAGAATAGTTCCGTAAAATCCATAATGGGATCCGGTAGACTACAGGCAAGATTGCAAAAACTCTGTCTGGAAATTCCCCAATCGGTGCTGGCATTTCAGTTACTGGACTGTGCCAGAGTATCGAATATGGACAGGCTTCTAGTTTTGACGGGAGTCACGTTTGCAGAAAGATACACACTGCTAGAACAGATGTCAGAAGCTCTAAAAAAATTCCAAGGAAAGCAGCCTTTTCTGGCAGCATTCATGGCATAAATGAGCCATTTGGCGTTAAGACAGAAAATGGAGTTTACAATGTTAACGGGATGGCGAGATCGTTTAGAAACCGGACGCAGGCGTCAGTACGAGAGGAGATTTGTAACTAGAAACAATGGGGACGGAAACACCTTGGACAATTATGGCAGGGGGAAAGAATTGGAGAATTACAACAAAAAAGAATGAACCCCAGAAATGCCCAAGGAGTGGTTAATCAGTGTTTTAGATGTGATTCAAAATATCATTAGGCAATGAACTGTCCTAACGATATAATAAGGTGTTCAAAATTAAACATGAGACAGAAAACTCAGAAGAAGAAGATGGGGATATTGACCAAAGAGAAGGCTTTGTATTAGTTACAAAAAGTTTCAGCCCAGTGATGAATATCTTGGTTGCAGAGTCCTTCAACTGTGCGGTGCTAGATAGCGGATGCATGTCCACTGTGTGTGGAACAGACTGGTTAAAATGCTACCTGGACTCCTTAAATGACAAGAATTGGAATAAAGTTAAGAAATTTGAGAGCTCCACCAGTTTTAGATTTGGAGATGATAATATCCTAAAATCTTTAAAAAGGGTAGTGATTCCCTGTAAGATAGCTGGAGTCAATCATTTCATCAGCACAGATGTAGTGTCCAGCGAAATACCATTACTGTTGAACAGGCCATTGATGAAGAAAGTGCAAATGAAGCTGGACATGGAAAATGACAAAGCCGTTGTATTTGGAAAACCTGTGGATTTACAATTTACACAATCTGGACACTACTGTATTCCTTTAATGAAACTTAACTTTTCTACTAAGGAGATTAAAGAAGTGTTATTCACGTCAGGGGATAAGAATTTACAGGACAAAGAGCTAATTGTGTTAAAATTGCATTGGCTGTTTGCCCTCCCTTCTTTGCAATGATTAAAGATTTTGCTAAGGGATGCAGGAATAAGGGATGGAGAGTACACTAAACTTATGTCACATCTATCGCTCATCTCCTCTGTGTGTAAGAAATATAGGACACCGTCAAGGCTGATAGTGAGTCTACCTTTAGCAAGGGATTTCACTGAAGTTGTGGTGATGGATTCGAATGTGTGGGATAAACAAATCACATTTTTATTTTACATTTCGTAGATTTGGCAACAAGGTTTAGCCAGTTGACAATCATATACAGTAAAGAAAAGAATTGTAGATCAGGTCATGGAAAAGCGGATAGGGACCGTATTGGGACCACTGGCAAAATTCCTCACTGGTAATTGCTGGGGGGGGGGGGAGGTGGTGGGGGGTGGAATTTGCTAACAATGAGTTTCGGGATATATGCAAAAACATGAATATAATAGCTACGAATACAGCAGTGGAAAGCCCCTTTAGTAACGGAGTGTGTGAAAGAAATCACGCGGCTCTAGATGAGGTGCTTTGTAAGATTTTAGCAGATAGACCGAGCTTTCAATTAACATCTGCTCTAGCATGGGCTGTCCATGCCAAGAATTCACTGCAGGTTGGGGGCTGTAGTCCATATCAGTTGGTTTTTGGTAAAAATCCAAAACTTCCTTCAGTCCTGAGTGATCAGCCCTCAGCTTGGGAGGGAACTACGATTAGCTCCACCTTTTCTAAGCATTGAAATGTACTACACATGGGTAGAAGAGCATTCCTTCAAACCAAGTTTCAGAAAGAATTCAGCGAGCTCTAAGGCACAATGTACGACCATCAGAAACTATTTTCAATCAGGGAGACATGGTATATTATAAGAGAGAATGACTTAATGAGTGGAAAGACCTGGGAAAAGTTATAGGTAAAGATGGTAAAACAGTCATTTTACAACATGGGAACCAGACTATTCGGGTACACTCATCAAAGTTAGTTGGCGCGGATTACAAATTTGCAGGTCCAGAAAGGATTGTAGGATGTGATGAGGAACCATAGAAACGTAGAAACTAGGAGCAGGAGTAGGCCATTCGGCCCTTCGAGCCTGCTCCACCATTCATTATGATCATGGTTGATCATCCAACTCAATAGCCTGCTCCTGCTTTCTCCCCATATCCTTTGATCCCTTTCGCCCCAAGAGCTATATCTAACTCCTTCTTGAAAACATACAATGTTTTGGTCTCAACTACTTTCTGTGGTAACGAATTCCACAGGCTCACCATTCTCTGGGTGAAGAAATTTCTCATCATCTCAGTTCTAAATGGTCTACCTCATATCCTCAGACTGTGACCCCTGGTTCTGGACTCCCCCACCATCGGGAACATCCTTCCTGCATCTACCCTGTCTAGTCCTGTTAGAATTTTACAGGTTTCTATAAGATCCCCCCTCATTCTTCTGAACTCCAGTGCATATAATCCTAACCGACTCAATCTCTCCTCATATGTCAGTCCCGCCATCCCAGGAGTCAGTCTGGTAAACCTTCGCTGCACTCCCTCTATAGCAAGAACATCCTTCCTCAGATAAGGAGACCAAAACTGCACACAATGTACCATGTATTTCTCATAACCATACGTTGCTTGATTGTGAGGATCAGGTTGCTGAAGTTGACAGGATGCCTGAAGATGGAGACAGTAATTCGGACGAATAAGATGAGGTGACTTGTACCAGAGGACAACTGCCAAAAGCTGGCACTAAAGTTACATTCTTGCAAGAAGGGGCCAGTCAATGGCGGGATGCGATGATTGTGGGTAGAGCGGGGAAGGCCACTGGAAAATGTAAAAACTGGTTGAATGGATGAGATAAAAGACAGGAGGTTAGGCCTATGGATTGGGAACATGAAGTAGAAAAATGGAAGGCACGGAAACACAGTATCAGTTCAGACATTGGGTCTGGGAGTGAACGTGCCTCTAGGAAGAGATCGCAAACTGTTGAAAGAACATCTATAAATGGGAGAGGGGGATGTAACAGTAAAAGTCCAGAGTGTGATAGAAGGCAGGATAGAGGACATAGCTAAACAAGATCAAGGAATATGGCACAGACTGGTAAAGCTACAAGGAGCAAAAGCCCATGTGATCAAGAAGTCTTCGTAGCTTCAAACAAATTAGATGACAAATTACCAAAGGATGCCAAAAAACAATAAGTACACAGCTGGAAAGAATTTGGGATATTCACAGGTGCCAGCTGGGGGAACAACCAGCTCTATCTTATAGATGGATATGCGCAGAAAATGTGCTTCCTGATGGGACTTATAAAGCTAAAGCCAGGCTAGTGGCACGTGGGTTTGAAAAAAAAATTGGGTGACCGGGATATAAGAGTAGATTCACCTACGGCAGGAGAAGTTATTCTGAAGATCTGTTTAGCTCTGTTAGTTACAAATGCTTGGAATGTAGGTCTATTGATATTAAAGCTGCTTTTTTGCAGGGACAGCAACTTCAAAAGGAAGTTTTGCTCTGTCCACCAAAAGAGGCACCAAATGCAGAAGGGACTCTCTGGAAGCTAAATAAATGTGTATGTGGTTTAAATGATGCCTCCAGAGTTTGGCATTTCTCAGTGAGGTCAGTTTTGTTAAAGTTGGGCTGTCTTCAGTTGGAATCAGACCGGGCAATGTTTTATTGGCACCATGGAGGGAAATTTGCAGGCATCTTTATGATGCGTGTAGATAACATTTTGTGAGGTGGTAGTAGCGAATTTGAAACGGTTGTCATTAATGGACTCAGAACAGAGTTCAAAATTAGAAGTCAGGCTTAGTTTTACAGCACAGAAAGAGGCCCTTCAGCCCATCATGTCCACTTCTGGTGTGTTTAAATACATTGGATTGGAAATCAGGCAGAGTGGGTCACACGTCATTTTACATCAGCAATCCAATTTCGAGCATGTCAATCCCATTGCAATTAGTCATGGTAGGGCCTCCCAGAAAGATACAGCAAGTTCTGAAATGTAAAAAGAGGAACTCAGGAGTCTAACCGGGCAACTAGGCAGACAAACAAGGCCGGACGTCAGTTTTGACGTTTTGGAATTGAGCACTAAAATGATTTGTGGTATTCTGAGGTGCAATACACCTTTAAGAGAATGTGAGCAGATTAACCACGTGACTGTATTCCCCAATTGCTGTGTAGCGCGGACTACAATGTTAATCGGTGGTTTATAATAGGGTCTGGTTTGAGAAGCACACATGTGTTAGCGCTCTGTATTAATAAACAACATGTGCTTCACTTTACATTGGTCTCCACATCTGCAGTGTGTTGTTTACCAACTCACTCACCAGTAGATAGACGTGCAACCGTGTTCGCTGGGCAAAGTGACCCGACAGAAGGAACATAACATCAATGATCCCAAGGTTGACGAAATCATTCAAGCAAACAAAACATTGACAAAATTAAAAATCGAGCCGTGCGTTTTGAAATCCCCGTCTTTGGGTGATCTTAGAAAAGTGAAACTGATTGTGTTTAGTGACGCCTCTTATGCAAATCTATGTGAAGGATTTTCGAGTGTGGGGGGAATTTATAATATTTCTCATGGCAGGGAGAAAGGTAAATGTTGCCCTTTGGAATCTAAAAAGATACAGAGAGTTATAAAAAGTAGGTTGGCAGCGGAGACTCTTGCCCGTGTTGAGGCAGTAGATATGGCATTCTTTATTTCAAAGATTCTGGCTGAAATTTTAAATGGGAAAGGGTATTCAGGAACGGCACCTACTGAATATCTTACAGACAATAAGTCATTTTGGGAAAATGTTCACTCGGCAAAATGCATTAACAAAAAGAGATTGTGAATTCACATTGCAAGCTTAAAACAGATGCTAGAGAATAAGGAGAATGCAAAGATCAAACGGATTGATAGCAGCTACCAATTGTCTGACTGCTTCACCAAAAGAGGAGAATAGTAAGTTTCGGAGATCCTCAAAGAGGGACATCTTTTCCTTTGAGAAGACTAAAAGGAATATTCTTTTTGTGTGGACATTACTATACATGGGCAGGGTCTTCCCCCCGGGGAGGGGGTGGGGGGGGGATGTGGGTTGTGCAGGAGCGGGTGGGTTCCCAATCGGTGCCCCCAGTTGGGGGCGCGCTGCCATTTTACGTGGGCGGGCCAATTAAGGCCCGCCCAGTGTGATGCACACCAGGAAGCGCTATGCGCTCCCCGTGCAGGCTGGGGTGGGTATTCCCTGAGCCGGGAGTGCGCTCTTTCACACATGCGCACGAAAGAGCGCACTGATCTCCCTGAGGCTAAGTACTGCCTCAGGGAGATCGGCTCAGGTTTCAAACATTGAATAAAGATGAGAAGAAAAATTATTGACATGTCCCCTCATGTGACAGTGTCACATGAGCCGGGACATGTCAATTTCTTTTATTTTAAACCTTTCGTACAAATTTTAATACCCTCATAAAACCTCACCCCGCCCTTGGATGAGGTTTCATGATTTTTACGAAGGCTGTTTGGGCACTTCGCCGACCCGCCAACCTTAAGGTTGGACGGGCAGGTCGATTAATCAGTTTAATTACTTTTTTAATGGCCTTAATAAGCCTTTGACAGTTCACTGAACTGAAAATCTAAATGACGTGGGGTGACGTTGGGGTGCACGCCCGATGCCACCCCGTGTCATTTTACCCGTTGGCGAGCGGGCCGGAGGATGCAGCCCCATTGTGTTCTTTTTAAGAAGGGGGAACGAGGTGGATTTATTTAATGGAAAAAATATATATTGATGTTTGTGTTATGGAAGAAAAGATCCATCTTTATTATTTTTGTGATTATATAAATTTAAGGGTTAGCTTCATCTTAAGAAGAGGGGAATCTGTTGGGGAAGGAAACCATTAAGTCACGAGGAGTTCAATTGTTAAATTATCGGTGAACAACCTGAGTACTCATTCAGATGTAGAAAAGGGAAAACAGGTGAGGCAAGTTCTCTCTGTCGAGAGTTTTATGCACCAGAAATAAAACTCTATCTGAAGGAGTCAGTTTTGGTCTCGGCCTTTATTGCTAAACAGATATTGGAACTCAACAATCTGTATGTCTAACTCCATATGTGCCATATCCCTTGATAGCAAAAATCTGAAAAAACTCAGATTTAAAATAATAATTGCCATATGCAGAAGAGAGTTCGAAACCTTTACCATCTTTTATATGAAGAAGTGTTTCCTAATTTCACTCCTGAAGGGTCTGGCTCTAATTTTTATGTTATGCCCCTAGTTCTATTCTCTCTAACTAACAGAAATAGTTTCTCTCTATCTACCTTATCTGTTGCCCTTAATATCGTGAAAACTTCGATCTAATCAACCCTCAACCTTCTAAACTCTAATGAATACAACGCTAGTTTATGTAATGTCTCCTTGTAATCTAACTCTTGGAGTCCAAGTATCATTCTGGTTAATCTACGCTGTGCTCCCTCTAAGGCCAATATATCCTTCCTAAGACGTGGTGCCCAGGCTGTTCACAGTATTCTAGGCGTGGTCTAACCGGGACTTTGTATAACTGGGCATTGAACCCCTTGTATTCTGTTCCTTAAGGTACAATGGACAGCATTCCATTAGCCTTTCTTTTTTGGGAATTGAATTTAGTTGTGTATGTTTCTGATGGGAAGTGCAACATTTTCCATTCCCAGTGCCAAAGACCGATCTTTTGTGTTTTCACTCTGGGTGAGGTGATTCACCCGCTAACCAAGGCTATTATCGGCTTTCCAAGTACTCTAATCCATCCGTTATTAATGGTGGGATTTACAGTCAGGATCAAAGCACTCACAAATCAACACTCACAACTCTCACACAGTTAGAGAGAGAAAGTTTGCATTTCTATAGCACCTTGCTCAACCCTCAGGACATCCCAAAGCACTTTAGAGGCAATGAAGGACTTTGGAATGTAGCCACTCTTGTAAGGTAGGAAAAGCAACAGCTAACCTGTGCACAGCAAGCTCCCACAAGCAGGCAATACAATAGTATGTTTTAGTAAAATTGGATGAGGGGCAAAAGTTGAACATTGCTAAAAGAGAGACATGTTGTTGAAGCTTTATGTCTTATGTCAAACAAAAGAATGCCAAATTTCAAATGATCTCAACAATTTATACTACAAGAGAAAAGGATGCTGATTGGTTGGCAACTTGCCAACTCCTGTAGTATAAATTGTTGTGATCGTTTGAAATTTGGTGTTCTTGTGTTTGCCCTGATGAGTGCAAGACAAAAAACTTCAGCAACATGTCTCTCTTTTCAGTGATACACGTTGACCAGAACATCAAAAGAATAATGTCGGAATGAGGCCTTTGATCTCATTCAACAGAGAGCAATTCAGTGCCTTATTACTGGGCTGGGAGTGTCAGCCTAGCTGAGGTGTCCATGTCTCTGGTATTTGAGTCCATGACCTCCTGACTAAGAGATGACAGTGCTATCAACTGATCCAAGGCTGGCACTTGTCAGGTGCTTGGTAAAGCTCCCTCTAAAGCCCTCACCAATGTGCTTCAACTCCAATTTCAGAAGAACTGACTGCCTGTGCCACCCTGATACTTGCCATTTCCCATGGCAAATTCGAACCGAGATTGGCAATTTTAGTCCTGGGCAGATGTTGTGCATTCAGTGCCCACCAGGCTGTACTGTGACTGTCCGAACCCAAATAGTGTTTTAAATTTGCTGAGGGTTTCTTGTTGAAGAGCTGATAAATAAACACATATGTACTTGTTAAATTTGGGCCAGGTTCCTTCAGCCTCTCAGTTTACGTTGGCTTAATTTTAATTGGATTTTCTTTGTTCAACTATTTACATTTTATAAACAACTGCCATATTACAATATGGAAAAATCATCTTTATCATATTTTTATTTCTTAGATAAATAATCAATAATTCTTTTGCACTGATTCTTTTGCATGGATCCTCTGGAAATTTACTTTTATTACCAGGTCGATTTGCTTCTCTGCTTAGGGTTTGCGTGTGGTTGGGTTTTGCTGCTCAGTGTGGTTTTTGGCAAAGACTTTGGCCTTAATTTTATCCTTGTGCTCGGAGAGAAGTGGGGACTTCACAGTATCAGCCTCAAGCCCTCTCACAGAACCTCGTGGCACAGAAGGAGGCCATTTGGCCCATCATGCCACTTTGAACGAGCTCGCCAAATTAGCAGCACTCTGCCCCGCTCTTCCCTTCTAGCCCCGCATATTTTTCCCTTTCAACTTACCCAATTCCCTTTAGAACGTTCCTCTTGAATCTGCTTCCATCATCCTTTCAGGCAATGCATTCCAGATCATCATAACTCACTGCATGAAAACATCTCATCATCTCCCTCTCCGACTCTTTTGCCAAATACCTTAAATTTATGTTCTCTGGTTACAGACCCTCTTGCCAGTGGAAACAGTTTCTCTCTGTTTACTGTACTCTTTATCAAAACCCTTCATAATTTTTACCACATCTATTAAATCTCCCATGAAACTTTCTCTGCCCTAAGGAGAACAATCCCAGCTTCTCCAGTCCCTGCACATCACTGAGGTCCCTCATCCTCCCAAGTCTAATGCAACACTCGTTGCTGGAAAGTCAGTTCACTCAGTCCCAACCAGAGTCATTGAGGAGCAATATGCCAGAAGAGGGATTCTTTTGTTCCCTTGCACTTCCTTTGTCCAAACCATCTAGTCAGTGTCCTCATGGAGTGCAGTTATAATTTGGTGCTGGTTCTCCTATGGCCGTATCAACGGTGAATTGGAGGATATATTGGGGTCAAAATTTCTTACCCTACAGAAATCAGCATTACCCATGGGCAGTATGCTGGAATAATATTCGTTCGTCCGCTTTTTCAGCCTCCTCTGTTTGATAAAATTCCTACAGAGAGATTTTTTAAAAATGTATTCTTTCATGTGGGTGTCACTGGCAAGATGCCCATCCCTAATTGCCCTTGAACTGAGTGGCTTGCTCGGCCATTTCAGAGGGCAGTTAAGAGTCAACCACGTTGCTGTGGTCTGGAGTCACATGTAGGCCAGACCGGGTAAGGACGGCAGATTTCCTTCCCTAAAGGACATTAGTGAACCAAATGGATTTTTACAACAATCGATGATAATTCATTTCTATATGTCTTAGTTCTGATGAAGGGTCATACGGACTCGAAATGTCAACTGTATCCCTCTCCGCAGATGCTGTCAGACCTGCTGAGTTTTTCCCGGTATTTTTGTTTTTGTTGTTGATGATAGTTCATTAATTGACTTTAAATTCTGGCTGCTGTGGTGGGATTTGAACCTGTGACCCCAGACCATTAGCCTGGGTCTCCGGATTGCTAGTCCAGTGACATTACCACTATGCACTTCAAAAAATACTTCACTGGCTGTAAAAGGCTTTTGGGATATCCTAAGGTCATGAAATTTCCTATATGAATACAAATTCTTTCTTATTTTTAACCGTGGATGGGCAATAAGTCCCTCAGGATGTCTGAGGGACACAGCAGGGCACATTGTTGATGCATGTCTTTTTTAAGAGCGCATACTTTGGTTAGTTATTTATTAATAGATTAACACTCCAGCTTTAAACTCACGTGGCACCAGCAATTATACATAGTAACACATAAAGCGTTATGGCACAGAAGGAAGCCAATTGGCCCACTGAAAAGGAGCAATCCCCCAGTCTAAACCGTCCTTCCAGCTCCTGGTCCATATCTTGTAGGTTCTGGAACCTCAAGTGCAAATCCAATTGATTTTTACATGCAGTGAGGATTTCTCTCTCTCCCACCCTTTCAGGCAGTGTGTTCCAGATCTCTCAACTCCCCTCACATCCTTCTGCCAATTACTTTAAATGTCCTGACATGGTGCAATAACTGTGGCCATTTATTTCTTGGATGCGTGTAGGCAAAACCAAAACGAGGTGTCATAAATAAGGAATGAAGAGAAATGTCTTTATCCAGAGTGTGGTTGCAATGGGGAGTAGTTGAGGTGAATAGTATAGGTGCCAGGGTTTGAAAATTGCAGCTATGAGGAGAGATTGGATAGATTGGGGTTGTTTTCCTTAGAACAGAGGAGGCTGAGGGGTGACCTCATTGAGGTGTACAAAATTATGAGGGGCCTAGATAGGGTAGACAGGAAAGAGTTGTTTCCCCTAACTGAGGGGTCAATTACCAGGGGGCATAGATTCAAGGTGATTGGTAGAAGGATTAGAGGGGACATGAGGAAAAATGTCTTCACCCACAGAGGGTGGTGGGCATCTGGAATTCACTGCCTAAGTTGGTGGTTGAGGCTGAAACACTCAACTCATTGAAAAGGTACCTGGATCTGCATCTGAAGCGCTGTAACCTGCAGGGCTACGGACCAGGCGCTGGAAAGTGGGATTAAAATGTGCGGCGAGTTTCTTTCTTTATCTCTTTTTTTTGACTGGCGCAGACATGATGGACTGAATGGCTTCTTTCTGCATCGTAACTTTCCTATGGCTCTGTGGATTGACGAATAGTGGCAGCAGTGTGTACCATCTACAAGGTGCACTGTAGAAACTCACCAAGGCTCCTTGGACAGCACCTTCCAAACCCACAGCCACTACCACCTAGAAGGACAGGGGCAGCAGATAGATGGGAACACCACCGCCTGGAAGTTCACCTCCAAGTCACTCACCATCCTCACTTGGAAATATATCGGCCGTTCCTTCACTGTCACTGGGTCAAAATCCTGGAACTCTCTCCCTAACAGCACTGTGGGTGTACCTATACCACATGGACTGCAGCGGTTCAAGAAGGCAGCTCACCACCGCCTTCTCAAGGGCCAACTAGGGATGGGCAATAAATGCTGGCCCAGCCAGTGAAGCCCACATCCCGAGAACGAATAAAAAACAAAAGTTGGGCTGGATGCCACTTCTCTTTATTTTAAACTCTAATTCTGTGTTGCTGAAGCTGCAGTTGATTTGTGACTCGAAACTGGCTGCTTTGGCTGCCTTTCACACCAGATGATCTGGATTTAACTTTTTGGTCAACTGCCTCAATAACAAAAGAGCCTCTTAATTGATTCCGAACGAGTCGATTGCAGCCTGGGGAATAGTTGGTTAAACAGCCTTGATCATGTCGCCAGTGAGTCTCTGATCAATCTTTGCTAGTTGTCAAGCGATCTTTACATTTGTGGGCCTGTCCCAGTTGTTGGGGTCCTGAGCATGAGTGCCTCATGCAAATGCAAGTGTGGCAGGTTCGATTTCCAATCTGGCCTGAGTTAAGTGGCTAACTTGACTGAGCTCCTGGGGCAGAGTTTTACATTCGGCATGCGGGTGCATGCCTGACCCACCGGAATGTATTAGGGTGTGCGGTGATGTCGGGCGTGCATCCTGATGTCACCGCTCTGCCTCGCGATATTTCACTCGGCAGGCGCGCACTGGAGTCATCTGCATGCCCGCTGATAATTGAAAGGCCAATAAGGCCATTACCAAACTAATTAACTTGAAATTCACGCTAAAGGGCCAAGCGGCCTTTACATTTTTTAGGAAACCTCATCCATGAGCAGGATGAGGTTTCCTGAAGCTAATACAAATGTAATAAAAACTTTCTTTGAAAAATAAAAACATGTCCCATCCCATGTGACACTGTCCCATAAGGGGACCGTGTTGCATTCAATTTTTAATGTATTTATTTATTTTTTTAACGAGCGCTTTGTTCTCCCTGAGGCTGCTCCGTGCCTCAGGGAGGTCGAACCGCTCCGTCGCGCGCATGCACAAACTGGGCGCTGGACCCGACTCTCCCTCCGCCCCCCCCTCACCTGCACAGGTAGCGCTCACCGCTTGCGATCCACGCTGGGTGGGCCTTAATTGGCCCGCTTGCGTGAAATCGCGGTGCGGAGCCAATCGCGGGCGGCAGTCAGCTCCACAACCGCCCCTGCCTGCTCCTGCCCACCCCTGCTGAGCTCACCCAGCCAATGTAAAATCCTTGATCTTTGGGTTAAGGAGGAGGAAATCTAGTTGGGTTCTCTGCTCCTCTTCCCTATCACTGTAACCTTCTCCAGCCCTACAACCCCCTGAGATGTCTGAGCTCTGACAATTCTGGCCTCTTCCACATCCCATGTCTAGTTCCCTCTCAATAAAACCCACCTCTTTGACCAAGCTTTTGGTCACCTGTCCTGGTATCTCAACACATAGCTCAGTGTCGGATTTTGTTTGATTATCGCTCCAGTGAAGTACTTTGGAGTACTTTACTACATTAAAGGCCCTATGTGAATGCAAGTTGTTGTTAATGTTGATGCCTGTGATTGAACATTGGACAAGGACAGAGTTGGCCTTGTTCATGATGATTCCCAGAGTCTTATAGCTTTCCAACAGTCACTGTCACACAGGAAGAGGTTCGGTGAGATATAGGAGGGAACCTGCAATTCACTCCCAGCATAAGAATCAGTAACTTCACAAAGAGGAAGATAAATAGTACCTCTGCAAAGTTCCTTAATTAGATAAGTGATGGTCCACGCCTTCACCCTTTGGTGCAGTTGACCCAAGTTGAACCTTCTCTCTCGGGAGTGAGGAGGACTCTGGTTCGATGGGTTCTGAGATGGCTGATAAGTTGAAAGTGTGACCTGCAGACACTGCCACATGTGGGGCAGGCAGTGCTTGAAGGGTTGGGTAGATGGTTGTTTGGTGTTTTATGCACTCGTTGAACATCTCGACTTGGCCTCTGCACATTAGTCTCCCGATGCGTTCAGGGCCTTCCCAAATGAGCCTTTTTCCATTTTAGTCAGTGATGAGCCAGGGTCTTCCATGAGTTGGGGGTTTGTTTGACCTCATCAGGGACGCTTGGAGGACATCCCTAAAGTATTTTCACTGACCTCCTGGGAGTCTCCTGCTCTGATGAGTTCTGAGTAGCTTCAAGAGTCTGGTGTCCAGCATACAACTGGCATGTCCCATCCAGCAGAGCTGGTTTTGAGTGATTAGCACCTCGATGCTGAGCAAGTTGGCCTGACTCCTATACATACCCACTTCCTTCACCCCTGATCCTACTCCTTGGGATATCCTACCACGGCCGCTACCATCAAGAAGGACAAGGGCAGCAGATAGATGGGAACACCACCACCTGGAAGTTCCCCTCCAAGTCACTCACCATCCTAACTTGGAAATATATCGCCGTTCCTTCACTGTCGCTGGGTCAAAATCCTGGAACACTCCCTAACAGCACTGTGGGTATACCTACACCACATGGACTGCAGCGGATCAAGAAGGCAGCTCACTGCCACCTTCTCAAGGGCAACTAGGGATGGGCAATGATGACCTAGCCAGCAACGCCCACATCCCGTGAATGAATAATTTTTAAAAAATCTATAAGCCCCTTTCTTCATCTCATTGACCTGGCATTAAATCACATCCGCAAACTCTTCTCTTTCCTGGTCGTTCTGCCAAGCTTCATAGATTGTCCTGGAGCCTTCAGCAGCTCATAAAATCACGGAATGGTTACAGAAGAGAGGGAGGCCCTTCGACCATTGAAACATTTAAGTTATGAAGGAGGTTGGATAGACTTGGGTTGTTTTTGTTGGAGCAGAGAAGACTGAGGGGCGACCTGATGGAGGTGTACAAGATTATGAGGGGCATGGACAGGGTGGATAGGGAGCAGCTGTTCCCCTTAGTTGAAGGGTCAGTCACAAGGGGGCATAAGTTCAAGATGAGGGGCAGGAGGTTTAGGGGGGATGTGAGGAAAAACTTTTTTACCCAGAGCGTGGTGACGGTCTGGAATGCGCTGCCTGGGAGGGTGGTGGAGGTGGGTTGCCTCATATCCTTCAAAAAGCACCTGGATGAGCACTTGGCACATCATAACATTCAAGGCTATGGGCCAAGTGCTGGTAAATGGGATTAGGTAGGTAGGTCAGGTGTTTCTCATGTGTCGGTGCAGACTCGATGGGCTGAAGGTCCTCTTCTGCACTGTGATTCTGTGATTCTCTGTGTGACCCATCGTGTCTGTGCTGTCTCACTACAAGAGCAACTCAGCTAGTCCCACTCCCCTGCCATTTCCCGTAGCCTTGCAAGTGGTTTCCCTTCAGGTACTTATTCAATTCCCTTTTGAAAGCCATGATTGACCCTGCCTCCATCACAATCTTGGCAGTGCATTCCAGACCCTAACCACTCGCTGCGTGAAAATCATTTTGCGCAACATCTGCAGCTCTTTTGGCAGTAACTCTAATTCAGAGCCCTCTTGTTCTCAATCCTTCCACCAAGGGGAACAGTTTCTCCCTATCTACTCTGCCCAGACCCCACGTGATTTTAAAAAACCTCTATCAAATCTCCTCTCAACCTTCTCTTCTCCAAGGAGGACAAAGGCCTCTTAAAGAATTAAAGATTAATTACTGGGCTAATTCTGTGGGCAAAATCCAACAGTAAGATCATAAGGGCATTTCAATAAAAAAAAGTTTTTTATTTGAATGCTTTCATTTATGAGCTGTGAAAATGTTGGGGATTGGGGAATAGAGGCTGTTTGATTGACAGTCAAGAGCCATCCTATGAGGTGGCAAAGAGTTTGCCTACCCAGGCCAATCAGAAAGTGAGCAATGCATACAAGGTAGGCCTGTCAGGTGGCCAATGGTGTTAGGTCATGAGATGAAGCCTCCAGGATCGTGTCCAATCAGAACTGTCGACTCCCCTTGCTAATGCAGCAGGGAGCTTCCCTTGTAAAGAGTTTTTTTTGGAATGTTTTATTATTTCAGAGTTATAATGGCAAATCTACGGGAGTATTCCTGATGGAGTAAATAAGGAGAAATTGTTTCCACCGGCAGGTGGGTTGGTAGCCAAAGAGACCAGATTGAAGGTAATGCTGAATGGCCTCCTTCAGTGCTGCCAGGTTCTTTGATGTTGGTGCCATGTGGAGGTTTAGAAAGTGGGAAGTCCTAGAGGGGGCTGAGGGAAATCTGAAAGACTTAAGTTAGAAGGGAGAGGGATGATGAAGGACAAGGGCATGTGTGAAACTTGTCTGAGGGAAAACTTGCTGGGTTGTGGGGAAAGCGCAGAGGAGTGGGACTATTTGTATAATGCTATCAAAGAGCTGGCACAGTCCTGATGGACCGAATGGCCTCCTATGCAGTATCATTTAATGATCCGATGAATGCAGGAAAAGGTGCTCAAAACACTACACGGCCCCTCCCTTCTCCATCTCTGCAAAGTTTTCTCTCCCCCAAAGCCTACAGTCATGGCCTCTTACAGGGTCTGGGTTTAATGTAGTCCATCGCCATGGGAAACTTGGCGGTGGGGTCGCGATCGCAAGAGAGGCCCAGCGTCGGTCTCCTGGCGGCAACGAAACCTCCGCCGGTTAAACTGGAGGGCAAAAGGGACTGGACATGAGGTTCATGACCACGGGCCGCAGGATGTCAGTTAGCCTCATTAATGAGCCAATTGACACCCATTGCCCCTGAGCCCATCGTAATTTAATGGTGGCTCAGGGACTAAATGGGGACGGCACAACTTTCCTGCATCTCGGAAGGGGCTGCCCAGCAAAGTGGCCTCGTGGGGGAGGTGGGGGTGGGGGGGAAGGGGTCCCTCGTAGTCAGGCACTCTGTGCCCTCTCGCGGGATGAGGCATCGGGAAGGAGGGTGGGTGCCACTGAAAGCCACCACCTTTGCTTCCAACCCCCCGGGCCCCACCCTGCAATCCCCATCTCGCCTTCTCTCACCTTTGGTCGGAGTCCCTCAGCAATCATGGGCGTCTGGTGGGTGCATTACCGCCAGTTGCCACTGCTCCTGCTGGCGGCAGTGAAGAGCTGCAGGGGAGCGACCTGACAGTGGCCACTTAAGCGCCTGTCGGGCACTTGATTCTATCGGGTCCCCCACCTCTCCTATGGGACTGACAGGGACCCCCGCCGGCTCTCTGACTGGTGGGCCAGACCTCCCGCCCGCCAAAATCCCGGCCCACAAGTTCAAATTCCATCACAATACCTTTGGTGGCCGTGTCTCCAGCTGTCTAGGCCCTACTTTCTGAAATTCCTCCTTAAACCTCTTCACCTCCCTCTTTCTTCATATCACTTGTTAGAACCTGCAGCTTTGACCAAGCTTTTGGATACCTACCCTAATATCTACTTACGTCATTCGGTGTCAAATTTTGTTTGATACAAAACACCCTCGGGACATTTTTACTGTGTTGAAGGTGCTACATAAATGCAAGTTTTTGTTGTCACACTCAAACGTTGTGACTTAGATCCATATCAAGCAAATAGAGAATAATATCTTCGTCTTTCAACTACTTAAAGTTTGTACTGAACCAATTTATAATGAAAGCAACATACATTAATATACTCCTTTCAAGTGAAGCAATATTTCACTTGAACTTCCCTCAACTTAGTCTACTGCATTCACTGCTCCCAATGCGGTTTCCTCTACATTGGAGAGACCAAACGCAGACTGAGTGACCGCTTTGCAGAACACCTTCGGTCTGTCCGCAAGCATGACCCAGACCTCCCTGTCGCTTGCCATTTCAACACACCACCCTGCTCTCATGCCCACATGTCCATTCTTGGCCTGCTGCATTGTTCCAGTGAAGCTCAACGCAAACTGGAGGAACAGCACCTCATCTTCCGATTAGGCACTTTACAGCCTTCCGGACTTAACATTGAGTTCAACAACTTCAGATCATGAACTTCCTCCTCCATCCCCACCCCCTTTCCGATCCCCCTTTTTCCAATAATTTATAATTTAAAAAAAATATATTTTTCTTTTCCCACCGATTTAAAAAATTTATTTCGATCAATTGCCTTGTCTCCACCTTTTAGCCCATTTCGATCGCTTCCCCCCACCCCACCCTCACTAGGGCTATCTGTCACTTGCTTGTCCTGCTTTCTGCCCTTAATGTCCCCATTAGCACACTCCTTAGATAATATTAAGACTGTCAACACCCCTTTGTCCTTTTGTCTACGACACCTTTGACAATCTCTTCTTTGCCTCCACCTATCACTGGCCCTCTATCCAGCTCTACCTGTCCCACCCCCCTCTACCAGCTTATATTTCACCTCATTTCTATATTTCCTTAGTTCTGACGAAGAGTCATACGGACTCGAAACGTTAACTGTGTTCCTCTCCGCAGATGCTGTCAGACCTGCTGAGTTTTTCCAGCCATTTTTATTTCTATTTTTGTTTTTGTTTCAGATTTCCAGCATCCGCAGTATTTTGCTGTTACGTTAATATACTGCCTATTGCACCTATCATGTAGAAAAACACCCCCAAGGTGCTACACAAGTTCTGAGTTCCCTGGCTTATCCCTCAGTCCCATTTTATGAATTGGCAGTATGTTTGCTTTTCCAGTCATTTGGCAGAATTCCCACATTAGGAGATATTCACCAAGGTGTACCTGACTTCACTTCCACCTCCTTTAACAATCAGAGTCCGGCAGGCAATGGTGCTTTGGTTTTTTTGCAGGTATTTTGTGTCTCTTATCACCTTCTTTGTGGGTCATTTCAAAATGGGCTTTGCTGCTCAAATTCCAACCCTGCAATGGGAAAGCAGATTAAATTGAAAAGACGGACACAAAGAATTCTTTAAGAACATTCCTTGGTCATAATCCCTCGAACCCCCTCCGCCACCCCAGAATCTATCAGCTTTTTCCTTTATAACCTGACTTTAATGAACATGTAGAAAAACTTATTGTGCTTTTTAAAAGATTTTTCTCCAGTTCTAATCGCTCTGTCCTAATTGGTTTCCTCATCCCTTACCTTGCTCCTATACTCACCCCTATTTTTGTTATATTTGTAGTTTTATCACTACTTTTAATTCCTTGTCCCGTCTATTAACACTGTTGCTGCTCTATCCCGTACTGTCTCCTGGACTGCAACAGTGACTTACACTTGAGCACAAATGTTTAGCCTAACACTTCTAGTGCAGCATTTCACTGAGGGAGTGCAGAATTTCCCTGAGTGAGTGCAGCTCTTCACTGAGGGAGTGCAGAATTTCCCTGAGGGAGTGCAACACTGAGGGAGTGCAGCACTGAGGGAGTGCAGCACTTCACTGAGGGAGTGCTGCACTGCCAGTGGTGCTGGGTGAGACGTTAAACTGGAGCTCCGCCCTCCTTCTATGGCGCCCGTAAAAGATCCCATGACACCATTCCAAAGAAAAGAAGGTGCCCTGGCCAACATTTATCCCTCGAACAACAGTACCAAAATCGGATAATCAGGCCATTATCACATAGCTGTTTGTGGACAAGTGGACAGGCTAACCCATTTCCTTTGCTCCTCAGCTTGTGAAAGGCATCATAGAAATTCTTTGAATTCTGCATTTTTTATAACATCCCTTCATGGGATGTGGGCATCGCTGGCAAGGCCAACATTTATTAACCATCCCTAACTGCCTTTCAGAAGGTGGTGATGAGCCACCTCCTGGAATTGCTGCAGCCCAATTCTCCTGTCATGGTTTTTGAACAACTTAGTGGCTTGCTTGGCGGTTCAGAGTCAACCACATGGCTGTGGGTCTGGAGTCACATGTAGGCCAGACCAGATCTCCCTCCCTAAACTTTTGTGAACTAGATGGGTTTTTTATGACAATCGGTGATAGTTTGATGGTCACCATTACTGACACTAGCTTTCAACGCGAGATTAATTAATAGAATTTAAATTCCAAGAGCATTAGCCTGGGCCTCCGGATGACTAGTCCGGTGATATTACCACCACAGTATGTGTTGGACCCTAATTTCCATCTTAAAGCTAATTTACGCCTGTTTCTTCAATGAAAAGCTTTGGGACATTTTACTACCTTCAAAGGTGCTATGAAAACGCAAGTAGTTGTTGTTTCAGGTGCTACACATGGCATTAGGGTGACTTTGGCCATCAATGGGTTGACCAAAATGTGCCATCCACCCCCAACATTTTCAACTCTGGGACGTCCCTTTTTCAGGCACAAGACAGGCAGCCATGAGTTGAATTTTCCCACCAATTACGTTGAAAGAGAATCCAATCATCAGTTGAACAGCTAACCGTATGTTAACAACTCACAAATTAATAAACATAACCTAGTTTGCCACTCTCTCTATTCACTCTGCTTGCCTCTTGCTGCTCAGATACCTTGTTGCTTCAAGAATCTTACTTGAACTCACTCGCTCAGATCAGTGAGCACCAATCGGCCAATTCAAACATGGGTTTCGATTGCAAACTAGCCAATGAAAACATACCCAGGCGCCAGTACTTTCCTGGAATTAGCCAATGGGTGGGGAAGTCAAGAGGAAGAATAAAGCCGTTAAGAAAAGTGCTTTAAAGTTATTCTTTTATGAGGGAGGGAAAAGGGTCCAGAATATAAATTCAGGTTAGGAACAGTAGACCATTCTAGCCTGTTCCACCATTCAGTTAGATCATGTCTGATCGCCACCTGTGCTCAATATACCTGCCTTAGCTCCACACCCCCTGTTACCCTTCGCCCTACACCCAAGAAAGTCTTTCAGTCTCAGTCTTGGAATCCAATTGGTCCACAGCCTTTTGAGTGGGAGAGTCCTAATTTTCCACGACCCTTTGGGTGGGATTTTCCGGCTCCGCCTGCCGCCGGGGTCATCCGGTCCCACCGAAAGTCAGCGGACTTTTGGCCAGTCGCCGATTCCCCTGCGGCCGGTCCTGCCCATGGCCGGTTCAGGAAATCCCAGCCTTCTTGTGAAGAGGTGATTTCGCCCCTGGAGAGCCAAACAGGGAGAGGGTGGTGTAGTGGCAATGTCATTTGGACCCGTAATCCAGAGACCCAGGCTAATGCCCTGGGGGCAGTGGCATCTGGTGGAATTTGAATTCAATTAATAAATTTGGAATTGAAAGCCAGCCTCAGTAATGGTGCCGTGAAATGATCCTCGGTTGCTATAACGTCATTGGTTCACTCATGCCCTTCGGGGAAGGAAATCCGCCATCCTTACCCGGTCTGGCCTACACGTGACTCCAGACCCACAGCAACGGGGTTGACTCTTAACTGCCCTCTGAAATGGCCTAGCAAGCCACTCAGTTCAAGGGCAATTAGGGATGGGCAACAATGGGTGGGGTGGGATGGGAAGGATCCAAGGAAGTACAGAGGGTCAGAGGAACATTGGTGTGCATGTCCATAGATCCCAGAAGGCAGCAGGACAGGTAGGTAAGGTAGTTAAGAAGGCTTATGGGATACTTGCCTTTATTAATCGAGGCATAGAATATAAGAGCGGGGGGATTAAGATGGAGCTGTATAAAACGCTGGTTAGGCCACAGCTGGAGTACTGTGTGCAGTTCTGGTCGCCACACTATAGGAAGGATGTGATTGCACTGGAGAGGGTGCAGAGGAGATTCATCAGGATGTTTTCTGGGCTGCAGCGTTTCAGCTAGGAAGAGAGACTAGATAGGTTGTGGTTGTTTCCCTTCGAGCACGGAAGGCTGAGGGTGGACCTGACTGAGGTATACAAAATTATGAGGGGCGTAGTTGGAAGTTTCCCCTTAGTGGAGGGGTCAATAACCAGGGGGCCTAGATTTAAGGTAAGAGGCAGGAAGTTTAGAGGGGATTTGAGGAAAACCTTTTTCACCCAGAGGGTGGAGGAGGGGGGGGTGCGGTATCTGGAACTCACTGCCCGAAAGGGTGGTAAAGGGGGGGAAACTTCACAGCATTTATGAACACTTGAAATGTCGTAGCATACAGGGCTACGGGCCAAGTGCTGGAAAATGGGATTACAGTAGATAGGGGCTTGATGACTGGCACGGACACGATGGGCCGAAGGGCCTCTTTGCTTGCTGTAAAACCCTATGAAATGCTGACCCTGCCAATCCCACACAAGAATAAAGAAAGAAAACTCTAATTTCAAGATTGTGTCTTTTGGTCTTTGATTTCCCCCACCGGAGAAAACAGCTTCCCGGTATCCAGACTACTGAATCCTTTTACTATTCACACCGAGCTACAGGGCCACTTAGGATAATATTATGTTGGCGGATTACAGAAAAATGTGTGTTAAATGAGGAATCTGGCTGTGTGTTTAGATGCCCATACATTCTGGGAGAGTATTTGATTCGATGGCTTGTTCCAGTGAAACACTAGGGGATGACAGACTGCCGTTAACAGGAGTGAACTCAACTACTGTCAGGTGGGCTACCAGCAGGGCTCAATGTGCCAAAGGTGGTGATGGGTCACTGCAATTGATTCATGTCTGAAATGCACAACCTCTTCATTACAGCACAGAACCTGCGATCGAGTTACAACCCGAAGCAGCATGAAGTGGGGGGGGCGGGTGGGGGGTGGTGGGGGTTCGCTGGCAGACTTTGGGTGTAAACAGGGGACAGCTGCTTGACGGGAGGAGGGTCCTTATCTGCTGCTCCGGCTCCTTTCCGCTGTTTATTTTTTAATTATTCTTCACATCTTGTTGCTAAAATAAACATCGGCCCCAAGCCTTCAGCGCTGTGCCCTGGAACTATTTACACAAAGAAAAGTAGCAGTACAATTAAGTCCAGTCGCTGTTGGTTCAGACTGGGCTTTGAACTGAACATTGTGCTGAGGCTCCCCCATCCTGACAAAACACCAGTGACAGAAGCAAAAAAAAAACCGCCAATCTGCATTTATATAGCGCCTTTCACAACCTCCGGATGCCCCAAAGCATTTTGGAGCCAATGAAATACCTTTGAAGTGTTAGTCACTGCTGTAACGTAGGGCAGCTGTTCTCAAAATGGAGTCTACAGCCCCCTTGGTGTCTTCAGAGCCTTTCCAAGGGGTCTGCAACATAATGCTCGAGTGCGCACGTGGACAGTCAAAAACATGAGCCGAATGTGGCTACCACATGAACAGCGCAGAACGGGCTGGCTGCCTCATAAGACCATAAAGACCATGAGATGTAGGAGCAGTAGTAGGCCATTCGGCCCATCGAGTCTACGACACCATTCAATGAGATCATGGCTGATCTGATAATCCTCAACTCCACTTTCCTGCCTTTTTCCCATAACCCTTGATTCCCTTACTGATTAAAAATCTGTCGATCTCAGCCTTAAATATACTTAACAACCCAGCCTCTACAGCCCTCTGCGGTACAGAATTCCACAGATTCACCACCCTCTGAGAGAAGAAATTCCTCCTCATCTCTGTCTTAAATGGGTGACCCCTTACTCTGAGATTATGCCCTCTGGTCCTAGACTCTCCCACAAGGGGAAACAACCTCTCAGCATCTACCCTGTCAAGCCTCCTAAGAAACTTATATGCTTCAATAAGGTCGCCTCTCATTCTTCTAAACTCCAATGAGTACAGGCCCAACCTACTCAACCTCTCCTCATAAGAAAATCCCTCCATACCTGCGATCAACCTAGTGAATCTTCTCTGGACTGCCTCCAATTCCAATATATCTTTCCTTAGATAAAGGGACTAAAACTGTTCACAGTATTCTAGGTGTTAACTAGTGTCTAGGTATTAACTAGTGCCTTGTATAGTTTTAGCAAGACTAAAAGCTATTTTTATACTCCATTCCCTTTGGAATAAAGGCCAACATTCCATTTGTCTTCCCTATTACTTGTTGAACTTGTATGTTAGCTTTTTGTGATTCATGCACAAGGACCCCCAAATCCCTCTGTGCTGCAGCTTTCTGCAGTCTCTCCATTTAAATAATATTCAGCTCCTCTATTCTTCCTGTCAAAGTGCATAACCTCAAATTTTCCCACATTATATTCCATCTGCCAAGTTTTTTCCCACTCACTTAACCTGTCTATATCCCTCTGCAGACACTTTGTGTCATCCTCACCACTTGCCTTCCCACCTATTTTTGTGTCATCTGCAAACTTGGCGATAGTACATTCACTTCCCTTATCCAAGTCATTGGTATATATTGTAAATAATTGACCCCCGGCACTGATCTTGTGGCACTCCACTAGTTGCAGGTTGCCATCCTGAAAATGCCCCTTTATTCCTACCCTCTGTCTTCTATTAGTTAGCCAATCCTCTATCCATTCTAATATACTACCCCCAACACCATGGGCTCTTATCTTAAGTAGCCTTATGTGCACTACCTTATCGAACCCCTTTTGGAAATTCAAATACATTACATCTACTGGCTCCCCTTTATCTATCCTACTTATTACCTCCTCAAATAATTATAATAAATTTGTCAGGCATGATTTCCCCTTCATGAAGCCATGCTGACTCTGCTTGATTATGTTATGCATTTCTAAATGCCCTGCTATTACATCCTTTATAATCGACTCTAACATTTTCCCAATGACAGGTGTTAAGCTAACTGGCCTACAGTTACTTATTTTTTGTCTCCCTTCCTTTTTGAATAAGGGCAGTTTTCCAATCCATAGACTCATAGACATTTACAGCACAGAATGAGGCCATTCAGCCCATCGTGTCCAAGCCGGTCAACAAAGATCTGACTATGCTAATCCCATTTTCCAGCACTTAGCCCATAGCCCTGGAGGCTATGGCAACGCAAGTGAATATCTAAATTCTTCTTAAATGTTACAAGAGTTTCTGACTCAACCACCCTTTCAGGCAGTGAGCTCCAGACTCCCACCACCCTCTGGGTGAAAAAATTTCTCCTCAACTCCCCTCTTAGCCTTCTACCTCTTACCTTAAATCGATGTCCCCTGGTTATTGACCCCTCCACTAATGGAAAAAAGTGCCTTCCTATCCACCCTATCTATGCCCCTCATAATCTTACACGCCTCTATCAGGTCTCCTCGTAACCTTCGCTGCTCCAAGGAAAACAACCCCAGCCTATCCAATCTTTCCACATAGCTCAGACCCTCCAGCCCAGGCAGCATCCTGGTAAATCTCCTCCGCACCCTCTCCAGTGCAATCACATCCTTCCTATGATGTGGTGACCAGAACTGCACACAGTACTCCAGTTGTGGCCAAACCAGCGTTTTATATAGTTCCAGCATAATCTCCCTGCTCTTGTATTCTATGCCTCGGCTAATAAAGGCAAGTACCCCATATGCCTTCTTATCCACCTTAGCTGCCTGCCCTGCTGCCTTCAGGGATCTGTGGATATGCACACCAAGGTCACTCTGATCTTCAGTACTTCCCAGGGTCCTACCATTCATAGTGTAATCCCTTGCCTTGTTAGCCCTCCCGAAGTGCATTACCTCACACTTTTCTGGGTTGAATTCCATTTGCCATTGCTCTGCCCACCTGACCAGTCCATTGATATCCTCCTGCAGTTTACGGCTATCATCCTCACTATTTACCACCCTACCAATTTTCGTGTCATCTGCGAGCTTCTTGACCATACCCCTTACATTTAAGTCAAAATCATTCATGTACACCACAAACAGCAAGGGCCCCAGCACCCAGCCCTGTGGAACCCCACTGGAAACAGACTTCCAGTCACAGAAACATCCCTCCACCATCACCCTCTACTTCCTGCCTCTCGGCCAATTTTGGCTCTGACGTGCCACTTTGCTTTGGATCCCATGGGCTCTTAATTTTTTGACCAGTCTGCCATGAGGGACCTTATCAAAAGCCTTGCTAAAGTCCATGTAGACCACATCCAATGCATTACCCTCATCAACACTCCTGGTTGCCTCCTCAAAAAATTCGATCAAATTTGTCAAACATGGCCTTCCCTTAACAAACCCATGCTGACTATCCCTGATTAATCCGTGTCTCTCCAAGTGCAGATATATTCTGTCCCTCAGAATTCTTTCTAGTAGCTTCCCCACCACTGAGGTTAGACTGACTGGCCTGTAATTTCCTGGTCTATCCCTTCCTCCCTTTTTTAATAATGGGACAATGTTAGCAGTCCCCCAGTCCTCTGGCACCTCACCTTTGGCCAGAGAGGATTTGAAAATTATGCCAGGGCCTCTGATATCTCTTCCCTTGCCCCACTCAATGGCCTGGGATACATCTCACCTGGGCCTGTGGATTTATCCAATTTTAAGGCCACTAAACCCGCTAGTACCTCCTCTCTCTCTATGGCCAGCATTTCCCAGTCGGCGAGCGGGGGGTGGGGCCCACTTGCCGATGCGTAAAACGACGCGGGATGACATCGGGCGGAACTCCCGAAGTCATCGCACCCTATTTAAATTTTCAGGTAGGCGGGGGCTCAGCCAAATCAGCTGTGCGCCCATCGACCTGTCAATGGCCAATTGAGGCCATTGATAAAGTAATTAACGTAATTAGTGGACCTGCCCATCCAACCTTAAAGTTGGCGGGCAGGCCGGGAGCCCTGGCGGGCATTGGAAAAAGCACGAAACCTCATTCACAGACGGGATGAGGTTTCATGTAGGTTTTTAAATTTTTAATAGAAGTGTTAATGAAAGTGATGGACAGTATCACATGAGGGGACATGTCAGGGGAATTATTTTAAATTAGGTGCTGATCTCCCTGAGGCAGCACTTAGCCTCAGGGAGATGAGTGTGCTCTTTTGTGCGCATGTGCAAAAGAGCGCACTCTTGGTTTAGGGAGTACCCCCCCCGCCCGCACAGGGTGCGCATGGCGCTTCCTTGCGGACGTCACGCTGGGCGGGCCTTAATTGGCCCACCCACATAAAATGGAGGCGCGCCCCTGATTGGGGGCACCGATGGGAGTCATGCCCCCATGCGCCCGCTCCTAATATTCCCCCCCCAACGGGGGGAATATTCTGCCCTATGTTAACTTCCTCTAATATTTCACAGTCCTCCACCCTGATGTTTATACCTGCGTTGTCCTTTTCCATTGTGAAGACCGACGCAAAGTATTCTTGAGGACTGTACCCACATTTTCCAGGTATACACACACATTACCTCTATGGTCCCTAATTGGCCCTACTCTTTTCCTAGTTATTCTCTTGCTCTTTATATATTTAAAAAAACACTTTGGGCTTTCCTTTATTCTACCCACCAATGCTTTCTCATGCACTCTCTTAACTTTCCTCATTTCCTTTTTAAGTTTCCCCTCTGCACTTTTTATACTCCTCTAGGGGCTCTGTCGTATTGAGCCCTGGTATCTGCCATAAGCTTCTCTTTTTTTTTTCTTAATCCTAACCTTTATGTCCCTTGACATCCAGGGTTCTCTGGACTTGGTCCCTCCCCCCTTGTCTTTACGAACATATTTGCCCTATATTCTCGCTATTTCCTCCTCGAATGCCTCCCACTGCTCTGACACATTTTTAACTGCAAGTAGCTGCTCCCAGTCCACTTGGGCCAAATTGTATCTCATCTTAGTAAAATTAGTCATTCCCCAGTGTACAACTTTTATTGCCCATCCCTAATTGGCCTTGTTCAGAGGGCATTTTTAAGAGTCAAACACGTTGCTGCGGGTCTGGAGTCACATGGAGGCCAGATTTCCTTCCCTAAAGGACATAAGACTTTTAATTCCAGATTTTTATTGAATTCCAGCTTGACCATCTGCCATGGCAGGATTCGATCCCAGGTCCCCAGAGCACCACCCTGGGTTTTTGGATTATTAATACAGCGACAATACCATTACGCATCACCTCCCCTGGGCTGATATGCCTTCCACCTGCCCGAGATCATTTACAAACATTAGGTCTAGAACTGCCCCCTCTCTTGTTGGGCTTTCTATGTACTGGCTAAAAAAGTTCTCCTTGGTGCAACTTAAGAATTTTGCTCCCTCCCCTGGGACTTTTCCTCCGGGACTTTTCCAGAATCTAAGGATTCTTGGAAGATTACTGCCATGAATTCACTATCTCTGTAGCTACTTCCTGTAATATCCTAGGATACAACCCATCAGGTCCTGGGGACTTATCAGCCTTTAGCCCCATTGGTTTCCCTGGCACTTTTTCTCTAGTGATAGTTATTGCATTTATTTCCTCCCCCTCTTTTGCCCCTTGATTATTTAGTATTTTTGGAATGCTATTAGTGCCGTCTGCCATGAAGACTGATGCAAAGTATTTATTCAACACCTCTGCAATTTCCCGGTTCCCCATTATTATTTCCCCAGTCTCATCCTCTAAGGGGACTATGTTCACTTTGGCCTCTCTCTTCCTTTTTATATAGTTAAAAGAGCTCTAATTGTGCATTTTACATTACTTGCTAGTTTACCCTCAAAGTTTATTTTCTCCCTCTTTACTTTTTTTGATGGTCTTTTGTTGGTTTTTAAAACTTGTCTAATCCTCTGGCTTACCGCTAATCTTTGCCACATTGTATATTTTTTCATTCAATTTGACACGATCCTTAACTCCCTTGGTTAACCATGGGTGGTTTATCCCCTTCCTACAATCCTTCTCCCTCACTGGGATATATCTTTGTTGTGAGCCATGAATTATTTTCTTAAACGTCTGCCATTATTCAACAACCATCTTTTCTGCTAAGCTCCTTTCCCAGTCCACTCCAGCCAACTCTGCCCCCATTCCTTTATGGTTACCCTTATTTAAGTTTAGCACAGTTGTTTCTGACCCAAGTTTCTCACTCTCAAACTGATTGCTAAATTCTACCATGTTATGGTCACTAGGAGATCTTTTACTCTGAGATCATTTATTAAACCTGCCTCATTACACATTACCAGATCCAAAATAGCCTGATCCTTGGTTGGATCCACAACATAGTGTTCTAGGAAACGATCCCAAGTACACTCTATGAATTCTTGCTCGTGTCTACCTCTGCCAATTTGATTTTCCCAATCTACATGAAGATTAAAGTCACCCATGATTAATGTCCTGCTTTTTTTACATGCCCTCATTATCTCCTGATGTATTTTCTGTCCTACAGCATAGCTACTGTTAGGGGGCCTATTGACTACTCCCACCAGTGTCTTCTTCCACTTGTTGTTTCTTACCTCCACCCACATGGATTCTACATCTTCCTACCCAAGATCATTTCTTGCTATCGTCCTTATTCCATCTCATTCTAACAAAGCTACCCCACCACCCTTTTTCTCCTGCCTTTCCTTTTGAAAAGTCACATACCCCTGAATATTTAGTTCCCAGCTTTGATCTCCTTGTAACCACGTCTCCGTAATGGCTATAAGATCATACCCATTAACCTCTATTTGTGCCATTAATTCATTTATTTCGTTACGGATACTACATCCATTTAAATAAAGAGCCATTAATATTGCCTTTTTTATCTTACCATTTTTTCCCCCTTTGAGCCTATTTGCTGCTGGTTTTTTTTGTAATGTTTGTACACTCTGTCCCTTCCTGTCACACTCTGGGTATTATTACCTAAATAACTGCCCTGCAAGGCTGCCATATCCTTTTGCTTTGTAAGCCTACGTACCCCCTCTCCAGAACCCTCCCCCTCTCTATTTAGTTTAAAGCCCTCTCTACAGCCCTAGTCATTCAGTTCGCCAGGACACTGGTCCCAGCACGGTTCAAGTGAAGCCTGTCCCACTGGAACAGCTCCCTTCTACCCCAGTACAGGTGCCTGAAGTGAAACCCATTCCTCCCACACAAACCTTTAAGCCACACCTTTAACTCCTTGACTTTGTTTAAAAGTATTTTATTTATTTCTGTCCGAGGAGGGGAGTGCACATGGATGGGAGCTGAGAATAACACGAAGGTTGCCATATTTGTAAGGAATCTGTAAGTAAATATCTGCAAGTCAATAGTTTGTTTACTTAAAAGTATTTTTAAAACACTCTTTGCATGCAACATTTTAATGTCATGGGTATGATTTTTTTTATTCGTTCAGGGGATGTGAGCATTGCTGGCTAGGCCAGCATTTATTACCCATCTCTAGTTGCCCTTGAGAAGGCGTCGGTGAGCTGTATTACGATTTAGAAGAGGGGTCTCCGGTTACTAATCCATTTGAGGAGGAATCCTTCCACTGAAAATACTTGCAAGCCACTGATTTGGGAAGTGTGAGGTCCTGTGGTACAGTAGGTAGTGCCCCATGTCCCTGCCTCTGAGCCAGAAGCTCTGGGTTCTAGCCCCACCCCAGGTCTTGATGGCCAAGGATGGTGTGTTCATAACATAGCCACAAATCTTTCCAATACACCTATGGCAGTCAGTAAGAGCAGCAGAGTCTCCTGGTCAAGCCATGCTTGATGTGGAATGATGCTCCTTCCGCTATAGCCTGTGGTGACAGATGGAATAAATACGATAGCAAGAAAGGATCTTGGATCAGAAGATGTAGAATCCATATGGGTGGAAGTAAGAAATAACAAGGGGTAGTTCTAGGAAAAACCAGCTATGACAACAGACATATGTATGTGCTTCATGTGTCTCTAGGTGCAGGTAGAGAATCGAGAAGATGTAGGTAATGTAGTGGCCAGTTGATGCACTGCAAGATCCTGCGAATTGAAAATGACCTGGATAATGTGGGTTTTTTTCAGATGTAAATACTGATCACAGGACATTCTTCAAAGTATCATCTGTGGGATCTTTTACAGTCACCTGTGCCTGGGCCTTGGTTTAACGTCTCATCCACAAGGCGTTCCCCCACCCTGGTCAGTGCAGCACTCCCTCAGTCCTGGACTGGAGTGTCAGCCTGGGTTTTCTGCTGACATCTCAGGCCTGGGACTTGAACCCACGACCTTCTGGCTCATGGGCAAGGCTGCTGCCAACTGGAGGTATGGTGATAGAATTGGTTTTTGAGGTCCCTGAGCTGAAGAGAAAATGAATTAAAAAAAAGATGGGCCAGGTTCCCTGCTCCTGATTGCTGTGCAGTGATCCAACACTTGCAGATGTTGGCTGAGTATGGGATTGGGCTCAGCGATGCCACCCTCAGTCAAATAGCCCATCTAGGCTCAGACGTGAGGAATGGCTGAGTTAACAAAGAGGGCCGCCAGCTACTGCGGGTCTGAGGAGGAGGGTGATACATGGAGAAAACTCAACGTAGTTCTCCTTTGGCTTTTCTTTCATTCAGACCTCCAGAATTCTAGGCCTTGGTTGCGAGTTCAGCTCGATGGCTTCAGTTAGGCGCAAACCCCAGCAGTTCCCTGATGGTTAATGAGACCAGGACACTCTGTACGGTTGGTGTCCTATGCGGAGGGGGTGAAAAGACAGCCTTTACCACTCTGTGGCACTGGAGGGCTTCGCTCTAAATATAAAGAGTGAGGGAAGCTTTTATTATAGAATTGCACAGGGCATTCAGACCCTTGTGCTGGTGCCACTGTTTGGAAGGTTTTTCACACACTCTGCCCTTTCCCCATCGCCTGCTAATATTTTCCTCCTTCAAGTATTCATCCAGTTCCATTTTGAAAGTTGCAGTCAAATCTGCTTCCAGCACCCATTTGGGCAGTGTACATCATTTACGTTATATTAATCGTCTTATGTTCCCTTTACAATAACTATTGGTGCAGTGAGAATATGTGGCGAGAGATTGCTCTAACATATGTCGATGTCCATTCAGGTCTCTCACCATAGGAGGGATGCAACTCATTCATCACAGCCCCGGTCACTCTGCTGGACTCTGGACACAGTTCACATGCTTGGCTCCAACAGTTACCATATTTTTTTTTGATCAAAGGTTGTTCTTTACAACTGAACTTAACAGATGAACACTGCGGGTAGCACTTATACAAACATATCTCCTGACCGTACAGAGAGACAGAGAGAGAGACAGAGAGAGAGAAAACACAAGCATTGCCTTTAGTGACTCCTGCCACTGCAGGCTGCCGTCGTCTTGCTGGCTCCCCTCGAACCTCGCTCTCCCACAGCACCCGCAACGACGCCCAGGGCTCAACACGGCATTCAGCCCGCACAGCTGCCTATCACGCGAGTCCCGTCATTGTAAGAAGACAAAATGGAGTTAGGATTTGGCAAGTTTTGGGAGTGGGAGGGAGGGGAGGAGTGGCATTATCAGTGCAAGTTTTCTTTATCTTTTTGTAGATTAATGGCACCTCCCTATCTTCTCACGCCATCCCCTGATTGTGCAGAAACGCAGTTCATTGTCTCATGTACCTACCCTGCAGCCTGCTCTCTGCTAATTTATATCACATCTGTTCAGGTGGGCATGGTGGTGCAGTGACCTTACTGGAATTAGTAACCCAGTTCCTCAGGGTAGTGTCCTCGGCCCAGCCATCTTCAGCTGCTTCATCAATGGCCTTCCTTCCATCATAAGGTCAGAAGTGGGGATGTTCGCTGATGATTGCACAATGTTCAGCACCATTCACGACTCCTCAGATGCTGAAGCAGTCCAGGTCCAAATGCAGCAAGACCTGGACAATATCCAGGCTTAGGCTGACAAATGGCAAGTAGCATTCATGCCACACAAGTTCCAGGCAATGACCATCTCCAACAAGAGAGAATCTAACCATTGCCCCTTGATGTTCAATGGCATTACCATTGCTGAATCCCCTGCTATCAACGTCCTGGGGGTTACCATTGACCAGAAAATGAACGGGACTAGTCATATAAATACTGTGACTACAAGAGCAGGTCAGAGGCTAGGAATCCTATGGCGAATAATTCACCACCTGACTCCCCAAAGCCTGTCCGCCATCTACAAGGCACAAGTCAGGAGTGTGATGGAGTACTCCCCATTTGCCTGGATGAGTGCAGCTCCAACAACGCTCAAGAAGCCTGACACCATGCAGGACAAAGCAGCCCGCTTGATTGGCACCCCTTCCACAAACATTCACTCCCTCCACCACCGACGCACAGTAGCAGCAGTGAGTACCATCTACAAGATGCACTGCAGGAATTCACCAAGGCTCCTTTGATTGCACTCTCCAAACCCACAGCCTCTACCATCTAGAAGGACAAGGGCAGCAGACACAGGGGAGCACCTGGAAGTTCCACTCACTCACCATCCTGACTTGGAAATATATCGGCCGTTCCTTCACTGTCGCTGGGTCAAAATCCTGGAACTCTCTCCCCGACAGCACTGTGGGTGTACCTACACCACATGGACTGCAGCGGTTCAAGAAGGCAGCTCACCACCTCAAGGGCAATTAGGGATGGGTAATAAATGCTGACCTAGCCAGCGACACCCTCATCCCACGAGTGAATAATTTTAAAATCCAGTCGTTGAAGGAAATGTTCCCCACAAGCTGAGTTCAAATCCCCCCCAGCCTTCAGGCAAAAGTCATCATGAAGTTGCCAAATTGTCATAAAAATCCAACTGATTCACTGTTGCCCTTTTAGGGAGGGAAATCTGCTGGTCTGACCCATATGTCCCTCTGCTCCCACACAAATATGGTAACGTGGCCTCGGGAACAACTACAAAACTCTCCACAAGAGCTGCAGTGGTTCAACAGGGAGCTCCACCAGGTGTCAGCGATAGCTCAGTTGGGCGTGTTTATGCCTCTGTAGTCAGGGAGTGTGGGTTCACAGCCCACTCCAGAGGCTTGGATGAAAAATCTAGGCTGACGCTCCAGTGAAGAAGTTGGGGGCGCTTTCTTTCAGATGAGATGTTAAACCCAGTCCCCATCCACCCTCTCAGTGAACGTGAAATCTCCCATGGAACAATTTGATGAAGGCAATGGAGTTCTCCCCGGCACCCTGGCCAATATTATTTTTTATTCGTTCACAGGATGTGGGCATCGCTGGCTGGGCCAGCATTTATAGCCCATCCTTAATTGCCCTTGAGAAGGTGGTGGTGAGCTGCCTTCTCGAACTGCTGTAGTCCATACCCCTCAGACTGATGCTCAGATTTCTGTTTCTGGGATCTTGCTATTTCTGTGCAAATTGGTTTGTGTGTTTCCTGCATTATAACAGTGACTATGCTTTAAAAATAACCAACTCGCACTAAAGCAGTTTGAGATTGGCTGAGGTTGTGAAACATGCTATATAATCCAAGGGCAGAATTTTACACCGGCAGGACTGTACAATCCCACTGAAGTCAATGGACTTTTGAATGGCTCGCCGCATTTTACAGCCCCACCCCCACCACAACGGGGGTATAAAATTCCGCCCCGAATCTTGGTTATCTTCCTTTCATCACCAACATCTCAATGGCAAATGGGGATGGGAAATAAATTAGCCATGAAAACAAAGCTAAGAATCCTGGAATGCTACATCACACCAATTTTGATGTCCAGAAGCGAGTGTTGGCCGACCAGTGAAGCAATGCGGAGGAGAATTGAGGCGCAGAGTTGTTGTTTTTCAGAGGTGAATAATGAAGGAATCTCGGACAAGCCACACCACCAATGAAGAGGTGCGAGTCAAATCTGAGACCAAAGGAACTCTGCTGACCAAGATCAGGAAGAGACAGTTGGAATTTCTTGGTCACGTAATAAGAAGTCATGATTTGGAAATTCTGGTGCTGATGGGAAAGATCGATGGTAAAAGAGATCGGGGCAAGACAACGAACGGCCTTTCTAAAGAGCCTCGCAAACTGGATGCATGTACCCCCAACAAAGATGACCCACGTGTCCAGAGCACGATTAACACGGAGGACCTTGGTCGCCAACATCCTCTTGGGGCGTGGTACCTGAAGATAGTGCAAATAAATGTCGACCATGCTAGTGACCCCCACGTTCTATAAATGGGAAGAAGGGAAGGTCAGAATGAACTTTATATAACCATCAGTTAGCGAAGCAGAAAATATGAATGGGGTCATAAGAAGATTACATGGACGTCTTGAGAGGGTAGCGATTGAGGTGTATGGTTAATTAAAAACGTGTAAGTGTGGTTTAGATGTGCCTAAAAAGGGACATTTTTGTTGAGTTAAGTAGCCTTTTCAGAAATCCTGAATATGTGATACAACATTTTGGTGATCCACTAAACTACCTTGATGAGCAATGAACCATCATAGATAGGAAGCACTTATCAAACAGAAAAGGGCTATCATAAAAATTCTGTTCCCTTCAAAAACATTCCATTTAAGGGAGGTTTATATGCAGGGTGTTTGGAAAGTCCTTTTGTAATGTTATGTGTCACTGTGGCTCAGTGGGTAGCGCCCTTGCCTTGGAGTTGCGAGGTTTAGGCACCAATTCTGGGCTTGTGCACAGGGATCAAGGCTGATACTCCAGGGCAGCGCTGTTCCCTCTGAGCTGCTGTCCTTTGGATGAGACAATAAACAGAGGCCCCATCTGCTAGGATGGCACTATTTCAAAGAACAGGCAAACCATCCCCAATGTCCGAGCCGATATTTATCCCTCAACCAACATCACAAACACAGATAATCTGGTTATTATCACTTTGCTGTTTGCGGCAGTTTGTTGAGTGCATATTGGCTGCCCCTGCTTCCCACATTACAATAGTGACTTCATTGACTGTAAAGTACTTCGCGATGTTCAGTGGCCTTGCAAAGCGCGATATAAATGCAAGTCTTTCTTTCCATTTTCTTTTTTGTTAACTTTGGATGTACATGTGGCAGAAGCAAACTGTAAACACCACTTGGAAGCATAACTGATAAAGTTTGTTAATACTGAGTTAATATTTTTCCATTTTATAGTATTTGAGTCACTGAAGCTGATTAAAAATGCTGATCAGAACTGAAGTTTTCAACCACATTAACATTTGAGAAATGTATGAATAATACTTTCTTGCACCATTTGCAGCTTGTTTCTATCCTTTCTAAATCCAGAAAGTTACACAAATATTTACAGACACCCATAACTTATTGGTACACTGGGATTCTCTGCCAATCCAACAAGCACTTCGGATTCAAAATAATTGGCAAAAGAACCAGAAAGGGGAGGTGAGGAAAAATTTGTTTGCGCAGCAAGTTGTTGTAATCTGGAACGCACTGTCTGTAAGGCTGGGGGATGCAGATTCAATAATAACTTTTAAAAGGGAATTGGATAAGTACTTGGAAAGGAACATTTGGGGGTGGGGGGGGGTGGGGGGAGAGTGTGGTTCTAATTGGATAGCTCGTTCAAAGAGCCGGCAGATGCATGATGGGTTGAATGGCCTCCTTTTTGTGCTGTATGTAATCCGGTGACTACTGCCTTTTGTACTGTCTCTGAGTCATTTGGGTTTAGAGTGATTTGGTCGGTATGCTTATATTGCGGGTACAGAATGTTTAGACTTAATTGGTACTGTAATGAAGTCTAGAATGTTCTGCATGTTTTTCTTTTCTGTATCCCTGGAAATATAAACTGTCTCATTTGATTTCAAGTGAAAATTTGGAACGCTTATATAAATGCGAATGTAACTTTGCTTTTGATGTACATGTGCACTCATCAATCTGCAAGAAATTAATGCAGAGAAGGAAGCAATTTCCTAATTCAAGATCACTTGGGTCTATTTTGGCTTTCCAGTCTTAAAACCCTCTGAGATCTCTACACTCCTCTAACCTTGACCTCTTGTGCTCCCCTGACTTCCTTCATTCCACCATTGGCGGCCGTGCCTTCAGCTACCATGGCCCTAAACTCTGGAGTTCCCTCCCAAAACCTCTCCGCCTCACTATCTCTTTCCTCCTTTAAAATGACCCACTCCTTAAAACCTATCACTTTGACTAAGCCTCTGGTCCCTTGTCCTAATATCATCCTAGGTGGCACAGTGTCAAATTTTGCCTGGTAGCGCTCCTATGAAATTAATGTCCTTTTAGCGGAGAAAAATTGTCATCCTTACCTGGTCTGGCCTGTATGTGACTCCAGCCCTAAAGCAACATGCTGAGATGTTTTTACCACAGTGACGGTGCTATCTAAATACGAGTTGTTATTGGTGATTCGCAACAATAGGGACACCTTTCGCATAGTAGACCAGATGGACTGCAGTGGTTCAAGAAGGCAGCTCACCACCGCCTTTTCAAGGGCAATGAGGGATGGGCAATAAATGCTGGCCTAGCCAGCGATGCCCACACCCCATGAATGAATAGAAGAATGTAGTTTTAATAGTTGGAAAATGAGGGAACACAATCGCCTGAGTTTCTGATGTGTGATCATAGCAGGTAAAGTTCCAGAGCATGAGAGTGAATTTGTAAAAACGACTGTGTCAAGTAGCAACATTATGAGGAACCCATGGCTGTCACAGTGAGAGGGTGCTCATCTGACATTGGTGCTGAAACACTTTTTTGGAACAGAGTTGAAATAGCTTCATTTTATTTTATCTCTTTTTTTTGTAACATGATATCCATTTTGAGCATGTGGTCGTCACTGGAAAGCCTTTTATTTTTATTTTAAAAGCCAGCATTTATTGCCCATCCCTAGTTGCATCAAACTGAGTAACTTACTCTGTCACTTCAGAGTCCAGTTAAGAGTTTTTATTTTATACTTTCATGGGATGTAGGCGTCGCTGCCAAGGCCAGCATTTGTTACTCATCCCTAATTGCCCTAGAACTAAATGCCTTACTAGGCCATTTCAGAGGGCAGTTAACAATCAACTACACTACCGCTGTGGATCTGGAGTCACGTGATGGCTAGACCAGGTAAGGATGGCAGATTTCCTTCCCTAAAGGACATTAGTGAACTGTTTGGATGTTAGTGAAAATCCAGCAGCTTCCTCATCGTGCATATCAATAGCAGCTTCTTATTTCCAGAATTGAATTCAAATTCTCAAACAGGCATGGTTGGGATTATTGATCCAGGTTTTTGGAATCCTGGAATAAAAACAGAAAATGCTGAAAATACCCAGTCTGGCAGCATCCGTGGAAAGAGAAACAGAGATGACGTTTCAGGTCGATGGCCTTTCATCAGATTTCCAGCATCTGCAATATCATGCCTCTCGGTTACTTGATCCTTTCTACAATGCGATGCACAGCACTGAAGTGTTAGCCTAGTGCTCGGTCCCTTGAGTGCAGTTCAAATCCATGACCTTCAGATAAAGAGGGCATAGGCTACCAAATGAGCCAAATTCACCTCCAGAATCCCTAAAGCCTATGATTCATCTACAAGGCACAGGTCAGGAGTCTGATGGAATGCTCACCACTTGCCTGGATGAGTGCAGCTCCAACAACACTCAAGAAACTTGAAAGCATCCAAGAAAGCAGCTCACTTGATCAGAACTCCACTCCCCACCTTGAATATTCACTCCCTCCACTACCGATGCACAGCAGCAGTGTGTACCATCTACAAGATGCACTGCAGGAATTCACCAAGGCTCCTTTAACAGCACCTTCCAAACCCACAACCTCTACCATCTAGAAGGACAAGGGCAACAGATGCTTGGGAACACCACCACCTGCAAGTTCCCCTCCAACCCACACAGCATCCTGATTTGGAAATATATTTTCGTTCTTTCACTATCACTGGGTCATAATTCTGGAGCTCCTTCCCTAACAGCATTGTAGATGTTCCTACACCACATGGACTACAGCAGTTCAAGAAAGCAGCTCACCACCAACTTCTCAAGGCAATCAGGGATGGGCAATAAATACTGGCCTAGCCAGTGATGCCCACATCCCATGAATGAATAAACAAAAGAAAACCTGACATAGTATGGAAATTAAAGAAATAATGTTACCTCAACCTTCCTGGGTGAGTACAGCTCCAACAACACTCAAGAAACTCGAAACCATCCATGAAAGCAGCTCACTTGATCAGCACCCCATCCATCACCTTAAATATTCACTCCCTCTGCCACCGACACACATTAGCAGCAGTGTTTACCATCTACAAGATGCACTGCAGCAACTCTCCAAGGCTCCTTGAAGAGCACCTTCCAAACATGCGACCTCCACCATCTAGAAGGTCAAGGGCAGCAGATGCATGGGAACAGCATACCTGCAATTTCCCCTCCAAGCCACACACCATTCTGACTTGGAACTATTTCGCTGTTCCTTCATTGTCGCTGAGTCAAAATCCTGGAACTCTCTCCCTTACAGCAGGTGTACCATCTACAAGATGCACTGCAGGAATTCACCAAGGCTCCTTTAACAGCACCTTCCAAACCCACGACCTCTACCATCTAGAAGGACAAGGTGCTTGCGAACACCACCACCTGGTATACCTTAACCACATGGGCTGCAGAAGACAGTTCACCACAACCTTCTCAAGGGGCAATTAAGGATGGGCAATAAATGCTGGCCTTGCCAGTGATGCTCACAGCCCAAGAACAAATGAAAAAGGAAGATGGAACACAAGATGTAAAGGAAACGAGTGGAAAATAAATCTCAAAGTGATTTCAGGGAATACATATTTGAGATAAATTTACCCAACCAGGTAACAGAAACAATAAGAACAGAAAATGCTGGAAAAACTCAGCAGGTCTGGCAGCATCTGTGGAGAGAGAAACAGAGTTAACGTTTCGAGTCCATATGACCCTGACTCGAAATGTTAACTCTGTTTCTCTCGCCACAGATGCTGCCAGTTTTCCCAGCATTTCCTGCTTTTGTTTCAGATTTCCTGCATCTGCAGTATTTTGCTTTTATAGTAGAAGCAATAACATTGGGTTATTCACAAAAGAGCTAGATGCCCTAATGGGTCAGGGGAAATGTAGAAGTGATGATCTTTGACCTAGAGAATGTTTTACTCTCATTCCTAAGCCTCCTTATATTTTTATCTCCTTATGCAATTTTATTTTATCCTCATTTTTCAGTGGTGGAATGAAAGTAGTTGGTCTTTCACAACCTAATGATAGCATTGTAACATGTTCTCTGTAACTGGACCATAAAAATTTCCATTGGGATCTGGCTCGTAAGCAAAACAGATAAGTTATATATTTTTGCCCTTTTATGAGCCAGAGCTCAGTGGGAAGTTTTATAATCCAGATGGGGAGCTTATACAGGACAGGTCGAGAACACGGTGATGTCATCCATTGATATACAAACCTCAGTAAGTAAATGTTTAACTCTTAAAGGAAAAGTTCAACCTTCGTTAGCTAATGTCACATCTGAGTGACCCCCTACTTCCTGCCCAGCACTGAACCTCCCGCTGTGGTAAGATTGTAATCTGTAGATTAGTCAGCGAGATATATAGGAACATCACAGGGATACAAGGGCATTCTGTCTGGGATAACACAAAGGGTGGGGAATGTTATATATCAAACATCCTATACACTGGAGAGTGTTATATATATGCTGGAGAGTGCTATGCATAGAACATCCCATAGACTGGAGAGTGTTATGCATAGAACATCCTATAGACTGAAGAGTGTTGTATATAGAATATCCTATAGATTGGAGAGTGTTATATATAGGAGGTCCCATAGACTGGAGTGTGTTATACAGAACATCCCATAGACTGGAGAGTGTTATATAGAATATTATAAAGACGGGAGTGTTTTATATTGAACAGCCCATACCACGGAGAGTGTTAAACAGAACATCTGTTAGACTGGAAGATGTTATATATCAAACATCCCATAGCCCCCGGAGGGTGTTCTTTATAGGATGCCCATTGGATGAGTTTGCACTCAACAAACTCTGACAAACAGCAATGTGATGTTTTGTATTTGTTCATGGCCTGTGAGTGTGGCTGGCTAGGCCAGAATTTGTTGTTCATTCTTAATTGTTCTTGAGAAGGTGGTGGTGAACTGCCTTCTTCGACCATGGCAGTCCATGTGGTAAATGTGATAATAATCAGATTTTTTTTTGTTTGTAGTGCTGTACATTGAGGAATGAATATCGGCCTGGATGCTGGGGATAATTCCTGTGCTCTTCTCCAATAGATGGGAGCTTTCACATCTAGCGGAGAGGATAGGCACAGCCTCAGCTTAAAGTCACACCTGAAAGTTGGCACCTCTGACAGTGCAGCATTCCCTCAGTGCTGCACTGGAGTATCAGCCAAGGTTTTGTGCTCAAGTCCCTGGATTGTGACTTGTGAACAGGAGAAAGCGTGCTACTCACTGAGTGAAGGCTGACACTCTAACACTTTAATTACCCTGGGATGGACTTTCTCAGGTGTGCTTTAGTGCGTAAGCATCGCAAACTCACACCCTCCATGGATTTGAATGCTGAGCTTCTCAGAGACGTATCAGTGTAACGAAGCTTGTGAAGGAGTTTGTGATTGATTTCTAATGGGAATTGGATGGTCCCTTGAGGAAAATAAACTTGCTGCTGCTCCAGGGATAGAGGTCCAGGTGGAATGGGACTGACTGGATTGCTCTACAGAGAACTGGCATGGACCAGATGGGCAGAATGGCCTCTTTCTCAGTCTAACTCTATAACCCTCTATGAACTCAGGCAGCAACTTCCTGATTTCCAGGTTTAACTGAGCATGGGTGGAAGCTGGAATTTGCTGTCCGGTTTACTGATCAATAATGGTGAGTGCTGTTAGGCTCACTATTACACATATTGCCAAATTCAAGTCATTCGATATAGGCTGAATGGCATTCTTACAAAATCATACATAGGCCAGAGAGTGTTATATACAGATGTCCCAACAACTGAACATCATTATATGTAGAGTGTTCCAATGGCTGAAGGGCATTACATGGGGAAGTGAGAATGACTGCCCTTGACATCAAGGCAGCATTCGACCGAGTGTGGCACCAAGGAGCCCTGGAAAACCTGGAGTCAATGGGGGTCAGGGGGAAAACTCTTCACTGGCTGGAGTCATATTTAGCACAAAGGAAGATGGTTGTGGTTGTTGGAGGCCAATCATCTCAGTCCCAGTACATTGTTGCAGGAATTCCTCAGGATAGTGTCCTCGGCACAGCCATCTTCAGCTGCTTCATCAATGACCTTCCTTCCATCATAAGCTCAGAAGGGGGCGGAATCTTCACTGATGATCACACAATGTTCAGTACCATTCACAACTCCTCCGATACTAAAGCAATCCACGTCCATTTGCAGCAAGACCAGGATAACACCCAGGCTTGGGCTGATAAGTGGCAAATAGCATTCGTGCCACACAAGTTCCAGGCAATGACCATCTTCAGCAAGAGAGAATCTAACAATCTCCTCTTGACATTCAATGGCATTACCATCGCTGAATCCCCAATTATCAACATCATGGGGGTTACCATTGATCAGAAACTGAACTGGACCAACCATATAAACAATGTGGCTACAAGAGCAGCTCAGAGGCTAGGAATCCTATGACGGGTAACTCACCTCCTGACTCCCCAAAGCCTGTCCACCATCTACAAGGCACCAGTCAGGAGTGTGATTGAATACCCTTCACCTGCCTGGATGAGTGCAGCTCCAACAGCATTCAAGAAGTTAGATGCTATCCAGGACAAAACAGCCCATTTGATTGGCACCACATCCACAAACATTCACTCCCTCCACCACCGACACAGTGGCACCAGTGTGTACCATCTACAAAGTGGGCTGCAGGAACTCACCAAGGCTCCTTTGACAGCACCTTCCAAACCCGTGATCCCTGCCACCTAGAAGGCAGGAGATACATGGGGGCACCACTGCCTGCGAACTCCCTGCCAAGTCACTCACCATCCTGTCTTGGAAATATTTCGCCGTTCCTTCACTGTTGCTGGGTCAAAACCCTGGAACTCCCTTCCTACCAGCACTGTGAGTGTACCCACGCCACATGGACTGCAGTGGTTCAAGAAGGTGGCTCACCACGACCTTCTCAAGGGCAATTAGGGATTGGCAACAAATGCTGGCCTAGCCAGCGATGTGCACATCCCATGAAAGAATTAAAAATAAACATATCGGTTAACATATGGACCAGAGAGTGCTGCTGACAGATTAGCATTACTCCATTTAGTAATAGGGGAACATATTGAAGAATTCAAGTTCTATCAGAAACCACAAGAATGACACTGAACTCCTTGCCAGGATATGTTTCTGTTCCGAACACCCATCAGCCTGAGATATTCTCTACAACTAATAAAAGTGTTTATCATATTAAAATAAATTCTGCAGCAGGCATGGCCTATAAATGGAAGCAGATTCTTTGATGGGCCTGTGGGAATCAAAGTGAGGTCATTTCCAGTGAATCATGATACAGTGTTTTTGTTCTTCCATGGGATGTGGGTGTCAATGACAAGGTCAGCATTTGTTGCCCATCCCTAGTAGCCCTTGAACTGAGTGGCTTGCTGGGCCATTTCAGAGGACCGTTAAGTGTCATCATTTAAGAGTCTCATGTAGGCCAGGCCAGATAAGGTTGGATTTTTATGCCAAAAAAGTTGATAGTTTTATGGTTGCCATCACCAAGGCTGGCGTCAAGCTGTAGTTCCAACTCTCTTATCTGAATTAAATTCTAGCAGCTCGTGTGGTCGGATTTAGAATCCATGCGCCCAGAGGGTTAGGCTGGGCTGTAGGCTCAACCAGTCCAGTGATATGACCACTATACCACCATCTCCCACAGCAGCTTTCAAAAGGGAATTGAATAAACACTCGAAAAAGTAAAGAAATGGTTCGGGTTATGGAGAAAGAGAAGGGGGAATGGGAGTGATTTTCTTTCAAAGAGCTGGCACAGGCACAATGGGCCAAATGGCCTCCTTGGGCACTGTAAAATTCCAAGACTGTCTTTGTAATTTGGTAAACCTTTTTCCCACTGTGGGAGACGCCTCGCAATTTCTCGTCTCCTGTTGAAATTTAGCTCTTCACCTCATCCGGACCGATAAGAGGGACAGGTTGGAGACTGTGTGCTGGTGATGTTACAGGTACTGATCTGAGATCAGCGTTTTTAACAGTTTGAGAACTGTGATGCTCTTTTATTATTATACATATTGGTGGAGGGCAAGTTAAATATTCTGCAACAGGCCAAAATCTTCTGTATTGATATCCCGTTACTGTTTACTTTTCGCAACAACAGCTTGTATTTATCAAGCTTCTTTTGAAGTAATGAACACCCCAAGGCTCTTCACAAGAACATTATAAAACAAAGTTTGACACTGAGCCACGTAAGGAGATATTAGGGCAGATGGCCAAAAGCTTAGTCAAAGAAGCAGGTTTTAAGGAGCGTCTTAGAGGAAAGAGAGATAGAGAGGCAGAAAGGCTATTGGAGGGAATTCCTAAGGTTAGGGCTCAGGCAGCTGAAGGCACGGCCATCAATGGTTGAACAATTAACATTGGGGATGCTCAGGAGAGCAGAATTGGAGGAGCACAGATTTCACGGAGGGTTGAGGGGCTGGAGGGAATTATAGAGATAGGGAGGGGTGAGGCTATGGGGGGATTTGGAAACAAAGATGAGAGTCTTAAAATCAATTTGTCATTACATAACTTAAGTCAGCTTGTCTGACAAAATGTTTATTCTTCCACGGTTCAAAGATTATTGAAACCAATGGGGTCAGGTCAGCTGCCCAATTCACAACCTGCAAGATTTTACTCGATTTTACTTTGCATTAAAATCAATGGAAATCAAAATGGTCAGGAACGGAAGGACTGTAAAACAAGCAACCTATCCAACCCTGTCAGTTCCCGATGAGAAGGATTAATTTAATTTTACCTTCAAGGCTTCGGATCAACCACTATAAAACATCTCACCACTCAAAGAGCACAATGCCCCATCCACTAAACTTAAATATTCACTCCCTCCGCCATTGGCACACGGTGGCAGCAGTGTGTACCATCTACAAGAGGTACTGAATCACAGAATGTACAGAAGGAGGCCATTTGGCCCATCGGCTCTGTGCTGGCTCTCTGGGGGAGCAATTCACCTACTATCACTCCCCCACCTTCTCCCTACAACCTTGCACAGTCTTCTTTTTCAGTTCTGTCTTGAGTGCCTCCACCACACTCCCAGACAGTGCATTCCTGATCCTAATCACAGGCTGTGTGTAAAAGCTTTCCTCATTTCGCCATTGCTTCTTTCATTCATTACCTACTTTACCTACTGCAGCAGCTTGCCAAACCTCCTTCGACAGCACCTTTCAAACCTGCTACCTCTATCACCTAGAAGGCATGGGAACACCACCACCTGGAAGTTCCCCTCCAAGTCACTCACCACCCTGACTTGGAAATATATCGCCGTTCTTTCACTGTCGCTGGGTCAAAATCCTGGAACTCCCTCCCTAACAGCACTGTGGGTGTACCTACACCACATGGACTGCAGCGGTTCAAGAAGGCAGCTCACCACCACCTTCTCAAAGGGTAATTAGGGATGGGCAATAAATGCTGGCACAGCCAGGGACACCCACATCCCGAGAGTTATAGCTTTTTTAAATTAGCAGCCCATAAAGGCTCACTCCAGTTTGGAGTTACAGGGTACTGGAGTGGCTCTTGGTTCTGACTAAGCGAAGGAGACCTGACTGGGTCTTGAAAAAAAAGTGCGCTGACATTTTCAGCTTATGCAGTGAGCACAACTGATTAAATATCAACCTCTGTTTACAATAAGCAGGATTAAAAGCACATAGAAAATTGCAATTGCAGATGTTTGCAAGTAAATCTCGATCTGTTCTGCATGTGTGTTTAGATCCCTCTCACACATTGACCATAACACAGATGGGGACATGTTTATTAACAGGAAATTTAAAAAAAGATATAACAGCAAGGAAATGGACACATGAGAAAAGTTGGGAGAAATCTGGGGTACTCCTGACTAATCAGAAAAATAAATGCGGTAACTTCACTTGGCTGTAAAGTGCTTTGGGATGTCCTGAAGCCATGAAAGGCGCTATATAAATGTAAGGCTTTCTTGCCTCCGCTACCATCCTGAAGGCACAGAGTCTTGTTGGGGCATAACCTAGAAGCCCACTTATTCTTCCCTCAAGTAGCTAATCAATCATGGAGAGCATCACAATTGTACCCAGTCTCTCCTGCACATGACATTCACACACAGGGGCCAAGTAGATTTTGATTTTGTGCCATAGTGTAAGGTGGGTGATAAGAACATAAGAAATAAAAGCCAGAGTCGACGATTTTGCCCTTTGTGGCCTTGTGTGCCTCCTCAGGTAGATGTTAAAGATCCCATGTCACTATTCTGAAGAAGAGCAGGGAAGTTCTCCCCTGTGTCCTGTCCAACATTTAACCCTCAACCAAGATCACAGAAACAGATCATCTGGTCATTATCACATTGCTGTTTGTGGGAGCTTGCTGTGCACAAATTGGCTGCCGCATTTCTTACCATGAGGGTAGTGAATCCCTCTGTGCTGCCGCTTTCTGCAGTCATTCTCCATTTAAATAATATTCAGCTCCTCTATTCTTCCTGCCAAAGTGCATAACCTCACATTGTCCCACATTATATTCCATCTGCCAAGTTTTTGCCCACTCACTTAACCTGTCTATATCCCTATGTAGACTCTTTGTGTCATCCTCACCACTTGCCTTCCCACCTATTTTTGTGTCATCTGCAAACTTGGTGATAGTACATTCACTTCCCTCATCCACATCATTAGTATATGTTGTCAATAATTGAGGCCCCAGCACTGATCCCTGTGGCACTCCACTAGTTACAGGTTGCCATCCTGAAAATACTCCTCTTAAACCAATTCTCTGTTTTCTATTAGTTAGCTAATCCTCTATTCATGCTAATATACTACCCCCAACACCATAGGCTTTTAAAAACATTGAATGATGATAGCAGGAGTGGCAGACAGTGAGGATGATACCAGTCAACTACAACACAACATGGATAGGCTAGGGGAAAGATCGGACAAGTGGCAGATTGAATTTAATACAGTGAAGTGTGAATTGATGCATTTTGGCAGAGGGGATAGGAGGAGGCAATATAGACTTAATGGCATAGCTCTAAAGAGTGTGCAGGGACAGAGGGACCTGGGGGTTTATGTACATCAATCTTTGATGTTGACAGGACATATTGAAAGAATGATTAGCAAAGCATATGGGATCTTGGGCTTCATAAATAGAGATATTGAGTACAAAAGCAGGGAAACTATGCTGTACTGAGGTGGATAGAAAACTAGTTGGCACACAGGAAACAAAGAGTAGGAATAAACGGGTCTTTTTCCGAATGGCAGGCAGTGACTAGTGGGGTACCACAGGGATCGGTGCTGGGACCCCAGTTATTCACAATATATATTAATGATTTAGATGAGGGAATTAAATGTAATATCTCCAAATCTGCAGAGGACACAAAGCTGGGTGGGAGGGTGAGCTGTGAGGAGGATGCAGAGATGCTTCAGTGTGATTTGGACAAGCTGAGTGAGTGGGCAAATGCATGGCAGATGCAGTATAATATGGATAAATGTGAGGTTATCCATTTTGGTAGCAAAAACAGGAAGGCAGATTATTATCTGAATGGCTATAAATTGAGAGAGGGGAATGTGCAACGAGACCTGGGCGTCCTTGTACACCAGTCGCTGAAGGTAAGCATGCAGGTGCAGCAGGCGGTAAAGAAGGCAAATGGTATGTTGGCCTTCATAGCCAGAATATTCGAGTACAGGAACAGGGATGTCTTGCTGCAATTGTACAGGGCCTTGGTGAGACCACACCTGGAATATTGTGCGCAGTTTTGGTCTCCTTATCTGAGGAAGGATGTACTTGCTATAGAGGGAGTGCAGCGAAGGTTTACCCAACTGATTCCTGGGATGGCGGGGCTGACGTATGAGGAGAGATTGAGTTGATTAGGATTATATTTGCTGGAGTTCAGAAGAATGAGGGAGGATTTCATAGAAACCTATAAAATTGTAACAGGACTAGACAGGGTAGATGCAGGAAGGATGTTCCCGATGGTGGGTGAGTCCAGAACCAGGGGTCACAGTCTGAGGATATGGGGTAGACCATTGAGGACTGAGATGAGGAGAAATTTCTTCACCCAGAGAGTGGTGAGCCTGTGGAATTCGTTACCACAGAAAGTAGTTGAGACCTAAACATTGTATGTTTTCAAGAAGGGGTTAGATATAGCTGTTGGGGCGAAAGGGAACAAAGGATATGGGAAGAAAGCGGGAGCAGGCTATTGAGTTGGATGATCAGCCATGATCATAATGAATGGCGGAGCAGGCTCGAAGGGCCGAATGGCCTACTCCTGCTTCTAGTTTCTATGTTTCTATGTTTCTAAAGCTCTGGTTAGGCCCTAAGTAGAGTATTACATCCAGTTCTGGTCACCACACTGTAGCAAGGATATGAGGGCCCTTGAGAGGGTGCGGAGGAGATTTACCAGGATGATTCCAGGGATGAGGGATTTTAGCTACAATGTTAGGCTGGAGAAGCTGGGGTTGTTCTCCTTGGTGTAAAGGAGAATGAGGGAAGATTTGATAGAGGTGTACAAGATGATGACAGGTTTAGATAAGATAGACAAGGAAAAACTTCCATTAATTGATGGTACACGGGCTAGGGGACATAAATGTAAGCTTTTAGGCAACTGATACAGGGGAAACCTTTTTAAGCAGTAATGTCCTGGAACTCATTGCCCACGAGGGCGTTGGAAGCTGAGACAATGAACAATTTCAAAGGGTGATTGGATGGGCATTGGAGGGAAATAAACTGGCCGGGCTATGGGGATAGAGCGGGGAATGGGAATAGCTGGATTACTCAGTGGAGAGCTGGCATGGATTCGATGGACAGAATGGCCCCCCTCTGTGCTGTAAACGATCCTGTGACTCTATGAGATGACAGATTAAGAGAGTAAAGAAAAAAAACATTAAGTCGGAGGAACTTTTCAGGAATTCGAACTTACTTTCCTTGGAAAAACGTGGTGCCTTGAGTAAAGGTTTGAAAACTGAGTGATGCCAATTCTTCACGAGCATGAAGATCTCATGTACTCCACCTGCCATCTAGGCATTGTCTTATTGTTCCTTCTTTTATCTTTAAGATCAGCCATTGTTTTTGGGTAGAGGACATCAGGGACATGGGGTTGCGTCGCAAAGTGTGGCTGCTGTTGAAACTCAGCCATGATTTAATGGAAAGGTGGTGCAGGCACGAGGGGCCAATTGCCCCACTCATAAAGAAAGCAAATTTACCTCCTACTGTGTCATTTAGGGAAGGGAATCTGCTGTCCTTGTCTGGCCCGGCCTACATGTGAATCCAGACCCACAGCTATGTGGCTGATTCTTAAATGCCCTCTGAAATGGCCCAGCAAGCCACTCAGTTGTATCAAACCGATACAAACTCTAAAAGGAGTGAAACTGAAGTACTGCCGGCATTGACCTAGGCACCAGAAATGACAATGGCAAACCCAGCCCTATCAACCCTGCAAAATCCTCCTTACTAACATGTGGGAGCACAATTGGGAGAGCTGTCTCACAGACTAGTCAAGCAACAGCCTGACATAGTCATCCTCACCGAATCACACCTTACAGATAATGTCCCAGACTCCACCATCACCATCCCTGGGTATGCCCTGTCCCACCGGCATGACAGACCCAGCAGAGGTGATGGCACAGTGGTATACAGTTAGGAAGGAGTTGCCCTGGGAGTCCTCAACACCGACTCTGGACCCCATAAAGTCCCATGACATCGGGTCAAACATATGCAAGGAAGCCTCTTGCTGATTACCACATACCACTCCCTCCCACAACTCAGCTGATGAATCGGTGATCCATCACCAAGAGTGGCTCGGTAGCACCACCACTGACTGAACTGGCCAAGTCCTGAAGGACATAGCTGCTAGACTGGGTCTGCGGCAGGTGGTGAGGGAACCAACAAGAGGGAAACAGCTACTTGACCTCATCCTCACCAATCTACCTGACTCAGGCACATCTGTCCATGACAGTATTGTTAGGAGTGACTACCACACAGTCCTTGTGGAGACGAAGTCCCGTGTTCACATTGAGGATATCCTCCACTGTGTTGTGTGGTACCACCACTGTGCTAATGGGATAGATTTCAAACAGATCTAGCAACTCAAGACTGGGCATCAATGAGGCGCTGTGGGCCATCAGCAGCAGCAGCTGAATTGTATACAACCACAATCTGTAAACTCATAGCCCGGCATATCCTCCACTCGATTGTTATCATCAAGCTGAGGGATCAGTCCTGGTTCAGTGAAGAGTACAGAAGCTGCATCATGTATAACTAAAAATGAGGTGTTAGCCTGGTGAAGCTATAACACAAGACTACTTGTGTGCCAAACAGCGGAAGCAGCAAGTGATAGACAGAGCTAAGTGACACCATAACCAACGGATCAGATCTAAACTCTGCAGTCCTTCCACATCCAGTCATGAATGGTGATGGGCAATTAAACAACTCACTGGAGGAGGAAACTTCACAAATAACCCCATCCTCAATGATTGGGAAGCCTAGCACATTAGTGCAAAAGACAAGACTGAAGCACTTGCAACAATCTTCAGTCAGAAACGTCCAGTGGATGACCCATCTTGGCCTCCTCCGGAGATCCCCAGAATCACAGATGCCAGTCTTCAGCCAATTCAATTCACTCCATGTGATATCAAGAAATAGCTGAAGGCACTGGATCCTGCAAAGGCTCTGGACCCTGACAACATTCCAGCAATAGTACTTGAAGACTAGTGCCCCAGAACTTGCCGCACCCCTAGCCAAGCTGTTCCAGTACAGCTACAACACTGGCATCTACCTGGCAATGTGGAAAATTGCCCAGGTGTGTCCTCTTCACAAAAAGCAGGACAACTCCAACCAAATGGGCCAATTACTGCCCCATCAGTCTATACTCGATCATCAACAAGTGATGGAAGGGTCATCAACAGGGCTACCAAATGGCACTTGCTCAGCAATAACCTGCTCACTAACACCCAGTTTAGGTTCTGCCAGGGCCATTCAGCTCCTGACCTCATTACAACCTTGGTTCAAACATGGACAAAAGAGCTGAACTCAAGAGGTGAGGAGAGAGTAACTGCCTTTGATATCAAGACAGCATTTGACTGAGTGTGGCACCAAGCCCTAGCAAAACTGGAGTCAATGAGAATTAGGGGAAAAACCCTCCACTGGTTGGAGACATGCCTAGCACAAAGGAAGATGGTTGTGATTGTTGGAGGTCAATCATCTCAGTCCTGAGACATCACTGCAGGAGTTCCTCAGCATCGTGTCCTAGGCCCAACCACATTTAGCTGCTTCATCAATGACCTTCCCTCCATCATAAGGTCAGAAGTGGGAATGTTCGCTGATGATTGCACAATGTTCAGCACCATTCGCGACTCCTCAGATACTGAAGCAGTCCATGTCCAAATGCAGCAAGACCTGGACAATATCCAGGCTTAGGCTGACAAGTGGCAAGTAACATTCACACCACACAAGTGCCAGGCAATGACCATTTCCAACAAGAGAGAACCCAACCATCGCCCCTTGACATTCAATGACATTATCATCACTGAATCCCCCATGATCAACATCCTGGGGGTTACCATTGACCAGAAACTGAACTGGACTAGCCATATAAATACTGTGGCTACAAGACCAGGTCAGAGGCTAGGAATCCTGCGACGAGTAACTCACCTCCTGACTCCCCAAAGCCTGTCCACCATCTACAAGGCACAAGTCAGGAGTGTGATGGAATACTATCCACTTGCCTAGATGAGTGCAGCTCCAACAACACTCAAGAAGCTTGACACCATCCAGGACAAAGCAGCCCGCTTGATTGGCACCTTATTCACCAGCTTAAACATTCACTCCCTTCACCACTGATGCAAGGTGGCAGCAGTGTGTACCATCTGTAATGCATTGCAGCAACTCACCATGCCCCCCTAGGCAGCGCCTTCCAAACCTGTGATCTCTGCCACCTGGAAGGGCAAGGGCAGCAGATAGATGGGAACACCACCACCTGGAAGTTCCCCTCCAAGCCACTCACCATCCTGACTTGGAAATAAATCGCCGTTCCTTCACTGTTGCTCGGTCAAAATCCTGGAACTCCCTCACTAACAGAACTGTGGGTGTACCTACACCACATGAAGTTCAGCGGTTCAAGAAGGCAGCTCACCACCACCTTCTCAAGGGCAACTAGGGATGAGCAATAAATGCTGGCCCAGCCAGTGAAGCCCACATCCTGTGAAAGAATTTTTAAAAAATGTAGTCTCTCTCATGATCTCAGGTCATCCAAAAGCATTTATTCCTTAGGTCTTTATTGAACCAAGTTCCTGCCTGGGCTCTCAAGTGGATGTAGATGACCCCAGGGCCACTATTTCGAAGATCAGCAGGAGAGCTCTCCCACAGGCCAATATTTGTCCATCAACCAATATGACTAAAACACATTGCCTAGTCATTACCACACTGTTGTTTCTGGGATCTTGCTGTGCGCAATTTTGTTGTTGTATTTCCTACATTGGAACAGTGCCTAGAAGGCAGGATCTTGTTGAGGCATTAGGGGGTTGCGAGTGGACCCCCCCCCCCCACCCCCAACCGGTGCCTCTTTTTGGGAAGACCCACTAAACCACAGGCCAATCAAACATCCGCAAGGCCTCCGGTGGGCCTTTCCCTGGAATCAAGATGCCGGTGGCGGAAGTCCCACCTAGCGAGAGCTGCCTGCCAATCAGAGACTTGCCGAAGAGGCTGTGATTTCTGTTGGGAGGACCACCAACCAGAGTCCCAGGATCACAGAGGACCGAGGCTACCGGTGAATAATTTGGGTGTGTGTGTGGAGTGGGTTTTGTGGTGTGGGGGGTCACAGGGAAGGGTGGGTCAGAAGCAAGGACAGAGGGGTAGCTCTCAGCGGGCCCTGCCCCCCCTTCCTGATGTCCGGTCCCTCGATTTGGCACTGAATGCCTTTGATTGAGAGACCTCCCACCCCTCCATGAGGTGACTCACACAGGTTTACCTGTCGTGCACATCGCACAGGCCCACTGGCAGCCGGGTTAATGCCAGCGGTGGTGGGAATGAGGCACTTAAGTGGTCATTACTTGGCCACTTAATGACCTTAGTTGGAGGTGGGGAGGAGAAGGTTGACCTTGGGCCTCCCCGCCCAGAACTTAACTCTGGTGGAGGCTGGAAGGCAGCAGGACTCTGGTACCCTAACGTCACACCAAAGTAAATACCCTTCCCGCCCCCAAACTCCCTACCAGCGAGAGCAGAGGATTCTACCCATTGGCAGCAGTCTGAGGTTGTGATAGGCGCCATGTCAATGCAGGGTCTTTCTTCTTGCTTTCAGTTTTCCAAGTCAAAGAGACCTGAGGCCCAATTGATCGAATACCTGGGTGTAAACGATACCTGCCGTAGCCCCCCACTGCCCCCCTCCATGGCTAACCCACATTTACAGAGCTCTGAAAAGTGCTGTCTTTGCATTAATCTTCATGGTCTCACATCCTCTCCAGGTATGCCTGAAACCTGAGTTCAGAGGGAAGGGAGGGATTGCCATGCCCACATTCTGCATATCAGGCATTTCTGGGGACATTTGATTTTCTTCCGCCCGCTCAAAGCAGCTTATTTTGAAGGTTTCCCGGTGAAAGATTGTCTGTCTCGTGTTACAGGCATTCTCCGGATCCCACACTCTGCTGTAGCCCCACCCCCATCACCTTTACCCTTTCAGTCCCTTTAGTACCAACAACGCACCTCACTAGCATAGAATTATAGAATGGTTACAGCACAGAGGAGGCCATTTGTCCCTTTTTGTCTGTGCTGGCTCTCTGAGGGTACAATTCACCTCATGCCACTCCCCTGCCTCCTCCCCCTAGCCCTGCACATTCATCCTATTCAGATAATGATCCAAATCCCCCTTGAAGGCCTCGATTGAACCTACGTCCGCCACACTCTCGGGCAGTACATTCCAGATCCCAACCACTCGCTGTGTGGAAAAGGTTTTCCTCACGTCTTCATTGCCAATGATCTTAAATCTGTGTCCCCTGGTTCTCAATCCTTCTGTTAATGGGAACAGTTTCTCCCTATCTGCTCTGTCCAGTCCCCTCATGATTTTGAACACCTCTATCAAACCTCCTCTCAACCTTTCGCGAGGAGAACAGTCCCAACTTCCCCAAGCTCCCTATGTAACTGAAGTTCCTCATCCCTGGAACCATTCTCATGAATCTTCTCTGCACCATCTCTAATGCCTTCATATCCTTCCTAAAGTGTGGTGCCCGAAACTAGATGTAGTCCAGCTAAGGCCACTGACAGGCTTTTCCCACTTCACGCTCCATCCTTTCCCCGTCCTCACATCTCTGAAAGTCCACTAATGAATAGATGTCCCTATCTTATAGAATCATCGAATGATACAGCACAGAGGAAAGTCATTGGGATCACTGTGTCCGTGCCAGCTCTTTGGAAGAGACATTTGTCCCATTATCCATGCCTCAACCGTGGCTCAGATGGTGACAAATGTGCCTCTCTGAAAGTTTTGGGTTTAAAGTCTTTTACAAATCACTGGTTAGACCTCAATTGTGTCCAATTCTGTACATTAAACTTCAGGAAGGATAGCAAAGCTTCCAGAGGGTGAAGAAGTGGTTTACTCGAATGGCGCAGGGGTAAAGGACTTCAGTGATGTGGCAAGACTGGAGAAGCTGGAATTGTTCTCCTCAGAGCAGAGAAGGTTAAGGGGAGAGTCAGTAACCAGAGGACACGGGATTTGAGATCATTAGCAAAAGAGGAGAAAGTAGGAGGTTTTTTTTTTACACAGCCTGGAATGCACTGCCTGAAATGGTGGCAGAAGCTGATTCAATAATAACTTTCAAAACAGCATTGGGTAAGCGCTCGAAAAGGAAACATTCGTAAGATGTATGGGGAAAGAGCAGGGGTTGGGGAGGAGTGGGATGAATTGGCTGGCTCTCTCAGGAAGTGAGCGCAGGTGCAAAATAGCCACTGGCCTCCTGCTGTGCTGTGTGAAGTCCCACTCGAGAGGCTCAAGCTCACAACAGAGGCTGCCCCTCCCGGTGCAGTACTGAGGGAGTGCTGCACTGCATTTCAGGTGAGGTGGCAAACCGTCACCCCTCTTGGGTGGATGCAAAAGATCACAGACAGATTACGGGATTAGATTGTCAACCTGCCACTTGGGCCTAAACTGCAGATTGTCTGCCTGATTTTCATTTCACAGGAAGGCTGAAAGGGTTAAATTGTGAGTATAAACTGCATAGATTAAGTATGTATTCTCTGCAGTTTGGAAGATTTAAGGTAACCTGACTGGGATGTTTAAAATGTCTAAATGAGTTGACAGGATAGATGGAGAGAAATTATTTCCTGTGTTGGTTGGTGGGCTGGTGGGGTCCAGAACAAAAGGGCAGGCCCTTAAAATTGGAGCCAGGCCGTGTTCAGGGGTGATGTCAGAAAGCACTTCCTCACACAGAGGGGCATGGAAATCTAGAAATCCCCCGCCCCCCGCCAAAAAACTGTTGAGGTTAGAGGTCAGTTGAAATTTTGAAAACTGAAATTGATAGATTTTTTTTAGGCCAGGTGTTAAGAGGGAGGTGTGGTGCAGTGTGATGCAGTGTGGTGCAGTGTGATGCAGTGTGGTGCAGTGTAATGCAGTGTAGTGTAGTGTGGTGCAGTGTGGTGCAGTGTAGTGCAGTGTGGTGCAGTGTAGTGCAGTTTAGTGCAGTGTGGTGCAGTGCAGTGTGGCGCAGTGTAGTGCAGTGTAGTGGTGTGGTGCCGTGTGGTGCAGTGTGGTGCAGTGTAGTGCAGTGTGGTGCAGTGTGGTGCAGTGTAGTGCAGTGTAGTGGTGTGGTGCAGTGTGGTGCAGTGTGGTGCAGTGTGGTGCAGTGGAGCGTCCCTACTTCTGGGCCAGTGGCTCCGGGTTTAAGTCCCACTTCAGGACTGGATGGCCGTGAAAAGTGTATTCGTCATGTGGCCAAACAGGTTCATTATCAGCCAATAGGCCTAATGGCAGGTGGTAAAAGTGAGAGAGTTCCCTGGTCAGCCATGCTGCAGAAAGCAATGGCAAACCAATACCACACTCTGCCAAGCTTCACCATGGACCAATCTAATAGAAGTCCCTGGTTGCCAATACCCCCTTTCAGGGCATGGTATATGAAGGAGGAAGGGTATTAAGAATATGGAAGCAAGGCAGGTAATGGAAGTTAAGTTACAATCAACCATGATCTAATTGAATGCCAGAACCCCCTCAAGGGGCTGATTGGTCTCCTCCTGTTCCTATGTTTCCTGTGTAACAGGAGGTGCAGGTCCTGTTAAGAAATGCTGCATAAAGCGACGCCACTACCAGCACTGTGGGCGTACCTATGCCACGTGGATTGCAGTGGCTCCGATCACCTTTGCAAGGGCAACAAATGCTAGCCTTGCCAGTGATGCTCACATCCCACAAAAGAATTTAAAAAAAAAAACCCATTCCTGGCCAGAATGGAAATGATTACGGAGAATTAATTCTCCTGTCAATCTGCACTGCTGCAAGTGACTGGGATTAATTTTATGCACATAATTTGTATCATGCACCCATCCTCCACTCTGCATTTCGGAGGAGAAAAAAGCCTTTCAGTCACGTTTCGGATATGAGAGTTTGAGACTCTTGTTAGTTTATGAGTTTGCTGGAGAGACCCTGTTTGCTGAGTAAATAGACTGTTTGCAGTAGTTTATGAGTTAAATTAAAACCCACAAATCTCACCCCACCTCCAACACATGGGCAGGCAGAGTGGTGACAGGATTCACTTTGTTCCAGCAGTTGTAGTAGGGCCCAGTACAGCTCCTGCCTCAGAGGATGACAGCAACACCCCCCCCTCACCCGCTCTCCTCTCCCAAAAACACAGCCTCTGTGCCTCCACAGCTGATACGAACCTCGACAGAAACCTGGAAACAAAAACCTGGGATCGGTTAAAGTGACCGTGAGGTTGTCGAATTGTCGGAAAGACCGACTGGTTCATCGACGTCCTTTGGGTGGGGATTGCGGGGGGAAGAAATCTGCTGTCCTTATCCAGTCTGTGTCCCCGTGTGACTCCAGGTCCACAACAATGTGGTTGACCCTGTGAAGTGGCCTAGCCACGTCCAAATCAGGTCAATTACCAATCGTGGAATCAGGAAAGCACAGGACGAGGCCATTCGGACCTTTGTTCAAGTGCTGGCTCTCCCCTGAAAGAGCTATTCAATTGGTGCCTCCTCTTTCTCCTGAGTCCCACATGATGTGCCTTTTCAAGGATGTATCCAATTTCCCTTCTGAAAGCTGCTAATGAGTTTGCTTTCACCACCGTTTCAGGAAGCACATTCCAAATCGCAACAATAATATGGTCCTGCCAGCAATGCCCACATGCCAGGAATGATTTTTTATAAATGTAAGAGTGGGTGGGGGGGGTCAGCAGAAACCCTGGGGAAATTCCTTCTGTGCGCTGGCAGTGCACAATGTGCCAGGCAGAATGCTCTTGCAATGCCCGCCAGTCCTCCAGGCGTGAGATATTTTAATATCAGCCGGGGACCTGTGTTTAACTGTTCTTTATGTTCTTAGATCACCTAAGTTGACTGTTGACCGATAGTGACTGCAGGTCTGGCAAAAAATACACTTGGCACCAGAGTTAGGGGAGACAATGGTGCAGTGTTAATGTTACTCAGAAGGTAATTCAGAGGCCCTGGCTATTACCCTGAGGGCACAGGTTTAAATCCCAGCATAAGAGCCGGTGGAATTGAAATTCAATTAATGAATGAAAATCTCAAATCGAAAGCTAGTCTCAGTAGTGGTCACTATGCTAGTGAACCCATCTGACTCACTAACATCCCTTTAGGGAAGGAGATCTGCCATCTTTGTATCATAAAAGCAGAATACTGTGGATGCTGGAGCTTACAATAAAAGCAGGAAGTTTTGGGAAAAACTCAGCCGGTCTGGCAGCATCCGTGGAGAGAGAAACAGAGCTAACGTTTCGAGTCCAGTATGACTCTACTTGGGAACTGGTTCCAGTATCTGGGAAGCTAGTCCCAGACAAGGGTCGTACTGGACTCGAAACCTTAACTCTGTTAATCTGCCAACCTTTACCCGGTCTGGCCTATATGCGATTCCAGACCCACAATAATGTGGTTGACTCTTAACTGCCCCCTGAAATGGCCTAGCAGGGCATTCAGTGCGAGGGCAATTAGGGACGGGCAACAAATTCTGGCTTTGCCAGTGACACACACATCCCATGAAAGAATAAAGAAAAATGTGCAGATGGGGTATACTTCATCCACTGGTGCACGTGCAGTTGCTCACCTTGATAAGCTGGTGCCAGTGTGGGTTTGCGCTGGTGTGAAGTGACTTCACTCAGTGTCTGCAGCTCGCCATCCCGTCTACAATGGACCCATTCCCTCCCCCACCGCCCCCTCGCTCACAACCCCGCGTGACTCCTCCCCCTTTCCAATTGCAAATGCGAGTGTAACTTTTATTTTGCCCAAACGCTGTGGGATTTCTCCTCTTGGTTTCGGCTGGTTGATGGGAAACGCTGGGCGGGATTTAACGCAGCCCCTTGCGGGCGGGAAATGTGGCAGCCAGACCCGCTTAATCCCGGGAGAGGTCGCGCCTTCCCAATGGCGCTGCCTGTAGTGGAGAGCTGTCGGCTTCTAGTTGGTGGACGGCTCTTGGCAGACGGGATTTCCGCCCCCAGGGGTCCTGAACCCCAGGGAAGACCTATTGCTGGCGAGTGCATTGCCTGACAGGCACTTAATCTGGCCAGGCCTTCCCCCCATAGAAATGACGCGGGTTTCCAAAAGGTGGGCTGGACACGCGTCGATTACATTAAATTTTGCCTGTAATTTCCTCGAGCATTTTCCTCATCACACTATATAAGTACACCAGGTTGTTTCAAACTCAGCTAACCATTAGCTTCCCCAGTTTTGATAACTTGAAATAAGACATATTATTGTACACAGCTTGATCATGTAGCTTTGAGTCAATTGTTCCTCCACTTCCGCATACCTGGGCCATCTTTGAAACTGTCATGGGAAGTGCGCCCCCTGCAGCTGTGGCGTCAACAAACTGAAGCAGCATTTCACTTGCACTTCCCTCAACTTAGTCTACTGCATTCGCTGCTCCCAATGCGGTTTCCTCTACATTGGAGAGACCAAATGCAGACTGGGTGACCGCTTTGCGGAACACCTTCGGTCTGTCCGCAAGCATGACCCAGACCTCCCTGTCGCTTGCCATTTCAACACTCCACCCTGCTCTCATGCCCACATGTCTGTCCTTGGCCTGCTGCATTGTTCCAGTGAAGCTCAACGCAAACTGGAGGAACAGCACCTCATCTTCCGACTAGGCACTTTACAGCCTTCCGGACTGAATATTGAGTTCAACAATTTTAGATCATGAAATCTCTCCTCCATCCCCACCCCCTTTCCGATCCTCCCTTTTTTCCAATAACTTATATAGATTTTTCTTTTCCCACCTATTTCCATTATTTTTAAATGTATTTCCATCCATTGTTTTATCTCTACCTTTTAGCCTATTTCGATCCCTTCCCCCCACCCCACCCCCACTAGGGCTATCTGTACCTTGCTCGTCCTGCTTTCTACCCTTAATGTCACCTATTAGCACATTCCTTAGATAATATCACCACCTTCAACACCTCTTTGTCCTTTTGTCTGTGACATCTTTTGGAAATCTCCACCTATCACTGACCCTCTATCCAGCTCTACCTGTCCCACTCCCCATTAAACCAGCTTATATTTCACCTCTTTTCTATTTTTCCTTAGTTCTGTTGAAGAGTCATTCGGACTCGAAACGTTAACTGTGTTCCTCTCCGCAGATGCTGTCAGACCTGCTGAGTTTTTCCAGGTATTTTTGTTTTTGTTTCAGCCATTTTAACATTCTCATCCTTGTTTCCAAATCCCTCCATGGCCTTGCCCCTCCCTATATCTGTAACCCACCCCCCCAGCCCCACAACCCTCTGAGATATCCATGCTCCTCCAATTCAGGCCTCTTGTGCTTTCCCAGTTCTGATCTTTCCACCATTGGTGGCCGTGCCTTCAACGACCTAGACCCTGTGTCCTGGAATTCCTTCCCTAAACCTCTCCACCTCTCTCCTTTCATTTTTAAGTTGCTCTTTAAAACCTAATACCTCAGCTTGAGTTCAAGATGCTATATGAACGCAAGTGGTTGTTGTTGTTGACATTAATTGTTATTGGGCCATTGCAGGAGGTTCTTTAACCATGTGACACCTGTGTTAGCCTGGAGGGCTCTCCCCACGCGCAGCTTTACCATACGTTTGCCTTCAGTTTTCAACCAACTGCAGCCCAATGATGTCAGCCATGTCTCAGTGGGTGATGCTCTTGCCTCTCACTCAGAAGGGTTGTAGGTACAAGCCCCACTCCAGAGACTTGAGCACAAGATCTAGGCTGGTGCTCCAGTGTTAGTACTGAGGGGGTGCTGCAGTGCCGGGGGTTGAGCTGTTAAAGCGAGACCCTGTCTGCTCTCTCAGGTGGATGTAAATTATTTTGTGGCACTATTTTGAAGGAGAGCGGGGGAGTTCTTCCCGGTGTCCTGGTCAATATTTATCCCTCAACCAATATCACTGAAACAGATTATCTGGTCATTATTACATTGCTGTTTGTGGGAGCTTGCTGTGCACAAATTGGCTGCCGTTTTTTCCTGTAAAACAACAAAGTCTGCAGTTCAAAAGTACTTCATTGGCAATAATGCTCTGTGGAATGCCCAGCTGTTTTGAAAGGTACTATATAAATGCGAGTCCTTCTTGTTGCTGAGTCAGGGTCTGATGGAGTAAGTATGAGACTCACCTGGCCTAAAGGCAGCTTTACTCTGCATCTAACCCAGATTACACTCAGTTTCAAATTACCAGTTGCAAAATATAGGTGCAGAAAAAAAATGTTCCATTGCTCACCGCTGACATCCCTCATTTATTTGATTTTCAAAGTTTTGAAATGAAAATGTTTCGGTGGTGAGAAGGCTCAAACCACAGCGTGTTTGTTGACTGGTGCCATTGTTTGTCTGCTGCAGGCATTCCCCTATGACTGACAGCTCGGGTGTGTGCATGTGTGCGTGTGTGTCTGTGTGTGTGTCTGTGTGTATCTGTGTGTGTGTGTGTGTCTGTGTGTATCTGTGTGTGTGTCTGTATCTGTGTGTGTGTGTGTGCATCTGTGTGTATCTGTGTGTGTGTCTGTATCTGTGTGTGTGTGTGTCTGTGTGTGTGTCTGTATCTGTGTGTGTGTGTACCTGTGTGTTTCTGTGTGTATCTGTGTGTGTGTGCCTGTGTGTATCTGTGTGTGTGTGCCTGTGTGTATCTGTGTGTGTGTCTGTGTATGTGTGTGTGTGTTTGTGTGTATCTGTGTGTGTGTGCCTGTGTGTATCTGTGTTTGTGTGTGTCTTTGTGTATCTGTGTGTGTGTGTGTGTGTGTGTGTGTGTGCGTGTGCGCGTGTGTGCGTACCAGAGGCAAATCTCTATTTCAGTCATTGTATTTGACGTACTCCTGTGGAACTTAACACTCCTAAATTACAGCTAGGCCATTTATGAGGGAAACCAGGAAGCACTTGATTCACATAAAATGTAGTAAAATTTGAAACCCTCCTCACCCCCAAAAGGCTGTGGAGACTGGGGAGTCAATTGGAGCTTTCAAATGTTTGTTAGTTAAGGAATATGGAGCCAAAACTGGTTGGTGGAATTGAGATAAAAACAGAAATGATTGGAGATGCTCAGAAGGTGAGGCAGCATCTGTGGGGAGAGGAACAGTTACTGGAGGGGTGTAGGGGGGTGGGGGGGTGGGGGGCAGGATTTTCCCACGGGCTTCAGGAGCCCAATCAGGACCAAATGAGGTTCCCGAGCCCGCACTTGCCGGAAGTCAGACCAGTGGAGCTTTTTCCCAGAGCCAGCCCCCTAATAGGCCACCTTCTCACCTGCCATTGTCCTGTGTGTTATAATGATAAAAAGGCACCAATCACCCATAAGGGATTGGGTAAACACATTGTGGGTTCATTTATTAAGTCTGTGACCAGATATACGTCGGTATAAAGCTTGAAGACATCAAGCTGCAGAGCTGTGTGCGTGCGTGTGCTCAGCTGAAAGCAAAATCAAAAACTAAAACTGGATCACATGACACACTTCCTTTCTCGTGATGTCATGCCTCAATCTCATAAAGGCATATTACTACAGCCATCACTCTTAAAGCAGCCAGAGGGCCAGCATCTCCAGAGCCTTGGCAGCCCCACTGGGAAAGGTGGGTGTTGCTGAGGCAGGTCGGATCTCGAGAGGGCACCTCAAATTGGTGGCATCCTTGGAGGCAGAAAAATAGTTAAATATTTCAGAAGGGAAAGGGGGCAGGCACCTCTGATCAGAGAGGAGACCCCTCCAGTTGTATCTTGGGGGATGTGGGGAAATGCCTTTCCTGCCACCAGTTCTGATGGCCTGCTGGACTGCAGCAGGGAGAGCAAAAAATAAATGGATGAAGGAAAAGCTACTGACCCAGTGAAGCACAGACTACGATAATCTGCTTTAATGTCTAATGAAATTGGCCTTTATTGCAAGGGACCTGGAGTACAGGAATAAAGAAGTCATGCTATAATTGTACAGGGTTTTGGTGAGACCACATCTGGAATACTGTGTGTGGTTTTGGTCTCCACTTTTAAGGAAGGCTATACTTATACTGGAGGTGGTACAGCGAAGGTTCACTAAATTGATCCCTGGGATGAAGGGGTTGTCCGATAATGAGAGGCTGAGTAAATTGGGCTTATCATATCTAGAGTTGAGAAGAATGAGAGGCGAGCTCATTGAAACCTACAAGATTCTGAAGGGGTTTGGTAGAGGAGATGCTGAGAGATTGTTTCCGCTGGTCGGGGGATCTAAAACACGGGGGCACAGCCTCAGGATAAGGGGCCGATCACTTAGGACTGAGTTGAGGGGAAATTACTTCATTGAAAAGATTGTGAATCTTTGGAATTCTCAGAGGGTTGTGGATGCTCCATTGTTGAATACATTTAAGGCTGGGACAGACAGATTTTTGGTCTCTCGGTCAATCAAGGGATATGGGGAGCAGGCGGGAAAATGGAGTTTAAGCCCAAAATCATCCATGATCGCATTGTACGGTGGAGCAGACTCAACAGGCCATCTGGTCTCTTTCTCTTGCGCTCTGGTGGAACTGAGGTGCTGAGGAGCCATGATTTAATTGAATGGCTGAGTGGGTTCAAAGGGCAGAATGGCCTTTGCCCCGTTTATCTGATTTGTGGATTGCAAAGCGCTTGAATTCAGCATTGTGGTTGGTAAATGTCGGTCTGAAATGCTGGGGATTTACTCGTTTGCCTCTGGGGTTTGGGACTTTACAGATCTTCATCTTAATGGCAATATTACAAGTGGTTGGTCAACATCTGCAGGGGATTAAATGGGTCAGTTAGATGATACAGCAGATTACGCATAATCTATGCTTCAATACACGGGTAGGTTTTTCTGCATCCATCTGTTTTCTTTGTTTTGATCTGTCTGTGTTGGGGAAGTTTACAGGCTAGCTAGTGCTGGTAGATTTTGTAAATAGATGTAGACTTGGAGAAAGAGAGGTTCAAATTTACTTCCCTAGCTACTACCTCTGATAACTTAAAACCATAATCATTGAACCCCACTGCTTCCCCTTGATGTAAATGGGACTTATAACCTTTAGAAAGCAAATGCCTCTGCATAATATAGTAATCAGCACAGCAACAAAGGGTGAATGGTTATTTAACACCCTTCAAAAAGACATCATTCATGCCAAGATAAACATTCTCAGCAGTCCTTTCCTGCATTTAAACCTGTTGTGGGACTGGTCATAAAATGACTAATTTGATCTTTTATATGTTGCACTGGAGGTAGAGGTCACCCTGTCTGGAATGGCCACTTGAGATTCTTCTCTAGGGTGCAAGTTACCTAACAGTCAAGACAGAGACTTCTTTGTGATTTCTCTGGACTGGTGAAGTTTTATTTGTTTAAGTGAGCTGTAAATGTTAGCTTCAGTGTAAGAAAGGACAAAGAAGGAGAATCCAACTTAGTTTTCACCAATAAAACCATCTCTTTGACCAAACTTCCAGTCACCCTGCCCGCTTTCATGCCTCTTTGCCTGAAATGCCTTTTCTACATTTCAAGCACCTTAGACGGATGGTGGTCCAGTGGTAATGTCACTGGACCTAGTAATCTCAAAGCACCAGGCTGATGCTCTTGGGGTATGGGTTCAAATCCCACCATGGTAGCCAGTGGAATTCAAATTCACTTACTAAATCTGGTATTGAAAGCTAGTCTCAGGATGGTGATGGTCACCGTGTATAATTATCATTTGGTTCACTACTGACCTCTAAGGGAGGGGAATCTGTTATCCCTGCATTGTCTGGCCTGTGTGACACCAGACCCACAGCAATGTAGTTGACATCCTAACTGCCTTCTGAAATGGCCTAGTTGTATCAAAACTGCTACAGAAAATTTGAACCAGATGGACTGCAGCAGTTCTAGAAGGTGGCTCAGCACCATCCTCTCAAGGGCACTTAGAGATGGGCAACAAATGCTAGCCTTGCTGGTGACATCTAGATCCAATGAAAGAATGCAACAGATATATAATACAAGTTGTTGTTGAAATCAATGGATTTTAAGACAGTCAATTAGGATTGTCATGGAAACATCAAAGAGGAACAGGCTGCAATTTTGCTCCCATTTTGACTATATACGAGATTCAAGGGCATCATAGGGCTCAGAAAATGTCTACATTGGCTTTCATAAAGCTTTTAAACCAATATCTTGTGCACCCATGATGATCGGAGCTCTGGGAGTTCACCGCATTAAATCTGGGATTTTCTTAATGATCTAGTCGTAGGAGCGGGGGATTTGCAAATAATACTAAGATCAGTGTGGATGTTATGACAGTAGACCTTATTCAATTGGCTCAGGCAGATCATGACATGTTGGGGACCGGAGCTGTGACTGGCAAATGATATTGAATTTGGAAAAGTGCAGTGTTGTGCATGTGAGCAGGGTGATTGCTCAAAATGCACACACCCTTCACAGGAGAAAGTGGAGAAGGAAGGAGATCGGGGCATTCTAGGGCAACCACAAATTCATGAGCAATTTTATTTATTTAGCGAATAAAAGCCCCTGAAGCCAAGCGATAGCCTCCTCATTTGCTGAGTTTCAGGTGATTAGTCCGTCAGATAGTCTGTAGAGAGGACACACCTTGGCAATGTGCAGCATTGTTTGTGTCTTTCCACAAGTGTGTAAGGTGTGTGTACTGAGGTCCCAGTGGTAGAGTTCAGCTGCACAGTGTCCCTGGCCTGTCCTGCACACTGTTACCGTGTCAGTGGAAAGCCTACTGTTTGACAGGGTAGGGTTTGTCACAAGGAATTTGTGAATGACTTCCCGTGTTTCACGTTCCTTACTGGCAGATCTTGGCTCAGGAAGGGTGCTCCATATGGGGTGCAGAGTTGGAAGACGGGCAGTAGGCGGGTTGAACAGGTCGTCGTGGAGTAACTAAGGCCGTAGAGAGGGCTTTAAAATAAATAGAGGGGGGGCAAGGGTTCTGGAGAGGGGATGCATAGGTTTACAAAGCAAAAGGATATGGCAGCACTGCAGGGCAGTGATTTAGGTAATGATACCCAAAGTGTGACAGGAAGGGACAGAGTGTACAAACATTAAAAAAAGCAGCAAATAGGGTCAAAGGGGGAAAAATATGGTAAAAAGGCAAAAGTACTTAAATACACATAGTATTTGGAACAAAATAAATGAATTAATGGCACAAATAGAGGTTAATGGGTGTGATCTTATAGCCATTACGGAGATATGGTTATAAAGAGATCAAAGCTGGGAACCAAATATTAAAGGGTATATGATTTTTCAAAAGGACAGGTAGGAAGGAAAAGGTGGTGGGGTAGCTTCATTAGTATGAGATGGAATAAGTACGATAGCAAGAAATGATCTTGAATTGGAAGATGCAGAAATAAGAAATAACTAGGGGAAGAAGGCGCTGGTGGGAGTAGTCTATAGGCCCCATAACAGTAGCTATACTGTAAGACAGAGAATAAATCAGGAGATAATGAGGGCATGTAAAAAAGGTAGTACATTAATCATGGGTGACTTTAATCTTCATGTAGATTGGGAAAGTCAAATTGGCAAAGGTAGCTGTGAGCAAGAATTCAGAGTGTATTCAGGGCAGATTCCTAGAAAAATATGTTGTGGATCCAACAAGGGATCAGGCTATTTTGGATCTGGTAATGTGTAATGAGGCAGGTTTAATAAATGATCTCAGTGTAAAAGATCCCCTAGGAAACAGTGACCATAGCATAGTAGAATTTAGCATTCAGTTTGAGAGTGGGAAACTTGGGTCAGAAACAACTGTGGAAAACTTAAATAAGGGTAATTGCAAAGGAATGAGGGCAGAGTTAGCTGGAGTGGGACTGGGAAAGGAGTTTAGCAGAAAAGACAGTTGATGCACAATGGCAGATGTTTAAGGAAATAGTTCATGACTCACAACAAAGGTATATCCCAGTGAGGAAGAAGGATGGTAGGAAGGGGATAAACCACCCATGGTTAACCAAGGAAGTTAAGGATAGTATCAAATTGAAAGAAAAAACACACAATGTGGCAAAGCCAGAGGATTGGGAAAGTTTTAAAAACCAACAAGATGATCAAAAAAATGAGGCAGAAAATAAACTTTGAGGGTAAACTTGCAAGTAATATAAGAACAGGCAGTAAGAACTTCTTTAAATATTTAAAAAGCAAGAGAGAAGCCAAAGTGAACATAGGCCCCTTAGAGAATGAGGCTGGGGAAATTATAATGGGGAACATGGAAATTGCAGAGGAGTTGAATAAATACTTTGCATCAGTCTTCATGGTAGAAGACACTAATAGCATTCCAAAAATACTAAATAATCAAGGGGCAAAAGGGGTGGAGGAAATAAATACAATAACTATCACTAGAGAAAAAGTACTAGGGAAACTAATGGGGCTAAAGGCCGATAAGTCCCATGGCCTTATTCAGCGCCTTCTTCCCCTAGTTATTTCTTATTTCTGCATCTTCTGATTCAAGATCATTTCTTGCTATTGTACTTATTCCATCTCATACTAATGAAGCTACCCCACCACCTTTTCCTTCCTGCCTGCCCTTTTGAAAAATCACATACCCTTTAATATTTCGTTCCCAGCTTTGATCTCTTTATAACCATATCTCCGTAATGGCTATCCCATGATGGGTTGTATCCTAGGATATTAAAGGAAGTAGCTACAGAGATTGTTACGCTGGTAGTAATCTTCCAAGGACCCTTAGATTCCGGAAAAGTCTCAGAGGATTGGAAAACTGCCAATGTAACACCCTTATTCGAAAAGGGAGGGAGACAAAAAACAGGTAACTATAGGCCAGTTAGCTTCACACCTGTCATTGGGAAAATGTTAAAGTCTATTATAAAGCATGTAATAGCAGAGCATTTAGAAATACGTAATATAATCAAGCAGAGTCAGTATGGCTTCATGAAGGGGAAATCATGCCTAACAAATTTATTATAATTCTTTGAGGAGGTAACAAGCAGGATAGATAAAGGGGAAGCAGTAGCTGTAATATATTTATATAATATATATATTTATATATAATAACATGAGAGCCCAGGGTGTTGGGGGTAGTATATTAGCATGGAAAGAGGATTGGCCAACTAATTGAAGGCAGAGAGTTGGGATAAGGGGGGCATTTTCAGGATGGCAACCTGTAACTACTGGAGTGCCACAGGGATCAGTGCTGGGCCCTCAATTATTTACAATATATATTAATAACCTGGATGAGGGAAGTGAATGTACTATCGCCAAGTCTGCAGATGACACAAAAATAGATGGGAAGACAAGTGGTGAGAATGACACAAAGTGTCTGCAGAGGGATATAGACAGGTTAAGTGAGTGAGCAAACACTTGGCAGATGGAATATAATGTGGGAAAATGTGAGGTTATGTAGTTTGGCGGGAAGAATAGAGGAGCTGAATATTATTTAAATGGGGAAAGACCACAGAAAGCTGCAGCACAGAGGGATTTGGGGGTCCTCGTGCATGAATCGCAAAAAGTTAACATACAAGCTCAGCAGGTAAATTGTGTTCCAGTTGACAGTTCCAAGTGAATAGGTTGGGAGGACCAGGCATTACAAGTGTGAGGCCAGGCCTAGGTTTGATATGAAGAGGTGACTCTTTCCCCAGAGAATAATGGACTTCTGGAAGAGGCTACTGGCTCATGCAGTGGATGCCAATTCACTGAATTCCTTGAAGTGAGAGCTGGACCTGTTCCTCACAGATCACCTCTTCTGAAAGAATAGGTGCTGCTTAGAATGATCAGGGCCAGAGTGATCTGTATTAGCTTTGATTGCTGAGTAGGGTTGGAGAGGACCCGCCCCCCTCACTCCCCCAAATGGGCTCAGGTTTATATCTGTTTATTTTGCCTCTTGCAGAAGATCACCTTGTTTTGAGAGGGATGAGGAGGGTATGATGTTGTGATAGACAAAAGTATCGCAATTCTGTGGGACAGGCTGGATGGGCCAGAGGGTCCTTTCCTGTCCACCATTATCCATATGCTTGTGTGCAACTGCCCAGCTCTTCTTCGAATAGTGCCACGGGACCTTCCACCTCCATCTGACGGGACATCGGCTTAACATCCCATCTGAGAAACGGCACCTCCAAAGTTGGTGCAGCACTTCCTCAGTATCTCAGCCCGAAGTACAAACCTCCCGGAGCTAGATGTGAACTCATGATTCAGCATTGACGGTAGAAAGTTGAGAGAGTTATCGTGGGATAGACCACTTCTTGCCATACTGTCACCTAACAGAATTTATAATCCTGGCGGATGACTTGCTTGTGAAAGTCTCACTGCAAACGCCAAACATGGTTATCCAGACGTTCAATACCAAGTTACAGACAGAGCCAGGGCACATTGTGGAAATCAGCACTGCCCAGATTTATATGTGTGTGTGTGTGTGTGCTCAGTGCTCTGACTTGCTGAAGACGAATTGCTAAATGAATGGTTAAATGAGCTGTGCTACAAAGGGTCCCAATCAGTTATTTTGAACTGCAGCTTTATTGGGTTTTTGATTCAAGCGTTAAATTTCTTGGCTGTTCTCTCTTTGTCTGCTATTCGAGGCCAGCAGTCTAGGTTTTTGAAGGTCTTTCTCCTCCACATTGGCCAGGCCGTCTCTCCAGATGTCACAGGGTCAGTGGGACAACTCTGTCCATCTGACGCTGATCTGGGTATGAGGCTGGATCTTCCAGCACAGATGGAAGCCATGTGACCTTCCTGTGCTGGATCTCTGAAAGTACCAGCCGGTTAAGTCCCGCTCTCCCTCTCTGTTCTTCCCCGCGCCCCCCCCCAATCGCCGAGAATGTTCCCCCCTCCTGTATCTCATTCCCTTTTGAATATTATTTGCACCACCATTTCGAGCAGTGCTGTTCCACATCACAACAACTCCTAGTGCGGAACTTTACGTTGGCAGAGGTTTGACAGTCTCGCTGAAGTCAGTGGGAGTTTAGAATGGCTGGCCGCATTTTACCGTCCCCTCCCTGCAGCAACGGGGCCATAAAGTTCCAGCCCTAGTGCACAACAAAAATTCCCTTCATCTCCCCCTCTGGCTATTTTGCCAATTATCTTAAAAACCTGCGTCCTCTGGTTACTGACCCTCCTGCCAATGGAAACAGTTTCTCCTTATTTACTCCATGGGGTTGGAGGGGGGGGGGATTTTTCCCTTGTCAGGCGGGCTCGGCGGGGGGCAGTCGGGAAGCTTACCCCCCCCACCCGCCAGTGGGGCTGGAGCACGATTTCACAGCCTTAAACGTGAAACGCGAGCGGCGGCGGCGAGTGTGCGGGCGGGGGAGGAGGGGTGAGAGCACAAGCTCGTGTGCTGGACAAGCTCCCTGAGGCTGCCGCAGGGAGGTGAACACTTTAAAACATCAAAAATAAGAGATTTTTAGAATGTTATAAAACCCGTCCCCCCATGTGACAGAGTCACGTGAGCAGGGGGACACGTTATAGCTGAAATTTTAAAAAAATTTTAATTTTATTTTTATTTGCTGTTGGAATCCCCATCCCGCCCGTGGATCAGGTTTCCTAAAAAATGCAAAGGCCCCCTTGGCCTTTTCGCCGGCCCCGCCCACCGTAAGGTTGGACGGGCAGCGAAAAATTCCTTTCAATTGTGCCTTTAATGGCCTTAATAGGTCTTTTAATTGTCGGCGGGCACGTTGCCGATTCTGGTGCGCGCCCACCGACCAAAATATCGCGCCAGTGCTCGATGGCGTGGGGACGCCTGCCCGACATCACCGCGCCTCATTTTACACTCAGTCGGGTCAGGCGCACGGCTGCCCACTGAACTAAAAATTCTCCCCTATCAAAACCCTTCGTTATTCTATAAAATCTCCCCCTTAACCTTCTATGCTCGAAGGAGAACAATCCCAGCTTCACTAGTCTCTCTGTCTAACTGAAGTATCTAATCCCTGGTACCACTGGCTTACTAAATGGCCTACTCCTGCCCCTATGTACCTATCTAAACTTCCTCTATACCCTCTGTAAGGCCTTGACGTCCTTCCTAATATGTGGTGCCCAAAAATTAAGTCATTCCATAAAATCTACCTCTTTGACCATGCTTTTGTCCTTTATTGCTCAATGGTTTAATGGTTCTGTGTTTGGTTATGTGAGTCTGGTAACTGACCTCGGCTCACTGTGCTAGAAAGACCTAGGAGCTGAGCTGTAAGCATGAGTGCAGACATTTTGTGATTACAGAAATACGTTAAAACTCCTGTAAGTAAACCTGTTGCACACTTAGAAACTAGTGTTGTCTCTGCATTGCCTAGAGGCAAACCAAAGATATCAAAAGTGTACAACAAACCAATGAAATGTAACATGTCCTACTATCTCCTTACGTTGCTGGGTGTTAAATTTTGTTTGATAATCTCTCCTGTGATGTTGGGGTGCTTCAATATGTTAAGAGAGCGATATCAATACAAGTTATCATTAAGAGGAGCAGAATCGGCAGGTCACAACGCTGGCAGAGAGGCTATAGTGCTGTTGCAGGTGGGAAGGACGATTGGGGGGTCTTGGGGCAGAGGGTTTTTGAGGGCGTACATGGCTCCACCAGCACCTAACAGCTTAAGGTGGGGTCCGGAGGAGAAGTCCTGCTACTCTCGTCTCCACATTCAGGCAGGCTTTATAAATTGCCTCTGTGTTTCTTCCACGATCTCCGCTGTTTCTTCAAGGGGCTGCTGGTTAAATACTCTGATGGCATTTGACCCAATATGGAAACACAGCCCTGCGACAGGCACAGGGTGCTCCTTTGCATGTTTAAATTGGGCCACCAATCATGGAAATTAACAATAAATATGCCAACGTTCATGTTGTCACCATGAAGAGGGCGCAAGGGCACAAGAGCGGACCCTCCAGCACCCAGTCTTTTGCCCAAAAAGAAAAGCATTGTTGATCAACCCAATTTTCAGGCCTCCCTGGTCAGAATGGCTTTTTGGTTTTAAGGCCTCTTACCAATCTGGTGCCAAGGTTGCCCTGGGTGAATGAGTGAGTCAGCTGCTCACTGGCACCTGCAAATATATAATAGCCTCTCTGCTGGCATTCTGACCTGCCGATTACATAACGTAAGAACATAAGAAATAGGAACAGGAGTGGACCATTCGGCCCCTCGAGCCTGCTCCGCCATTCAATAAGATCATGGCTGATCTTCTTGTGTTTCGAATTCCACATTCCCATCTACCACCAATAACCCTTGATCCCCTTGCCTAACAAGAATCCATCCACCTCTGCCTTAAATATATTCAATGACCCCGCCTCCACCACCTTCTGAGGCAGAGAGTTCCAAAGTCGCACAACCCTCTGAGAGAAAAATATTTCTCCTCATCTCTGTCCTAAAAGAGCAACCCCTAATTTTAAACCAGTGTCCCCTAGTTCTGGACTCACCCACAAGAGGAAATATCCTTTCCACGTCCACCTTGTCAAGGCCATTCGGGATCTTGTATACTTCAATCAAATCACCCCTCACTCTTCTAAACTCCAGTGGAAACAAGCCCAGTCTGTCCAACCTTTCCTCATAAGACAACCCACTCATTCCAGGTATCAATCTAATAAACCTCCTCTGAACCGCCTCCAATGCATTTACATCCTTCCTGCACACAGTATTCGAGGTGCGGTCTCACCAATGTCCGGTGTAACTGCTGCATAACATCCTTACTTTTATGTTCAATTCCTCTCATAATAAAGGATAGCATTCCATTAATCTTCTTAATTACTTGCTGTATTTCATACTAACTTTTTGTGACTCATGTACTAGAACACCTAGATCCCTCTGCACCTTGGGATTATGCAGCCATTCTCCATTTAAGTATTACCCTGCTTTTTTGTTCTTCCTGTCAAAATGAACAACTTCACATTTTTCCCACATTAAACTCCATTTGCCAGATCTTTGCCCACTCACTCAACCTATTTATATCCGTCTGCAACCTCCTCATGTTCTCTTCACATACTTTCCTACCCATCTTTGCGTCATCTGCAAATTTAGCTACCATCCCATCGCTCCCTTCATCTAAATCATTGATATAAATTGTAAAAAGTTGAGGCCCCAGCACAGACCCATGTGGGACTCCACTTGTCACATCCTGCAATCTGAAAAAAACCCATTTATACCTACTCTCTGCTTTCTGCCAGCCAGCCAATCTTCTATCCATGCTAATATGTTACCCCCTACACCATGCGCTCTTATTTTCCGTAATAACCTTTGATGTGGCAATACTTGAATCTGCTCCTCTTAACAATAACTTGTATTTATATCGCTCTTTTAACATAATTAAACATCCCAACATCACAGGAGAGATTATCAAACAAAACTTAACATCAAGCAACGAAAGAAGATATTAGGACATATAATGTTTTGTCAGTTTGTTGTATATTTAAATATCTTGATTTGCCTCTGAGTAATGCAGAGATGACACTCATTTTTAAGTGTGCAACAGGTTTATTTGCAAAACAAAAACAGAATTACCTGGAAAAACTCAGCAGGTCTGGCAGCATCGGCGGAGAAGAAAAAAGTTGACGTTTCGAGTCCTCATGACCCTTAAACAAAAACAGAATTACCTGGAAAAACTCAGCAGGTCTGGCAGCATCGGCGGAGAAGAAAAAAGTTGACGTTTCGAGTCCTCATGACCCTTGGGTCATGAGGACTCAAAACGTCAACTTTTTTCTTCTCCGCCGATGCTGCCAGACCTGCTGAGTTTTTCCAGGTAATTCTGTTTTTGTTTTGGATTTCCAGCATCTGCAGTTTTTTGTTTTTATCTCTAGGTTTATTTGCAGGAGTTTTAAAATATCTCTGCAATCACAAAATGCCTGAACACTCCTATGCTTGACCAGTGCAGACATATGGCATAGAGTATGTTTATGTGGGTGGGCGCTGGCAAAATCTGGTTGTTTGTATCTGTGGATATGTGTTTATGGAGGGACGCCTCACCTTCTCTTAAATGCCATGACCAGAAAGAGGAAACGTGAGTTACCTTGGGGAAAGTGTGAACCTGGCGCCTTGGTAGTGTGGACAGCTGATGCACCACACATTGTATCACCGAACTGTCTCTAACACACCCCTCCTTGTACCAGAAGCCATTAGCACATGCTAATACAGCTGTCCCAGTGTGCTAGTGGCTAAATGGGCCGTGTGATGTAGTACTGGGCCTTAGAAACAATGGGTGTCCTAGGATTGATGCTGGGCTGTGCTGACTAAGCTGAAGGCAGGCAGAGAAACAGCTGGAATGTGACCCTGACAAGGAGGGAAGTTATGGGATTTCATTCCTGATCACAGTGACCCCCACACTGGGAAGTTCATTGTCGAGGATTGGATTGGCTGAGGACAGAATTGGGTGAGGACAGGAATGGCTGATCTTACTGAGAGTTGCTCTTAATGAAACATATATAATCCTGAGTGCACTTGACAGAGGGTGCATACTGGAAGTATGTTTGCTCTTCTGATGACCGAAGGGACACAGTTTAAAAATAAGGGGTATCCCATTTAAAACAGAGGTGAGGAGATTTGTTTATCTCTCACAGGGTCGTTAGTGTTTGGAATTCTCTTTCCCAGAGAACAGTGGAGACTGGGTCATTGAATATACTCAAGGATGAGTTAGACAGATTTTTGATAGACACGGGAGTCAAGGGTTATAGGGGACAGGCAGGGAAGTGGACTTGAGGCCACAATCAGATCAGCCATGATCTCAATGAATGGCAGGGCAGGCTTGAAGAGCTGAATGGCCTATTCCTGTTCCTATGTTCCTAAGGGTGAGGGAAGGATTGCTGAGGGGAGGATTGAGGAGTGGGGGTGGGAGGGTGTGAGGGAAGGATTCATTGAAGACATGGCTGGGTGAGGAAAAAATTGGTTAAGGGTAGGATTTGGGTTTGTTATACTCTCCACAATCAAATAGCCAGCCAACTCTAACTCTGTAGTTGGTGTCAGTGATACTATAACCTCTGATAACAGTAGAGGAGAATATCCTTTGTTGACCAGCGATGGGGTTGTGGGGTTAGGGATGGCTGGTGAGGTTAGAGTTACCATTAGACAGAGGAAGAGGGATATACACACACTACAAGACTAGAATTACTAGACAATTGATGTAAGGCATTTTACGAATTTGAGTAACAAAATAAGGAATAGTCTAAGACATTTTTTAAAATGTATTTATTTAAAAGTCTTTTCAAGAAAAAATAGGACATTGTTTTCACAAAAACCTTTATATTTAAGTCTCCACAAAAAAACTTAAAATTCTAAAGTCTTATAAATATTAATTTTTTTCAGATTTTTAAAAATTATTTTGTAGCCAGTAATAGAAAATATATATACAGATTATATATCTACAGTCACTGCCGGGGTGCTGTGAAATTCCCATTGCCATGACAATGTCATTGCCGCTGTTCAGGAGCTTGGCAAATGTCTGTTTCCGTGTGAAATTCCAATTCCTGTACCTGGGAAAGGTCTCCGAGGAGCCTGGAGAGGTGTGTGTATTCCTGAACCCGAAAAGATAGAACCAGGGATGCAGCCCTGACCCTGCTGAACTTAACTGCTTCCCCCAGATTTACCAGTTCCTGCTCTGAAGATCCATCTTGGTGGGGTGGGGTACGTGGTTCCACATTAACACACACCCCCCACCGTCCCCACCACCCCCCACTCCGCTGCCTTCCTGCGCGCCAGGTATCCATCTTTTTGCAATAACTCGAGAAGGAGTCTTCACCAGTGCACTTCTGCCACCCACTCGTTCAGTGAAAGCATCATTTCGTCACTCCGCTCTCTCCAGCTCTGAGATGGAACCCAACTTCCTGGTCAAACCTCAAGCAGTTGTTAAAACTTGTCAATATCCCAACTACCTTTTTTCCTCATGGGAATAAAGGTGGGGACGGGGGAGGGAAAGCGAAACGGGGTGCAAAGGAGCTTCTTCAGTGAGTGGAAGCTCCCCTCCGGCCTGGAGACAGGCGACAGAACCTTGCCTGGAGCGACCAAAGAGTTGTAAATGCCACAGCAACTGTTCTCTTTTTTGTTAAAGTTTTCCTGTTTCTCCTCCGCTTCAAGTCCAGTGAGACCGGGCTTTTTTGAAAGAGTGTTAAGCCAGCCCATGCAACACAGATAGGTCTATCATGTTGGCAGAGGCTCACCTGAAAGGCACCACGAGGATTTCACACACTCTGAGCCGTCAGAGTAAAAGGTCAAGTTCGCTTTGTCAATGTTCTTCATTTCGTCCAATGTCCCTGTGAGTCTCTGTAGAAGGGTTTCGGGGGTAGGGATGGGGGTGGGAGGGGGGAGGGCGAAGGAATTGGGGGAAGGGGGGGGTGGCGACGAGTTCACTTGCAGACATACCTTTCCACTATCCTCTCGCATTTCTTGCACGTCACATAGCAACACCAGTGGTACTTGCAATGGCAACGCTCCACCAGCTTCTCCATGTAAGGGTTGTAGCCTCGGCCACAGCACATCAGGGTACAGCTATCACTGCCATTGGATGTTTTGTTGCACTGCCTGGGACAGGGAAGAGGGGAAGGGAAGGAAAAGGAAAATCAGACATTGCTAATGGAAAAAGATGAAGAGCTGTCCTGTTCCCCTTCCACCATCACATGATTTTAAAAAAAAAATTCATTCATACAGACGTCAGCTCACCACCGCCTTCTCAAGGACAACTAGGGAGGGGCAATAAATGCTGGCCCAGCCAACGAAGCCCATATCCCGTGAATGAATAAAAATAATAAATCTCTGGCAAAGCCATCATTTACAGCTCATCCCTAATTGCTCTTGAGAAGGTGGTGGTGAGCCGCCTCCTTAAACACAACAGAGCTGTTAACTAGGCCACTTCAGAGGGTAGTGAGGAGTCAAAGGCTTTGTTATTGGTCTGGACTCACATAAAGGCCAGATTGGGTTAGGACATCAGATTTCCTTCCCCAAAGGGCATTAGTGAACCGGATGGGTTTTTACAACAATGGTACTTTCACGGTCTCCATTACTGCTTTCAATTACAGATTGTATTCATTGAATTTAAGCTCCACCAGCTCCCATGGTGGGATTCCAAACCATCGCCCCAGGGAATTAGCCTGGATTATCTGCATTACTAATCTAGTACGCCACCATCTCCCCGACAGTTGGGAATATGGGAACATTAGGAGCAGCTCATTTAATCCCTCCAACCTGCTCTGCCATTCATGGCTGATCTGTGCCATTTACCCAGCTTTATTCCATATCCCTTAAAACCCTTACCCAACAAAATGTACTGATCTCGGTTTTAAAAGCTCCAGTTACCCCCAGCATCCACTGCCTTTAGGGAGACAGGAGTTCCAAATCTCTATCAACATTTATGTTTCCTGGTTTCACGCTGAAATGGTCTGGCTCTGATTGTAAGGTTCTGCTCTCTTGTTCTTGTTCTCCCCCACCAGAGGAAATAATTTCTCCGTATCCATCCTATCGATTTCTTTTAACATTTAAACACCTCAGTCAGCCCACCCCTTAATCACCCATATTTAAGAGAATGCAAGCCAGGTTTATGCAACCTCTCCTTATGATTTAATCCTCTTATCGCTTGAATTATTCATTCCTTTGTACCGCATCAGAACTTCTTTTATAATGACTCCTAATTTTACAAAGAGTTTATTGCTGTGACTGCAGTTTGTGCCATTTGAGCACATCAACTCCATGGAACAATGTAAAATCTTCCAGTGCTCTGTAGCGTAACCTTCACCAACGTGTAAATTTTACTGCATTCAATAAAAACTTAAAAAACAGAGTGCATTACATATATGTAATTGAAACATATGTTAGATTCCACATGCAACCAATAACCCGCCACAATAAGATTGCTACGGCTCTCAACTCGTGTATTCCTATAAAAGTCAAGAGTTGGAACACATGCTTCTGACTCGCTCAGGTCAGCCTGGCCAGCTACTGTCAGTGGGGAGCCTGGGACTAAACTGCATCAGCTTCTAACGTATGTGCCAGCGAATACCCTTCCAATCCTCCTCCCTTAATGCTCCCTTGGGAAGCAGGAGACAGGAAGACCCTATATCTCCCAAATCATCACCTGTAAATCCTCAAAGCAGCTTTTGAGTGCAGAGTCATCAGCCCCACCCCAGTTACCCATGAACCAGATCCAGTTTGGACATTTAACTATTGCAAGTTTCAGCAGCAGAGCTGCCTCAGAATCAGTCACATTTCAGAGTTTCAAAGGGCTGAGAGGCTCTTCAGTCACTGGTGATACTGAGCTCGTACAGACTAAGTTGGCACCAGGCTCGATTCCTGTGATCTCTGATCGTACAGCTAAGCGAAGGCAACAATAGAGGTAGTTTTGCTTTATTCATTCATGTGACATGGGCGTTGCTGGTACCGAGCTGCCTTCTCCAACTGCTGCAGTCCATGTCTGTAAGTTCCATTACTGCCGGTAAAGCACTTTGGGAAAACTTGTCATTTTGGCTCTTTTTTCGATTTCAAAATATTTAAAAAACCTCCTCTCTCTTGACCAATTCACAGTGCTGTTAGGGAAGGAGTTCCAGGATTTTGACCCAGTGACAGTGAAGGGACGGTGATACAGTTCCAAGTCAGGATGGTGTGTGGGTTGGAGGGGAACTTTTAGGAGGTGTTGTTTCCATACATCTGCTGCCCTTGTCCTGCTAGGCCAACCTGGGATCTTCAGTCCGCAACAGAGAGTCCGCGAGACTTTCCATGAGGCCTGTCAAATAGTTGAGCGGCCCGACCAATGAGCAGTGGCCGGAGGCAGGCTTGGTGTGAACTGGGAGGGGAGGGAAAGAGTGTGACTGTCACTGAGTGGCCTAGCTGTCCCAGCTTGGAGGGGAGAACACATGGAGAGGTACTGAGAATGGCAGGAAGATAGCCAGGTAGACCTATAGATACCAAGGCTGATGGTGGACACCGTGTGAATTCACCCTTGTTCAAGAGAGGAGAAGCTTTTAGTATTTTAATCTCAAGGAGAGAGCCAAAATACAAGTTTGCCCAAGGCGCTTTACAGCCAATGAAGAACTTTTGAAGTTTATCACTGTTGTCACATAGGAAACGCGACAGTCAATTTGTGCACAGCAAGCTCCCACAAACAACAATATGATAATCTGTTTTTGTGAAGTTGACAGATGGGGAGTCTGTGATTACAAATCCATTGGAAAAAGAAGAGTCCTTTAGCCAAAAAGATTTGAGGACCACTAAACCACTAGGCAGTAGAGGTCAAGGGTTTGGGAGGTTCAGTTGAAGAATTACTTCCCAAGAAGTCTTTACATTGGTGAGGACCGAATGAATATGGCATTAAGACTTAACTGAGTCAACGAGGCTCATCGGCTCTCACTCTGAGTCATAAGGTTGGGGGTTCAAGTCCCAGACCAGGACCTGAGCTCAAAAATCTAGGCTGCATTGTCTGAGGTGCTGCCTTTCAGATGAGATGTTAAACTGAGACCCCTATCGACCATCTCAGGTAAAATAATTACATGACACTATTCTGAAGAAGAGCAGAGGATTTACCCCCAGTGCCCTGGCCACTATTTATCCCTCAATCAACATCAAAAAAATCAGATTATCTGGTCATTGTCACATTGCTGTTTGTGGGAGCTTGCTGTGCATAAAATTGGCTGCTGCGTTCCTTACCTTACAACAGAGCCTACAGTTCAAATGTACTTGATTTGCTGTAAGCGCCTTGAGAAGTGGGTGGTCATGAAAGGCACTATATAAATGCAAGTTTTTTTTCTGATTATTTGTCTGTCTGCCTGTCCGTGTGCATGAGTCATTTTGATAGGCCTTAAATCATCATTAATGATCTGGTAGATCAGATCTGGCAATACTAGGTTCACACAAAAACTACATGACACAGAGACACAAGTCTAAAGCAAGTCAGAGTGCCCATAAAACAGGCCCCCCACACATCCTCACAGTCTAAGACAGAGTGTAAAATCTCAACGGGCCAAATGCATTATAAAATTCCAGCGGATCAAATTATCAATCAACCGACTTTACATTCACTTCAAGTATGGATTAAACCTTTCTTATTTATATAGAATTTCAATGGATCAAGTTCTCGGCCACTCAGTCCCATTTTGAAAACTGTTCTCATTCTGGGAGAGAAAGAAGGGGAGCGACCTGGTTTGACGTCTATTTGATACAGTGTGTAGTAATCAAGGGGCCTGGACTGATAACCCATGGAACATGAGTCTAAATCTCAACATGGAACTTTGAGAATTTGTATTTAGTTTAAAAGTCTGGCACTAAAAAATGGGAGGGGGAGGATTTTCCCCTTGTCAGGTGGGCTCAGTGGGGGTGGGCAGGAGCGGTGGGAAGCTGACTGCCCCCCACGATTGGGGCCAGACCACGATTTCACACTGGCGGGTCAATTAAGGCCCCGCTCAGCGCTGCCTGTGTGGTGTTGGAGGGGGGAGGGGGGAGAGCCCGAACTGCGCGCATGTGTGTGGGTGCGCGCTGGAAAAGCTCCCCGAGGCACAGAGCTGCCTCAGGGAGATGAACACATTTCAAAATAAAAAAATAAAAGTTTCTAAAATTTTCTAAAAACATGTCCCCTCATGTGGCTCTGTCACATGAGCAGAGACATGTCATTAATTACATTTTAAAATTTTATTTTATTTCCATTTGCTGTTGGAAACCTCATCCCGCCCGTGGACGAGGTTTCCTAAAAACTTGCAAAGGCCGCTTGGCCTTTTCGTCTGCCCCGCCAATTGTAAGGTTGGACGGGCAGCGAAAAATAACATTTAATTACATTGTTAGTGGCTTTAACAGGCCTTTTAATTGTCGGGGGGGGCGTGCTGCCGACTCCGGCGCGCACCCGCCAACCGAAATATCGCCCGAGTGCGCGATGACGTCAGGACGCTCGCTCTACGTCGTTGCGCATCATTTTACTCTCGGGCGGGTGGGGCGCACGCCCGTCTGCTCAGTGAAAAATTCAGCCCTGGGTATCAATAAAAGCAACTGGGAAGCAGTCAAGATTGTCAGAAAAATCAAACCGGTTCATTAACATCCTTTAGGGCAGGAAACCTACTGTCCATACCCAACCTGGTCTGTACGTGGCTCCAGTCCCACACCAGCATGTTTGCTTCAGCTACCTCCTGAAGTGGTCTTGCGAGTCAGTCAGCTGAATGGGCTGAGCGACTGGTAGGACTTGGTGGTGGTGCCCACCATCAGTTCCAGAAGAGGGCTTGAACTCACCACCTTCTCAGGGCGACTAGGGATGGGCCAGTCTTGCCAGTGACTCCCACATCTCAAAGTTGCCTCTACATCCTACATGCTCGTTTTATCCATCTTTAAATGGCCGCATGCGTTCTTCAGAGAGATTTGAAATCTGGGGCACACTGCAGCCCTGAACCAACGAAGCAACTCAACAGTGTTGCCCAGGTACATAACGGGTGGCAACCTATCTGCAAGGCAAGGCCAAAAGATGCTGGAAAACATTCAGCAGGCCAGGCAACCTCTGTAGTGAGAGTGGGAGGCTGTTAGCGAGTGAGGGTCGATAATTGGTGGTATCTTCCTCTTCTCTCCACCGGTACTGTCTGACCAGCTGACTGTTTCGAGCTGCGCCTGTTTGCATTTCAGGTACCCAGGATCTGCGGTGCTTTCTGCAATTTTTCTCTGCTTGGATCGTTGCAAAATGATCAAACTGCTGCCAAGTTTCAATCTCAAAAACAGAAGCATGGTTTTGAAATCTTAATTAAGTTTTATCAATGGTTGGTAGAAATCTCAGTCCGTGCAGAACGTGCCTTGGCAATGAGTTGGTACATCTATTGGCCTTTGACCCTTGTTAGGTTTGGGGCCTCTCCTGAAGCAGGAGGAGTTTCGTCTGGTAACTGAGTAGTTTTAAAGCAACATGACCCACCTCCCCTCCCCCTCTCTCTCTCCCCCTTGTAACTTGGCACAGATTGCTGCTGATAACAGGCATGGAGACTCCAAATGGCATCTCGCTGTTCTACTGCAGAGGCACAGAGAGTGGTGATGGTCAGGTCTCAGGGAAGTACAGCTCTTGACTGAGTCAGTAAGGGCTGTGCCAGTGGGCCTGCTGTTTTAACTGTGTGTGCCAGTGGGTAGCGCTCTCGTCTCTGAGGCAGTTCAAGTCCCACTCCAGAGGGTTGAGTACATAATCCAGGCTGGCATTTCAGTGCCAGTTCTGAGGGAGTGCTGCACTGTCAACAGGTGCTGCCCTTCAGATGAGATGTTGAACTGAGATCCCATCTACCTTCTCAAGCGGACATAAAATATTCTGCGACTGCAATTTCACGGGGGAGTTTCCCTTGGTGTTCCAGCCAATTTTTATCCCTCAACCAACTTCATAAAAACAGATTGTCCGGTCATTTTCACACTGCTACTTATGGGAGCTTGCTGTGCACAAATAGGCTGCTGTGTTCCCTGAATTACCACAGTGACTACACTCCAAAAGCACTTCCTTGACTGTAAAGCACTTTGGGATGTTCTAATGTTGTCAAGAGTGTTTTACAAATGCAAATTCATTCTTACAAAATTCATTCACGCCTCCTCTCCCTTTACCTTTTGATCCATGACATCTTTATTCTGTAATCTCTCTCACCCTCGACCCCATCCCCTTCTCTTTTGTTCTTCCTCCACCTTCACCTCTTCGACAGCATATAAAGCCCATCCACATGTCTACCCTCTTTCAGTTCCAAACAAGGATTCGACTCAATCCATTAACTCTGTTTCTCTCTTCACAGATGCTGCCAGACCTGCTGAGTTTTTCCAGCACTTTCTGTTGTTATTTCAGGTTTCCTGCAGTATTTTGTTTTCATTCATTCTTACTAAGACTGTTTTGCTTCTGCTTAACCCAGGAGTACCCCTTCCTCAACAGGCAACAGGAATTTTAAACATTTGGTTAGGTACCCTACAATCCTGCACAAATAATGTGGGTTATGTTCCACGACATATAATAATGCACCATGACCAAAAGTCATTAGTGACGTAACAATGTACCATTAATGGGGCACATCACCTCCCCTTTCCATCTTAATCACAAGCCTTATGCATTTACTAATTTACCACAACAGATTTAGCTGGTTGAATCATTGTGACTCTATTGACTGACTGCGATCATGAATTAACATGCGGACAGCCTCCAATTACAACAAGTCATTGCTTGTACTGTTGCTGTCATTGTTACCCACAATGGGCATTCAGAGGACTGTGCGGTGTGAGATAACCACTTGCATCATCCAGCCCCTTTAACATGACAAAATGTCCCAAAGCACTTCACCGCAGGGTAAATCAGTCAAAATCCTGACACCGAGCCACACAAGGGAGCTATTATAACCAATAATCATAGTGGTGGGTTCGACAGGGTCTGCTAAATGAGGAGAGACAGAGATGGTGATTTAGAAAGGCCTGGACAGCTGATGGCACAGCCACCAATGGTGAAGCTATCAAATCAGGCTGGCTCAAGAGGCCGGGATTGGAGGAGCCCAGAGATTATGGAGGGTTGTAGGACAGGAAAAGGTTACAGAGATAGAGAGGAGTGAGGCCATGCAAGGAGAGGTTTGAAAAGGGTAAAGTGTTAGTGAGACTGGTATCATAATAAGACATAGAAGCAGAAATTAGGCCATTCGGCCCATCGAGTCTGCTCCGCCATTCAATCATGGCTGATAAGTTTCTCAACCCCATTCTCCCGCCTTCTCCCCGTAACCTTTGAGCCCCTTACCAATCAAGAACCTATCTATCTCGGTCTTAAATACACTCAATGACCTGGCCTCCACAGCCTTCTGTGGCAATGAATTCCATAGATTCACCACTCTCTGGCTAAAGAAGTTTCTCCTCATCTCTGTTCTAAAAGGTCTTCCCTTTACTCTGAGGCTGTGCCCTTGGGTCCTAGTCTCTCCTACTAATGGAAACATCTTCCCCACGTCCACTCTCCAGGCTTTTCAGTATTCTGTAAGTTTCAATCAGATCCCCCCTCATCCTTCTAATCTCCATCGAGCATAGACCCAGAGTCCTCAAACGTTCCTCATATGTTAAGCGTTTCATTCCTGGGATCATTCTCGTGAACTTCCTCTGGACCCTCTCCAGGGCCAGCACATCCTTCCTGAGATATGGGGCCCAAAATTGCTCACAATATTCTAAATGTGGTCTGACCAAAGCCTTATAAAGCCTCAGCAGCACATCCCTGTTTTTATATTCTAGTCCTTTTGAAATAAATGCCAACATTGCATTTGCCTTCCTAACTACTGCGTCAACCTGCAAGTAAACCTTAAGAGAATCCTGGACTAGGACTTCCAAGTCCCTTTGCACTCCAGATTTCTGAATGCTCTCCCCATTTAGAAAATAGTCTATGCCTCTATTCTTCCTACCAAAGTGCATGACCTCACACTTCTCCACGTTGTATTCCATCTGCCACTTCTTTGCCCATTCTCCTAACATGTCCAAATCCTTCTGCAGCCTCCCTGCCTCCTCAATACTACCTGTCCCTCCACCTATCTTTGTATCATCTGCAAACTTAGCCAGGATGCCCTCAGTTCCTTCATCTAGATCATTAATGTACAAAGTGAAAAGTTGTGGGCCCAACACTGACCCCTGCGGAACTCCACTAGTCACCGGCCGCCATCCTGAGAAGGACCCTCTTATCCCCACTCTCTGCCTCCTGCCAGACAGCCAATCTTCTGTCCATGCTAGTACCTTGCCTCTAACACCATGGGCTCTCATCTTACTGAGCAGCCTCCTGTGCGGCACCTTGTCAAAGGCCTTCTGGAAGTCCAAGTAGATAACATCCATTGGCTCTCCTTTGTCTAACCTGCTCATTACCTCCTCAAAGAATCCTAACAGATTTGTCAGGCATGACCTCCCCTTGATGAAACCATGCTGACTTTGCCTGATTTTACCAGGCACTTCCAAGTATTCTGAAATCTCATCCTTAATAATGAACTCTAAAATCTTACCAACGACCGAGGTCAGGCTAATCGGCCTGTAATTTCCTGTCTTTTGCCTCACTCCCTTCTTAAACAGGGGGGTTACATTAGCGATTTTCTAGTCCTCTGGGACCCTCCCTGACTCCAGTGATTCCTGAAAGATCACCACTAACGCCTCCACTATCTCTTCAGCTATCTCCTTCAGAACTCTGGGGTGTAATCCATCTGGTCCAGGTGATTTATCCACCTTCAGACCTTTCAGTTTTCCTAGCACCTTCTCCTTGGTAATGGCCACCATACTCACCTCTGCCCCCCAACTCTCTTGAACTTTGGGGATGTCACTGTGAAGACTGACGCAAAGTACCTATTCAGTTCCTCCGCCATTTCTTTGTTCCCCACTACTACTTCTCCAGCGACATTTTCCAGTGGCCCAATGTCCACTTTTGCATCTCTCTTACCCTTTATATATCTAAAAAAACTCTTGCAATCTTCTTTTATATTACTGGCTAGTTTACCCTCATATTTAATCTTCTCCCTCCTTATTTCTTTTTTAGTTGTCCTCTGTTGGTCTTTGTAGGCTTCCCAATCCCCTGGTTTCCCACTGCTCTTCGCCGCATTGTATGCTTTCTCTTTAGCTTTTATGCTGTCCCTGACTTCCCTTGTCAGCCATGGTTGCCTCGTCCTCCCTTTAGTATGCTTCTTCTTCTTAGGGATGAATTTTTGCTGTGTCTCCCAAATTACTCCCAGAAACTCCTGCCATTGCTGTTCCACTGTCTTTCCTGCTAGGCTCATCTCCCAGTCAATTCTGGCCAGCTCCTCCCTCATGCCTCTGTAGTTGCCTTTATTCAACTGTAATACTGTTACATCTGATTCCAGCTTTTTCCTCTCAAACTGCAGGGTAAATTCTATCATATTATGGTCACTTCCTCCTAAGGGTTCCTTCACCTTAAGTTCCCTTATCAAATCTGCCTCATTACACATCACTAAATCTAGAATTGCCTGTTCCCTAGTGGGCTCCACCACAAGCTGTTCCAAAAAGCCATCTCGTAGACATTCACAAATTCCTTTTCTTGGGATCCACTACCAACCTGATTTTCCCAGTCTACCTGCATATTGAAATCCCCCATGATCACTGTAACCTTGTCTTTCTTACACACCTTTTCTATCTCCTGGTGTATCTTGTGCCCCACATCCTGACTACTGTTCGGAGGCCTGTACATATCTCCCATTATGGTTTTTTTACCTTTGCGGTTCCTCAACTCAACCCACACAGATTCTACATCATCTGACCCTACGGCGTTTCTTGCTATCGATTTCATTTCATTTCATGGGGACAGGAAGCATCAGGAGAGGAGGCAACCAGAAGCAGAAAAGTGAATGGAGTGTATATTAGTGACAACACCCATTGACCTGGAAGTTTGGTTCAGTCATTTGGAACAGGATATTCATTTGCATATAGAAAAGTCTCTCTTTAATCACTATTTTCCCTTATGAAAGGCTTTAATTAAAATGTCACTATCAATGAGTGATTTAACAAGTATTAGGTATCATTGTGATATTATTGCCCAGTGACAAAAGGTTGCTAATGACCTCTCCACAGCTTGTCAGTTAATGCAAACTACCTTCTCTCAAACCAGTTCTTCCTGTCCCCAATGTTTCCCTCTGTTCCTATTTAATTAAATTACCATTCACAGCACAAACAGGCCATTTGTCCCAAACAGGATTTGCCCCAACAGGTCCATGGCGATGTTCACGCTCCACACAAGCCTCCTCCCACCATTCTTCGCCTCATTCGATCAGCATATCTTGCTATTACTTTCCCCTTCATGTGCTTATCCAGCATCGCCTTGTTAAGGCCTCAATCACTCCAAGTTGTAGCACATGTCAGCTGTGATACTGCCTGACTTTGAGCGTCCCCAGCATTTTCTGTTCCTAGTTCACCCGTACCCTCTGCTTTCTGTCCATGAATCAATTTTGAACCCAGGGGCAGAATTTTAGCCCTTGGCGTGCGGGCTTGGCTGGGGGCGGTCAGGAAGCCGACAGCCGCCCGCCATCGGGCCAGGAAGGCAATTTCATGCTGGCGGGCCAATTAAGGCCAGCCCGGCGTGAAACGTGAGCAGCAGCGCCCAGCGCTGCCTGTGGGGGTGGGGGGGAGGAGCGTGAGCTGGGGGTGAGTGCCACCTTTGCGCATGAGAGAGCTACATAATCTCCCCGAGGCAGAGAGCTGCCTCAAGGAGATGAACTGATCTTGGATAAAAAAATTAAAGATCTTATAAATGTTTATGAAACATGTCCCCTCATGTGTGTCTGTCACATGTTTTTAACTCGAGTGTAAAATTTTTATGTGATTTTTTATTAGCTTTAGGAAACCTCATCCCGCCCGTGGATGAGGTTTCCTAAAAGATGTAAAGGCCGCTTGGCCTTTTCGTCTGCCCCGCCAGCCGTTAGGTTGGACGGGCGGCGTAAATTAGAATTTAATTAACTTTTTAATGGTCTTAATAGGCCTTTTAAATGTTGGCGGGCGGGCACGCTGCTGACTACGGCGCGCGCCCACCGGACGAAATAACACGGGACTGAGCGATGGCGTCGGGACGCTCGCCCGACGTCATCGCGCATCATTTTACGCTCAACTGAGTTGTGTGCGCGTCCGCCCGCTGAGTGTAATTTCCTGCCCCAGGTTGCCACTGCCCCTTTAATCTCACATGGCTTCAATTTTGCGAGCCGGTCTACTGTGTGGTACTTTATGAAATAAGCCGATATTCACATCAACCTCACTACATTCGTCACCTCTTTCTGCTATTTTAATCAAAGAACTTCATCAAGTTGGTCAAACCTTTAACAAATCCATGCTGACTTTCATGTTGTTTTATTTCTCGCAAGGGATGTGGGCGTCGCTGGCTAGGCCAGCAATTGTTGCCCATCCCTAATTGCCCTAGAGAACATGGTGGTGAGCCGCCTTCTTGAACCGCGGCAGTCCATCTGGTTTGACTTTTCCTGGAGGAGTTTGGTACAACTGAGTGTCTTGCTAGATATTAAAAGTCAATCACATTGCTATGAATCTGGAATGGTGAGATTTGAACCTATATCCTCAGCCCATTCAACTGGGCCTCTGCATTACTATTCCAGTGACATTACCAGTTATACTGCTATCACCGCATTTATTAGGCCATAATTTTCCAAGTGCCAATTAATTGTGTGCTGGAATATTGTCCCTAAAAGTTTCCCGATGATTGACATTAAGCTGATTGGCCTATGGTTCCTGGCTTTACCCTTCACCCATTCTTTTGAAGAAAGTTGGAATATTTGAGTATTTGCTGAGAAAAGAGACATGCAATTAAAGCTTTTCATCTTGCACTAATCAGGACAAGATGCAAGAATGCTAAATTTCTAAGGGAGCAACAATTTATACTGCATGAGAAAAAGTTGCTGATTGGTTGGCAAGTTGACTCAGATTGGTCGAGGCACTGCCATGGAGATTGCAATATCCGCAATATCCCAGTTTTCAGATAACACACCCATGCCTAAAGAGGATTTGAAGGTTGTGGACAGAGTCTCTGCAATTTCCACACTTATTTCCCTCAGCAACTTAGAATGCACTACACCTGGGATGGGTAATTTATCTACCGTAAACTTTTAAGCATCTCTTTTTCATCCTATCCAGTTTCTGTACCACCAATTCCTTTATTGAAACATTAGCAACATCCTTTTGGTTAGTGAAGACAGATCCAAAGTACTCATTTGATACTGAAACCCTCTGCCTCCATATGAAGATCTCTTTTTCAATCCCTAAACCCTTCCTTTGCATTTTTATGCTTACAAGTGACTTTTTTTATTCCCTTTTATGTTACCTGCTAATCTATTCCAATATTCTCTTTGCCCCTCTTATTTCATTTTATGGCCCTCTGTACTTTCTTATACAGTTTCATTCTCTACTGAATCAGGATCCTCACATTTATCATGGACTTTTTTTTTTACATTTTAGTTTTTATGGGCAGAAGTTTACAATTCCCTGCTGGGTGGGTTTACAGGTGAGGAGGTGGGTGGGGTGGGGAGTATAAAATTCCCTGGGTGCCCTTCCCACTGCCCTCCTGCCCAATTCCAACTTGTTCCCAATTTTATGGGGGCATGGCCGAGGCCCCAGTTGAGGCCCATGTGGTCAAATAATGGTCAAATAATCAAATTAAGGGTTGCTTTACACCCCAGCCTCAATTTTGAGGCCAGCGGGAAGAGTTCAGGGATGGTAGAGGAGGGGAGAGAGGGGGGAAGCCAGGCAGGTAAGTAATGAAGTAATTTCTCCTCATCTCAGTCCTAAATAAGCAGCCCCTTATCCTGAGGCTGTGCCCCCGTGTTTTAGATTCCCCAACCAGTGGAAACAATCTCTCAGCGTCCACCATATCAAACCCCTTCAGAATTTTCTAGGTTTCAATGAGATCGCCTCTCATTGTTCTCAACTCCAGAGATTATAAAGTCAGTTTACTCAGCCTCTCATCATCGGACAACCCCCTCACTGCAGGGACCAACTTAGTGAACCTTCGTTGTACCCTCTCCAATGCAAGGATAGCCTTTCTTAAATGTGGAGACCAAAACTGCACACAGTACTCCAGATGTGGCCTCACCAAAACCCTGTACAATTGTAGTAAGACTTCTTTATTCTTGTACTCCAGTCCCCTTGCAATAAAGGTCAACATGCCATTTACCTTCCCAATTGCTTGCTGCACCTGCAGGCTAACCTTCTGCACTCCTTGTACAAGCACACCCAAGTCTCTTTGCACATCAACACTTACAAATTTCACACCTTTTGAAAGATATTCTGCTTTTCTGACTCTTGCTATTCCTAATTTCCACCCCCACTGATTGAACTTCATGATCTTCTGAGGCCAGATCCTTTTCTCACTCATGTCCTTATGTCATCCTTTACTATCAGGGCTAACCCTCCTCCTTTGCCATCCTGTCTGTCTTTCCAAAGTATTGTGAACCCTGGAATATTTATTTCCCAGCCTTGTAACCATGTCTCTGTTACGACGATTAGATCTAAATCATATACCTCTATTTGTGCCGATAGTTTATCTCGCTTATTGCAGATGTTTCGTGCATTCAGATAAAGAACCTTTAAGTTCATTTTTTTTTACTTCTATTCCCTGCAATCACCTTATTCACTGATGTACAATTTTTGTTAAACTCTCTGTCCCTTCCTGTCGCACTCTGCTTGCCTTTATCCACATTGCTATACTGTTCCAATAGCTGGACTCTTCTCTTTGGATTTCAAACCTCGTTTCACCTGAAGCCCCACCCCTGTTAGCTTAAAGCCCTGTCCACGGCCCTTGTCCACAGATGCTGGTCCCAGCCAGGTTGAAGTGAAGCCCACCCCAGGGGAATAGCTCGCTCTTCCTTGAGCACTGATGCCAGTGCCCCATGGTGAAACCCCTTCTTCCCACACCACTCTTTTTGAGCCACGTGTTTAATTCTCTAACCTGCTTGACCCTATGCCAATTGACGCATGGTTCATGTAACAACCTAGAGATGATTACCTTTGATGTTCTGTATTTTAATTTGGACCCTAACTCCTCAAATTCTCTGAGCAGAACATCATTCCTGATTCTATCTGTCGTTGGTTCCCACATGGACCATGACAACTGGATCCGCCCCCTCCCACTCCAAGTCCCTCTCCAGCTGCGAGGAAGTGTCCTTAGCCTTGGCACTGGACAGACAACGCAACCTGTGGAGCTCCCGGTCGCAGCTCCAGAGAACAATATCTATCCCCTGACTATACTGTCCGCTATCGCTACCACATTCATCTTCATTCCCCTACTTGAATGGTATCCTTCACCATGGTGCCATGGCCTGCCCGCTCATCCACCTTGTAGTCCTTCTCCTCATCTACAGTGGTAGCAGGCACCTCGTACCAGTTGGACAAAGTCAGGGGCTGAGGCTCCTCCATCACTAACACGCTGGCTCCTCTTACCTGCCTGACTCACAGCCACATCCTCCTGTCATTGACCATTGACCAACTCTAAGGTTCTGCCTAGCCCAAGAGGACTGCCTCCTGGAACAAAGTGTCTAGGTAACTCTTCCCCCTCCCTGATGACCCACAATGTGCACAACTCAGACTCCAGCTCAGCAACGCTAAGCTGAAGTTGCGCAAGTCGCAGACACTTGCTGCAGAGACGGCTGCCTGGGATTGCATTCTACAGATCCCCATGTGCTACAGTCCTGGCACACCACCAGCCCTGCCAGTCCCGTCTAACTTACAACCGATAAAATAATAGACAGTTTCATTCTCCTATCTTGAAGACAAAGGAAGAAAACTCACCAGCTACTGGAGGCTGAAAAAAAGTAGAAAAGGGAGCACCTCTTCCTTCACTCCTCTGCACCAAACTCCCAGGGGAACAAAACTCGCAACATCACTCACTGCTGACTATTCCGGCAGTCTCCTCTCCATGTGTTCCCGGACGATGTACAGTTTGAATTTAACCCTTGTCGGGCAGGCTCGAAGGGGGCAGTCGGGAAGCTGACCGCCGCCTGCAGTCAAGGCCGGAAGGCAGCCAATTAAGGCCCCGCCCAGCATAAAACGCGAGCGGCAGTGCTCAGCGCTGCCTGTGCAATGGCGGGAGGAGGGCAAGCGTGTACTTCACGCATGTGCACTTGAGAGTCTCCCTGAGGCACAGAGCTGCCTCAGGGAGATCAAGAGTTTTCAAGGTAAATAATGAAGAACTGAAAACTATTATTAAAAGAAAATGTCCCCTCATGTGACTCCGTCACACGAGCAGGGACCTGTCATTCATTCACTTTTTAAATTTTTAAATTTATTTTTATTTGCTTTTGGAAACCTCGTCCCGCCCGTGGACGAGGTTCCCTAAAAGGTGCGAAGGCCGCTTTTTGGCCTTTTCGCCTGCCCGCCCACTGTAAGCTTGGACGCGCAGCGAAAAGTGTAAGTTAACTGAGACTTTAATGGCCTTTTAATTGTCGGTGGGCGCGCTGCCGATTCCTGTACGTGCCCCGCCGACCGAAATATCCCGCGACTACGTGTTGACATCGGGTTGCCCACCCGCCCAGGTTAAAAACTTTTCCCCAGGGCACAAGCTCCAGTCAAGTGCTGAGGGCGTGCTGCACCATTGGAGACGCTGTCCTTCCAATGAGCGGCTGGATTTGCCGCCCTGGTTAAAAGGTTGGCTTTGGGGAGCCTTCCCACGATAAAGCCGGCCTCCCCCGCAGCCATTTTAAACCAATCCAATTGCCCGTCAGCTCGGTAGTCCCGGCAAGCGGCAGGTTCAAGTGGTGGCCGCAGCTGGGGCTACCAGGCAATCTCTGACACGAGGAGGTTTTGGAAGACGGGCTTAAGGTAAGTCCCAGCGAGGGGCGCGAGGGGAGTTGGGGGGGGCGATTTTGAGAGGCTGGGGTGGGGATTAAAGGGGTGGTGTGGCCTTGGTTGGGGGTGGGGGGGGGTGCATTGCCTCCAATGGGCACAAGAGACTCCCCAAAGGAGGTCCTCCCCCTTTTTTGCCCAACACCAGCTCACCCAGTAACCGTGGCCTCCCCAGGGTTCAGGTAAAACAGCGACGGGGAGGGATGAGACACTTAAGTGGCCAGAAATTGACTGTAAAATGGGAGATAGGCTGGGAAGGCGGCAGGCAGGCCATGAGCTACACCTCACAAGCTCCCCCCCACTTCAAACACACTGGAGGTTGGTGGCGGGGGGGCCACAAAATGCAGCCCGGGATTTTAATCTGATGCTCTGTCAGGTGGGGATAAAAGATTGCGTGGCATTATTTTGAAGATGAGCAGGAGAGTTGTCTTCAGGGTAGAAGCGACAGTCTTTGAGGAAATTACAGGATGATACAGCACAGAAGGAGGCCATTCGTCCATTGTTAGGTGCCAGCTCTTTGGAAGAGTTACCCAATTAGTCCCTCTCCCCCTGCTCTTTCCCCATAGTCCGACAAATATTCCTTTCCAAGTATTTATCCAATTTGGAAGTTACTGCTGAATCTGCTTACACCGCTCTTTCAGGCAGCACATTCCAGACCATAACTCTCTGTGTAAAATAAACTCCTCTTGTTGCCTCTAGCTCTTTTGCCAATTACTTTAAATGTGTCCTTGGTTACTGACCCTCCTGCCAGGAGAAACAGTTTCTCCTTATTTAGTCTACCAAAGCCCTTCATATTTTGGCACACCTTGATTTAATCGCCTCTTAACTTTCTCTGCTCTCAGCAGAACAAACCCAACTTCTCTATTCTCACCACATAACTGAAGTATTTCGTTCCAGGTTTCGCTCTAGCCAAGCTTCCATTTGGGTTCGAATTGACTGGACTGCACTCTACTTGAGCTCCCACCTCACAATCAATGCTCTACCATACTTTATTGTCAGCCATGGCTCAGTGGGTAGCACTGTCATCCCCTGTGACAGAAGGTTGTGGATTCAAGTCCCACTCCAGAGACTCGAGCACCAAAATCTGCGCTGACATTTCCAGTGCAACTAGGGGAGTGCCGCATTGTTGGAGGTCCTGTCTGCACTCTCAGGGGGACATAAAAGATCCCACGTCACTACCTCGGAAAGGGTCAGGTGAGTTCTCCAATAGTAACCTGGAAGAATATTTATCCCTCTACCAACATCATTAATGAAACCAATTATCTGGTCATTATCACATTGCTGTATGTGGGAGCTTGCTGTGGGCAAATTGACTGTCTCATTCCGTACAATATCACAGTGACTACCAAAAGTATTTCGTTGACTATAAAGCTACTTTGGGGTATCCTGATGTCGTGAAAGGTGCTATATGAATGCAAGTTCTTTCTTTAACTATCTCACCTCTCTTGAGTTCCATTGGAGCCCAGTTTTTCATTCTTTGTACAAAAGTCCGGAGAGTTCTGTAGGTACACCAGCTCGTTCTCGCGGATGGGCCTCACGTCGATGTCTTTCGGAACCAGCTGCTTCCGCGTGCCCACAGGCCGATGGACCACTCTGGTGGCCGACAGGTACTTCAGCTTGAGGTCCTGGGCAATGCTGCCAAGTTCTTGCAACCCCTTCCAGCAGGTCTTTACTGAGCAGGAGCCTGAGACTCCGTGACATTTACACTTTATCTCGAGTGACGCCTTCAGAGCCTGGAAGAGTCAGAACTGTGTCAAATATATTGCCAACTGCAGCTCAGCCGGACTCGTTACACTTGCCTCAAAGTCAGGAGGTCCTGAATTCAAGCCCCACTTGAGCACAAAATGTAGGCTTGCATTCCCAGTGTAGTACTGAGGGAGTGTCTCACTGTGGGAGGTGAGGCATTAAACCGAGACCCCGTCTGCACCTCTCAGGCGGACGTTATAGATACCATTTGGTCTTATTTAGCAAAGAACGTTCTCCTAATGCCAATATTTATTCCTCAGCTAACACCATTAAAACAGTGGAGATCATTCATCATTATCATCCATTCACCATTAGAATCAAAATCAGCTTGAAATGCGATGACTGAATCCCAGCAGCTGGATACAGGGCAATGCCAAAATGGAATCGCATCTTCCAAAGTCAGCCTTCTGACCATCGGAAGCTGCTCTCCGGGACCAGGTTTCGGATTGCAGGCAGTGTTTTACCCTGACTCATCAAATTTAAGCATAATAAACACCAGAACTCACCAACCCAATTGTTCTGAGTGTGGAGAGTGTTGCTGTTTGTGAAAGCCTGCTTGTACTCAAATTGGCTACCTTACAAGATTGACTACAATTCAAAAAGGATTGAATAAAGCACTTCAGGATGCCCTGAGGTCATGAAAGGCTCCAAAGAAATATAATATCTTTCTCTTAATAAATTCTGCAAAGAAAGGGGATTCCCATGGAGGCTTGGCAGGCGTGGGCCGCAGTTACACACACTGGGAAGATCCGAGGATCGATCCGGAGTTTGATGAGCTGAGCCAAAGGAGGACTGAACAAACCATAACTGGCCTCACCAGCCATTGTTATGTGGGTCCTCCAATAACCTGGATTTAGCTCTTGGTCGTGTCATGTAATGGACACTAGCAACTCAGTAGGCTGAGGCTAGTAACTCTAGATGTACCCAAGTTCAAATTTCCCAGCATAGCAGTTTGAGAATTTGAATTCAGTGAAGAAAAGAACGCAACCATGAAGTTATCAGATTGTTGTAAAAACTCAGCTGGTTCACTAATATATTTTATTGGAAGGAAATTTGGCATTCATACCTGCTTTGGCCTATTTGTGACTCCAGTCCCATGTCAACATGAATGACAAACAAAGTATTTACAGCACATACGTCCAACTGGTCCATCCACATGAGCCTCATCCCAACTCTGCTCAACTAACCTTCCTTTCTCCCTCATCTATGTAAGTGGCCGAGCAAGGCACCCAGTCAGGGGAGGGAAACTGAGGAATGGACAATAACTGTGACTGAAAACCAGTGGGGGCCTAATTAATACATTTAAACAAACAACTAATCAATGTAGCCTGGCTAGTTTTTTTATTCATTCATGGGATGTGGGCGTCGCTGCCTAGGCCAACATTTATTGCCCATCCCTAATTGCCCTTGTGAAGATGGTGGTGACCTGCCGACTTCTTGAACTGCTACAGTCCATGTGGTGTAGGTACACCCACAGTGCTGGTAGGGAAGGAGTTCCAGGATTTTGATCCAGTGACAGTGAATATATTTCCAAGTCAAGATCGTAGTGACTTGGAGGGGAACTTCCAGGCGGTGGTGTTCCCATCTATCTGCTGCCCTTGCCCTTCTAGATGGTAGTGGTCATGGGTTGGGAAGATGCTGTCTAAGGAGCCTTGGTGTGTTTCTGCAGTGCATCTTGTAGATGGTACACATTGCTGCTACTGTGATTCGGTGGTGTAGGGAGTGAATGTTTGTGGATGGGGTGCCAACCAACCGGGCTGATTTGTCCCGTATGTTGTCAAGCGTCTTGAGTGATGTGGGAGCTGCACTCATCCAGGCAAGTAGAGAGTATTCCATCACACTCCTGACTTGTGCCTTGTAGATGGTGGACAGGCTTTGGGGAGTCAGGTGGTGAGTTACTCGCCACAGGATTCCTAGCCTCTGACCTGCTCTTGTAGCCACAGTATTTATATGGCTAGTCCAGTTCAGTTTCTGGTCAATAGTAACTCCCAGGATGTTGATAATGGGGGATTCAGTGATGATAATGCCATTGAACATCAAGTGGCGATGGTTAGATTCTGTCTTGTTGGAGATGGTCATTGCCTGGCACTTGTGTGGTGTGAATGTTGCTTCCCACTTGTCAGCCCAAGCCTGGATATTGTCCAGGTCTTGCTGCATTTGAACATGGACTGCTTCAGTATCTGAGGAATCGCGAATGGTGCTGAACATTGTGCAATCATCAGCGAACATCCCCACTTCTGACCTTATGATGGAAGGAAGGTCATTGATGAAGCAGCTGAAGATGGTTGGGCCTAGGACACTGTGCCGCCCACATCCCTAGAATGATTAGGCCTAATGGAGGTCTTTAAATTTATGAAAAGATTTGATAGAGTGGACACAGAAGCTGGGATTTTCTGGTCCCACTGCAGCAGATGCAGCAAGTCATTCAAAAACCCATTGACTTTGGTGGCACTGGTGAATCCCGCTGGTGAGTGGGATCTTCCGCTAGAGGAGGAAAAGCATAAGTAGAAGCCTTCAATATAAGATAGTCACCAAGAATCTCAATAGGGAATTCAGGATAAGCTTCTTTACCCAGAGAGTGGTGAGAATGTTGAACTCGCTACCACGGAGAGTGGTTCAAGTGAATTGTGTAGATGCATTTAAGGGGAAACTAGACATGCATATGAGGGTCATAGAGTACTGGCCCTCTATCCAGCTTCACCCATCCAACCCCTCTTAAACAGCTTATATTTCACCACATTTCTATTTCTTTGTAGTTCTGATGAAGAGTCATATGGACTCGAAACGTTAACCCTGTCTTCCTCTCCATCAATGCTGTCAGACCTGCTGAGTTTTTCCAGCTATTTTTGTTTTTGTTTCAGATTTCCAGCATCCGCAGTATTTTGCTTTTATCTTAATGCATATGAGGGAGAAGAGAATAGAGAGTTATGATGAGAGATTTAGCTAAGGAGGGGGCGGGACGAGGCTAGAGCAGAGCATGAACTGAGTGGGCTGAATGGTCAATTTCTCTGCCGCATATCCTATGTAATAAATAAGATAATCCCATCTAATGACAGACATAGTTTACAGAGATATCCTCATGATGTTTACCTGTCGTCCAACCTCACTGTTGTGCAAATTCATCAGTTTATTCGCTTGCGATCCGGATTTTTTCATTTTCATAGGCGAATCTGAGAATTTGGATCCCAGCACAATTCCATAATTCAGATTGTCATTGCAGCCGCCCCATCGGAATCCTGGCCCGGGAGCCTCGGAGGCCATCGGACCACAGGAGCAGCCAGGAAGATCTCCTGAAGTGCAAGCCCTGGCTATTGTGTGGCTGATGGCAGCAGCTGACAGAGCATAGACGAATGCTGACTCTCTGGTACCTAGAACGAGAAGTGAGAACCAATGAAACCACCCATTATAGAGCATCAAGTTTCCAAACTGCTGCTCAGGGGAGAGTAGGGAGCAGACACTTTGCATGGAATACCATCAAGGAATTCCATTCCGTCCCAACAAACACTTTCTTGTATTTATACAGTGCTTTTTACAATAGTAAAACATCCCAAGGCATTTTGCAGGAATTTTATCAAGCAAAAGTTAACACCAAGCCTCATAAGGAGGTATTAGGACAAGGTGGTGATTGAGCAGTAGAAGTTTAATCGACAAGGGTTGAATGAATGGATGAGGGAGTGGGTGATTAGATGGATGGGATGATAGATGAACGAATGGATGAGTGGATGGACAGATGGATGGACAGATATGGGTAGGTAGAGAGAAGAATGGGTTGATGGATGGCTAGGTTGAAGGATTAATAGAATAAACTATGACTGTTATTTCAAAGAAAATATGGAAAATGCAATTAAAAGTCAAAAAGATAAATTAGTGAAAAATATTTTTAATACTAATAAAACTACACTCAAACTTGTACTCACCTCCAGTAATGCTGAGAACAGTTTGATACATTGGAGTGGCTTTCTAGGACACTTCAGAGGACATGTTAAGAGTCAACCTGTCAGGTGTGTGATTGGAGCCAGATTGGGTAAGGACGGCAGGTTTCCTTTCCGAAGGGACTTTAGTGAACCAGTTGGGTTTGTATGACAATCCAACAGCTTCATTGTCACATTTACTGGCTCTTTGTCTCAAAGTTTTATAAAGTAGATTCAAATTTGCAAATGTGCTGGTTTATTTGTCGAGGCCTCTATCAGTAACACATGCACTTTGCGACCACGCCATTATCTCTTAGCTCCACAACACTGGGGACAGCAGTTACTACAGATGATTTATCAGTTATGAAGCACTTTGGAGTATCCCAGTGAGATGATAGGGTTTTATATCAATGGAAGTACTTCCTTCATTTAATATACCAGCAATAATAATTTACCTCGCTCCAGGTCTGGTGGAAAGTAGGGAGCCAACTCGATGGAAGAGCAGTTCCATCTCATGTCAGAGAAAGTTTTCTGGCAGGTTTTCTTGACCTCTCGGGCTGCCTGGATGATGCTCTGCATGAGGTCCAGGTTACTCCGGCAGAGTTGCTGCTGAGCCGAGACCAGACCTTCCAAGTGCTTGCAGTTCTGGGTCTGATTGAAGGGTATTGATGAGTCAGTCCTGGCCAGAGCACTGGATGGGAGAGAAGTGCAAGGGTTAGCCACTTTCAAATATAAACGCAGAAAATGCTGGAAAAACTCAGCAGGTCCAGCAGAGTTAATGTTTTGAGTCCATATGGCTCTTCTCCCGAACACAAAGCCACTTTCAAACTTGGTCCCTTGGAAGACGCAGTTGTTCATGTTTAATGGTGTCATTAATCCAAAGCAGTAAGTACAGGGCCATGAGTATAAGACAGTCACTAATAAATCCAATAAGGAATTCAGGAGAATATTCTTTCCCCAAAGAGTGGTGAGAATGTGGAACTCACTACCAGAATAAGTAGTTAAGGTGAAAAGCATAGCTGTATTGAAGGGGAGGCTGAATACAAGAATGAGGGAGAAAGGAATAGAAGATTATGATAACAGTGCTTAGATGAGGAAAACTGGGGGAAGGCTCGGGTACAGGAGGAACACCTGTATGGACCCATTAGTCACCTTTACTGATTTCAGCTTTTTAATTTCCAGGTTTTTTCCAACTGCTTCAAATTCTCAAACTGCCATGGTTTTTTTTTAATTCTTTCATGGGATGTGGGCATCACTGGCAAGGCCAACCCATCCCTAAATGCCCTTGAACTGAAGGGCTTGCTAGGTCCAGTTAAGAGTCAACCACATTGCTGTGGGTCTGGAGTCACATGTAGGCCAGACCAGGTAAGGATGGCAGATTTTCTTCCCTAAAGGGCATTAGTGAACCAGATGGGGTTTTTACAACAATGTCATGATCACTATTACTGATAATGGCATTCAATTCCAGATTTTATTTATTGAATTTAAATTCCACCAGCTGCCACAGTGGGAATTGAACCCATCTCCCCAGAGCATTAGTCAGAATTGCTAGTCCATTGACGTTACCAATGCACCACTATCTCCCCCCATCTGATCGTTAATATAAAACCCATCATTTCTCTACGTCTTCTCAATTCTGAAGAAGCCATATTGGACTCAAGATGTTAACCCTGTTCCTCTCTCCACAGATGCTGCCAGACTGGCTGAGTTTTTCTAGTACTTTTTATTTCTTTTCCAACCTGAAAACCTTCAAATTGACACAGTCAAGAAGGTGACCAAACCCCAGCCACCACCCCCTCCATCCCCCCCCCCCCGCCCCCCCCCCCCACCTCCCCCTCCTCCTCCTCATCCCACAGCCACCAGGCTCCCGGTCCAGGCAGTAAAAAAAGTGGGTAGCACTCTCACCTCTGAGACAGGATGTGGTGGGTTCAAGTCGCATTCAGAGACTTGAGCACATAATCTAGGCTGATGCCCTAATGCGGCGTTCTTGGAATACTGCAGGAAACTCTGCAACCAATTTGCGCGCAGCCAGATCCCGCAAACAGCAATGAGGCAAATTAACAGGTGAACCATTTCTTGCTGTAGCGTTAGTAGAGGGATAAGTTTTGGCCAGGATACAAGGGAGAACTCTTCACTTTCAAGATACAGCTATGGAATCTTTTGCATCCACCTGAGAGGGCAGAGAGGACCTCAGTTTAACATCTCATTCCAGAGACACTGCCTCCCACAGCACAGGGCTCCCTCAGTAACTGCACTGGAAAGTCAGTCCAGATAATATCTTCAAGCCTCTGGAATGAGACGTGAACCCACAACCTTCTAGCTCAGAGATGCTACACACTGAGGTAACGCTGACACCTTAATTTAAGTAAGTGGAAAACTGGCAAAGGTCTTACAATATTGGGAATCACTACTCTGACCAATTTTCCCAGGTAATTGAATGTGCTTAGGTGGGGGAACAAGATATACCCTCTCCCAATATCTGCAGATTCTAGTTTTCTACTCCTCTGTCTTGCAACGGGGAGTTGGCCAAATTCTGTCCACATTCGCAAACCTTTCCTGAGGGGTTTTCTTGCAAAATTCTATCCAATGATTTATGCAACAGATGTCAAGCCATGGTGGGAATTTGGAAAAATAAAACTGTCTGTTGGAGAATATGGAAAAAATTCACTGCTAGCTTTGAGGGAAGATAAACAACTCCCCAGGACATATCAATCAGGCATTATATCACATCAATCTGCCTAAGCGCAAGTGGATTGTTGTTATTTAATTTGCTCCGACTGCCTCTTCTTCCAGTATCTCTTCCCAGTGGGCATTCATCACATCTGTCTGCATGAGCTGGGCTGGTATAAAATTTATTGTCAGTGGGGGTCTAAGACTAAGGGATTGCCAGGCTGTTACACGGTAAAAGCATTATATAAATATAAGTTGTTGTTATACAATTCATCTGACTTTCGTTTGCACTGATGTTATGAGTTATGGCTCAGTTAGCAGCACTTTCGCCTCTGAGTTGCAAGATTCTGGGTTCAAGTCCCACTCCAGAATCTGAGCATAAAAACCAAAGCTGGCACTCTAGTGTAGTACACAAGGAGTGCTAAACTGTTGGAGGTGCTGTCTTTCCATTGAGATGTTAAGCCAAGCCCCTATCTGCACTCTTAGGTTGACATGAGAGATCCTAACTACCTGTGGAGCCCTGGCCAATATTTATCCCTCAACCAACGTCACAAAGGACAGAATTGTTTTGGCGGGGACAGGGCCGTTAAATGCGGCGAGCCATTATAGTCCCCATTGACTTGAGTGGGAATGTAAAATCCTGCTGCCATAAAATTCTGCCCAAAGAAACAGATCGTCTGGTTATTACCACATCGCTGTTTGTGGGAGCTTGCTGTGCGCAAATGGGCTGCTGTGTTTCCTACATTGCAACATTGACTACACATCAGAAAAAAGGCACTGCATTGGCTGTAAAATTGCTTGAAGATGCCCTGTGCTTGTGAAAAACGCTATAGAAATGCAAGAGGCCTGAGAGTATAACACAGACTCCAGTGCCAGTACTGAGGGAGTGCTGCACTGTCAGAGTTGCCATGTTTGAGATGAGATTATACTGAGACCCTGACTTGCCCCTCAGCTGGATGCAAGTTGATTTCATAACACTATTTCGAAGAAGAGCAAAGGAATTCTGGTCAATGTTTATTCCTCAACTAACATCGCTAATAGGATCATTTTCACATTGCTGTTTGCAGGAGCTTTGCTGTGTGCAAATTGGCTGCTGCATTTCCTACACTTCAGCATTTCAAAAGCACCTCCTTGGTTGTAAAGCACTTGGGGACGTCCTGAGGTCAGGAAAGGGTGTATATTAATTTCTTTCTTGCTTTAGTTCTTTACTGGCTGTTCCGTGGTTGAATTTCACCTCCTGGATGGGTGACATGAAGCTGCCACTAAGACATCATCCACTCTTGTCAGCAGCAGGTAGCAGTCAGGAGAATCAAGGACCCTGGCCAACTTGAGGCACGTTGCTAAGAACCTACAGCTGAGATCAGCTAACTCAACACAACCCGAGGGCATTGAACATAGAGTCTCCTCCCAAACTGCTCATTTCATTTTCACCACTGATCCCATGTAAAAGAGCACATTTTAACAGGCGAGTTAGACTCTGATGTTTAAAAGGAAATAAGTCCCAGATGCAACATGAGGATATGATCTCAACTAACTTGGTGCTAAAAATTATTTGGTAATTGGAAACCAAACACCACATTGTGCATTTTTTTCTTTATTCCTTCTCAGATGTAGGCACTACTGCCAATTATTAACCATCCCTCTGATCTCAAATGACACCCTATGTGACTGTGACAAAACTAAACTTTCCCTCCTTGTCCTTCTCCACCTGTCTATAGCCTTTGACACAGTTTGACCACACCGTCCTCCTCCAACACCTCTTCACTGTTGTGCAACTGAGTGGGATTGCTCTCACCTGGTTCCATTCTTATCTAACTAACGGTGGCCAGAGAATCACTTGCAATGGCTTCTCTCGCTGCTCCTGTACCGCTACCTCTGGTATCCCCAAGGATCTACCCTCAGGCTCCTCCAATTTCTCATCCGCATGCTGCCCCTTGGCGACATCATCTGAAGACACGGCGTTAGTCTTCACACGTAAGCTGATGACACCCAGCTCGACCCCACCACCACCTCTCTCGACTCCTCCACTATCTCTAGATTATCAGACTGCTTATCCCACATCCAGTACTGGACGAGCAGAAATTTCCTGCAACTAAGGGCGGGATTTTCTGGTCCCGCCAAACTCAATGGACTTTTGAACGGCTCGCTGCATTTTCCAGCCCTGCCTCTGCTGTGATGAGGCTCTAAAATTCCACCCTGAATATGTTGAAGACTGAAACCATTGCCTTTGGTTCCCACTGTAACCCTCATTCCCACGCCAGCGATTCCATCCCTCTCCCTGGCAACTGTCTGAACTGAAACAGAGGAGCTTCGACCACCTATTTGTGCCATAGCTACAACCGCCTCCTTCCACCTCCCTTAAATTACCCATCCCCACCCCTATCTTGGATCATCTGCTACTGAAACCTTCACCCATGTCTCTGTTATCTTTAGACTTGACTATTCCAATTCACTCCTGGCTGGCCTCTCACGTTTTCCCGTCAGCAAACTTGAAGTCATCCAAAACCCTGCTGACCATGCCCTTACTCGCAACCAAGTCCCGATCCCCTATCAACCCTGTGCTCACTGACCAACATCAGCTCCTGGTAAAACAGTGTCTCCATTTTAAAATTCCCATCCTTGTTTTCAAATCCCTCATGGCCTTGCCCATCCCTATCTCCTTCACCGCCACAATCCACTGACATATCTGCGCTCATCTCATCCTGGCCTCTTGATCATCCCCGATTTTAATCACTCCACCTTTGGTGACTGTGCCTTCAGCTACCTGGGCCCCACGCTATGGAATTCTCTCCTTAAACATAGAACATAGAAAATAGAAGCAGGAGTAGGCCATTCGACCCTTCAAGGCTGCTCCGCCATTCATTATGATCTTGGCTGATCCTCTATCTCAACACCATACTCCCGCTCTCTCCTCAAACCCCTTGACACCTTTAGAGTCCAGAAATCTATGTATTTCCTTCTTAAATATATTCAGTGACTTGGCCTCCACAGCCTCTGTGGTAGAGAATTCCACAGGTTCACCAGCCTCTGAGAGAAGAAGTTTCTCCTCATCTCAGTCATAAATGGCGCACCCCGTATGCTGAGATTGTGACCCCTTGTTCTAGACCCCCTCCCCCAGCCAGAGGAAACATCCTCCCTGCATCCAGTCTGTCCAGCCCTGTCAGAATTTTATACGTTTCAATGAGATCCTATCTCATTCATCTAAACCGCAGTGAATACAGACCCTAGTCAGCTCAATCTCTCCTCATACGACAATCCTGCCATCCCAGGAAGCAGTCTGCTGAACCTAAAGCATCTCGCTATCTCTCTTTCCTCCTATTAAGATGCTCCATAAAACCTACTTCTTTGACCAAGTTTTAATATCTCCCTTGGTGGCTTGGCATCAAATTCTGATTGATAACATTCCAATGAAGCATCTTGAGACATTTCGCTACATTAAAGGCTCTGTAGAAATATAAATTGCTGGTAGCTCTGAGTCACATATAAGCGAGACGACAAAAGGAATCCTTAAAGGGACAAATAGTGAACCAGTTGGGCTTTTTAACAATTTTTTCATGGGGTGTGGGCATCACTGGCAAGGTCAGAATTTGTTGCCCATCCCTAATTGCCCTTGAACTGAATGGCTTGCTAAGCCATTTCAGGGGCTAGTTAAGAGTCAACCACATTGATGCAGGTCTTGAGTCACATTTGGACCAGACCAGGTAAAGATGGCAGATGTCCTTCCCTAAAGGGCATTAGTGAACGAGATGGGTTTTTACTACAATCGATGACAGTTTCATGGTCACCATTACTGAGACTAGTTTTACAATTGCAGATTTTATTAACTGAATGTAAATTCCACGAGCTGCCATGATGGTATTTGAACCCATGTACTCAGACCATTAGCCTGGGCCTCTGGATTACCAGTCCAGTTGCATTACTGCCACGTCACCATCTCCCATATTTTTTATTTTTAAAAATTTTTTTTCATTCATTCATGGGATGTGGGCTTCGCTGGCTGGGCCAGCATTTATTGCCCATCCCTAGTTGTCCTTGAGAAGGTGGTGGTGAGCTGCCTTCCTGAACCGCTGCAGTCCATGTGGTGTAGGTACACCCACAGTGCTGTTAGGGAGGGAGTTCGAGGATTTTGATCCAGCGACAGTGAAGGAATAGCGATATATTTCCAAGTCAGGATGGTGAGTAACTGAGACGGGAACTTCCATGTGGTGGTATTCCCATATATCTGCTGCCCTTGTCCTCCTAGATGATAGTGGTTGTGGGTTTGGAAGGTGCTGCCTTAGGAGTCTTGGTGAATTCCTGCAGTGCATCTTGTAGATGGTACACACTGCTGCCACTGTACATTAGTGGTGGAGGGAGTGAATGTTTCTGGATGTGCTGCCAGTCTAGTGGACTGCTTTGTCCTGGACGGTGTCCAGCTTTTTGAGTGTTGTGGGAGTTGCACTCATCCAGTCAAGTGGGGAGTAATCCATCACACTCCTGACTTGTGCCTTGTAGATGGTGGACAGGCTTTGGGGAGTCAGGAGGTGAGTTACTCGTCGCAGGATTCCTAGCCTCTGACCTGCTCTTGTAGCCACAGAATTTTTATGGCTAGTCCAGTTCAGTTTCTGTCAATGGTAACCCCCAGGATGTTGATAGTGGAGGATTCAGCGATGGTAATGCCATTGAACATCAAGGGGCAATGTTTAGATTCTCTCTTGTTGGAGATGGTCATTGCCTGGCACTTGTGTGGCGCGAATGTTACTTGCCACTTGTCAGCTGAAGCCTGGATATTGTCCAGGTCTTGCTGCATTTGGGCATAGACCGCTTCAGTATCTGAGGAGTCGTGAATGGTGCTGAACATTGTGCAATCATCAGCGAACATCCCCACTTCTGACCTTATGATGGAAGGAAGATCATTGATGAAGCAGCTGAAGATGGTTGGGCCGAGGACACTACCCTGAGGAACTCCTGCAGTGATGTCTCAGGACTGAGATGATTGACCTCCAACAACCACAACCATCTTCCTTTGTGCTAGGTATGACTCCAACCAGCAGAGAGTTTTCCCCTTGATTCCCATTGACTCCAGATTTGCTAGGGCTCCTTGATGCCACACTCGGACAAATGCTGCCTTAGTGTCAAGGGCAGTCACTCTCACCTCACCTCGGGAACTCAGCTCTTTTGTACATGTTTGAACCAAGGCTGTAATGAGGTCAGGAGCTGAGTGGCCCTGGCAGAACACAAACTGGGCATCAGTGAGCAGGTTATTGCTAAGCAAGTGCCGCTTGATAGCACTATTGATGACCCCTTCCATTACTTTACTGATGATGAAGAGTAGACTGATGGGGTGGTAATTGGTTGGGTTGGATTTGTCCTGCTTTTTGTGTACAAGACATAACCTGGGCAATTTTCCACATAGCCGGGTAGATGCCAGTGTTGTAGCTGTACTGGAACAGCTTGGCTAGGGACACAGCAAGTTCCGGAGCACAAGTCTTCAGTTCTATTGCCGGAATATTGTCAGGGCCCACAGCCTTTGCACTATCCAGCCATTTCATGATGTCATGTGGAAAAAATCGAATTGGCTGAAGACTGGCATCTGTGATGCTAGGGACCTCCAAAGGACGCCAAGATGGATCATCCACTCAGCACTTCGGGCTGAAGGTTGTAGCAAATGCTTCAGCGTTATCTTCTGCATGTGCTGGGCTCCTCCATTGAGGATGGGGATATTTGTGGAGCCTCCTCCTCCAGTGAGTTGTTTAATTGTCCACCACCATTCATGATTGGATGTGGCAGGACTGCAGAGCTTAGGTTTAATCCGTTGGTTGTGGGATTGCTTATCTCTGTCTATGCTGCTTATGCTGTTTGGCAGACAAGTAGCCCCGTGTTGTAGCTTCACCAGGTTCACTAGGTATGCCTGGTGCTGCTCCTGGCATGCCCTCCTGCACTCTTCATTGAACCAGGGTTGATCCCCTGGTTTGATCTTAATGGTAGAGTGGGGGATATGCCAGGCCATGAGGTTACAGATTGTGTTCGAGTACAATTCTGCTGCTGCTGATGGCCCACAGTGCCTCAGGGATGCCAAGTCTTGAGTTGCTAGATCTGTTCAAATTCTATCCCATTTAGCATGGTGGTAGTGCCACACAACATGATGGTGGGTATCCTCAATGAGAAGGTGGGACTTCGTCTCCACAAGGACTGTGCAGTGGTCACTCCTACCGATACTGTCATGGACAGATGCATCTGCGGCAGGCAGGTTGGTGAGAGTGAGGTCAAGTATGTTTTTCTCTCTTGTTGGTTCCCTCACCACCTGCCGCAGACCCAGTCTAGCAGCTATGTCCTTTAGGACTCGGCCAGCTCGGTCAGTGGTGGTGCTACCAAGCCACTCTTGGTGATGGACATTGAAGTCCCCCACCCAGAGAACATTCTGCGCCCTTGCCACCCTCAGTGCTTCCTCCACATGGTGTTCAACATGGAGGAGACTGATTCATCAGCTGAGGGATGGCAGTACCTGGTAATTAGCAGAAGGTTTCCTTGCCCACATTTGACCTGATGCCATGAGACTTCATGAGGTCTGGACTCGATGCTGAGGACTCTGCTGGGTCTGTCCTGCTAATGGGACAAGATGTCCTGAGAAATGGTGTGTGGGACATTATCTGTAAGGTATGATTCCGTGAGGATGACTATGCCAGGCTGTTGCTTGACTAGCCTGTGAGACAGCTCTCCCTATTTTGCCACTAGCCACAGATGTTAGTAAGGAGGACCTTGCAGGGTCGACAGGGCTGAGTTTGCCGTTGTCATTTCCAGTGCCGAGGTCAATGCCGTCTGTCTGGTTTCATTCCTTTTGCAGCTGTTTGATACATCTGAGTATCACTGCCTGAAACATTATAAATGCCATTTCAGGGGGCAGTTAAGAGTCAACCACATTGCTGTGGGTCTGGAGTCACATGTAGGCCAGACCAAGATGGCAGATTTCCTTCCCTAAAGGGCATTTGTGAACCTGATGGGCCTTTACAACGATGGTCATCATTAGACTTATAATTCCAGATTTTTATTGCATTCAGACTCCACCATCTGCCAGGATTCGAACCCAGGTCATTACCCTGGGCCTTTGGATTATTAGTCCAGCAACAATACGGCACTCCATCCCCTCCCCCTGCGCCTGTCACAACAATACAACACCTGCATGGACACTTTACTGATCTCCGCTTTTAATGGCCAGATGTTTTAAACCAAATTTAAATTCTCAAACTACCCTTATAGGAATTGAATTGATATTCTTGGAAGAGTAGCTCAGACATCTGGATTACCTGATAGTAACACAGCCACTGCACTACTGTATGTAACTGAGCAATCCCAATCAAATTTATTTATGGCTCTTTCTAACCAGCTAAGAAAACCTTGTCCTGAAACTCCATTGTCATTCCAGTATGATTCCATCGTAACTGAGATCCCTCTGGTGTACGTAATATAAAACGTATGGAGCTGCGAGTACTGGGTACAAAGGCTCTGGTTGCCTACGGCAAGCAGTAACTGTCACCTTACACATAGGAACTGGGTCAAGGCAATGGGTGGTGGGGGGAGGGGGGGGGGAAATGGAGAAGCAATCAGCAGAGCTCTAATTCAACATGGAGAGTCACAGGACTTACATGGAGTCTCACTCCCAGTTAAGTCTATTGGGTTGTGGATTATTCTATGATTTTTGGTGCATTGGTTAATACTACTGGTCCAGACAATGACGCAAGGGTTTTCAATTTACAGTTCTCAGTTCACTGAAACATTATAAACACACGCTTAAAATACATATACAACCATACACCCCATATAATACACGCACACATAAACACGCACACATATTATACATACACACATCATACATACACGTGTGACATACAGACATATGCATGCACACAAAATAAACACATGCAACAAAAAGATCACACACATACACAGACACACACATACGGCACTTACATTATACATCACACACGTACATACATCATACATATGTGCGTGGCGCACACATGGAGATACTTACAGCCATCGAATGGCGTGACAAACCCTTGAGTTCAGCAGCAGGGCACAAACAGAAGCCAGCACGCAACAAGCTGCCAGTCTCATTCTGCCAACAGCGTCAGAACCAATCAACAGGAGGAAAATCGTCCCAAACTGTCTCCAAATCTGAATTGACCACTTGTCCGCTCAGTGTCGAGTGCCAGGAGCAAAGAGATTACCTGGAAAATGTAAGTTGTGCGGAGTCAGTCATACAGTGAACACAAATTACATGCCGTTAAAAGTTAAATTAGTTTCTAGTCTTCCTTCTTGAAGCACTGACTCGGACTGACGTGGGGCTCTACGTGCACCAACAGCCCTCCTACCCTCACCTAGACGATGCTTCATCACCTGCCAGCAAAGCCGGGAGTGCAATATCCCTCCCCCCGAGCACCAGCGCAGCAGGTTCTAGCTGTGCTTTAGTGCACAGTGCTCTGAGCTCTGAGTCGGAAGGCTGTAGTTTCAAGCACCACTCAAGACACTTGAGCATGTAATCAAGACTGATGAGCCAGTACAGTACTGAGCTGAATCCTCCCTACGCTCTCCGATCGGAGTCTGAAAGGTCATAACCAATACTCCAAAGAAGGCCTCGGGAGAGCTCCCCAGCATCCTAGTCAATATTCATCCCTGTATCAAAATCGTGGGCTGTGAAGAGTTCTGGAGACATGAAAGGCTCTATTTAAATACAATATTTATTTATTTGATGGGCTCACAAACAGCTGGTGAGTTTAGAGTGTTGATATTAAACATGAGCACTGCGCTGAAGTGTGATCCGGGATCTTGTGTTGAAGTCCCTAAAGTGGGACTTGAACCCACAATCTCCTGCCTCAGAGGCAAGAATGACACTGAGCCGAGGCTGGCACCTAATTTTAAACTATACAAATTCATTTTTCATTCAACCTAAGTAGTTAACTGGTGGTGCTCCACGAAAGTAAAACATCTTGACAACGATGAACCTGTCAGATTTTTACGCCGCTGTTGCTGACAGTTTCCCCTTTGCTCTCGAAGATGGCCGTTTCTTGCGTGTGCAGAGTTACCTGTCGGGCGTTGCCTTTTGTCCTCAGCTGCCTGTATTCTTAGCTGTTCGAAGGGAACAGCACCACAACTTGAGATCACTCCCCAGGTAGGATCTTTCTTGCGCACTTCCCTCCCAGTCAGGGGCGGACATGTCACATTTCCTGAGGCTCGGCCTTCAAGGAGTCCTTGACCCTTAACCTCGGCCAATCTCGCGGGAGGTTTCCAAGTTTAAGTAGTGAACTCATGACTGCCTTGGGGGTTTTATTGCCAGTGACTGTAATGCTGAGAAAAAGGCCTTCAGTACCATTCTAGATGTTGTCTCTATGACTTGGGTTACATTTGGGGAGAATATTTTGGACTGTGTAACACTGGAGTAAAGCACTGGTAGTGACAGGATTTTTAACCAATGGCAACTGTATCCTTCAGAAAAACATGTAGCACAGAAAGGTAAGTCGCACAGACAATCTCACAGGAAGTAAATCTCTCAGCTTCAAAGTCCCTATTGGAATTGACACCAAAATGATGATTATTAATAACATTCTTGCATCGCTGTACCAAGTGCTGCCTGAATATGGTGTTGGACAATAGTGTGTCGTAGTGGTAAGTGGAGCGAGCCACACACTGTTTTAGCGACATGGACCAATTTTAGCAGAAAATGCCTCACACACGAAACAGGTAAATGTGTCTCACCCAAGGATAATCACTTAACAACCATCTACCACCATTCAATCGCCATGGAAGCAACGCACTCATAACAATTAATTAACAATCTCCCACTCTGCTTTCTGTCTTACAAATTTTATCAACAAATGGTTAGATAGCAAAAGCAAAATACAACAGATGCCAGAAAGGAAAGGTCACAGACCTGAAATGTTAACTGTTTTTTGTTCGATCCACAGGTGCTGCCTGACCTGTTGAATATCCTCAGCATTTTCTGTTGCCATTATTAATGTTTAGAAATGTTCCAAATTTACATGCATGCTCCATGCCAATATGCATCTTGGAATCTCATGATCAATGACAGTGCTTAACACTCAAATTTCTATTTACAAATCAAAAATGCAATTAGCCACATCTGAATTCCTAATTAGCCACATGAAGCCAGTGACTAACATTTTGGAAAATAGTGATCTACCATAAAGTTAAATAACCTGACATTGTTTATTCAGAGGAACGTTCAAATATTCAAGACCCTTAAGAGAATAGATAAATTATAGACATATAATATGTTTGAGCTCTCACAAACTCAAGATCAAGGTCTCAAGATTAGTGAAATTAAGGTACTGACCGCAAAGACTTTATTAGTCAATCTAGGCTGGCACTCCCATACCCGTACGGAGAAAGTGTTGCATTGTCAGAGGTACCGTTTTTGGATGAGATTTTAAATCAAGTCTGCTCCCTTAGGTGAATGTAAAAGATCCCATGGCACTATTTCAATGGGGAAATAGTTCTCCTCAGTGTCCTGGCCAATATTTATCCAGAAACCAACATCACTAAAACAGATTGTATGGCCATTATCTCATTGCTGTTTGTGGGAGCTTGCTGTGCACAAATTAGCTGCTGTGTTTCCTGCATTGCAACAAGGACCACATTCAAAAAGTATTTCATTGACTGTGAAGTACTTTGGTCGCAGTAGTGAAAGTGTTAAATTGACACAAGTCTTTCTTTTGCGATAGAGTGCAGTTTTGTTGCAGCAGCATTGCATGTCCAATAAAAACATATTTGCATACTTTTAGATTTGGTAGATTGTTAATCACAGGATGATTAAAGGAAGACACAGTGAGATTGTGCATTGTCCATTCACGTACTGAACCTGGTCCCAATTTCAGCTAAAGCTGGACCTGGTTTTTGGGCCATTGATGACTGCATGTCACTTGTGCGCCTTTACATGGACTAGGGAGCCTGTCACTACAAACTCACTTGACTTCTCGTTATTATGGAACTATGGAGTGATGGCAAGCACATGGAAGCAGCTCCTTGTGTTTACAATACCAAGAGCCCTTATCCTGCAACCTGTACTGTTGTGGGTCTTTGTTGTTGTTGGAATATGGGAACCAGATGTGTGGAGTGTGACAATGTTGAGAGATCTGATCAGCTGCACATAACAGTGTTAAAGCATCTTAGCGCTGGTGGGGTCAAAGTCTGGAACCTCTGCAGACAGACTCTATCCAGAGAGCATGGCGACGCCACATGGAGCACCAATTGCCAACCTCACCCAGAGAGAGCGCAGGGTTATCAACAGAAATGTCACACTGATGGTTGCGATAGTGGTAATGATGGCTGAGTAAGGTTGATGGTTGAACAAATAGCACCTTTTTCTACCTTAGGACATTCCAAAGCACTTTACAGCTAGTGAAGCACTTTTGAAGTGTAGCCACTGCTGTAATATGGAAAACGCAGCAACCAATTTGCTCACAGGAAGCACGGCAATATGATAATAATCCAGGTAATCATTTTTTTTAGTGATGTTGGTTAGGGGATAAATATTGGCCAGATCACAAGGGAGAAACCACCCCACCAACAGCCCACTCCTCTTTGAAGTAGTGCCATAGGTACTTTGACATCCACCTGAGAGAGCAGATGGGACCTCAATGTAACAATTCATTCAAAAGGTGGCATTTCTGACAGTGTAGCACTCCCTCAGTACTGCTCCAGGAGTGTCAGTGTAGATCCTGGAGTCTCCAGGGCTGGATTTGAACCCAAAGCAGAGGTAATCGTGCTACCCAATGAGCAATGACTGGTACTCTGTTGGTTGCATTGCTGAGGTCGTTGACTGGACCAGCCCAGGCATAGGAACATGTAGGAGAAACACAAACACCATTGACAAGCCCATGAAGTGAAGAAAGGCAAATTGAACAAGGTGAGAACACAGCCGGGCCATATTCTAACGAGGCGTTGCTGCCTTCAGGAAAGACACAGAGAAGAACGAAAAAGGGAAAAATGTGAGATTCCTGCTTTCCCAAAAGTCTTTGGATATATAGGAAGCGGGTAAAGAGAGACCAACTCATTGAAATGGCTTCTGTCATGCCAGCTACTATGTCTACAGTTGTGTCTGTGTGGTTGTCATGTGTGCAGAGCCCAGTTTAGCACTGTGATTATACAAGGAGCCTTAAAATGAAAATGAATTTGAAAAAGTAACGCGTTTAAAGCTCAACGACGAAGCACAATGACTTTTAGCAGCAGGTACAAACACAGGGACAACCACAGAGTTGAACACTTTGCTGCCTGGTAAACAGTTTTGCAAGGTTGATTACTGGGACAATAGTTGGGTCTTCCCAAGCACTAATTTTAGCCACACCACATTCACAAGTGGAAGGAAGATCCTGTTTGCAGGTTCTGAAGACAATCGTTAACATAAGTGAGATAACGACCTGTTAAATTAGCATAAACGGGGATGAATGCGACTCATCAACCTCTGTGCTAAAAATAGCACAGAAGCATTTGAAACCCATCAATGTTATCACTAGGCCTTTTCAGTAGATTGTTGCTGACACACTTTCGGAGAGAGCATACTTATAATCAATACTTTTTAATACTATGAGGTATGGTTTCTGTCTAAAGGTCTTGGGTTAAGTGCCCTGTTAGTACTGCATTTCTCAACAAAGTAAATAGTCACATGTTTCAAAATTAATTGCAACATGGTGCCACCATTAGGTTGAACACTCTTTTTCTCCTTCATAACCAATCCCCCAATTCTGCCCTCAGCCAATGTCCACATACACGCACTGTTTCAGTGATTCGTGCTCAGGAATAACAAGTCTGGCTCTGTTCTAAATTACTCTCTCCCCCGTGTCACAACCTAAAGGATGCTGATGCATTGCAGAATCATGCGATGCATCATAGAATGGTTACAGCACAGGAGGAGGCCATTCAGCCCATTGTGTCTGCGTTAACTCTCTGCAAGAGAGAGTTGCCAATCCTCCAGGATTGCACTGAAGTCTGCAGGAATTGAAGACTAACAGGGGGAAGATGGTAGTTTAGTGGTAATGTCACTGGTTTAGTAATCTAGAGGCCCAGGCTAATGCTCTGGGGAATAAAAGCAGAAAATGCTGGGAAAAAACTCAGCAGGTCTGACAGCATCTGTGGACAGAGAAACAGAGTTAACATTACACGTCTAATATGAAGAGTCACGAAGAGTCGAAATGTTAACTCTGTTTATCTCTCCACAGATGCTAACAGACGCTTTCTGTTTTCATTTCACATTTTCAGCATCTGCAATATTTTGCTTTTATTTTAATGCTGTGGGAACATGGGTTCAAATCCCACAGTGGCAGGTGGTGTAATTCAAATGCGATTAATAAATCTGGAATTGAAAGCTAGCCTCAGTAATGGTGACCGTGAACATCACCGATTGCTGTAAAAGCCCACCTGGTTCACTAATGTCCTTTAGGGAAGGAAATCTGCCATCCTTACCCGGTCTGGCCTACATGTGACTCCAGACCACAGCAATGTGGTTGACTCTTAACTGCCCTCTGAAATGGCCTAGCAAGCCACTCAGTTCAAGGGCAATTAGGGCTTGGTAACAAGTGCTGGCCTAGCCAGTGATGCCCGCATCTCATGAAAGAATTTAAAAAAATCTCCAGGACACTGCCAAAATCAAAACTCAGGAGAAAAATCAAAAGGCATCAAACAAAACTGTTTTTTTTTTCATTTTCTTTGATTTATTAATTATAAAAATATTGGAAATTATGAACACAAGGAGTAGCCCATATAACCCATCGAGCCTGCTCCGCCATTCAATACGATCATGGCTGATCTTTGGCTTCAACTCCATTTTCCCGCCCGCTCCCCATATCCCTTGATTCCCTGAAAGATCTAAAATCTGTCTATCTCAGACTTAAATATATTCAACGATGGAGCATCCACAATCCTCTGGGGTAGAGAATTCCAAAGATTCACCACCCCTTTGAGTGAAGTAATTTCTCCTCATCTCAGTCCTAAACGATCGGCCCCTTATCCTGAGACTGTGTCCCTGTGTTTTAGATTCCCCGACCAGCGGAAACAATCTCTCAGCTTTTATCTTATAAAGCCCCTTCGGGACCTTGTGCATTTCAATGAGATCACCTCTCATTCAAATTCCAGAGAAAATGGACCCAATTTACTCAGCCTCTCAACATAGGGCAACCCCATCATCCCAGAGACCAATTTAGTGAACATTCGCTGTATCGCCTCCAATGCAAGTGCATCTTTTCTTACATGTGGAGACCAAAACTGCACACAGTATTCCAGATGTGGTCTCAGCAAAACCCTGTGCAACTGTAGCAAGACTCCTTTATTCCTGTACTCCAATCCCCTTGTAATAAAGGCCAATTTACCATTTGCCTTGCTAATTGCTTGCTGTACATGTAAGTTAACTTTTTGCATTCCTTGCACAAGCACACTCAAGTCTCTTTGAACATCAACACATTCAAGTTTCTCACCTTTTAAAAAATATTCCGCTCTCCCTTTGACCGACGTGACTAACTTCACACTTCCCTACATTATACTCCATCTGCCATCTTGTTGCCCACTCTTACCCACTTAATCTTTCTATATCTCTTTGCAGCTTCTTTGTGCTCTCCCTACAGCTTTACCTTCCCACCTAGCTTTGTATCATCAGCAAACTTAGATACGTTACTCTCTGTCTCTTCACCTAAGTCATTAATACAGAATTGTAAATAGCTGAGGCCCCAGCACTGATCCTTGAGGCACTCCACTGCCTGCCAACTTGAAAAGTCCCATTAATGCCCACTTCCTGCTAACCAATCCTTTATCTGTGCTGATATATTACCTCCAAATCCATGCACATGTCTCTTGCCTATCAACCTTTTGAGAGGTACCTTATCGCAAGCCTTTTGGAAATCAAGGTACACGACATCTACTGGCTCCCCTTTAGCTACCCTACTAGTTACATCCTCAAAAAAATCCAACAAATTTGTTAAACAGGGTCTCCCTTTAGCAAAGTCGAGATTAATCCAATTGGGTAACAAAGGAGTCCCAGTCACTTCCAGTTGGGAAGGTATTAGGATGGACCAATGGCGGGCATGGAGGGGTGGTAGGCTGGGGGGAGATACATAGGATGAAACCTCCAGAAATGTAAAAGCAAAAAACTGCGGATGCTGGAAATCGAAAACAAAAACAAAAATACCTGGAAAAACTCAGCAGGTCTAGGCCTCCAGGAATGTACCCAGCCAGAGTTCGCAACCCTACAATGCATAGGTTTTTTTGGAGACTTTACATTGAATTGGATTGAGTATATTGGTGCAAAAAGTCATTGAAAATGTCAGTACAAAAAGGAGTGATGTTATGGGGGGGAGGGCCACATGAGAAGGGAAAGGAAGCAATTTTGGAAAAGCTATAGTGGTGAAGATAATACAATCAAGCTGATTCCTGCCCAGCAGTAAGATGCAAATTGCGAATCAAATGTAATTAGCTCTGAGATCTTGCAATTGTACTTGTGATTGTAATTGTGCAGACAAACCCTAACCTGCAAACCCATTACCTTACTTAACGATGTGAAAAGTGTCATGCTTTTTACAAAAATGCGAAGGTTTGTATATTGCAGTGCTGCTGTTCCCATCAGATGCAATGCTAGTCAAATAATGGTGGAGATAGACAAAAGGAAGGATTGGGCTGTGCTTTGTTGCTTTGATGGAAACTTGTTGCCTACGTTGTGTCCAATATTTTATCAGCACTGAGTACAAAAGCAAGGAAGCCGTGCTAAAGCTTGATATTAATCTCCTGCTGGGCCTCAGCTCATTGTGTCCAATTCTGAGCATCACACTTTAGGGAGGAGGTCAAAGCCTCAGGGGAAAGAAAAAAGGCCTCAGAGAGGGTGCAAGGGGAGATGATAGTAGAAATGAGGGACTCCAGTTACATGAAGAAATTAGAAAGGCTGGGATTGTTCTCTTTAGAGCAGAGGAGATTCAGGGGAGATTTAATGGAGGCATTCAAAATTATGAGATGTTTTAATTGTGTAGATAAGGAGAAACTGTTTCCAGTAGCGGAAGGGTCAGTAACCAAAGGACACAGATTAAAATAATAGACTAAAGGGCCAGATGTAGAGGAGGAGAATTGATTTTACGTAATAACTAGTGATGTAGAATGTAAGGGCGGTGGAAGCAGATTCAATAGTAACTTTCAACTGAAATTGGATAACACATGGAAGGGAAGATTGCCGGGCTGTGGGGAGATAGCAGGGAGAGTGGGGCAAATCAGATGGCTCTTTCAAAGCACTAGCACAGCTAGTTAGACGGGCTAAATGGCCTCCTTCTGTGCTTTAAAATTCTACAATTCCATTTTACACAGAATTTGCAGCAGAGAAGCAGACCATTCAGCCCAACTGGTCTATGCTGGCGTTTATATGTTTTTCAGCATCATACTGTAGAAATGCAAGGCTTTCTTTACTTAAGATATTAGTTTAAAGGGTCAAAGTTGCTGTTGGCAATGTTAATAAGAAGATAAGAAATAGGAGTAGGACATATGGCTCCAGCCTGCTCGGCTATTCAATAAGGCCATGGCTGATCTTCTAACTCAACTCAGTTTTCCCTCACTATCCATCCATCCCTTGATTTCATTAGTGCCCACAAAATGTCAGCATACAACCACTTAGATCAAAATCCTCTTCTTGATATTTTATGGAAAAGGTTAATCAACCAGTTTGGCCGGGTGGATTGCGATGCTCTTTTCCGGTCCTCTACATTCTCATGCTCTTAAACTAATAGGTTACTGCCTCTGCCATTCTCTTTCCATTATTGTATCAGAAAATTTTAAATGGAAAAGGTCTCTGTTAAAATATTTGGAGAGTGGAATTTGATACAAGCAGTTTAAGCATTTGTGTAACATCACTGACAGCATTACTCAGGCACAAACTCAGCAGGGGGGCTGGGGGCAGGTTTCTTCGCATAAATCCATTAACTTTTTGCTAAAATTTTTCTGTCTGTGTAAGAGCCTAAGAAAATATTAATATGGAGAAGGAGAACCTCACTGTCCTTCCCCAGGGACAATAATTTAATCGATTGAGAAGCACAGCTTCTTTTTATTCATTCATGGGATGTGGGTGTCACTGGCTGGGCCAGCATTTATTGCCCAACCCTAGTCGCCCTTGAGAAGGTGGTGTTGAGCTGCCTCCTTGAATCACTGCAGTCCATGTGGTGTAGGTACACCTGCAGTGCTGTTAGGGAGGGAGTTCCAGGATTTTGACCCAGCGACAGTGAAGGAACGACGATGTATTTCCAGGTCAGGATGGTGAGTGGCTTGGAGGGGAACTTCCATGACGTGCCCATCTCTATTTGACCTAAGGAGGTGGTGGGCCTTCTGTCTCAAACTACTCATAACCAAGTGGCTTGCTAAGGAAACTACTCAATCAATGATGCCTCCAGTCCAGAACCAAAGTCACCCCGACCCCTGTCATCGAGCGGCGACGATGCTTGTGTATGCGCACACTCAGAGATCGAGCTCCAAGCCAAACTATCAAAATACCAGTGTCCTCTCTCAGGCCAACATCCCCATTATTGAGGCACTGGCTATGGTTAATCAGCTATTTTGGGCAGGTCACATCAGCTGTATGATTGACACAAGACTCCCAAACAAACTCTCCACTCCAAGCTTTGTCACGGCAAGCAGTTATCAGGAGGGCAGAGGCAACGTTTCAGGGACGTCCTCAAAGCCTCCCGGAAAAAATGCAACATCCCCAACCGATTTGTGGGAATCTCTCGCTCGAGACGCCCCAACTGGGGAAGAAGCATCCGCGAAGGTGCCAACCACTTGGAATGTCTCCGACAGGCCCGGGTGGAAACCAAGCGCAAAGAGCGGAAGGAGTGGTCCAAAATCCAAGCATCCCACCCACCCACCCACCTCCTCAAACACTACCTGCCCCTCCTGTGGCAGAGTGTGCGGACCCAGCATTGGACATTTTAGTCGCTTCAGGACCCACGACCTCGGAGTGGAAGGAAGTCATCCTTGGTCCCGATAGACTGCCTAAGAAGAGGAAAGTTTGCTAGGTCATTTCGGAGGGCAATTAAGAGTGAACTATGTTAGCGTGGGTCTGTTGTTACACGTAGGCCAGACCCAGGTAAGGACAGCAGATTTCCACTCCTGAAGAACATGAGTGAACAAGGTGAGGTTTTATTTACAATACAGCTTCATAGACACTTTCTGGCTAATGCTTTCAGTTGTAGCATAGTGGCTATCACTCTCACCTCCGCCTAAGAAGGTTGTGCATTTAAGTCTTACTCAAAAGATTTGAGCGCCAAATCTAGGCTGACAATTTAGTGCAGTGCTGAGGGAGTGTTGCACTGCCAGAGGTGCCATCTTTCGATGAGACAATACACTGAGGCCCTGTCTCCTTCAGGTGGATGCAAAAGAGTTTGTAACACTTGATAGATAATGCTGGCAGAGTAGTAATATCACTAGATCAGCAGTCCAGTCTAATGCTCTGGGGGCATGTGTTCAAATCCCACTGTGTGGAATTTAAATTCAATTAACTTTTTAAAAGTCTGGAGTTAAAAGCTAGTCTCAGTAATGATGACCATAAAATTTATTTTTTTCCTTGCAAAAATCCATCTGGTTCATTAATGTCCATTAGGGAAGGAAATCTGCCATCTTTACCTGGTGTAGCTCACAATGTAACCACAGACCCACAGCCATGTGGTTGACTCTTAAACACCCTCTGAAATGGCCTCATCTCATGAAAGAATAAAGAAACACGAATTTGAAGAAACGCAGGGAAGTTTCTCCCTGGTGTCCTGGCCAATATTTATCTCTCAACCAACATCAGTGAAACAGGATATCTACTCATCTGAGATAAAAATGGAAAATGCTGGAAATACTCACCCAGTCAAGTGACTTTGTTGTGGCTCTGATAACCTGAAGTTTTGACTCTCTCTCTTGCTACAGCTGCTACCTGACCTCCTATATTTTCTTTTCCTATTTCAGATTTCCAGCATCTGCAGTATTTTGCTTTTGTTATTTGGTCATTGTCTCATTGTTGCTTGCAAATTGCCTTCCACATTTCCCACATTATAATAGCAACTACATCTCAAAAGTACTTAAGTGGCAGTGAAGTGTTTGGGATGCGCCAGGGTTGTGGAAGATGCCGGTTATATAAATGCAAGTTCATTCTTTCAAAGCTCATTGTCAGAACAAGCCACTTATACCTCACATTTCACAGTGAAAGATACAGAAAACAAATGGTCCCAGGATGAGAGTTAGCAGGGGTGACTGAAGTCATAGTTAAAGAGAGAGGCTTGGAGGAGACAAGGGAGCTAGTGAGGGATTGGGGAGGGTGTTCCAGAGCATGGGGTCCAGACCCAGCACCAAAATTGGAGCTAGGAACAGGAGGAGGCCATTCAACCCCCCCAAGCCTATTAAATCATTGCTGGTCCATCCCTTAACCCTATGCTGTGCTGTAACCATTCCACAGCATACATTCACACACACACATCTGTTCTCCGCAAACAAAAGGAATATGCTCAAGCCTTGCACCTTTTTTGAATTATCCGAGAGCTTGGGGAGCCTATAGTTCCCCGTTGCTATATCCTTGGCGATGCCTCAGCCAATCAGTGTTGACCTGCCAACCAATCAGCTCCTTTTCTCCTGCGGTACAAATTGTTGTCATTGTTAGAAATTTGGCATTCCGGCATTTGTCCTAATGAGTGTGACATGTCTCCCTTTCCAGTAAAATTCAAGTTCTGTACCACCAAGTGTCTATCATTCTATCATTCACTTGACTTGGTCCATGTACCCTTAACCAAAATCTACTAATCTTGGTTTTGGAAGTTTCAGTTGACCCCTTGACCTCTGTAGCTTTTCAGGGGTTGAGAGAGTTCCAGATTTCCACTCCCCTTTGTGTGAGGAAGTGCTTGCAGACCCCATCCTGAGCAGCCGGCCTCTCATATTAAGACTGCGTCCTAGTGTCTTGGGTCTGTTCACCAGATGCATGGGGTTGCACTGGAGGCCCAAAGGACCATATAGAGGGCTGGAGAACAGAAAGACTATTTGGGGATCCTTCCCACCCACACACCCCACCCAGTCTCCTACAGTCGACTCTACAAGCTCTGGAACCCACAATTTGGCGACACCAAAACCATTCAATTCATCGTCTCCAGTGACTGGTTTCACTTGTTGACCCTGAGTTTCACAATGTGGATAAAAAAAGTAACGATTTTAGACCCTGTAACTCAACGGGGGAAACTTTTTCATGCAAAGGCTCCGTTTGTGTGTGGGTGTGTGTGTGTGGAGGATACACCCAGTTATCATTTAATCCCCCCGATGTTTAATAATGTTATAGTTTATAGAGGGTTTTAACGCTGATGGTTGCACTCAAGCGTCTGAGGAGCTGCACCTTGCTTTGAAAGGCAGGAAGCGAGCGGACGGAGCTGTTCCTGAGCAATGCGGGCACTAAACACCGTTCCCTCTTAAATCAAAAACCAGCTCATTTATGGGGAGGTTGGAACATCTCAAGTTCAAATCAACCCCAAATCCAAGAGGCAGCGCCTCGGGAGACCCTTCCCGGTGGTGTATGGTGCAGGGTGAGCCCCGCTCCTTCAGGCAATCACATGTGGAACATAACCGCAAAGAAACAGGCCGTTCGGCCCAATAGCGTTGTGCCAGCGCCTATACCCCTTCCCCACCCACCCCCGCCGCCGAATGCGTCCAATTCAAAGTTAGTCAAAATCGGACCAAAGGTTGGTCGCTTCTCACCCTCCAGTCCTCTCCTGGGACATCTCCCCACAACTCACGATACTGCCACAGTGATTTATCACCGGGGCTTGGGGGGGTGGGAGAGTAACCTCCGCCAAGAGGAGGGGGGAAGAGAGATTTGAAAATTTAAATTTCGTTGGAAAATTTGAAAATGTAATTCCGATTTCATTTGAAAATTTGACAATTTAGATTCCATTTGAAAATGTAATTTAAATTTCGTTTGAAAATTCGAAAATGTAATTCTGATCTCATTTGAAAATGTGATCATTTACATTTCATTTGAAAATGTAATTTGAATTTCGTTCGAAAATTTGAAAACGTAATTCTGATTTCATTTGTAAATTTGACACTTTACATTTCATTTGAAAATTTAACAGAATTTTCGTTTGAAAATTTGAACACGTAATTCCGATTTCATCTGAAAATTTGACAATTTACATTTCATTCGAAAATGTAATTTCAGTTTCGTTTGAAAATTTGAAAACGTAATTCCCGATTTCACTGGTAAATTTGACCATTTACATTTCATTGGAAAGTGTAATTTCAATTTCGTTTGAAAATTTGAAAACGTCATTCCGATTTCATTGGAAAATTTGACCATTTAAATTTCATTTGAAAATTTAAATTTACGCCATTCCTGGGAACATTGAAGGATCCGATAAGTTTACATATTCGATCCCACCCACCTTGCAAGCAACCAGACAATTGGGAAAAGGAAGTCAGTCCATTGTACAATGTGTAAGGTAAATTCTTACAGAGTCGCCTTGTTTATAAGACACCACCTCATGCATCTCTGGTAATGTTATCCAGTTCAATATCGAATAAGAGATTAGTACCTCGTCTACTGGCAACTAACCAGGAAAAAATAATTACTGTGTGTATATTAAAAAAAAACCCTGAGAATAATCGTTTCTCAAACTTCAAGAATAAAACGGCGAATTTCGGAGCTGACTCAGGACGTCTGTTTCTCTCCTGTCTCTCTCTCTCTCTGCGCCTTTTTTTTTAATCTCCAGCAAGTGTTTTAGGGTCCTCGGCTGTTTTAAATAATATTTCACCCCCGCCCTTGGGGGGTATGAGCTTTTTTTTAAATTTTCACTCACGGATCCCAGCGACTAGAAGATTCCAACATCTAATTTACATTCGTTTTTTAAATGTATACATGAGCAGAAAGAGGAGAGGGGAAGCTTGACTTGGGGAGGTGACTCTTCCCCTACACACACAGTCACTTGTCCGCACGGTCAGGTACAGTTGGTCGTCAATTCCTCTCTGAAACTCACAAGGAAATTGACAAATTGGGAATGGGTGGGGAGGGGGGGCCGATTACAATCGATTTTTTTTTTGTGTAAAGCGATACATCATTAATACAGAGGCGAGAGAGAGAGGGGGGGATGTATGCTGCCAAAATGAGAATCCAAGCGGTCAGGGGGATTTTTTGGGGTTTTTTTTTTGGAAATTGAATGGACCATTTCCCTACCACCACCCACCACCCCCCCCCTCTCTCTCTCTCCAATCCTACCTTCAGTTTCAGTGTTGTCCCAGTGAGTGAATCCCAAAAAAAAGTTTGCACAGGAAGACGCCAGTGATTTAGTTCCAATCCAAATTAGTCCATCAGCTCGGATTTATTGCTGTAGTTGTCTGTCCTCGTACACACAGCCTCCCTCTGCTCCCCACTCTCTGCACTGGGAGTTAATCTGAATACCATTCTCTCTCTCCCTCCCTCCCTCTCTCTCTCTCTCTCTCCAGTGCCCGATCCTGGTTTTATCGGCTCTGCAACCTCCTTTGAAGTCGGATGATGTCAGGCGTTGTTAACATAACAAAGGCGCCCCTGATTTAGCGCCAGTTGGAATGTTTGATCGGAAGAAACACCATAAACCCCGAGCCCTTTATCCACTCCCCCCCCCCCCCCTACCCCAACCTCTCCTCTCCTCTCCTCTCCCTCCCTCCCACTGCCCCCTGTCCTCAGCACATCAGGGAGCCAGGTACATGTTAGAAGCTTCAAGCTCCTGACCAGCTCAGATTCAACAAGGATCCCAGGGCTGGAGCGAAATTGTTCAAAAGCAGCCCCGAGTTTCCATCAATCAATTCATGAAATTCAAAAAAAAACAAAGTCACAACTTCTGGAGAAAAAGTTCAGAGGAAGCGAGTCACACATAAACCTCGAAACTGGTTTTTTTTATAATATATATAAAAAAACAAGGTGTTTACCTCTAGGTTTGTAATCCTGAGTTAGAATTTTTGACTGTTTTTTCTTAAAACCATCTCACTCTCTCTCTCTCTCTGAAGGAAGAGTCGAACAGGCTGGAAAAGTTAACTCTTGTTCCTCTCTCCACAGATGCTGTCAGACCCACTGAGTTTTCCCAGCATTTTCTGGTTTTATTTCACACTCTCACCCCGCTTGCCACTCGATGAATTTCTATCTCTCTGCGGTTAGACTCTTTGAATCTATTGCTGTGTCTGTCTCACGCTCTATAACTCTCAAGTTCCTGTCTGATTCACTCTCCCAGGTTATCCCGGTCTCTCTCTCTCTCTCTCTCAATTTGCGAGTATGATAGACAGTCCGCCTCTATGAGCGAGTCTCCTGCACAGTCTGAAGCGACCCTGACCCTCCCTCGGTCAGTCACTGTGTCTCCCTGTCCCTCCCTCACTCCATGATTTTCTTGTCGAAGTTTCTCTTTTACAGAATTCGTGTCTTGCAAGTCTCCGTATAATCTCCGGTTTTTTTTTAATCCCTGCTTCGATTTTTCTATCGAATTCCCCTTCTAATTCGTGTCTGAGATCCTGTCAACAACAAGCTGCACTGCTATAGCGCCTATAAGCACGGCGAGGAAACCATTCCCGGATAAAGCCCCAGGCGGTGATGTTGGCGAAGCGACCAAATATCTTGATCAGGGAGATAGGTTTTATGAGGAGTTTTGGAACATAGTTAACAATAAAAAAGAGAAAGCGCTTTTAACCACTGGACGCCCCAAGGTGCTTTACAACCAATGAAACACTTTTGAAATCTAACCACTGCTGTAATGGGGCAGAATGGAGTCTGCAGGAGGAGTGAGGTGATATATTTTGTTTTGGTCTTCATCCCTTTAGTGAAAATAGGAACACACACAAACGTTCACACACACTCACACACACATAAACACACACAAACACACTCAGACACAAACACACACACACACAGACACACGCACACTCATTCACACACACAATCACTCACACAAACACACAAACATATACTCGCGCACACACAGACACTCGCACACACACAGACACACACACACACTCAGTCACTCATACACTCATATTCACTCACACACACACACTCATACACACACATACACATGCACTTACACAGGCACACTCTAACACAGGCACTCACACACAAACTCACTCACACACATACACATAAACACACTCTCACTCACACATTCACACACTCACAAACACACTCACAAGCACACACACTCACTCAGACACACTCACACATGCACACACACACAAACACATAGACGCACAAACTCACACACACACACACATACAAGCACACACTCACGCACACACAGACATACACAAACACATACATACACACACAAGTACACACACACACACACACTCAGTCACTCACACACACTCTCTCACACATGCACCTGGACACACACACTCACAAGCACACTCATGCACATTTATGCTCACACACACACAGATAAACACACATGCACACACACACACTCACAAACACACCCCACTCGTGCACACACACTCACTCACATGCACACAGGCACTCACACACACATGCACACATGCTCACACTCAGACACACACTCACATGCACAGAAACAGACACGTGCACTTACATACACACAATCTAACGCAGGCACTCACACACACTCATATGCATACACATACACACACTCACTCACACATTCACGCACACACTCACAAACACACTCATGTGCATGCATACTCACTCACACACACACACTTAGACACACACACTCACAGACACACTCATGTGCATGCACACTCACTCACATACACACACTTAGATACACATACTCAGACACACAAACTCACTCACACACATAAACACACACTCACTCACACATTCACACACTCACAAACACACTCATGTGCACACACACTTACACACACTAAGACACACACACTCACAGGCACAGACTCATACACACACACTCAGACAAACACTCACTCGGACACACACGAACAAACACACTCGGACTCACACACAAATACACCCACTCACGCACACACACACATAAACACACACTAACACTCACATACACACACACACACACACACTCCAGCACACACAAACTATCTCTCTCACACACACAAACTCAGGCACACATTCACTCACATACACATGCTCAGACACACACCCACTCACACTCAGACATACACACTCAGACTCAGACTCACACACTCACATATATGGACATTCTCACACACACAAACACACACACTCACAAACACATACACACACTCACAAATACATACACACACCCATACTCTCTCTCGCGCACACACACACACTCATACACACATACATACTTACACACATGCACATACACACCCATACTCTCTTTCACACACACATACTCACACATACACACATTCACATTTGCACACTCACTTACACACACAGACACACACACACACACACATACTCACACTTACACACACACTCCAACACACACACACACTCTCTCACACACACTCACTCAGACATACACACATACATAGACACACACACACTCTCAGACACACATAACACAAACACACACACTCATACACACGCAAACATACATAGACACACACACATGCACACACACACAAACACACTCAGACACACACACTCACAAACACACTCAGGTGCACACACACTCTCACACACATAAACAGACACTCACACACACATAACACAAGCACACACACTCACAAATACACACTCATACACACACGCACACAAACACACTCAGACACACACTCACAAACACACTCACTCATGTGCACACACTCATTCATATACACACAGACATTCACTCACACACACGCAGACACACATACTCAGATACGTACACACAAACTCACACAACACTCACACATACACACACACATACACACACACATGTCACACACACACACTCACTTACACACACACTCCAACACACACAAGCATTCTCTCACATATACACGCTCTCACACACACACATCCACTCACACTCAGACAAACACACTCTCACACACAGACACACACACTCACTAATACATACTCACAGTCAGACACACACACTCACATACTCACACACACACACTCACACACACACACTCAGACACACACTCACAAACACACTCACGTGCACATACACTTACTCACACAGACACACACTCAGATACACAAACTCACATACACATACATACTCACACACACACTCACAAACACACTCAAGCACACACACACACAGACACACACACACACAAACACACACACAGATGCACACACATTCACACACTCACAAACAACACTCATTCATGCACACAGACACAGACACCCTCACACACACACATTGTACAATCTGATGGGTGTGAGGACTAGGTCCAATGAAACAAGGGATGCTTTTGCTGGCAAGGTGATCATCTGTCTCGTACTTTAAGGGGTTGTCCCTTTTTTGACTGCTTGTCCCGCATCCCTTGAGGTATGTCTTTCGTCGCGTATTTCTAGGACAGCCTGTGGGAGAGTGAGCCTAGAAGTCTCAATGGAATGATTAGAGTGGGACTGCAGTGGGCTAATAATGTGGTGGCTCGACAAGATAAGCTGTAAGTTTTGGTCATTTTAAACCCTCCCTCCCTCACTGTTCTCATGGTCACCAGTACCTACCCCCTTCCCAGCCCCACAGTGGAAGTGCCCAGAGTTGGTCACCCAGGGTGAATATTAACCAGGACAGAGGGGCTGAGAGGAAAGTGACAGCTCGGGTGATTGAGCTGCTCTCTTTCCTCCAGCTTTTCCTCGTTCATCTTTTCCCCTTTCTCTTCAGGAATCTCCAAAACAAATGCCCTTAGAATAACAGCATCGTGGAGCTTAGAGAAAATGACGGTGAAACCAGGAAACACTCTTCGGAGCTGGACTGAAGAAGCTGCCCAGATCTCTCTGACAGAGCGGAACCATTGCTGTAGGACAGTGTTTCTCCAATGTTTTTGGTTGAAGGACCCATTTCCAAATAGATTTGTAATCACAGGTCAGAGTCTGGATCCATCGTTGAATCCCCCACTATCAGCATCCTGGGGGTTACCATTGACCAGAAACTGAACTGGACTAGCCATATAAATACTGTGGCTACAAGAGCAGGTCAGAGGCTAGGGATCCTGTGGCGAGTAACTCACTTCCTGACTCCCCAAAGCCTGTCCACCATCTACAAGGCACAAGTCAGGAGTGTGATGGAATACTCCCCACTTGCCTGGATGAGTGCAGCTCCAACAACACTCAAGAAGCTTGACACCGTCCAGGACAAAGCAGCCCGCTTGATTGGCACCACATCCACAAACATTCACTCCCTCCACCACCGATGCACAGTAGCAGCAGTGTGTACCATCTACAAGATGCACTGCAGGAATTCACCAAGGTACTTAGGCAGCACCTTCTAAACCCACGACCACTACCATCTGGAAGGACAAGGGCAGCAGACACATGGGAACACCACCACCTGGAAGTCCCCCTCCAAGCCACTCACCATCCTGGCTCTGGCCACTGCTCATTCATGGACTGCTCAACTGTTTCACAGACAAGTTTCCATGGACCACTTGAGAAAGAAGGCTGAGGGTCTTAACTCTGTCTAAAGACTTCACATCCTTCCTAAAGTGCGGTGTTCAGAGTTGGACACAATGCTCCAGTTGAGGCTGAACCATTGTTTTATAAAGGTTCATCATAACCTCCTTGTTTTTATACTCTATGCCTCAATCCATGAAGCCCAGGATCCTGTTTGCCTTTTGAACACCTTTCTCAACCTGTCCTGTCACCTTCAATAATCTGTACACATATATTCACTGATCCCTCTGCTCCTGCACCCAGCTTTAGAATTGTCCCCTTTATATTGCCTCTCCTTGTTCTTCCTACCAAAATGTATCAGTTCACACTTCTCTGCGTTAAGTTTTATCTGCCGGTTGGGGTGAACACTAATCTATATCTGTCACCTTCTCCAGCCTCACACCTTGCGAGATATCTGAGCTGCTCTGATTCTGGTCACTTCCACGTCCCCGATTTTAATTAATGGAGCAAAAACAAAAATTGCTGGAAAAACTCAGCAGGTCTGACAACATCTGTGGAGAGAAAGACGGAGTTAACATTTCGAGTCCGTATGACTCTTCTTCAGAACGAAAGGGAATTAGATTTGTGGTGAAATATATACTGTTAAAGGAGGTGGGACAGGTGAAGCTGGATAGAAGGCCAGCGATAGGTGGAGGCAAAGGAGAGATTGCAAAAGATATCATAGACAAAAGGACAAAGGGGTGTTGATGGTGGTGATACTGGCTAAAGGAGGTTCGAATGGTGACATTAAGAGTAGAAAGCAGGATGAGCAAGTGACAGATTGCCCTAGTGGGGGTGGGGGGAGGGGACGGTGTGGGGATAAAAGATCGAAATAGGCTAAAAGGTGGGGATAAAACAATGAATGGAAATACATTTTAAAAATAATAATAGAAATAGATGGGAAGAAATATATATAAAAATTTAAAAATAAATATTGACAAAAGGGGATCAAAAAGGGGTGTAGATAGAGGAGAGAGTTCATGATCTGAAGTTGTTGAACTCAATATTCAGTCCGGAAGGCTGTAAAGTGCCTAGTCGGAAGATGAGGTGCTGTTCCTCCAGTTTGCGTTGAGCTTCACTGGAACAATGCAGCAGGCCAAGGAGGGACATGTGGGTATGAGAGCAGGGTGGAGTGTTGAAATGGCAAGTGACAGGGAGGTCTGGGTCATGCTTGCGGACAGACCGAAGATGTTTCGCAAAGTGGTCACCCAGTCTGCGTTTGGTCTCTCCAGTGTAGAGGAGACCGCATTGGGAGCAACGAATGCTGTAGACTAAGTTGAGGGAAGTGCAAGTGAAAGGAGTGTTTGGGCCCTCGGACGGTGAGGAGAGGGGAAGTAAATGGGCAGGTGTTGCACCTTCTGCGATTGCATGGGAAGGTGCCGTGGGAGGGGGTAGAGGTGTAGGGGGTGATGGAGGAGTGGACCAGGGTGTCCCGGAGGGAACGGTCCCTATGGAATGCTGACGGGGTGGGGGGGGGGGGTGGTGAAGGGAAGATGTGTTTGTGGTGGCATCATGCTGGAGTTGGCGGAAATGGCGGAGGATGATCCTTTGAATGCGGAGGCTGGTGGGGGTGATAAGTGAGGACAAGGGGGACCCTCTCATGGTTCTAGAAGGGAGAGGAAGGTGTGAGGGCAGAGGCGTGGGAGATGCATCGGACACGGTTAAGGGCCCTGTCAACCACTGTGGGTGGGAAGCCTCGGTTAGGGAAGAAGGAAGACGTGTCAGAGGAGCTGTTTTGGAAAGTGGCATCATTGGCCCTCTATCCAGCTTCACCTGTCCCACCCCCTTTAACAGTATATATTTCACCACATTTCTATTTCTCTTTAGCTCTGAAGAAGAGTCATACGGACTCAAAACGTTAACTCTGTCTTTCTCTCCACAGATGCTGTCAGACCTGCTGAGTTTTTCCAGCAATTTTTGCTTTTGTTTTAGATTTCCGGCCTCCACAGTATTTTGCTTTTATCTTTTGTTGTTACCCAATTTTAATTACTTCCCATTGGCTACCACGGCCCCAAGCTCTCAAATTCTCTCCCTCTCTCCCTCTTTAAAACCGACCTGTCACCCATCTGTCCTTAGACCTCCTGATGTGTCAAGTTTTGTTTGACATTCTTTTTAAAAATTAAAGAAAAAATATTTGTTCATAGGAAGTGGGCGTCACTGGCTGGGCCAGCACTTACTGCCCATCCCTAATTGCCCTTGAGAACGGAGTCAACCACATCTGCCATCCCTGCCTGGTCCAGCAGGACCAGGAAAGGGCAGCAGCTCTCCTTCCCTAAAGGACATTGTGAACCAGGCAGGTTTTTAAATGACAATGGTTTTGTGGTCATCATTAGACTTTTTAATTCCAGATTTCCTTATTAAATTCAAATTTTACCATCTGCCCATGGTGGGATTCAAACCCAATTCCCCAGAGCATTACCCTGGGTCCACTAGAATACTCCAGTCCAGTGACCATACCACTGCGCCACCATCATGCAAAATGCTGTTAACATCAGGAAAGGGACACTGACCTGCATCACACACTGCCTGGCGGGCAAAAACACCAACAACAACAACCGGCATTTGTGTAGCACCTTTAATGACCTAAAACCTCCCAAGACCCTCTACACGAGCGTTATCAAGCATAATTGGACACTGAGCTGCATAAGGAAATACTAGAACAAGTGACCAAAAGCTTGGTCAAAGAGGTCAGTTTTAAGGAACCTCTTAAAGGAGGAGAGAGACAGAAAGGTTTAGGGAGGGAATTCCAGAGCTTAGGGACCAGGCAGCTGAAGGCACAGTGCCAATTGTGGGTGCATGTCCACCCCGTGTGGAATTCCAGAATTGGAGGGGAACAGAGGTCTCAGAGAGATGTAGACTGGAAGAGGTTACGAGGGGAGGGAGAGATGAAGCCATTGGGCATGTGGAACACAAGGATTAGACTTAAAATTGAGGCACTGTCCAACCGGGTGCCAATGTAGATCAGTGGGGGCAGGGGTAATGGGCATCAGTGTGAGTTGGAATATGGGCATCAGCGTTTTGAACAAACTCAAGTTCATGGAGGGCGCAAGGTGTGAGGGTGGCAAGGCGGGTATTGGAATAGTCAAATCTGGATGTAATAGGGTCATGGATGAGGGGTTAAGCAGGAGGTGAGCTGATGCAGGGGCAAAGACAGGCAATATTACAGAGGTGAAAGGAGGCAGTCTTGGTGGTGGAGAGATATGGGTTGGACACCCAGCTCAGGGATAAATAGAATTGCGATCCTCGTAGAGACCGATGAATTTTAAAAGAAAGGACTTAGTGAGGCCACAGCTGGAGTACTGTGTGCAGTTCTGGTCGCCTCATTATAGGAAGGATGTGATTGCACTGGAGGGGGTGCAGAGGAGATTCACCAGGATGTTGCCTGGGATGAAACATTTAAGTTATGAAGAGAGGTTGGATAGACTTGGGTTGTTTTCGTTGGAGCAGAGAAGACTGAGGGGCGACCTGATCGAGGTGTACAAGATTATATGGGGCATGGACAGGGTGGATAGGGAGCAGCTGTTCCCCTTAGTTAAAGGGTCAGTCACAAGGGGGCATAAGTTCAAGGTGAGGGGCAGGAGGTTTAGTGGGGGATGTGAGGAAAAACTTTTTTATCCAGAGGGCGGTGACGGTCTGGAATGCGCTGCCTGGGAGGGTGGTGGAGGCAGGTTGCCTCACATCCTTTAAAAAGTACCTGGATGAGCACTTGGCACGTCATAACATTCAAGGCTATGGGCCAAGTGCTGGTAAATGGGATTAGGTAGGTAGGTCAGGTGTTTCTTATGTGTCGGTGCAGACTCGATGGGCCGAAGGGCCTCTTCTGCACTGTGTGATTCCGTGATACTGTGTGATTCCCCATGAAGCCAACTGAAAGATAACCGATGGACAAACTAAAGTCAACATAATTCAAACATTAATCAACGGGTGAAGGACATTTCAATTGGAAAGGTAAATTTCACTTTAAATAGAGCTGTTTTGTGATGGGGAGCATGCAGTTCTGCAGGCATGCAGTATATTGGTACTTTACATCTGTAGGAATCCAGCAATGCCGGCAAATCCCACGTTCTCTCTTCCTGCTTGTCGGTCTCTGTGGAGGGGGTGATGCGCTATGGCCTCCTCGCACTAGTGCAGCAGTAACCTGCTGGATCACTACATCTGCAGCAAACTGACCATTGCTGCTTATTCCCAGCAGAAGGAGTTTGGAAGGAACTACATGCATTCAGGTTTAGAGTCTCCACGACCCTCAATGCAGTAGTGCAGCAGAGACCAGGCTTTTGTATTAGAAAGAAAGGCCAACATTATGGTGTACAAAGTCAAAATGATCCCTTCTCTGAGTCTTTTTGTTTCTTTCTGTTTATCTGTTTCTTTCCATCAGCTTATCACTTTCTCCCCATCTGTCTGTTTTTGTTGGTCTATCTGCCTTTGACTGTCTTTCTCTTTTCATGGTTTGCTTTTCTTATATCCGGTCCGATACGCCAATGCAGTACGAACATACGAACATACAAACAAGGGGCAGGAGGAGGCCATTCAGCCCCTCGAGCCTGCTCTGCCATTTAATAAGATCATGGCTGATCTGATGGTAACCTGAAATCTGCATCCCACCTACCCCCGATAACCTATCACCCCCTTGCTTACCAAGAGTCCATCCACCTCTGCCTTAAAAATATTCGAAGACTCTGCTTCCACCACCTTTTCAGGAAGAGAGTTCCAAAGATTCACGACCCTCTAGGTGAAAAAATTTCACCTCATCTCCGCTTTAAATGGTTGACCCTTTATTTTTAAACAATGACCCCTAGTTCTAGATTCTCCCACAGGAGGAAACATCCTCTCCACATCCACCCTGTCAAGACCCCTCAGGATCTTATATGTTTCAATTAAATCACCTCTTACTCTTCTAAACTCCAGTGGATACAAGCCTAACCTGCCCAACCTTTCCTCATTAGACAACCCACCCATTCCTGGTATTAGCCTGGTAAACCTCTAAACTGTTTCCAACAATGAGAAAGGCTAGACTGTCAGAGGTGCCAAGTTCTGGGCAGGATATTAACAGACATCCCATCTGCCCTCTTGGGTGACCATATAAGATTCCTGGGTGTTATTTTGGATAACAGCAGGGGAACTATACCTGCTGTCTTGGCCAATATTTACCTCTCAACCAGCCAGACTAATACAGATTATCGGGTCATTATCTCGTTACTGCTTGAGGAAACTCGCTGTGTGAAAATTGGCTGCCTTTCCTTCATTGCAACAGTGACCACTACCTCAATGGCCTGAGACACTGTATCAATGAAAGTCTTATCCTTTTTCTCATAAAAATGTTATCCACGAAATAGTACGTCAGTGAAATAAAAATGTGTTAGTTTGGTTGCTTTGTAAGCCTGCTTTTCACCATTTCCACGTGGAATCTTTAGGAGTTATCTCCCAGAGAAGGTTTACTAGACTAATACCTGTAATGGGTGGGTTGTCTTATGAGGAAAGGCTGGATAGGTTAGGCTTGTATCCTCTGGAATTTAGAGGAGTAAGAGGCGACTTAATTGAAACCTTTAAGATCCTGAGGGGTGTTGACAGGGCGGATGTGGAGAGGATGTTTCCTTTTGTGGGAGAATCTGGAACTAGGGGTCACTGTTTAAAAATAAGGGGTCGCCCATTTAAGACAGAGATGAGGAGAAATGTTTTCACTCAGAGGGTTGTGAGCCTTTGGAACTCTTCCTCAAAAGGTGGTAGAAGCAGAGTCTTTGAGTATTTTTAAGGCAAAGCCAGACAGATTCTTCATTAACAAGGAGGTGTAAGGTTATCGGGAGGTAGGAAGGAATGTGGGGTTGAGGTTACAACCAGATCAGCCACGATCTTATTGAATGATGGAGCAGGCTCGAGGGGCCGAGTGGCCTACTCCTGCTTCTAATTTGTATGGTCGTATAGATGTCATTTAGGAACATGGGAACAGGAGGAGACCATTCAGCCCCTTTAGCCTGTTCTACCATTCAGTGGCATCATGGTTGATCTGTATCCTATCTCCCACCACGCACCATGGCTTCATATTCTCTTATACCCTTGGCTAGCAAAAATCTATTTATCTTAGGGTTAAATTCATAATTCTGCTAGCATCTACTGGCCTTTGTGGGGAAGAGTTCTGCACTTTGACCATCCATTTTGTGATGAAGTGTTTCTCCTTCAAGGCCCAGGCTCTGATTTTAAGGTTACGCCTCTTTGTCCTAAACGCCTCCAACTGCAGGAAACATTTCACTCTATCTACCCTATCAATTCCTTTCAAAATCCTAAAAGCCTCAACCAATTCATCCCTTAGTCTCCGAAACTCCAGGGAATACAGTTTATGTAAACTATCCTCACAATCAAATCGCTAGAGCCCGAGCAATATCCTGGGTGGGAGGTCTTGTGGTGCAGTGGATAGTGTCCCTGTCTCTAAGCCAGAGGTTCCAGGTTTAAGTTTCCCCTCTGGGACTTGCTAGCTAAGGAAGGTGCATTCAAACCTGTCTAAACAGGCTGAGTATCACTTGTTCATCCCTCCAACATGTGCCAACGGCAGCAGCAAGAGTGGGAGAGATTCCTATGAACAAGATTAATTTGAGATTGTTAATTCAAATTAAGCACTCACTTCTTTTTTAATATTGCTACTTTTACAAATAATTAGACATGTTGAGCCCATGATCCAGGCAATGTTTGTTGATGATTTTTTGGTCTGATCTGAGCAATCCCACATGGGCTGGCTCAGCCTGTTAATCTGCTGTAACATGCAATTTAATCGAGCTTGTGTAAAATTACCTGGACACACAAAGGATGCTTATGAAATAGAAGTCTGTTTACTGACGCTCGCCATGATGCAGATACATTCCTCATCATTGAATTTTCTTCAGCATTAAAGTAAACTTCAGAGTTTGAGCCCTCCCTATCCTGATTCCAATTGGGTTTTGAATTCAGAAATGGGTGGCTGTACATGGTCTAACTCAAACTCATTCCTGACCTTCTCACTGTGAGTAATTGGATCTACCACACTAATTTAATCCTGTCCTTGACCCGTCTGCTTCCGTTGAGTATCCGCTATTTATATATTATGAGAAGGTAGACAATTAATGGCCCTTGCGTAATGATGTGGAGAATTTGACCATAACTACAAATCCAATCCCAACTTATTGTTCATCAGAAGTTTTAACCTTAAATATATTGGCCTGGAATTTAGGGCACTCAGAGCTGCCCTTGAAAGAAGCTGCCCGCAAAGATGTAGTGATCTCTCTAACTTGGATTTTCCCCTCTCCCAGTGTTAATTTGAATCTGGTGACAAGTCAAGGGAATCGCCAGGCACCCAGCCTCAGTGATGTTATCAAGTAGGGTAAGCAGCCAATCACACTGAAGTATTCTCACAGACAGCAAACCAGGGAGTCAAAAGCACTGATTATCCATCCAATTTTAATTACATTTTACAGGGTATGAAATGCAGTTTGGAGCCCGTGGTTCAGTCAGTAACACTTCTGTCTCTGAATTACAAGATTCTGGACGGAATCATCCCAGATTTGCACTAAGTGCGGTAGTGGGCGGGAAAAACAATGTTTTACCAGCCTCCTGCAATGGCGGCTTTTCACGCCATATCATCCCAATCATTAGTTATGCATTCCCGGGATACACGCCATTTCGATGGTGTTTCTGGTTTGCCTGCCACACCGACACCTCGCTGCTTCATCACATCGCGCTCAGTGCTTCCAGCCCAGGACCGCAGCAAAGAAGGCATGGATCTGAAAGGGAAGAAGACTGCAGCCCTCAGATGCCTTTTGGACATCGTGGAGGCCACTGTGATGTCCTCTACCCCTGCTCTGGTTGCAGGAGGGGCAGCTACATTACCACTCCGGCTTTATAGGCGATGGCAGTGGGGGGTCAGCGCCAATGCTGCATAGAAGAGGTTGGCCATCCAGTGCAGATAGAGGATGGATGATCTCATCCATGCAGCCTGGGTAAGGCAACCATCACATCACTCTAAACTCACACACTCACAAGCCCATCACACATTCACTGGCATCTCACTCACTGCCAGCTCAAGGGACATCACCACTCACTCTCTCACACACACCCTCACATCTCCATCTGGCCTCATCTCCTCTGGAGACTGCCTCCTCAGCCCTCACCATCTTGAGGCCACTTGTACAGGTCAACAATGTGCCCCCCACACACACCCTGGGTTACCCCCCTTCCCCAGTACAGCCCTCACCCTGCAGCCTCTACTCTTGCCTGAGGCCACTTCTCCCCCTTCCCCAAGCAAACCCTAGCCCTGCAGCTGTTGAAAAGCCACCCCCGCCTTACGGCTGGTCTGGTAGGTAGAGACCTGCCCATGAGCCCCCCTAAAAGTGATGTGGTTCTGTCTGTGAAGCCTGGCGCTGATGACTGCGAGTGCTGCCCGAAGCAAGGTGGGCAAACAAACCTCGAAGTCCCGAGTGAAGTGCAGCTCACCAGGTGCACGCCTTATATATGCAGTTGTGAAACACATCAGTGTGTTTTCCCACTGACGTGGAGGAATGATCCAGCGGGGGAGGGGGGATGAGTCTGGCAGGCTGGCCTTATAATGATATGCAGATGTGTTACAATGAGGTTCCCGATGTCTGATGGTGGGAAACGCGGCCCGCTGTCGGCGGACTGAGTGGATAATTGCGAACTGGTTTCACGATGCCGTGAAAACCGATTTTTGGCCTTTTCGCCATATTGTCCGCTCACAAATCACTGAACACAACCGCCACCAGCGGGCACAGAAAATACCAGCCTCCAGTTTCAAACCCCACTCCCAGGGACTTGAGCACAAAAATCAATGCCAATGCTCCAGAGTAGTATTGAGGGAGTGCGGCACCTTTGGAATTCCACCTTTCAAATGTGAGATGTAACCGGTGCCCTGTCTGCCCTCTAAGGAAGATAGAAAAGAACCCATGGCATTATTTTGAAAAGGACTAGAATCCTGACCAATATTTATCCCTCAATCAACATCACTAAAACAGACTATGTGGTCATTATCACATTGCTGTTTATGGAGGCTTGCTGTTGCCTGTCTTAGGTTTCAACAGTGACTACTCTTCAAAAAGCACTTCATTGGCTGTAAATCATTTTGGAGCAGCCTGAGGTTGTTGTGAAGGGCACTGATCACAAAATCAGGTTCAAGGTCTCTAAATACCGCACTGACATCTAGCAAGATACTCGTGACCTCTGAGTCAGAAGGCTTGCATTTGGGCCACACTCTGGAAAACATTGACGAGTGCAATGTGGACTCTGAACAACTGTATTCAATGTCCAGCAAAGGAACTGGAGTTCAACAAGTGTGGGTACCATTCTTAACCCACATCACATAGAACCATAGAACCATAGAAAAGTTACAGCACAGAAGGAGGCCATTCGGCCCATCTTGTCCATGCCAGCCCGAGGACACCCAGGTGCCCTTTCTAATTCCACCTTCCTGCACCCGGCCCATAGCCCTGCAGCTTACAGCACTTAAGGTGCAGATCCAGGTACTTTTTAAAAGGGTTTAGAGTTTCTGCCGCTACCACCAACTTGGGCAGTGAATTCCAGACACCCACTACCCACTGCGTAACAAAGTTCTTCTTCATGTCCCCCCTACATCTTCTGCCACTTATCTTGAATCTATGTCCCCTGGTTCTAGAATTCTCCACCAAGGGAAACAATTTTATCCTGTCCACTCTATCTAATCCCCTCATAATTTTGTACACCTCAATCAAGTCACCTCTCAGCCTTGAGCATTCTAACTTAGTGCCAGTCTCCTGCCTTTTCCCCATAACCCTGCACATTATTGATATAGAAACAATTGTGCAATGCCCCCTGGAATGCCTCGATCGAACCTGCCTTCACCACACTTCCAGGCAGTGCATTTCAAACTCTAACTACTTGCTGAGAGAGAGAATTTTTTTCTCACCTCACATTTGCTTCTTTTGCAAAACACTTCAAATCTGTGTCCTCTCGTTCTCGCCATCCTGGATAATATTCCAGGCTTGGGCTGGCAAGTGGCAAGTAACAAGTGCCAGGCAATGACCATCTACAAGAAGAAAGAATCTAACCATTGCCCCTTAACATTCGATTACATTACCATCACTGAATCCCCCACTATCAACATCCTGGGGGTTACTATTGACCAGAAGCTGAACTGGACTAGCCATATAGCCTGCTGGGTATGTCCTGTCCAGAGGTGGTGGCACAGTGGTATATACTCGGGAGGGAGTTGCCCTGGGAGTCCTCAACATCGACTCCGGACACCATGAAGTCTCATGGCATCAGGTCAAACACAGGCAAGGAAACCTCCTGCTGATTACCATGTACCGCCCTCCCTCAGCAGATGAATTAGTGCACCCCGATGTTGAACACCACTTGGAGGAAGCACTGAGGGTGGCAAGGGCGCAGAAAGTACTCTGGATGGGGGACTTCAATGTCCATCACCAAGAGTGGCTCGGTAGCACCAGTACTGACTGAGCTGGCCGAGTCCTAAAGGACATAGCTGCTCGGTTGGGTCTGCGGCAGGTAGTGTGGGAAGCAACAAGAGGGAAAAACATACTTGACCTCATCCTCACCAACCTACCTGTCACAAATGCATCTGTCCATGACAGTATCGGTAGGAGGGACCATCGCACAGTCGTTGTGGAGACGAAGTCCCGGCTTCACATTGAGGATACCCTCCATCGTGTTGTGTGGCACTACCACTGTGCTAAATGGGATAGATTTCGTGCAGATCTAGCAACTCAAGACTGGGCATCCATGAGGCATGAGAATTGTACTTGAACACAATCTGCAACCTCATGGCCCAGCATATCCCCCATTCTACTGTTACCATCAAGCCAGGGGATTAACCCTTGTTCAGTGAAGAGTGCAGGAGGGCATGCCAGGAGCAGCACCAGTTCACTGACGCCCAGTTTGGGTTCCGCCAGGGCCACTCAGCTCCTGACCTCATTACAGCCTTAGTTCAAACATGGACAAAAGAGCTGAACTCCAGAGGTGAGGTGAGAGTGACTGCCCTTGACATCAAGGCAGCATTTGACTGAGTGTGGCATCAAGGAGCCCGAGCAAAATTGGAGTCAATGGGAACCGGGGGAAACTCTCCACTGGTTGGAGTCATACCCAGCACAAAGGAAGATGGTTGTGGTTGTTGGAGGTCAGTCATCTCAGCTCCAGGACATCACTGCAGGAGTTCCTCAGGGTAGTGTCCTCGGCCCAACCATCTTCAGCTGCTTCATCAATGACCTTCCTTCCATTATAATATCAGAAGTGGGGATGTTCACTGATGATTGCACAATGTTCAGTGACTCCTCAGATTCACTACCACCTTCTCAAAGGCAATTAGGGATGCGCAATAAATGTTGACCTAGCCAGTGACGCCCACATCCCATGGATGAATAAAACAAATATAAAGTGGAGCTCTTTAACATTGGTTGCAGCCCTCCAGGAGTACTCTGCAGATAAAACCCATCAGAAAGCTATCTCAGCCACTGTTCACTAATGAGCGGCTCAGGGAACTCGTGGTTCAGATCTGCATTAGAAGCTGCTATGAAAGAGCAGATTAGAGGAACCGTCCAATACATGGTGGCAGCAGTGGAGACATCTATGTAAAAAATACATTGGTGCCATTGACAGTAACACAGCAAGAGAGTATAGAAAAATGTGACAGCAGCTTGTACACTACAGAAGGAGGAGGCAAACTGGAGAGAGGTAATGATGATCATACCTGGTTAGCGGTCCCTGCCCTCCCCTGCCTGTTTTAACATTTCAAGGACCTACAGAGAGACCAATGCTGGGCGTTGTGGAGCAGACACTTCCTCTGATATCAAGCAGCACCACGCCTTTAAGCAAAGGAACAAAAGCATCAAATCAGTTCCCTTCTTTATGCTGTGGGCCCAGAAGCAGACGAGGTTCTCCTGAGGCAGGGGTTGGAGGAGTCCACCACGGACTTTGACACCATTCTCAAGGCCTTCGGCACATATTTTAGCTTGAAGCAAAACTTAGTCATAGAGTGAGCAGTTTTTTTTATTCATTCATGGGATGTGGGTGTCGCTGGCTAGGCCAGCATTTATTGCCCATCCCTAATTGCCCCTTGAGAAGGTGGTGGTGAGCTGCCTTCTTGAACCGCTGCAGTCCAGGTGGTGTGGGTACACCCACAGTGCTGTTAGGAAGGGAGTTACAGGATTTTGACCCAGTGACAGTGAAGGAACGGCGATATATTTCCAAGTCAGGATGGTGAGTGGTTTGGAAGGGAAATTCCAGGTGGTGGTGTTCCCATGTATCTGCTGCCCTTGTCCTTCTTGATGGTAGTGATCGTGGGTTTGAAAGGTGCTGTCTAAGGAGGCTTGGTGAGTTCCTGAAGTGCATCTTGTAGATGGTACACACTGCTGCTACTGTGCGTCGGAGGTGGAGGGAGTGAATGTTTGTGGATGTGGTGCCAATCAAGTGGGCTGCTTTGTCCTGGATGGTGTCAAGCTTCTTGAGTGTTGTGGGAGCTGTACTCATCCGGCAAATGGAGAGTATTCCATCACACTCCTGACTTGTACCTTGTAGATGGTGGACAGGCTTTGGGGAGTCAGGAGGTGAGTTACTCGTCGCATGATTCCTAGCCTCTGACCTGCTCTTGTAGCCACAGTATTTATATGTCTAGTCCAATTCAGTTTCTGGTCAATGGTAACCCTCAGGATGTTGATAGTGGGGGATTCAGCAATGGCAATGCCATTGAAAGTCAAGGGGCAATGGTTAGATTCTCTCTTGTTGGGGATGGTCATTGCCTGACACTTGTGTGGCGCGAATGTTACTTGCCACTTTTCAGCCCAAGCCTGGATATTGTCCAGATCTTGCTGCATTTGGACATGGGCTGCCTCAATATTTTAACCAAAGGTCCCAATGACCTGGGGAATCATTGAATTATTTCTCACCAACCTATATTTCTTGGCCAGTTCTTGTAGATATGAGGCGCTGAAGGACGAGCTACTCCGTGATCGCACAGTCATGGGCATCTGGGATGAAAAACGTCCAACTTTCTGCAGACCAAAAACAACCTTACTTCAGATCAAGTGGTCCAGGATGTGAGGCAGGCTGAGCTTAGAGAAATAAACCGGGCTATAATTCGGCATGACTCCGAGGCTTTACGTGATTTTCCTTACTGGATAGGCCCACGGGAAGCGTCTCCACCCACATGAAAGCCCACCAAACCCGGTGAAAGGGCGGGAAACTCCACAGCAGCCGCAGCAGCCATTTTGAGATGCTTACGTTGTGGTCCGAAGAAACAACACCAACGCCAGGACTGGCCAGCAGGGGGCGTGGAATGCTTCCAGTGCAAATCCAACAACTTTAATCGAGGTAGAAGGCAAGAGAATATTTTATGAAACAAACTCCATCCAAAAAACTGGAAATCAAGACAAAGTCAAAATTACAAAGTTGTTAGCGGAAGCTAATGGTTTTAATCAAGACTATTGGTCAGTTACAGTGCAAAGGCTTCGATGCCACCTTTAAAATTGATATTGGAGCTGGTATTAACATACCAGCAGATAATCTAAACTGGCTTCAGCCAATAACCCTTCATTCATCAGGCATCCAATTGCAAGGTCCAGGCAACACAAACCTTCCAGTCAGAGACAGGATAATTGCTGTTATTCATAACTGGTTGAATCATAAGACCATAAGACATTCAATCATGGGGTGACAGGTTGGTGGTTCTCTCTATACTATCCACAATCGATGCACATCCTTATTGAGTGGCGATGTTAGCGTACTTCTAGGAATTCAGGAAGCCAGAGGATGACCAGCACTTGAACAACTCAATGTCCTTCACGGAACAATCTTCAACCTTTTATTTGGAGCCAGTAAAATTTAACCTACAACAGCTGTGGAGGTTTATTCAATCAGCAGCGAGTGCCTTTCTATCGTAGAGACACCGTCCACTAGATCCCAGGCGCAGACAGAGGTCATGAATCTCTCCGTTCTTTAAGAAGCCAGGCCAGATACGGTGGATACAAAAGGCACTGCGGCTGACGGTGACCATCCACATGAAGACCTGCTGGACCTGAGCTGGCCCTTTCCTGAAGGAAGTAATGAGGAAGAGGCCATTGCAGCACTGAGTGATCTGTTGGAGGATGGGGTCCTAGAGGTTCGTCCGTTATTCTAATCGATGGACGCACCTTATGAAGTCTCTGTTGTTTTTTTTTTGAGGAGTCAGCTGTGTTTCTAGCAGCTGAGCAGCATTCAGGTCTTTATTCCGCTGAATCTACCAGTGTGATACCTCGTCTATCACTGCTTGTCCATGAAGAGGCATCCAGAGAGAACGTCTTACCTGACTCCATGTTAGAGTCTGCAGAAGATCACACTGCCAAAGAGGTGGCAGCACCTATTTCCAGGGGTGAACGTCAGTTGATGCCCACACTTCAGCCCCAGCTGAAATTCTTCTTCCCTCTAGAGCCATACGTCAGCACAGAAGCGGAGGCAGAATCTTCAGAACTTCTAAAGCTTTACAATCCTGTACTGCAAACTTGCCTACAGGTTGCTCGTCTACAGAAAATTCATCTTCATTTTGTCCTAGAAGTTCACCCCATTGCAGAAGATGCTGTTATCTTGTCTCCATAATCCTCAGAAGTTCTTCCCATTGCCCATGGTAGAACACTCTCACACAGAGAAAAGTGCGGCTCTGTTACCATAAGACCATAAGACCTAGGAGCAGAAATTAGGCCATTCGGCCCATTGAGTCTGCTCTGCCATTCAATCATGGCTGATAAGTTTCTCAACCCCATTCTCCCGCCTTCTCCCCGTAATCTTTGATCCCCTTACCAATCAAGAACCTATCTATCTCGGTCTTAAATACACTCAATGACCTGGCCTCCACAGCCTTCTGTGGCAATGAATTCCATAGATTCACCACTCTCTGGCTAAAGAAGTTTCTCCTCATCTCTGTTCTAAAAGGTCTTCCCTTTACTCTGAGGCTGTGCCCTCGGGCCCTAGTCTCTCCTACTAATGGAAACATCTTCCCCACGTCCACTCTATCCAGGCCTTTCAGTATTCTGTAAGTTTCAATCAGATCCCCCCTCAAATTCTAAACTCCATCGAGTATAGACCCAGAGCCCTCAAACGTTCCTCATATGTTAAGCGTTTCATTCCTGGGATCATTCTTGTGAACCTCCTCTGGACCCTCTCCAGGGCCAGAACATCCTTCCTGAGGTACAGGGCCCAAAATTGCTCACAATATTCTAAATGTGGTCTGACCAGAGCCTTATAAAGCCTCAGCAGCACATCCCTGCTTTTATATTCTAGTCCTCTCGAAATAAATGCCAACATTGCATTTGCCTTCCTAACTACCGACTCAACCTGCAAGTTAAACTTAAGAGAATCCTGGACTAGGACTCCCAAGTCCCTTTGCACTCCAGATTTATGAATTCTCTTCCCATTTAGAAAATAGTCTATGCCTCTATTCTTCCTACCAAAGCGCATGACCTCACACTTCCCCACGTTGTATTCCATCTGCCACTTCTTTGCCCATTCTCCTAACCTGTCCAAATCCTTCTGCAGCCTCCCCGCCTCCTCAATACTACCTGTCCCTCCACCTATCTTTGTATCATCTGCAAACTTAGCCAGGATGCCCTCAGTTCCTTCATCTAGATCATTAATGTATAAAGTGAAAAGTTGTGGTCCCAACACTGACCCCTGCAGAACTCCACTTGTCACCGGCCACCATCCTGAGAAGGAACCCCTTATCCCCACTCTCTGCCTCCTGCCAGACAGCCAATCTTCTATCCATGCTAGTACCTTGCCTCTAACACCATGGGCTCTTATCTTACTGAGCAGCTCCTGTGCGGCACCTTGTCAAAGGCCTTCTGGAAGTCCAAGTAGATAACATCCTTTGGCTCTCCTTTGTCTAACCTACTCGTTACCTCCTCAAAGAATTCTAACAGATTTGTCAGGCATGACCTCCCCTTGATGAAACCATGCTGACTTTGCCCTATTTTACCATGCACTTCCAAGTATTCTGAAATCTCATCCTTAATAATGGACTCTAAAATCTTACCAACGACCGAGGTCAGGCTAATCGGCCTGTAATTTCCCATCTTTTGCCTCACTCCTTTCTTAAACAGGGGGGTTACATTAGTGATTTTCCAGTCCTCTGGGACCCTCCATGACTCCAGTGATTCCTGAAAGATCACCACTAACGCCTCCACTATCTCTTCAGCTATCTCCTTCAGAACTCTGGGGTGTAATCCATCTGGTCCAGGTGATTTATCCACCTTCAGACCTTTCAGTTTTCCTAGCACCTTCTCCTTGGTAATGGCCACCATACTCACCTCTGCCCCCCAACTCTCTTGAACTTTGGGGATGTTACTCGTGTCTTCCACTGTGAAGACTGACGCAAAGTACCTATTCAGTTCCTCTGCCATTTCTTTGTTCCCCACTATTACTTCTCCAGCGTCATTTTCCAGCGGCCCAATGTCCACTTTTGCCTCTCTCTTACCCTTTATATATCTAAAAAAATTCTTGCAATATTCTTTTATATTACTGGCTAGTTTACCCTCATATTTAATCTTCTCCGTCCTTATTTCTTTTTTAGTTGTCCTCTTATGGTCTTTGTAGGCTTCCCAATCCCCTGGTTTCCCACTGCTCTTCGCCGCAGCATTGTATGCTTTCTCTTTAGCTTTTATGCTGTCCCTGACTTCCCTTGTCAGCCATGGTTGCCTCATCCTCCCTTTAGTATGCTTCTTCTTCCTAGGGATGAATTTTTGCTGTGTCTCCCAAATTACTCCCAGAAGCTCCTGCCATTGCTGTTCCACTGTCTTTCCTGCTAGGCTCATCTCCCAGTCAATTCTGGCCAGCTTCTCCCTCATGCCTCTGTAGTTGCCTTTAATCAACTGTAATACCGTTACATCTGATTCCAGCTTTTTCCTCTCAAATTGCAGGGTAAATTCTATCATATTATGGTCACTTCCTCCTAAGAGTTCCTTCACTTTAAGCTCCCTTATCAAATCTGCCTCATTACACATCACTAAATCTAGAATTGCCTGTTCCCTAGTGGGCTCCACCACAAGCTGCTCCAAAAAGCCATCTCGTAGACATTCCACAAATTCCTTTTCTTGGGATCCACTACCAACCTGATTTTCCCAGTCTACCTGCATATTGAAATCCCCCATGATCACTGTAACCTTGCCTTTCTTACACGCATTTTCTATCTCCTGGTGTATCTTGTGCCCCGCATCCTGACTACTGTTCGGAGGCCTGTACATAACTCCCATTATGGTTTTTTTACCTTTGCGATTCCTCAACTCTACCCACACAGATTCTACATCATCTGACCCTTCGGCGTTTCTTGCTATCGATTTAATTTCATTTCTTACTAACAAAGCATCCCCACCCCCTCTGCCAACCTGCCTATCTTTTCGATAGGATCTATATCCTTGGATATTTAGCTCCCAGTCCGGATCCCCTTGCAGCCATGTCTCCGTGATGCCCACCACATCATACCTGCCAATTTCAATCTGCGCCACAAGCTCATTTACCTTATTTCGTATACTGCGTGCGTTCAGGTACAACACCTTCAGTCCTGTATTTCCCGTCCCCTTTCTCATTGTCGTCCCTTTATCTGATGTGCTTGAAGTTAGATTCCTAGCCCTTTCCAAACCCTTTCCAGGACGTAAACATTCCTTCTGAAATACCATCGGGAAATCATCTCCTCTTTCTCCGGAAGCCTTCCTGGAACATTGTCAGTTTTTTTACTTTCATGGTCCAAATTAAATGGAATCTCAGATCTTCGATGCCTTTTCTTGCCTTCAATGCAGCAGTGACTGATAAGGCTGTGAGAGTTTTCATTGGAGTTGAAGATCATTCGTCTTCGAAAGGTTTTTCCCTGTGTGCTTCAAGCGAGCAACAAATTCCTTAGAGAGTCCTGATTTCTTCTTTTCTAATCCCAGAGAGTCCAAAGATTGATGTCCTCTAGTCTTCTCTTTTGGATCAGTCGCTCATTGCAAAACACTCATTGTCCTAACAGTTCAGTGGCCCTGAAGTCTACACTCTGCTTACCGACAATGTTGCAAAGTTGCTGTCCTATTTTGCTGATGATGATGCCCTCCATGGGAAGTCATGTGGGAGGCTGAGTATCTCAGGACTGTGACTTGGGGAATGGGAAGAGGAGGAGTAGGAGCTGGGTAGAATTAGTTGCAGTCAAAGGGGTGGCTACGGAAATGTTGACGGTAATAGTTAAAGCCTATATTGTTTTTAAAAAGTAGACAGCATACTTGTGGGGGAGGTGTAGTATAGGGCTAATGGAATGGAAAGCGAATGAGTGATGTAGATGATGATGTATCACTGACATCAGTCAGTCATGTGCTAGACTCTGTCAAGAGAGAGATTGGAATATGCCATACTCAGGAGCAACATACCTACTCTGTAACCTGTTTAGATGTAATGTTAATAAGCATGCCTTAAGCATGTATCAGAGTATGACTACAGTCTGTTTAAGGGAAGAAGGGTCATGCATACCAGTAACCAAGAACCAAGCCAAGGGTCCACAGATCATAGGGACCATCCGAAAAATTCAGTATCTTACATGTTTCAATGAGGTCACCTCTCATTCTCCTAAACTTCAATGGGTATGGGCCCAACCTGCTCAACCTTTCCTCATAAGATAATCCCTTGATCCCAGGAATCAGTCAAGTGAACCTTCTCTGAACAGCTTCTGATGCAGTTATATCCTTTCTTCACAGAACTCCAGATGTGGTCTCACTAAGGCCCTACACAGCTGTAGCAAAACTTCCCTACATTTATACTTGATTCGCCCTGCAATAAATGCCAACATTCCATTTGCCTTCCTAACATTCCTGTTCACTGAACATCACATTGTATTGAGCCCAGGTGATTATCAATGAAGATAAGAGCAGATAGGTACTGGTGTCCGTGAACTCAATTACAACACTGGGTGGGGGCTGGGGGTTTACAGACGAGAAGATGGCGAGAAGTAGGGAGGGGAAGTGACACAGGACAGGAGCGGGGACCAATCAGGTAACTTAGCACAGACCAGCGACCAATCCTGGAGCCTTGGCAATCTGTGCAGTACAGTCCCCAAAAGATATTCTATTCCGTTACCAGATATTCTAGCAATGGGAAGTTAAATATCAGTGATTGTTTTTCCCACACTCACTCACTCCCCTGTCCCCTTTACTCCAGCCCACTCAGCAAACTGGAACTCGTTTCCATTTATGTCACCCAGCCCTGCTTATGTAGGTCTGAACAGAAACAGGATGAGGTACAGATAACACAGCAATTAGTGGTCACCGTGAACTATGAAATTAATTTCTCTCGCTCATAGGAAAGGCTCTGATAAAGCACTTAGGCCATTGCCACTAAGGGGTGCGGGGGAGGGGGAGGTTATCAGTTCTTTGAGTCTGCAAGGGGTGAGCTCCAAATACCTCGGTAATCCTTGATGTCATGTCAAGCTAATTTTAGTAATCCAGCTCCCAGACTGACACGGGCAGTACAGAGCACAACATCTTCACTATACAACAAGCACAGTTTAACAAGTGCATCGTTTGGTCTGTTTTCAACTCTGTATTGTTGAGGGGGTCACATGTTGGTACAGCATTGAATAGTATTTGGACGCCGCAAGTTAATTTTTTAACACGAAAGTCGACTGTGCAATGTTCTCCCTACTCCAATCCATCCCTCACCCCAGACCTGATAAGAAAAGAATGATCAAAAAGTGGGTGGGGAGATGGTGGCGTAGTGATAATGTCACGGGGGCTAGTAATCCAGAGGCCCAAGCTAACACTCTGGGGACACGGGGTAAAATTTCTAGCTCGGCAGGCACGCGCCAGACCCACTCGAGTGTAAAATGACACACGGTGATGTCGGGGGCGAGTGTCCCGACGTCAACGCGCAGTGGGGCGATATTTCGTTCGGTGGGTGCGCGCCGGAGTCGGTAGCGCGCCCGCCAACAATTAAAAGGCCTGTTAAGGCCGTTAAATGATCAATTAAGTCGAATTTTTCGCTGCCCGTCAAACCTTACGGCTGGCGAAAAGGCCAAGCGGCCTTTGCACTTTTTAGGTAACCTCATCCCAGGGGTTGGGATGAGGTTTCCCAAAGCGAACAAAAATTAAATAAAAAAATTCCAAGACAGAGTCACATGAGGGGAAATGTTTCATTACATTTTTCTTTTCTTTTTTTTATATATATAACACTTCATTCCCCGCCAGAGGCAGCTCTCTGCCTCAGGGAGGTTATGAATCGCCCCTCCCCACCCGTGCATGTGCGCGGAGGTCATGCTCGCTCAGCTCGCGCTCCCCCACTCCCCTCGCCCGCTCGCATTTCACACCCGGGCGAGCCTTAATTGGCCCGTCAGCGTGAAATTGCCTCCCGGCCCCGATCGCGATGCCCGCCCGACATGGGTGAAACTCTGCCCATGGGTTCAAATCCCATCATGGCGGCTGGTGGAATCTAAATAAAATCTGGAATGGAAAGTAATGGTGACTGTGACATCGAACACCGATGGGTGTAAAAACCCATCTGGTTCACTAATGTCCCTTTAGGGAAGGAAATCTGCCGTCCTTACCCGGTCTGGCCTACATGTGACTCCAGACCCACAGCAATGTGGTTGACTCTTAACTGCCCCCTGAAATAGCCCAGCAAGCCACTCAGTTCAAGGGCAATTAGAGATTGGCAACATTGTGACCCCCACGTCCAATGAAACATGGTACATTTAGGGGGATCCTGGACTTTGGGGTGAGGGACACCGGTTAGTGAGATTTCTGGATGAAAGTTATCTTGTGCTGCAAGTGCAGTGTTTCATGATTTCTCTACTGAACTATTGACCAGTTTATCTTCCTGTCTACCCCTTTAGATGGCTGACAATACCTATCAGAAGTTAGGACAAGGAGGCATTATGGAATTTACAGGGAGTCCCTGGGATGTATCAGTATTTTCAGGAGGCCCCTGAGAGAGTGCCCACATTTATAGGGCATTCCTGGGAACATGTCATTATTTACAGGGCAGCGTGTCAAGATTTACAGGGGGTCTCTGAGAGTGTGTCTGTAATTAAAGTGGGAAGGAATGTGTGAGTATTTACAGTGGGTCACTGGGAGTGTGTCTGTATTCACTGAGGGTCACTGGGAGTGTGTCAACATTTACAAACAGTCACTGGGAGTGTGTGTGTTTACAGACAGTCACTGGGAGTGTGTCAATATTTACAGAGTGTCACTGGGAGTGTGTCAGTAATTACAGTGGGTCACTGGGAGTGTGTCAGTATTTACAGAGGATCACAGGGAGTCTGTCAGTATTTAGAGAGGATCACTGAGAATGTGTCAGTATTTACAGAGGATCACTGAGAATGTGTCAGTATTTACAGTGGGTCACTGGGAGTGTGTCAGTAATTACAGTGGGTCACTGGGAGTGTGTCAGTATTTACAGAGGATCACTGAGAATGTGTCAGTATTTACAGTGGGTCACTGGGAGTGTGTCAGTATTTACAGTGGGTCACTGGGAGTGTATCAGTATTTACAGTGGGTCACTGGGAGTGTGTCAGTATTTACAGTGGGTCACTGGGAGTGTGTCAGTATTTACAGTGGGTCACTGGGAGTGTGACAGTATTTACAGTGGGTCACTGGGAGTGTATCAGTATTTACAGTGGGTCACTGGGAGTGTGTTAGTATTTACAGTGGGTCACTGGGAGTGTATCAGTATTTACAGTGGGTCACTGGGAGTCTGTCAGTATTTAGAGAGGATCACTGAGAATGTGTCAGTATTTACAGAGGATCACTGAGAATGTGTCAGTATTTACAGAGAATCACTGAGAATGTGTCAGTATTTACAGAGGATCACTGAGAATGTGTCAGTATTTACAGAGGATCACTGAGAATGTGTCAGTATTTACAGAGGATCACTGAGAATGTGTCAGTATTTAGAGAGGATCACAGTGAGCCTGTCATTGTTTGAAGGGCCTGACCTACAAATAAATATTTGAGCGCCAGGGCTGCTGGATGAAGTTCCTTTCTCAGACACATCGGGCAGAATCGTCTGGTACCGCTGGCTGCAGGAGTAGGGCTTGCTTGGGGAAGGGGGTGAAGTGGCTCCAGGCAAGGGAAGAGGCTGCAGGTTGAGGGCTGTACTGAGGGAGTGGGGTATCCCAGGTGTGTGGGGGGGGCACATGTTGATCTGCTCTAGCGGCCTCAAGATGATGAGTGCTGAGGAGGCAGTCTCCAGAGGAGATGTGGCCAGATGGAGATACATAAGGACATACGAACAAAGGAAATAGGACCAGGAGTAGGCCATTTGGCCCTTCGAGCCTGCTCCACTATTCAATAAGATCATGGCTGATCTGTGTGTATTACTAATTCCACATTCCCATCTACCCCCGATAACCTTTGATTCCCTTGCCTACCAAAAATCTATCTACCACTGTCTTAAAGATACTCAATGACCCCACCTTCACCACCTTCTAAGGCACAACCCTCGAGAGAAAAGATTTCTCCTCATCTCTGTCCTAAAAGGGCGCCCCTCTAATTTTAAAACAATGTCCCCTAGTTCTGGACTCACCCGCAAAATGAAACATCCTTTCCGCATCCACCTTGTCAAGACCATTCGGGATCTTGTACACTTCAATCAAATCACCCCTCACTCTTCTAAACTCCAGTGGAAACAAGCCCAGTCTGTCTGACCTTTCCTCATAAGACAACTCACTCCTCTAAACCGCCTCCAATGCATTTACATCCTTCCTTAAATCAGGAGACCAAAACTGCACACAGTATTCGAGATGCGGTCTCACTAGTGCCTTATATAATTGAAGCATGACATCCTTACTTTTATGTTCAATTCCTCTCGTAATAGAGGAAAGCATTCCATTAGCCTTCTTAATCACTTGCTATACCTGCAGACTAACTTTTTGTGACTCACGCACTAGAACACCTAGATCTCTCTGCACCTCGGAATTCTGCAGTCATTCTCTATTTAAGTAATACTCTGCTTTTTTATTATTCCTACCAAAGTGAACAACTTTGCATTTTCCCACATTGTACTCCACCTGCCAGATTTTTGACCACTCGCGTGTGTGAGAGAGTGAGCGGTGACCTCCCTGGAGTTGGCAGTGAGTGAGATGCCAGTGAATGTGTGATGGGCTTGTGAGTGTGTGAGTTTAGAGTCGTGAGATGGTTGCCTTACCCTGGTGACACGGCTGAGATCATTCATCCTCTTTCTGCACTGGATGGCCAACCTCTTCTGTGCAGCGTTGGCACTGACCCCCACTGCCACCGCTTCCCAAGCCAGAGTGGTGAGATTGCTGTACCTCCTGCGGCCAGAGCGGGGGTGGAGGACATCATGGCGAGTCTCCGAAAAACATTCCAGTGATGGGGTCACTGAACTTTTCTTGGTTTTCAGGGTCATGACCTCACTGGGGCAGTCCTGGGCTGCAGGCATTGAGAACTGTGTGCGCGGCTGGAGTTTAGATATGGCACCCGGAGTGAGGAAACAGTGAGGTAATGGCGTGGCGGGTGATTCAGAGGCTGCTCGCCAGCGAGTTGGCGTATTTCCTGTGGCCACATAATTAATGAGGAGGGAAGCAGATGACACAGCACAAAAACCCGCCATTGCAGCTGGTGGGTAAAACGTCATTTTTCATGCCCGCTACTGCATTTAGTGCAGACCCGGATGATCAACTCTGGAATCAGACTCACAACAGTAGGAGTAAGTGGGAAAATCTACACTATGAAAGTAGCTTTTCAAACCTGGGTGTGAGGGAAGCTCAGTGGTTTTATTATATGTTACTACCATACGGCTAACCCTTATCCCCATTGTGGGAATGTCCCAATCATCTTAATGCTGATATTAGCCATGGTCATTTGGAAACTGATAGGAGTGGTACTACTTGATAAGCAGACGTAGAGGTGTCAGCTGTGGCTCAGTTCATAGCACCCTCACCTTTGCATCAGAGGGTTGTGGGTTCATGTCCCACTCCCGGAAAACCAAGAACTGTGATTGTACTCGAAAGAGTTGCAATCTGTGACTGTTGATAACTCGAAAGAGTTTGATAAGCAGACGTTTGGGTTAAGTGGGAGGGAGCTGCAAATTAAGGCCTCTACGCTTCTCCCTCCTGTGCTGTAAAGTGAAGGGCTGACATCGATTGTGACTGTAATCGGCAGCCTGTGTTTATCAGTGGCTGCATTTGGATATCCTTTAGCAGGAGGACACAGCGATGATCTCCAAGGTGGTTTTCTCCTCCATCACATTCGACCATTTAAACTCACCAATATTACACAGTCTATTCCATTGCTGTTTAATGACTGGGTGATACCCTATGAAGGGCTATTCTGTCAATTTTTGTTATTAAGACCATAAGACATTGGAGTATAAATTTGGCCATTCGGCCCATTGAGTCTGCTCCGCCATTCAATCATGGCTGATAAGTTTCTCAACCCCATTCTCCCGCCTTCTCCCTGTAACCTTTGATCCCCTTACCAATTAAGAACCTATCTATTTCAGTCTTAAATACACTCAATGACCTGGCCTCCACAGCCTTCTGTGGCAATGAATTCCATAGATTCACCAATCTCTGGCTAAAGAAGTTTCACCTCATCTCTGTTTTCAGTGCTCTTGTCCCCACCAATCCTGCCTCCTCTCCCGTCATTCTCCCATTGTAGTCCTCCATATCATTCTGTTGGATGGATTTCAGACTTGAGGGTATGCAAAACTATCCTAGTTATTCATCAGCAGATCAAGCTTAGCCTTTTGAGTGTTTCCCCCAGCCAAACTCAAGGCCATATATGTACCTACCTCTGCTTAACTTTTTGTTCCTCTTGATCCAGGGCTTAAATCCAAACCCCTCCCCACCTCCATGTCTATCATCCACTCCAGCAGTAAGCCCTTGTTCTCTGCAGTTTCACCCCCGTCATCTCCAAGCTCATTTCTTCTATGAAGCCTACCTCCTGTTGTCTTGATTCTCTCTCTCCTATCCAACAAACTTCCCTTCCTGCCTTAAGCTAGCAGGTATCATCATGCTTTTCTTTCATACAATATCTTCTCCCTTTCAAAATGGCTGTTATCGCTCTCTGCTCCAAAAATAATCTACTTGCTCTTCCATTCATGCCCATTGACCCAAATCTCAGCCTCCTTTCCTCCTGATTTATTGCTTTGGGATATTCTGAGGTTGTGAAAGAAGCTATATAAGATTTTATTATTTCCTTTCTTGAACACGGCTTTTCTGTATTCTTATACAGGATGTACACCTAGGGCTTTTAAAAAAAAACATTTAAAGGCTTTATGTAAATGCCCATTGTTATGGTTCAGTCACTCGCCATCATATAGAGTCATAGAGTACTACAGCACAGAAAAAGGCCCTTCGGCCCATCGAGTCTGCGCTAGTCAAACAAGTACCTAACTATTCTAATCCCATTTTCCAGCACTAGGCCCATAGTCTTGTATGCCATGGCATCGCAAGTGCACATTCAAATACTTCTTAAATGTTATGAGGGTTTCTGCCTCTACCGCCCTTTCAGGCAGTGAGTTCCAGATCCCCAATACCCTCTGGGTGAAAAAATTCTTCCTCACATCCCTCTAAACCTTCTGCCCCTTACCTTAAATCTATGCCCCCTGGTTATTGATCCCTCCACCAAAGGGAAAGGTTCCTTCCTGTCTACCCTATCTATGCCCTTCATAATTTTATACACCTCAATCATGTCCCCCCTCAATTTCCTCTGCTCCAGGGAAAATAACCCCAGTCTATCCAATCTCTCCTCATAACTAAAACTCTCCAGCCCAGGCAACATACTGGTAAATCTCCTCTGCACTCTCTCTAGTGCAATCACATCCTTCCCATAACACGGATTCTAGAACTGCACGCAATACTCTAGCTGTGGACTAACCAGCGTGATCGTTGAGCTATTAGGGTGCTTTTGTGAAAAAGTATTTTTGAAAACTTCACAAATGTTAATTCATGGAATGGGGGCATCGATGGCTAGGCCAGCATTTGTTGCCCATCCCTAATCACCTTTGCGAACTGACTGCTAAGCCTTTCCAGAGGAGAGTCAATCACATTGCTGTGGGTCTGGAGTCATGTGTAGGTCAAACTGGGATCAGGATAGCAGATTTCCTTCCCAAAAGACATTAATGAACTGGATGGGTATTTTACATCAATCAATAATGGTTTCATGACTAGATTTTTAATTCCAGATATTTGTGGAATTCAACTTTCATCATCTGCTGTCATGGGATTGGAACCCAGGTCCCCAGAGCATTAGCCTATGTCTCTGGATTTCTAGTGTAGTGACAACACCACTATGCCCCCTCCCCCCCAAAGTGTACAATACCTTGGTTAAGCCTCAGTTAGGGTCCTGTGTCCAGTTTTGGTCTTCTCACATGGTTGGTTATCTGGAGGCTTTGGAAAGAGTGCAGAGGGGGTGGCTGGATCACTCAATAAATACAACTATCAGGAAAGACTGAACAGGCTGGAGCTTTTATACCGTGGAAAGGAGAAAACTGACTGGTGACCGAATAGAGGTCTCTAAAATTATAAAATTCGATAGATTAGGCGTAGGGAGGATGTTCCCACTTGTGGGGGCATCCAAAAATAGGAGCCATCAATTTGAAGGAGTCACTAATAAATCCAATAGGGAATTCAGGAGAAACTTCTTCACCCAGAGAGTGGTGAGAGTGTGGAACTCGCTACCATATAAACTAGTTGAGGAAAATACTATGGATGCATTTAAGGAGTATGTAGGTTAGCACATGATGGAGAAAGGAATAAGAGGACATGTTGATAGGGTTAGATGATGTAGGGGTTGGGAGGAGGCTCATGTGGAATATTAACACTGTGACAGACCAGTTAGGCTGTAGATCCCATGGAATTCCCTCTTCGAGGGAGGTGGGGGGAGGAGGGGAGGGTGGTGTAAAATGATGAGGGAAGGCAGGGGTGTGGAGTGCACATCGTCTTCCCACTGCCATGTCTTTTTGCCAGAGGCAGGAAATGTGGCCTTCCTGCCCAGAGACTAACTGAGACACAGAAGCGGCCAATTAAGGGCCTCTTCCTGCTGCTGTTGGCGTTTTACCAGCGGTGTGCCCGGGGTTGAGGCCCCTCCTATTCAGGCACATTTGGTCACACGGGAGCCCCCTGGGTGGTAATGGCCATCCCTGTGGCAACGGCAGCACCAACCTTCACCAGCATCCTCCCCTCCGGCCCCCTGGCACCACCCCCCATCACCCCCCCCTGCCATCACCCCTTGTCAGCACCTGCTGTCTGACTAGCCCCGGCACCCCAGGCCCCAGCACCCTGGTTGGGAGGACAGTGTCATTCCCTGGTGTCTACTTCCTCCAGCCGCAGTCCACCAGTGACCACCGCTCCCTCTGATTGGCCAACAGGTCCTGGGGGGGCGCACGTGACCATCCTTCAAATGAATGGCAGCCCCGATGGGAACTAACTAGCTGTCTGGCTCCAGTAATGTTTGGCCCAGGGTCCCACAAACGGGCAAGGCAAGGTTGCCCCTGGCTTCCCAGGAGCCTGGCCGCAAGAGTAAAATTCAGCTCCATGTTATTCCCAGTTTAAAGCATTTTAGGTGTTCAAGTGGTTGAAACTCTAAATTTTCGAGAAACGTAGACTTGAGATGATTTGACTAAGGTTTGAAAACAATGAAGGAAATAAACGTGTTTACGCAGACAGTTTGTTCTAATTAGATAGGATAGAGAAAATCTGGAGTGGAAATCCCAACTAATATAAGGCCAGATCTAGGTTATCTGTCAGGAGGTGGCTCTTTTCCCAGAGAATAGTGAACCTCTGGAATAGGTTGTCTGCTTGTGCAGCAGATGTTGATTCACTGAATTCCTTCAGGTGAGAGCTGGGCCTGAGTCTGTCTAGGGTGGAACCACCTCGTACAGGTGGAGCTCTCCGATGTTCCTCACACGTGTTGCCAACAACTAGGACACCACAGCCACTCAGTTTGATGTTGTTGGTGATCAGAAGCAGTTACACGAATGAAGCATGGGTGGAGCATATGGTCTCATGCCAGGATAAAACCACACAAACACGGCCGCTAACCCCCAAGGTGGTTTAGATCCTAGCCACACTGCTGTTCCCATTCCCTCCCCAGTCTGAACTTGAGTTTCGAAAGTCTGTGCATGAACCCACCTTAGTGCGTTCTGAGGAATGCAGCTTGACTGTAATTTATTTGATGGGATGTGGGCGTCACTGGCAAGGCCGGCATTTGTTGCCCATCCTGAATGCCCCCTTGTACTGAGTGGCTTGCTAGGCCATGTCAGAGGGTGGATAAGAGTCACCCACCTTGCTGTGGGCCTGGAGTCACATGGAGGCCAGACCAGGTAAGGACAGCAGATTTCCTTCCCTTCCCTAACAATCAATGATAGTTTCATGGTCACCATTACTGAGGCTAGCTTTCAATTCCAGGTTTATTAACTGAATTGAAATTCCACCAGTTGCATTAGCCTGGACCTGGACCTCTGGATTACTAGTCCAGTGACATTACCAGTACATCACCATCTCCCAGCATCTTGCCATTGTGTCATATAGAAAGGAACATGTGCCTTATTACATCTGGAACACTTCACATGCATGAATTACTTTGTTAGGAGAAGGCTGCCAGACACTAGATGAAAGACAGTTTATGGTGGTTTTGGAATCCTTTAACCCAGACGGTTGTGGATGCTCAGTCACTGAGTATATTCAAAGAATCATAGAGTCATTTAGGGCACAGAAGGAGGCCATTTGAGACTGAGATTGATAGACTTTTGGGCACTAAGGGCATTGAGGGATAGAGTGAGAAAGTGGAGTTGAGGTAATAGATCAGCATGAATCATAGAATCATAGAAATTTACAGTATTGAAGGAGGCCATTTGGCCCATCGTGCCTGTGCCAGCTGAAAAAGAGTGATCCAGCCTAACCCACTCTCCAGTTCTTGGTGCTTAGCCCTGTAGGGTACAGGACTTCAAGTGCATATATCTAAGTATATTTTAAAAGCAGTGAGGGTTTCTGCCCAGACCACCTTTTCAGTCAGGGTATTCAAGACCTCCACAAGCTTCTGGGTGAAAACATTTCTCCTCAACTCCCCTCTAATCCTCCTGCCAATTACTTTAAATCTATGCTCCCTATTATTGTCCTCTTTGCTAATGGAAAATAGGTCCTTCTTAGTCACTCTATCTAGGCCCCTCATAATTTTACACACCTCTTTTCCAAAGAAAACAACCTCAGACTATCCAATCTTTCCTCAGAGCTAAAATTCTTCATTGGTGGCAACACCTTGGTAAATCTGCTCTGTACCCTTTCTGGTGTGTTCACATCCTTCCTGTAATGCAGTGACCAGAACTGCACTCTAGCTGTGGTCTGATTAGTGTTTTATACAGTTCTAGCATAGCCTCCCGGCTTTTATATTCTACCTTGACTAATAAAGGAGAGTATCCCATGTACCTTTGATAATGCAGGTTTGAGGGACTCTTACTCTGATTTATTTATTTTTACTCATTCATGGGATGTGGGCATTGCTGCCTAGGCCAGCATTTATTGCCCATCCCTAATTGCCCTTGTTGAGGGGGCATTTAAGAGTCAACCACATTTCTGTGGGTCTGAAGTCACATGTAGGCCAGACCAGGTGGCAGATTTCCTTCCCTAAAGGGCATTAGTGAACAAGATGGGTTTTTTTTAAATGACAATCAGCAATGGTTTCATGGCCACCACCAGATATTTACTGAATTCAAATTTCACCATCTATCATGGTGGGATTCAAACCCTGTTTCCCATAGTATTACCCTGGGTCTCTGGAATACTAGTCCAGCGACAATACCACTCTGCCACCACCTCCCTTCCAATTCTTGTGGTCAAGGATGGAGCGTTTTCCAGGATCATGGGATTCTTAATGTCTACCTGAAGCAAATGAAGCCAAGGTTCAACACTGCAATAGGCAAGCCAAGACTAAACTTACTATTGTCCCCCGTTCCTTACTCATTGATCTTCCACTGCCTTAAACTGACTTTCCCACGCTCTTCTGGATGAACAACTTGCTCCTCTGAAGCTGTTCTTTTGCTCTCTCGGTCCTTATCTCTATCACCAAGCCTACATCCTATCGTGCACTAAGTCCCAATCCTGACCATCCCTGTCCTTGCAACTTCCATTCTCTTCAAAATTCTCACCTTGGGTTACAGGCACCTTCAGACCCTGGATTGGCTCTACATGAAAAGTGGAGTTTAAGCCCAAAGGAAGAATGTAATAGAATGTGGGGAATGGCATTATAGTTAACAGTTTCAGTTGCAGAGATCACATTGGCTTAGGCACAGTGGGGCCTTTCATAGTGGGACCTTTCATCTATGTAATTATGATTTTATGTCACAACCCCAGGTTCTGTCTCACCTGTTGTCCCAGTACTTTTAGTGGAAATACTAAACATGAGATATCACAAAACAGCAATTGCCCAATATTTCCACCACCCCATTCACTTGAGGATCTTCTTACATCCACCTGAGAGGGCCTCAGTTTAACATTCACCTGGAAGATGGTTCCTCCTTCAGTACTGCACTGAGTTAAAGGCTGCCAACCCTGGCAAGGGATGTGAGGGCCTCCAATTCTGGCCTCTTGCACATCCTTGATTTCCTATGCTCCAGCAATGGCAGCCCTGTCTTCAGCCGTCTAGGCCCCAGGCTCTGGTATTCCTTCACTAAACCTCTCTGCCTCTTTCCTCCTTTAAGATGCTTCTTAAAACCTATCTCATTGAACAAGCTTTTGGTCCATTCATAAATTATGTGTCTTTTCCATTTCCTGTTCATTCGTTACAAAATATTGGAGATGGGGAAATTAAAGTGTTTTGGACAGTCAGAAATAATCCAACAGTGTTGAAGAGTTTTTTCATTTTCCAGTTGGTCGTGGGATGGCAATGTGATGCCAGGATGGGTGTGTTAGGCAGGAGCGTGGGGATAGGGCAGTTCAAGTCAGGAGGTCTCTGCCTCCACCTGATCCCAATCCCACAGCTATGCTGGCTGCCTCTTGCTGCCATTAACTAAACAGCAAGTCTCCAAGGGAATGTAAACAACGCCCTGTCTAATTGCACCAGTGAGGTGAAAGTGACTGTTCTTGACATCAAGGCTGCATTTGACCGAGTGTGGCATCAAGGAGTCTCAGTAAAATTGAAGCGAATGGGAATCTGGGGGAAAACTCGCCTCTGGTTGGAGTCATATCCAGCATAAAGGAAAATAACTGTGATTGTTGGAGCCCAATCACCTCAGTCCCAGGTCATCACTGCAGGAGTTCCTCAGGGTAGTGTCCTCGGCTCAACCATCTTCAGCTGCTTCATCAATGACCTTCCTTCCATCATAAGGTCAGAGTGGGGATGTTGGCTGATGATTGCACAATGTTCAGCACCATTCACAACTATTCAGATACTGAAACAAACCGTGTCCATATGCAGCAAGACCTGGACAACATTCAGGCCTAGGCTGATAACTGGCAAGTAACATTAATGTCAGACAAGTGCCAGCAAGGAGCATCTTCAAAAAGAGAGAATCTAACCATCTCCCCTTGACATTCAATGACATTACTGTCACTGAATCCCCCACTATCAGCATTCTGGGGTTTACCATTGACCAGAAACTGAGTTGGACCAGCCATATAAATACTGTGGCTACAAGAGCAGGTCAGAGGTTGGGAATTCTGCAGAGAGTAACTCACTTCCTAAAGCCCCAAAGCCTGTCCACCATCTACATCACAAGTCAGGAGTGTGATTGATGAGTGCGGCTCCAACAACACTCAAGAAGCTCAATACAGTCCAGGACAAACCAGCCAGCTTGATTGGCACCCCACCTACCACCTTAACCCTTTACTCCCTCCACCACTGATGCACAGTGGCAGCAATGTGTACCATCTACAAGGCACAAGCCAGGAGTGTGATGGAATAGTCTCCATTTGCCTGGATGAGTGCAGCTCCAACAACACTCAAGAAGCTTGACAGTGTCCAGGACAAAAGAGCCCACTTGATTGGCACCCCATCCACAAACATTCACTCTCTCCACCACTGACAAACAGTGGCAGCAGTGTGTACCATCTACAAGATGCACTGCAGGAATTCACCAAGGCTCCTTAGGCAGGACCTTCCAAACCACTAACATCTAGAAGGACAAGGGCAGCAGACACATGGGAACACCACCACCTGGAAATTCCCCTCCAAGTCACACACCAACCTGACTTGGAAATATATCACTGTTCCTTCGCTGTCGCTGGGTCTACATCCTGGAACTCCCTTCCTAACAGCACTGTGGGTGTACCTACACCACATGGACTGCAGCGGTTCAAGATGGCAGCTCACCCCACCTTCTCAAGGGCAATTAGGGATGGGCAATAAATGCTGGCCCAGCCAGCGACACCCACAGTCCCATGAAAGGATTTTGAATAAGTACACAAATAGAGCTGCCATGTGGTTAACACCGTGGGCAGAACTTTGCCGTCGGCAAGCAGGGGGCGGGGCCAGCTCGCTGATGCGTAAAATGACGCGGGAAGACATCGGGCGAAACCCCCGACATCATCACACCCCATTTAAATTTTTAGGAAGGCGGGCCCGGAGCAAAATCAGCTGTAGGCCCGCCGACCTGTCAATGGCCAATTAAAAGCCAAGTAAAAATACAATTAAAGGACCTGCCCGTCCAACCTTAAGGTTGGCGGGCAGGCCAGGAGCCCCGGTGGGCAATAGAAAAAACATGAAACCTCATCCAGCGGCAGGATGAGGTTTCATGTAGGGTTTTAAAAAGTTTAATAAAGTTATTATGTAAATTTTGAACATGTCCTATCTCATGTGTCATTGTCACATGAGGGGGACATGTTAGGGAATTTTTTTTTCTATTTTTCATATTTTTCAAAGTCCAGGCGATCTCCCTGAGGCTGCACTTAGCCTCAGGGAGATATGCGCTCTTTCCTGCGCATGCGTGAAGGAGCGCACTTTCGCTTTTGGGGAAACCCCCCACCCGTACAGGAAGGGCTTCCCGCCGGACGTCACGCTGGGCCGGCCTTAATTGGCCCGCCCATGTAAAATGGCGGCGGGGCCCACTTCTCCAGCGGGGATTGACTCCCCACCCGCCGGAGATTGGGTCAGGCCCGCCCGCCCGACAGGCAGAAAATTCTGCCCCGTACATATTGCAGTTTTTTGCCGACTTCAGTACAGTGTCTGAAATGGCAACCCTGGCAGCAACAAAACAACAGCTTGCATTTATATAGCACCTTTAATGCAGTTATATGCCCCAAGGTGCTTCACAGAAGAGATTGTCAAATAAAATTTGACACCAAGGAGCCACATAAGGAGATATTAGGACAGGTGCCCAAGGCTTGGTCAAGGAGGCAGGTTTTGAGGAGAGTCTTAAAGGGGGAAAAAGGCAGGGAGGTTTAAGGAGGGAACATAGGGTCTAGGGGAGCTGAAGGCATGGCCGCCAAAGGTGGTGCAAAAGAAACCAGGAACGTGCGCGATAGCAGAATTAGAAGCACTCACATCGCTTACCATGATGAGTAGAAAATAAATCCAGACGCGCACAGGAAAAGCGAATCACAGTGACTCCTCAGAGGTCTCCAATTACATTGGTATTAGGTCATATAGAGCAGGATTGTTGGGAGTTTGAGCAATTGACTTTTTTATTCTTATTCGTCAGTTGTAGCTCAGTGGGAGCCTTTTACCTCTGGGTCAGAAGGTTGTGGGTTCAAACCCCACTCTAGAGATTTGAGCGCACAACCTAGGTTTCCCATTAGCTGATGGCAAAAGGTCTTGTGGACACAGGTTTAAGGTTTTGGGAAAGACAAGCAGTGGGGATGTGGGGAAGAACTTTTTTACACAGTGACTGGAATGACCTGGAACTCACTGACTATGAGGTAGGTGAGAGTGGAGATGATTCATGATTTTTTAAGGAAATTGGATAGACACTTGAGGGAAATAAACTAGTCGGACTATGGCGATTGAGCAGGGGAATGGGACTGATTGGATTGCTCTACTTCCGAAACTATTTTCCAACGAGACCCCATTTTAACACTTGAATATTAACATGACCCCAGACACCAGCAAAAACGAAGTACCAATAAAACAATACAGTAACATTCAGTGTATAAATGATTAAAGTTTCACTTTATCAATCAACATTACATCATTTAAATATGAAAATCTGTTTTTTTACAGTACTTTGTAAAAATGCTATTATATCTGCCCATGTAAGTTTCAGCTAAACTCTCCATACTCTCCAGTGACAGGAAACTCAGTGAATCCCCTCTTCCCCCACCCCTCCACCCTGTAGTCAGCCCCTTCCCCCACCCCCACACTGTAATCAGCCTTTTCCCCTTCCCCCCCACCACACACACAGTCATCAGCTCTTTCCCCGCCTCTCACACACACAATAAACAGTACCTCTCCTCTCACCTCCACCGCCACCCCCAACACACACACACACACTAATCAGCCCCTCTTCCACTCCCCCCACCCATACACAAAGTAATCACCCCTTCACCCAACCCCCCACCACCCTCCCACATCGCTGCCAGCCCTCCTTTCCTCCTTTGGATTTAGTTGTCGGTGCCTATGAAGCAGAGTCTGCAGCCTGGGCTAAGGAGACCATACAACAGGCAAACAGGAACAGAAACACGGTAAAGATTGAAGCCACCACTCACCATCCCAGCTCAGCCACATGACCTGCCGGTTTTCCCCGCACTTAGTCAGTGACTGTGCTACATTTGTCTGCCTCCGTCTGCGCTAAGTCAGTGTAATGACATCCCAGGCCCACTTGGCACTCGCTGCTACAAGTGCTTTCTAAGGTCGAAGGGCGCTTCTGGCTCACCATCTACCCCCTTGCTGTTTGCCAGCATTGACTCAGCGTGTCCGGGGCTGTCTTGTCTGTCTCCACGTGGCCGTTGCTGTCTCAGAGGAGAGGGAGCTCGCGACCCCCGAGTGCTGTTTCTGCGACCTGATTGGGGGGGTCAAGACCCACAATTCGGTGACCGTTGTTCTACCGATTTCTAAGTGTCTATGGGGCAGGATTTTTCGCTGAGCGTGCCCGACCTGCTCGAGCATAAATTGACGCGCGATGACATCGGGCGAGCGTCCCGACGTCATCGTGCACTCACGCGATATTTCGGTTGGCGGGTGCGCACAGGAGTCAGCAGCGCGCCTGCCGACAATTAAAAGGCCTATTAAGGCCATTAAAATCCCAATTAAATGTTATTTTTCACTGCCCGTCCAAGCGGCCTTTGCGCTTTTTAGGAACCCTCATCCACGGGTGGGATGAGGTTTCCAACAGCTAATAAAAAATAAAATATAAATTTTAACATTTCATTAAGAACATGTCCCTGCTCATGTGACGGAGGGGACGTGTTTTTTTAACGATTTAAAATTGTTTATTTTTAATTCTTAAGCTCTTCATCTCTCTGAGGCAGCTCTGTGCCTCAGGGAGCTTTTCCAGCGCACACATGTGCACATGCACAAAGTTGCTCACTCACCCCCCTCCCCTGCGCCCCCTGCACACAGGCAGCGCTGAGCGCTGAGCGCTGCAGTGTGCATTATACGCTGGGCGGGCCTTAATTGGGAAAAATCCTGGCCTATGTATTTATGTCGCTCTCAGTACTGTACTGAGGGGGCACTGCCCGAATGAGGTATTAAAATAATGCACCCTCTCGGATACTACACCCTTGTTTCAAAGTTGAGCCAGGGAGTTCTCCAATATTTATGCTCCAACTCACATCACTGAAACAAATTGATATTTGTTGGAGCTTGCTGTGCACAAATCAGCTGCTGCATTTCCTATGTTATAACACAGAACAAACATCGCAAGGGCTTGTGCAGTGCTTTGGGACGCCCTGAAGTCGTGAAAGGCGCTATAGAGATGCAACTTGTCCTTTCTAACTCACCACAGACAAAGAACTGAATCTGAGTCCTTCTCAGGCATGTTTGACCTCATCCTATGGCAATCCCAAATGAGTCACCGCGGGCTTAATTTAACCAAATTACATGAAACCTGAACACACGCACACGCACACAATACATACACACAATCTAAATAGGATCCTGCATCGGGAACTGTAGAATGCATCATTTGTTCCACTTCACAAAGCATATGCATATAACTATACCATCATACTTCCTTCACTTGGGAATGAACACGCCCCTAACAGCTTCCTGTACAGGTTCATCCATATTCCCACTAGGAATAACTCCTGTGCAGCAATGACTTATCAGTTCCTTGGGCTACTCTGGGAAGTCAATCCCTCTTTGTTCAGTTGTCAGAAAAATACGATTCCGTAAACAAATCCAGGTCTTGGTTGCTGTTATTTTGACTATGGGGTTTCTAAAAGACAGCCAGGAATTAAGGGTACGGATCTGGACACGTTTAGAGTGAGCTGTTAGGTCAATAATGAGAATTGAATTTGTGTACTAGGTGCTATCCTCGGCTCAGTGGCAGAATTCTTCGTCCTGTGTCTGCAGGTTGTGGGTCCAAGCCCTGCTCCCCAGACCTTTGAGAGTGCGTCACCTTGGCTGACACTCTGAGGCAGATGCTATCTTTCAGTGAGGCCCAGTCTGCCACCTCTCAGGTGAATACAAATGGCAGTGGCATTATTCATGAGGACAAGGGAGAGGTGCGTAGGGTGAAGGGGTTGTCCTGTGATGAGAGGCTGAGTACATTGGGTTTTATAATCTCTGGAGTTTAGAAGGATGAAAGGCGATCTCCTTGAAAACCTACAAGATTCTGAAGAACAAAAATACCTGGAAAAACCCAGCAGGTCTGACAGCATCTGCGGAGAGGGTGACAGTTGACGTTTCGAGTCCGTATGACCCTTCATCAGAACTAAGACATACAGAATGAGATGAAATATAAGCTGGTAGAGGGGGGTGGGCGGGACAGGTAGAGATCGATAGGGGGCCAGTGATAGGTGGAGGCCAAGAAGAGATTGCCAAAGATGTCAAAGACAAAAGGACAAAGAGGTGTTGATGGTGGTGACATTATCTATTCTGAAGGGAATGGATGATAGGGTAGACACTGAGAGATTCTTTCCGCTGGTCAGGGAATCTAAAACACGGGGGCGCAGCCTCAGGATAAGGGGGGCCGATCATTTAGGACTGAGATGAGGAGAAATTTCTTCACTCAGAGGGTTGTGAATCTCTGGAATTCTCTACGCCAGAGGGTTGTGGATGCTCCATCATTGAATATATTTTAGGTTGGGATAGACAGATTTTTGGTCACTCAGGGAATTAGGGATATGGGGAGCAGGCGGGAAAATGGAGTTGAAGCCCAAGATCAGCCATGATCAGTCTATTGAATGCAGAGCAGGCTTGATGGGCCGAATAGTCTACTCCTGCTCCTATTTCTTATGCTCTTGAGTGATCCCTCAGCCACCATCATTGCTGTTTGGGAGACCTTGCTTCCCTATGTCACAATTTTGGCTGGAAACCATTTTCTTTTTGAGATTGAAGAATATTTAAAAACCAGCATCACAGCCTCAGGATGTCCCAAGACGCTTTACAGCAAATGAAATATTTTTGAAGTCACTGTTGTCACACAGGAAGTGTGGCAGCCATTTTGTGGACAGTAGCAAAGTCCCACAAACTAATATGTGATGATTATGATAGGTAAGCTTTTGTTTTAGCAACGTTGGCCAGAACTCTGGGAAGAAATCGCCTGCTTTTCTTTGAAATAGTGGCCATGGGATCATTTGCATCCACCTGAGGCAGGAGACAGGGTCTTGGTTTAGCATCTCGTCAAAAAGGTAGCACCTCTGGCATTGCAGCACTCCTTCAATGCTGCACTGGAGTGTCAGCCTAGGTTTTGTGCTCAAGGCACTGGATGGGACAGGGTCTCACTGGCCTTCCCTGATTCAGGCTACAGTGTTACCACTGAGCCACAGCTTTGGATCTCACCTCACTGCCACCTCTTTATCCCCTCCGCTGCCTTGGTTTTGTCATTCTGCTTGTCTAATATCCAGTCTTGGATGAACCAAAAATCTAATCTAATTAAGCACTGGGAGGACCAAAGAAAATGTCTAAATGGTCTATGCACTAGGTGGATGTGGTCTATATTTTGGGGTTCATGTTAGGATGGTCTATGAATATATACTGGGGTGATCGATATACTGAGGTGTGGTGTATATATGCTGCTGTGGTCTATATGCCAGGATGTTCTATATGCTGGGGTGGTCTATGGGTAAATGCTGGTCTATATGCTGCGGTTCCATATGCTGGGAAAGCCTTTATATTGGTATGGTCTATATGCTGCAGTGCTCTATATGCTGGGGTGGTCTAATGACTGCAGTGCTCTATATGCTGGGGTGGTCTATAGGCTGCAGTGCTCTATATGCTGGGGTGGTCTATAGGCTGCAGTGCTCTATATGCTGGGGTGGTCTATAGGCTGCAGTGCTCTATATGCTGGGGTGGTCTATAGGCTGCAGTGCTCTATATGCTGGGGTGGTCTATAGGCTGCAGTGCTCTATATGCTGGGGTGGTCTATAGGCTGCAGTGCTCTATATGCTGGGGTGGTCTATAGGCTGCAGTGCTCTATATGCTGAGGTGGTCTATAGGCTGCAGTACTGTATATGATGGTGTGGTGTATTCACTGGGATGGTCTACCCACTGAACTGGTCTATTCACTGGGAAGGTTGGGGGGGTGGGGTCTATATGCTGAGGTGATCTATATGCTGGGGTGATCTATACGCATGTCAGTTTGATACTTAAATTGAAACGTTTTGCGCTGTCATTGTATTTAGGGTGATTCTGCTGTTTGGAGGCGGGACTAGATGGTGTAACAGGAACTTACATTGTTCCTACATTGTAGGGTCGGTTCTCATTGTTGCCATTTTTCATTTGCCTTCGATTTGGTTTCATTGGGATTATAACCGGTTTGTGTAAAGGGTTAACACCTGCAGTAAAATTCCTTTCTCTCCGTATGTTTTTTATTCAGTTGGTTTTCCCTCCCCCCGACCTCTCGCCCGCTTCTTTCTCTTTCTAAGCCGAGGCCGGGGTTGTTGCAATCGGCCGGCTCGTTGGTCTAGGGGTATGATTCTCGCTTAGGGTGCGAGAGGTCCCGGGTTCAAATCCCGGACGAGCCCTCGTTTTATTTTTGTGGTGTAGGAATTCTCAGCTTGTTTGAAAGAGAAAACTAGAATTTTAGTTCGTGTTGAGGAAACACACCTTTAAAAAAAAAACCATAGAACAAAAATTTTAATGAATTAATTAATGAATTAATGACATTGTTCGGTTGAAATTAAAAGGAAGAGCTCTCTGTCTGGGGTTTGAAGCCTGGAGCTGGTAGAATGCAAAGCAGGAAACATACATCTAAACCAAGAAAGTGACAAGGAAAGTTGGGCTAATCTGTGCCAGACACAGACAGACAGAGACAGAGAGACTGGGTGCAGCCCTGAGTGGTCACTCGATACAGTGTTACTGTGTATTGTAACTTTGTATCCAGGGCAAGACGTTGGAGTTCCCCGGCCCCTGTCCCTCTCCCACCCACCCTGTCTGTCTGTGTTGAGTTACTGCGCTGAGTTGCCCCGGCCCATTGACCCACTGGCACTGGGGGCAAGTGGGAAGTTAGCAAGAAAGGGGGGGGGGTTGTGGTTGGGGGAGGCGGGTCCAAGGAGAGAAGGATCAAACAAAGGGTTCTTTCCGATCCTTTGACGGGGGCGCGAGCATCGTTGGCGAGACCAACGTTTCCTGCTCATCCCTGGTTGCCCCTGAGAAGGGGGCAGTGAGCCGCCTTCTTGAGCCGCTGCAGTCCGCGTGGCGTGGGTACACCCACACAGTGCTGTTAGGGAGGCGAAAGAGCTGAGAAGAAACATAGAAAATAGAAGCAGGCGTAGGTCACTCGGCCCTTCGAGCCATTCAATATGACCAATGTGGCTCTATCTCAACGCCATACCCCTTGACACCTTTAGAGTCTAGAAATCTATCTATTTCCATCTTAAATATATTCAGTGACTGGGCCTCCAAAGCCCTCTGTGGTAGAGAATTCCACAGGTTCACCAGCCTCTGAGTGAAGAAGTTTCTCCTCATCTCAGTCCTGAAAGGCCTACCCCATATCCTGAGAACTGACCTCTTTCTGTGCCGTTAACTTTCTATGATTCTATAAGAATGGGGGGAAGAAAGAGGAATTACAGCAACAACAATTTAAATATTTATATGGCGATACAAACGCACATACAAACATGCAAATTAGGAGCAGGAGTAGGCCATTCAGCCCCTCAAGCTCGCTCTGCCATTCAACAAGATCATGGCTAATCTGATTTCAATAAAATTATAGAGGTCTTGTGATGCAGTGGGTAGCATCCCTACCTCTGGGTGAGAAGCTCCAGGTTCAAGTCCCACTTGATGACTGTGGAAGGTGTGTTCATAACATGGCCAAACGGGTTGATGATCAGCCTATGAACCCTTCCAATACACCTCATGGTAGGTGATAGGAGTGGGGGAGTTTCCTGGTCAGCCATGCTGCAGGAGACAGTGGCAAACCAATGTAGTACTTGCCAAGCATGATCGTGGACCAATCCAGTGGAAGTCCTTGGTTGCTGATGGGCAAGGTACTGGAGGGAGATAACTATAATAAAAGCAAAATACTGGCAATCTGAAATCATTTTATGTCTTAAAGAACACAAAATCGTTCCTTCCCTTTGACTTGACTGACCTCTTCTTCTAATCCCACCCCTTGCCATGTATTCGCTATACTTCCTGACCAGTTCCATAGAAAAGTCATATTCCACTGGAAATGTTAACTCTGTTTCTCTGACCCACAGGTGCTGCCAGACTTGTGGAGTTTTTCCAGCATTTCCTGTTTATATTTATATAGCACCTTTAATGTAATGAAAGACGCTTCACAGGAACATTATAAAACAAATTATGACACCAAACCCCATAATAAGGGGATATTAGGCCAGGTGATCAAAAGCTTGGTCAAAGAGGTAGGTTTTAAGGACTGTCTAATAAGAGGAGAGAGAGGTGGAGAGGTTTAGGGAGGGTTTTCCAGAACTTGGGGCCCAGGCAGCTGAAGACGTGGCCGCCAATGGTGGAGAAATTAAAATCAGAGACGCTCAAGAGGCCAGAATTAGAGGACCGCAGATATCTCAGAGGGCTGTGGGACTGGGCTAGGTTACAGAGATAGGCAGCGGTGAGACCATGGAGGGATTTGAAAACAGGGATGAGAATTTTAAAATCAAGACATTGCTTGGCCGGGAACCAATCTAGGTCAGCGAGCACAGGGGAGATAGGGGAACGGGACTTGCTGTGAATTAGACATAGGTAGTGGAGTTATGGATGACCTCAAGTTTACGCAGGTTAGAATGTGGGATTCCTGCCAGGAGGAAGTTGGAATAATTGCCCTTGAGAAGGCGGTGGTGAGCTGCCTTCTTGAACCGCTGCAGTCCATGTGGTGTAGGTACAGTGCTATCAGGGAGGGAGTTCCAGAATTTTGACCCAGCGACAGTGAAGGAACGACGATATATTTCCAAGTCAGGATGGTGAATGACTTGGAGGAGAACTTGCAGGTGGTGGTGTTCCCATCTATTTGCTGCTCTTGTCCTTCTGGGTGGTAGTTGTCGTGGGTTTGGAAGGTGCTGTCTAAGGAGCCTTTGTGAATTGCTGCAGTACATCTTGTAGATGGTACACAGTGTTACCACTTTGCGTCGATGGTGGAGGGATTGAATGTTGAAGGTGGTGGATGGGGTGCCAATCAAGCTGGCTGCTTTGTCCTGGATGGCGTTGAGTTTCTTGAGTGTTGTTGGAGCTGCACTCATCCAGGCAAGTGGGGAGTATTCCATCACACTCCTGTCTTGTGTCTTATAGATGGTTGACAAGCTTTGGAGAGTCAGGAGGTGAGTTACTCACCGCAGAATTCCAAGCCTCTGACCTACTCTTGTAGCCACAGTATTTATATGGCTGGTTCAGTTCAGTTTCTGGTCAATGGTAACCCCCAGAATGTTGATAGTGGGGGATTCAGCAATGGTAATGCCAAGGGGAGATGGTTTAGATTTTCTCTTGTTGGAGACGGTCATTGCCTGGCACTTGTGTGGCATGAATGTTACTTGCCACTTATCAGCCCAAGTTCCTTCACTGTCCAGATATTGCTGCATATGGACATGGACTGCTTCAGTATCTGAGGAGTCATGAATGATGCTGAACATTGTGCAATCATCAGCGAACATCCCCACTTCTGACATTATGATGGAGGGAAAGTCATTGATGAAGCAGCTGAAGATGGTTGGGCCTAGGACACTACCCTGAGAAACTCCTACAGTGATGCCCTAGAGCTGATATGATGGACCACCAACAACCACAACCACCTTTCTTTGTGCTAATTCTCCAACCAGCAGAGAGTTTCCCCCCTGATTCCCATTGCTCCAGTTTTGCTAGGGCTCTTGATGTCATTCTCGGTTAAATGCTGCCTTGATGTCAAGGGCAGTCACTCTCACCTCACCTCTTGATGTCAGCTCTTTTGTCCATGTTTGAACCAATGCTCTAGTGAGGTGAGGAGCTGAGTGGCCCTGGCAGAACCCAAACTGAGCATCATTGAGCAGGTTATTTCTGAGCAGGTGCCAATTGATAGCACTGTCGACGACCCCTCCCATTACCTTGCTGCAGTGAGCGTGCTACCCACTGAGGAATTGCTGACAATTAAAATGTTAGAGTGCATCATCAGCACATGTTCAAACCTGTGACCTCTACCATCTAGAAAGACAAGGGCAGCAGATCCATGGGAATACCACCACCTGGAAGTTCCCCTCCAAGTCACCTACCATCCTGACTTGGAAATATATCGCCGTTCCTTCACTTCCGCTGGGTCAAAATCCTGGAACTCCCTCCCTAACAGCATGGTGGGTGTACCTACACCACATGGACTGCAGCAGTTAAAAAGACAACTCACCCCCACCTTCTCAAGTGCAAAGAGGGATGGGGAATAAATGCTGGTCTTGCTAGCGATGCCCCCAACCCATAAATACAAAAATACATGGGCAATCTGGCCAAATTAAATATCTCAGCTAGTCTGTACTGGAGGGAAATAGTACATCCCATGGTGCAGTCGGTTTGCAGGGAGTCCCAGGCTACATTATCCACAACTAAGGTTGCCAACTGTGATTAAATGGGTTCCTGCAGGTTTCCTCACATGACTTGTCCCCACGCTCCAGCCATTAGTTGGCCAACACATCCATCCTTGAGATGTACTGCCTCCCTACGCCAACTAGAAAGCAAAAAGACTCATCACTCAGTTGGATGATGCTTGACTGTCAACCAAACAGCTTTTTTCCCCCATTTTCAATATTTTTATATCTGGTAAAGAGAAATATCCAAAACAAATTTTTTTAAAAATCTTTTTTCAATGATTTTTTTTTCCAGTGTTGCACACAGCAGTGTCCTGGAGATTGACCTTCAACTCCTGGTGACTCCAGGCCAATCCTGGAGGGTTGGCAACCCTAGCCACAACTAAATCTGGGGGGAATTGCGCATTAGCTCACTGCCTCCGAGACCCGGGCTATCAGACAAGATGATGTGGCCATCAGTTTGCGTACATCAATCTCCCATGTTAAATGCACTAAGATAAATGCACGTCATTGTACTGCTACAGGGTTTTAAATAAAAAGAATAAAAATCACCCAAAATGAATAGAATCCAATAGAATAGGCTGGTCTAACCTGTCTGGATGGAGAGAATCACAGCTCTGCTCACAGGTGAAGCACCGGTGGCAATGACATGCTGGATGGTAACATAATTCCCCTTTCAAAGAAATGAAAAGTTTTGGCATACAAATACATAAAGTCTTTTGTCAAATTTTCTTTATGTTTATTGCCATTGTCCAATTTTTGAGCATCAGAAAGTGCAATTATTACAAGGTGGGACCCCTTTTATCATTTCCTGGCTATTCAGGGTGAAACACATGATAGCAGTGAGAAAGCCATATTATGTATTAATTGCATTGTCGCTTTTAACCTCACTCTGGTTGTAATGTCAACGTTTACATCGCAGCCCCGTTGAGATGGTTCTGATCGGGTTTCTCGGAAGTGAATGTTTGAATTTGCTGTCTCTGATTTGTCACACTGCTCGTCCGACATTCGGCAGAAATTTCCTCCAACTAAATATCGGGAAGACCAAAGCCACTGTCTTCAGTCGCAGCCATAAACTCTGTTCCCCAGTCACCAACCCCATCCTTCACCTTGGCACGTTTGAGGCTGAGCCAGACTGTCTGCAGCCTCATGGCCCTAGGAATTGTGGTATTTGATCTTGACATAAATTTCTGACCACTTAGGGCTCCATCGCCAAGAATGCCTTCTCCCTCCTCCATAAGACCACCAAACTCTGCTCTAGCACAGGCCCAACTGCACTAAACCTTGATCCCTGCCTCTGCTGCCTCTGGACTTGTCTATTCCAACACATCCTGACCAGTTCCCCACATTCTTCCCTCCGTGAATATGAGGTCATCCAAAACTCTGCCGCCTGTAACCTAACATGTCAGATTTTGAGCATTGCTGAAAAAAGAGACATGCTCTCAAAGCTTTTCATCTTACACCCATCAGGACACATGCAAGAATACTAAATTTCAAAGGGAGCAGCAATTTATACTGCAAGAGAAAAGTGTGCTGATTGGCTGGCAAATCAACTCTGATTGGCCGAGGCGTTACCATGGAGCGTGCACCAGGGAACTATTGCCCCCCCATGCTTTTGTTTAATTCAAAAAAGACGCAGTGCCTGGATATGTTCCTTCTGCCTGCAGAAGGCAAGTCCCTAGGTATGAATATACGTAGCTTCTAGGAAACATAAGTGAGCATGACTGATAATCTTAAATTGGTTGTTAGTGTAATTCTTAGCACACTCAGGATTGTTCAGCACGTGCTGTCCAATCATGGAATCGATAGACATTAGGACAATAGAACCATAGAAGAGTTACGGCACAGAAAGAGGCCATTCAGCCCATTGTGTCTGCACCAGCCAAAAAAGAAAAAAATAAAAGAAACTAGAAGCTCATTATAATCCCACTTTCCAGCACCTGGTCCATAGCCTTGCAGGTTACAGCACTTCAGATGCAGATTCAGGTACCTTTTAAATTAGTTCAGTGTTTCAGCCTCAACTACCAATTTAGGCAGTGAATTCCAAATGCTCACCACCCTCTGGGTGAAAAGGTTTTTCCTCATGTCCCCTCTAATCCTTCTACCAATCACCTTAAATCAGTGCCCCCGGTACTTGGCCCCTCAGCTAGGGAACACAGGTCTTCCCTGTCTACCCTATCCAGGCCCCTCATAATTTTGTACACCTCAATTAGCTCACCCCTCAGCCTCCTCTGCTCTAAGGTAAATGACCCCAGCCTATCCAATCTGCAATTTTCAAGCTCTGGCAACATTCTTGTAAATCTCCTCTGCGCTCTCCCCAGAGCAATTATGTCCTCCCTGTGGTGTAGCTACCAGAACTTACACAAAATTCTAGCTGTGGCCTAACCAGCATTTAATACAGTTCCAGCATTATATCCCTACTTTTGTTTTCAATACCTTGCCCATTAAAGGAAAGCATTCCATATGTTCCCTTAACCACCTTATCCACCTGTCCTGCCACCTTCAGGGACCCGTGGACATGCACTCCAAGGTCTCTCACCTCCTCAACTCTTCTCAATGTCCTCCTGTTTATTGAGTATTCCCTACCTTTGTTTTCCCTCCCCAAATGCATTACCTCACACTTTTCCGGATTGAATTTCATTTGCCACTTTTCCACCCACTCAACCAAACCGTTGATATCATTCTGGAGACGACAGCTACCCCCTTCACTATCAACTACACGGCCAATCTTTGTGTCGTCTGCAAATTTCCCAATCATACCTCCTACATTTAAGTCTAAATCATTAATATATACAACAAACAGCAAGGGCCCCAACACTGAGCCCTGTGGAACACCACTCGAAACCACCTCCCGCTCGCAAAAACATCCATCGACCATTACCCTTCGTTTCCTGTCACTGAGCCAATTCTGGATCTAACTCGTTACCTTCCCCTGTATCCCATGAGATCTCACTTTTCTGACCAGTCTGCCATGTGGGACCTTGTCAAATGCCTGACTGAAATTCATGTAGACAACATCCACTGCACTACCCTCATCAATCCTCCTTGTTACTGCCTCAAAAAATTCTATTAAGTTAGTACGACACGGCCTTCCCTAAACAAAACCATGCTGACTATCCCTGGTCAATCTGTGCCTTCCTAATGGACAGTTTATGTCTCTCAGAATTGTTTCCAATAATTTACCCACCACTGAAGTCTGATTGACAGGCCTATAATTTTCTGGCCTATCCCTCGCACCCTTTTTAAATAATGGTACAACGTTCACAGACTTCCAATCCTTTGGTACCTCACCTGTATCTAGTGAGGATTGGAAAATGATCCTCAGAGCATCCACTGTTTCCTCCGGCTTCCTTTAACAGCCTGGGATGCAATCCATCTGGCCCTCTGGGACTTCCTCTTTCATTACGCTTAATATATCTAATATTTCACACTCCTCTTCTTTAACTAGAATGTCTGCATCGTCCCGCTCCTTAGTGAAGACAAAGTACTCATTGAGAACCCTGCCCACGTCTTCAGCGTCAACCCACAAGTTACCATGTACATATCTGATAGGTCCCACCCTATCAGGTTTTGAGTTTTGCAAGCACAGGCTGGTTGAATATGGTCAGTACTCAGATAAAAACAAAAAGCTAAAAGCTACTGCGGATGCTGGAAATCCAAAACAAAAACAGAATTACCTGGAAAAACTCAGCAGGTCTGGCAGCATTGGTGGAGAAGAAATCAGTTAACGTTTCGAGTCTTCATGACCCTTCGGCAGAACTGAAGCATAGTTAGGAGAAAGGTGAAATACTCTGCCTGTTGTGAACAGCCGAAGGGACCTGCTTTTTGATATGATCTGTGCCACTCATTGGGATGTGCGGCCTACGTACCTGGCATCACACTGGCACTGAAGCTCATATACCACATTACTCATTTGTGTGATGGGCAGAACGACTTTTTGGCTTGACGGGAGCATCCTGATAGTGGAAAATACCACTTGGTGTTTCCGCTGCTTGGTAGCAGCATGAAACAGCTAGCTTCACCCATTGCTCAAATTTACCCTTCCAGGGCAATTGAGGTAGACTGGGCACTTTTCGGGACTGAAAGTGATGGCCTTAGGCCTGTTCATGAGTTTGCGTGATATACAGTGCGAAATGAACGTAGTCATTCTCCAGCAAGATAGCTCCTATTTTGGTGCCAAGCTTGCACAGTGAGCAAATATGGCTCGGACCCTATTTACAAGAATATCTTGTCATCATTCCTCCTCCCCCATTGCCACCAAAAACAAATTACCTAATCAATTATCTCAACTGATGTTTGTGGGGACCTTTGTGAGGTCTCCTACAAATTGTCTGCCACACCTGCCTAACTCATAGTGACTACACTTAAAAAACTGGTACAGTTGATGTGACATGCTTGGGGAGAAAGTGATAAGGTGCTATGCATCAACACAAATTCCTTCTCCAGAGAAACAGCCCAATATTTTTTCCAAAGTTGGAGAGAATACGACTGGATTTTGAGCAAGGACGAGGGTACATGTACAGCAAAGCGGCTATGTTTTAGAAACCTGGGTGAATGATCCCAAGACATGAGTTTATATCCTGTCACAGCAGTGGGGCAATTGTAGTAACTCTGAAATAAAAAGAAATTATCAGTTAAGGCGGCAATGAAACTACCAGAATATTGTGAATTCCCATCTAGTCCTCTTTAGGGAAGAAAATCTGTCATTTTCACACAGTCTGGTCCACTTGTGACTCCAGACCCACAACAATGACTCCTAAATGACTCTAGCAAGCCACTTAGTTGTTCTCAAGAACATAGTTCAGAATCACCCTCATGAGGGCAATTAGGGACGGGCAATAAACGCTGGCCTTGCCCAGGGACGCCCAATCTGTGAATGAATAAAAATGCGAAGACTTGCCGTGTGGGTGGGTGGTGGAGAAATTAGCAATGACAGGAGAACACGTTTGCAAATAATGAGAGAATGTAGCCAGGGGTTTCGACAAGGAAAGTACAAAGTTCAGAAGCCCTTACCATCGCCAACATTCTCAAAGCCACTGAAGGCATTGGGTTGGTATGAAGAAGATAAAGGCAGAGGTCTCTCAGCTTTGCAGACTAATCTCTTGGGTGTGTGGTTACGTAAGTGCAACGTTCCCTTGTTCCCTGATTGTTTATTCATTATTTGCTCTTTGAAGTGGTTATTATATTACAAAGAGCGAGATTTCCACCAAGAAGTGCCCATTAAAGTGATAGCCAATCTTGTTTATAGATTTGTTTAGATTTGACGCAGTGGTGATCAAAGAATTAAATCGGAGTAATCCTAGCACCCCAGCAGACAGGATTTTTTTTAAAAAGGAAAGTTGATTAATTAACCCTTGACTACAGCCAGAGAATACAGCGAGACTGTGTTCAAAGAATCATAGCATCTTGCAGCCCAGAAGGAAGCTATTCAGCCTAAACGTGTCTATGCTTGTTCTATGAAGGAGCTGTCACTGAGCCACCTTCACCAACCCTCTCTGTTACCTCATCAAAAAACTGCCACTGATCCAGTGCTCCTATGACATGGAAAACAGACAACTCAAAAGTATTCACATTGGGAGAAGGATGGATATGTGCAGAAGATGTTGGGAGAAACCTAGGCACAAACAAAGAGATAGATTTTTAATTAAATAGGGAAATAGGAACAGGGGATCATTCGGCCCCTCTAGTCCCTTCTGTCATTCAATATGATCATGGTAAATCTATTTCAACTCGAATTGCTGGTGGTATTCTTGATATTCTTTATACCATATTCCTTGATTCCATTAGCGTCCAAAATTCTACCAATCACTGTCTTGAACATACCCAATGGCTGACCATACACAGCCGGCGGGGGTAGAATATTCCAAAGGTTCACAGCCCTCCAAGTGAATAAATTCCTCCCCATTTTTTTAGAGGTAGGGAGAGAGGCTAAGGAAAAGGGCAGTGGCACCATGGATGTAATAATGACCTCCGATTGTCGACTGGTGTTGAATAATCCCTGAAGCTTGACACCGTCAAGGACAATACAGCCAGCTTGAGTGGCCCCTCATCCACCACCTTCGACATTCGTGTCCTCCAGCACCGATGCATAGTGGCAGCAGTGTGTACCATCTGCAAGATGCACTGCAGGGATTCACCAAGACTCCTTCGACAGCATCTTCCAATGCCACCTACCATCTAGAAGGACAAGGGCAGCAGACACATGGAAACACCACCACCAGCAATATCCCCTCCAAGTCACTCACCATCCTGACTTGGGAATATATTGGCCGTTCCTTCACTGTCGCTGGGTCAAAATCCTGGAACTCCCTTCCTAACAGCACTGTGGGTGTACCTACACCACATGGACTGCAGCGGCTCAAGAAGGCAGCTCACCACCACCTTCTCAAGGGCAATTAGGGATGGGCAATAAATGCTGGCCCAGCCAGTGACGCCCATATTCCGCAAATGAATAAAAAAATTCCAGACATAGGGGGAGAGGTGGGGCGTCTGGTTGATACAGGCTTCCCTGCTCTGGGCAGGCTGGTACAAGGATTGGCAAAGATTTGAAAACAAGGGCGGCCATTTCAAAATCAGATTGTCAGGTACAGGAAGCCAGAATCATTTGTGAGGACAGAGGGAAGGGAATGTGAAGTAAATGAAGTAAAATGTGAAGTGCAGTCGCTGTTGTGGTGTGGAAATGCAGCAACCAATTTGCTCACAGCAAGCTCCCACAAAGAGCAATGTGATAACGACCAAGTCATGCCTTTTAATGATGTTGATCGAGGGATAAATATTGGCCAGGATACTGGAGAGAACCCCTCTGCTTTTCTTGGAAATAGTGGTTGTGTAATCTTCCAAGTCCACCCGAGAGGGCAGATGCGGCCTCGATTTAAGGTTGTGTTGGAAAGATGGCACCTCTGACGGTGCAGCACTCCCACCGAGTCTTCTCTTTGCTTTCAGTAGCAGAGATCTGGAGACGGGCTGGAGGGTTTGGAAGTTGTTGCTGGGGATAAGACCATAAGACAATAAGACATAGGAGCAGAAATTAGGCCATTCGGCCCATCGAGTCTGCTCCGCCATTCAATCATGGCTGATAGGTTTCTCAACCCCATTCTCCCACCTTCTCCCCGTAGCCTTTGATCCCCTTACCAATCAAGAACCTATCTATCTCGGTCTTAAATATACTCAATGACCTGGCCTCCACAGCCTTCTGTGGCAATGAATTCCATAGATTCACCACTCTCTGGCTAAAGAAGTTTCTCCTCATCTCTGTTCTAAAAGGTCTTCCCTTTACTCTGAGGCTGTGCCCTTGGGTCCTAGTCACTCCTACTAATGGAAACATCTACCCCACATCCACTCTATCCAGGCCTTTCAGTATTCTGTAAGTTTCAATCAGATCCCCCCTCATCCTTCTAAACTCCATCGAGTATAGACCCAGAGTCCTCAAACGTTCCTCCTATGCTAAGCCTTTCATTCCTGGGATCATTCTCGTGAACCTCCTCTGGACCCTCTCCAGGGCCAGCACATCCTTCCTGAGATACGGGGCCCAAAATTGCTCACAATATTCTAAATGTGGTCTGACCAGAGCCTTATAAAGCCTCAGCAGCACATCCCTGCTTTTATATTCAAGTCCTATCGAAATAAATGCCAACATTGCATTTGCCTTCCTAACTACCACGTCAACCTGCAAGTTAACCTTAAGAGAATCCTGGACTAGGACTCCCAAGTCCCTTTGCACTCCAGATTTCTGAATTCTCTCCCCATTTAGAAAATAGTCTATGCCTCTATTCTTCCTACCAAAGTGCATGACCTCACACTTCCCCACATTGTATTCCATCTGCCACTTCTTTGCCCATTCTCCTAACCTGTCCAAATCCTTCTGCAGCCTCCCTGCCTCCTCAATACTACCTGTCCCTCCACCTATCTTTGTATCATCTGCAAACTTAGCCAGGATGCCCTCAGTTCCTTTATCTAGATCATTAATGTATAAAGTGAAAAGTTGTGATCCCAACACTGACTCCTGCGGAACTCCACTAGTCACCGGCCGCCATCCTGAGAAGGACCCTCTTATCCCCACTCTCTGCCTCCTGCCAGACAGCCAATCTTCTATCCATACTAGTACCTTGCCTATAACACCATGGGCTCTTATCTTACTGAGCAGCCTCCTGTGCGGCACCTTGTCAAAGGCCTTCTGGAAGTCCAAGTAGATAACATCCATTAGCTCTCCTTTGTCTAACCTACTCGTTACCTCCTCAAAGAATTCTAACAGATTTGTCAGGCATGACCTCCCCTTGATGAAACCATGCTGACTTTGCCTGATTTTACCATGCACTTCCAAGAATTCTGAAATCTCATCCTTAATAATGGACTCTAAAATCTTACCAATGACCGAGGTCAGGCTAATCGGCCTGTAATTTCCCGTCTTTTGCCTCACTCCCTTCTTAAACAGGGGGGTTACATTAGCGATTTTCCAGTCCTCTGGAACCCTCCCTGACTCCAGTGATTCCTGAAAGATCACCACTAACGCCTCCACTATCTCTTCAGCTATCTCCTTCAGAACTCTGGGGTGTAATTCATCTGGTCCAGGTGATTTATCCACCTTCAGACCTTTCAGTTTTCCTAGCACCTTCTCCTTAGTAATGGCCACCATACTCACCTCTGCCCCCCGACTTTCTTGAACTTTGGGGATGTTACTCGTGTTTTCCACTGTGAAGACTGACGCAAAGTATCTATTCAGTTCCTCCGCCATTTCTTTGTTCCCCACTACTACTTCTCCAGCGTCATTTTCCAGCGGCCCAATGTCCACTTTTGCCTTTCTCTTACCCTTTATATATCTAAAAAAACTCTTGCAATATTCTTTTATATTACTGGCTAGTTTACCCTCATATTTAATCTTCTCCCTCCTTATTTCTTTTTTAGTAGTCCTTTGTTGGTCTTTGTAGGCTTCCCAATCCCCTGGTTTCCCACTGCTCTTCGCCGCAGCATTGTATGCTTTCTCTTTAGCTTTTATGCTGTCCCTGACTTCCCTTATCAGCCATGGTTGCCTCATCCTCCCTTTAGTATGCTTCTTCTTCCTAGGGATGAATTTTTGTTGTGTCTCCCAAATTACTCCCAGAAACTCCTGCCATTGCTGTTCCTCTGTCTTTCCTGCTAGGCTCATCTCCCAGTCAATTCTGGCCAGCTCCTCCCTCATGCCTCTGTAGTTGCCTTTATTCAACTGTAATACCGTTACATCTGATTCCAGCTTTTTCCTCTCAACTTGCAGGGTAAATTCTATCATATTATGGTCACTTCCTCCTAAGGGTTCCTTCACCTTAAGCTCCCTTATCAAATCTGCCTCATTACACATCACTAAATCTAGAATTGCCTGTTCCCTAGTGGGCTCCACCACAAGCTGCTCCAAAAAGCCATCTCGTAGACATTCCACAAATTCCTTTTCTTGGGATCCACTACCAACCTGATTTTCCCAGTCTACCTGCATATTGAAATCCCCCATGATCACTGTAACCTTGCCTTTCTTACACACCTTTTCTATCTCCTGGTGTATCTTGTGCCCCACACCCTGACTACTGGATATGAGGTGGTGAACAGATTGGACTGCTTTGCAGCCAAGTGGCTTCTGACTGAGGAGGTGAGAATGATTGGCTCCACAGGAAGTGCTAAAGTTTCAATGTGTTGGGAAGATTTTTCATGCGGGATTTGTCAGGTTAGTTTAGAAGCAATAAACTTAAATCCTGACAGTGCTGTCCAAATTGGGTGAAACTGAGTATTCCCCCTCCCCCAATGACAGCTCCCCTGACAACTCAGCGAGTAACTGATCTCGGGAGGTGAATAGAGGACAGTCATTGGTCTCAGGGGTTTAGAAATTGGCCAATGTTTGTAACCTCCTCATCTGTTCAGTAAATCATACAAACTTCCACCTCAGAATGAAGCCATTCGGCCCATCATGCCTGTGGCACCTCTTTGAAAGAACCATTCCAGTCCCGCTTACCCGCACTTCCCCCATTGTCCTACAAATGTTTTTCTTTTTAAGTATTTATCCAATTTCCTTTTGAAAGTTCCCGTTGAATCTGCTCCCAGCTCCCATTCAGGCAGCTCATTCCAGGTGTATCTCCCCCTCTGGTTCTTGTGGTCAATTATCTTAAATCTGTGTCCTCCACTTACCAACCCTAAACAGTTTCTCCCTATCTCCCTTTTCGAAACCTCTTAGAATTTTGAGCACCTCTATCAAATCTCATCTTAACCAATCCTACACTTTGGAGAACCTTCCGAGTTTCTTTAGTCTCCCCACATGACTGAATCCCCTAATTCCTGCCTCCAGTCTGATAAATCCCCCCTACATTCTATTCAGGGAGAAAATTTTACTCCAGCTGCATGAAGCCCTTGGTTAGGCTACACCGTCAGAGGTGCCATCCTTTGGCTGAAATGTTAAACTGAGGCCCTGTCAGTCGTACGAACATAGGAACAAGGGCCAGGAGTAGGCCACTCAGCCCCTCGAGCCTGCTCCGCCATTCAATAAGGTCATGGCTGATCTGATTGTAACCTCAACTCCACATTCCCGCCTACCCCCGATAACCGTTCACCCCCTTGTTAATCAAGAATCTATCTAGCTCTGCCTTAAAAATATTCAAAGACTCTGCTTCCATCACCTTTTAAGGGAGTGAGTTCCAAAGACCCACGGCCTTCTGAGAGAAAAAATTCTCCTCATCTCTATCTTAAATGAACAGCCCCTTCTTTTCAAACAATGACCCCATAGTACTAGATTTTCCCACAAGAGGAAACATCCTCTCCACATCCACTGTGTCAAGACCCCTCAGGATCTTAAAGGTTTCAATCAAGTCGCCTCTTACTCTTTCTAAACTCCAGTGGCTACAAGTCTAACCTGTCCAACCTTTCCTCATAAGACAACCTGCCCATTCCTGGTATTAGTCTAGTAAACTTTCTCTGAACTGTTTCTAATGCATTTATATTTTTCCTTAAATAAAGAGACCAGTACTGTACACAGATGCTCCAGATGTGGTCTGACCAATGCCCTGTACAAGTGAAGCATATCCTCCCTACTTATATATTCAATTCCCCTCACAATAAATGATAACATTCCATTTGCTTTCTTAATTACTCACTGTACCTGCAAACTAGCCTTTTGTGATTCATGCACTAGGACACCCAGATCCCTCTGAATCTCAGAGCTCTGCAATCTCTCACCATTTAGATAATAAGCTTCTTTATTATTCTTCCTGCCAAAATGGACAATTTCACTTTTTCCCACATTATACTCCATTTGCCAGATCCTTGCCCACTCACTTAACCTTTCTATGTCTCCTTCTAGCCTCCTTACGGCTTCTTCACAACTTACTTTCCTACTTATCTTTGTGTCACCAGCAAATTTAGCAACCATCCCTTTGGTCCCTTCATCCAAGTCATTTATATAAATTGTAAAAAGTTGAGGCCCCAGCACTGATCCATGTGGCACACCACTTGTTACATCTTTCCAACATGAAAATGGCCCATTTATGCCTACTCCCTGTTTCCTGTTAGCTAACCAATCTTCTGTCCATGCCAATATGTTACCTGCTACCCCCTACTGTCCTCTCAGGTGCATGTAAAAGATACCATAGCACTATTTTGGACAAGAGTGGATCAGTCCTCCTCAATGTTGAGACCAACATTTATCCCTCAAAGCATCACTAAGACAAATGGTCTGGTCGTTGCTGTTTGTGGGAGCTGGCACTCAAAATGGCTGCTGCATTTCCTACATTACAACAGTGATGTAATGTGAAGTACACTTCAAAAGTACTTCATTTTCTATAAAGCTCTCTGGGGTGTGCTGTGCTCATGAAAGGCACTATATGAATGTTTTATGTTGACAATGATGTAACTTCTTATTAACGTGTTGATTTTTAGTGGTCCTGGTGTCCCAATGTGGGAGATGATTTATTTGCTTAACACATACAATAGTGTAGAGATGCATAAAAGCTCGCTGCACATTCCAGGAACCCAGCTTTGGAGATGGGCCAGAGAAAGTCCAGGACTGTTATTTTCAGCAGCAAAGCTGGTTGAACATTCTCCATTAACCACGCTAAGTTAGGAGTCCAGTGAGACTTATGCCTCTCAGGGATTTAAGATGTTGGACCTTAGGCACTGATTCAACATTTTAAGCAAGAGTGTGGGGAGTGAAAAAGAATATTGAGCAACGTGGATGGCGAGAGGGGGAAATTGGGCGAAACTGAGCCCTGAAACTCCTCATTTTGTGATAAGTATCATGTTCCGTCCCCAAGATGCTGAAATGTCATCAACCTGAGTCAGCAACTTTGGGGAGAGGAAGTGAGAAAATGGGGGAGGAGGGCAGAGGAGGGAGGTTAATGAGGTGTATACACCAGGGCTGTACTGAACAAAACACGGGGTTCATGCCAGTGTCAAGGGACTGGATTGCCACAACACTGCAAGGACATCAATCAAGCAGGACAAAAGGGATTTGGATGCCTGGTGTCAGTAGTCATTTACATTACAGCTGAAAACTGTTTAACACAGCTTGCTGCCCTTTGGATGGTTGCCATGGTGAGGAACTGCCATAGATCCTGTGAATCTATCCACGTTGCAAAGTAAGAGTGTATGAAAATGAATTGGCTGTGATTGAGGAGTGGCTCTGACAGCTCTGTAACACTCTGCTTCCTGGGGACATGTTCTGAGCCACACGTTGACTATTGCTACAATATGGCCCAAGATGGTCTGCTCACAATCTTCCAGTTATCCTAATAGACATTGACGAGCACAGTCCATGTTCTGGGATTAAGGTGTTTAGGAATGTAATGAAGCTCAGTCCAACTCCTCCAAGGGGAATATGGAGTCTGACTGTCTCTGACGCTCATGCAAATGCTGAATGTGTCCTTGACGCAACTTCCTGTTGGAAGCAACCAGCAAAATAGGTTTTGTCCAATTCAACCAAATGTACGTAGAACAATAGAGCAATTTTTTGTGCGGTTTTAAAACCCCGTTCTCTCCATTTATCTAGCACTGAAATATTTTCATTTGAAGCCTTCCGGTATTAGTTTGGCATGTTTGGTATCCCATGTGTTCTCCATGGCTCAGTGAGCAACACCTAGGGCAGAATCATCCCGGATTTGCACCAAGTGCGGTAGCGGGTGGGGAAAAAAGCTGTTTTACCCACCGGCTGCAATGGCGGCTTTTCGCGCTGTATCGTCCCCTTGCCACCTCATTAATTATGTAGCCACAGGAAACACGCTGTCTCCAGTTTGCCCCCCACGCCATTACCTCACCGCTTCCTCACGTCAGGCGCCATATTTAAACTGCAGCCACGCGCGCACTTCCCAATGCTTGCACCCAGGGCTGCTCCCGTGAAGACATGGCCCCAAAAGCCAAGAGGAGTGCAGCCCCCGATTCAGTGATTCATCCCTGGGATGCCTTCTGGATGCCATAAAGGTCCACCACGATGTCCTCTACCCCCGCTCTGGCCGCAGGAGGCCCATCAGTCTCACCACTCTGACTTGGGAGGCGATGGCAAAGGTGGTCAGTGCCAAGGCTGCACACAAGCGGTCGGCCATCCAGTGCAGCAAATGGATGAGTGATCTCATCTGTGGTATGGCAGCCATCTCATCACTCGAAACTCACACACTCCCACCCCGCCTCCGCCTGCCGATGCCAACGGGGCCAGAAAGTTCCAGCCCCAGCCTCTGAGTCAGGAGTTTGTAGCTTCAAGTTTCGCTTGAGCACAAAATCAAAGCTGATGATTCACAGTGTTAGCACTGAGGGAGTGCTGCACTCTCAGAGGTGCCATCTTTCAAATAAGTTGTTAAACCGAGGCCTGTCTACCCTCTCGTGTGACCATAAAAATTTCCATGGCACTATTTGAGGAAGAGTAGGGGAGTTTTCCCTGGTGTTTTGGGCTAATATTTATCCCTCAGACAGCACTATGCAGTCATTATCTCATTGCTCTTTCTGGGATCTTGCTGAGTAAAAATTAGTTGCCGTGTTTCCCACTTTACAACAATGACTGCACTTCAAAAATACTTTCACAGAAGCAAAATACCACAGATGCTAGAAATATGAGATCCAAACAGAAGATGCTGGAAATACTTACCAGGTTTGGCAACATCTGTGGAGACAGAAACAGTTCAGGTCAATGACCCTTCATCAGAGTTCAATAGACTTTCATCATGATTGAACTATGTCCAGTACCATTCGCAATCCCTCAGATACTGAGGCAGTCCATGTCCATATGTAGCAAGACCTGGACAACATTCGGGCTTGGGCTGATAAGTAGCAGTAACATTTGCGCCACACAAGTGTCAGGCAATGACCATCTCCAACAAGAGTGAATCAAACCATCATCCCTTAACATTCAATGACGTTACCATCGCTGAATCCTCCACCATCAACATCTTGGGAGTTACCATTGACCAGGCACCAAACTGGATCAATCATATTAATACTGTGGCTACAAGAGCAGGTCACAGTCTGACCATCATCTACAAGGCACAAGTCAGGAGCATTATGGAATACTCTCCACTTGCCTGGATGAGTGCAGCTCCAACAACACTCAAGGAGTTCAACACCATCCAGGACAAAGCAGCCCGCTTGATTGGCACCCCATCTACAAACATTCAGTCCCCACATCACCGATGCACATTGGCAGCAGTGTGTACCATCTACAAGATGCTCACCAAGGCTCCTTCAATGGCACCTTTCAAACCCGTGGCCTATCACCGAGAAGGACAAGAACAGCAGTTGCGTGGTAGCACCACCACCTGGAAATTCCCCTCCAAACCACTCACCATCCTGACTTGGAAATATATCGCCGTTCCTTCACTGTCGCTGGGTCAAAATCCTGGAACTTCTTCCCTAACAGCGCTGTGGGTGTACCTACACCACATGGACTGCAGTGATTCATGAAGGCAGTTCACCACCACCTTCTCGAGGGCAATTAGGGATGGGCAATAAATACCGGTCTAGCCCGCGAAGCCCACATCCCATGAATGAATTTTTTTAAAATCGACTGGTATTTTGACTATTCATAATATGCTGTTCATTGACTGGAAAGTACTTTGGAACATTGTAAAGATGTGAAGGGCACTACAGTATATAAGGTTCTTTTCTTCATGCAGTAGAATGCTCTCACTAATCTTCCCTAATATGACTTAATCTCAGCCATACAACTCACCCCCAGGCTGGTATGGGAGAAGTGGGTTCTGCTTTGTGGGGCACTGGTATCAGCACTGGGGAAAATGGGGGCTGTACCGTTGGGACAGTTTACACCTGAACCATGCTGGGATGAGTGTCCTCGCAAATCACATAACTAGGGAAGTAGAGAGGGCTTTAAACTAAACAAGAGGGGTGAGGGATCAAGCTTGGGTAGAGTTAGCAATTCAAGGGGTAGAGTCAAAACAGGAGAGCAAAACAGTAATATGAGAAATGAGGGTCAGAGAATGGCAGGAAGAGACAGAGAGAAAAAAACCTAAGAATACGTCAACAGTCAAGACTAGATGTTACAAAGATAACAAAAAGACAAAACTGAAGGCTCTGTATCTGAATGCACGTAGTGTTCATAACAAAGTAAATGAATTGATGGCCCACATTGAAGTAAATAAATGTGATCTAATACCAATTATGGAGAAGTGGCTGCAGGATGACAAGGATTGGGGCCTGAATGTTGAGGGGTACATGACATTCAAGAAGAATAGGAAGCTAGGTAAAGGTAGAGGGGTAGCACTGTTAATCAAAGAGGGGCATTGGTGCAATAGTTAGAGATGACCTTGGTTCAGGAGATCAGGATGTAGAATCGGTGTGGGTGGAGATGAGGAATAGTAAGGGGGAGAAAGTCATTAATGGGAGTGGTCTACAGGCCCCCTAACAGTAGCCACGGAGTAGGGCAAAGTATTCAAGAGGGAATATTGTATGAATATTGTGATAAAGGGGTGGCAATAATCATGAGTAATTTTAATCTGCATATAAACTGGGAAAATCAGATTGGCAGTAATAGCCTGGATGAGGAGTTCTTAGAATGATTTCAAGATAGTTTCTTAGTGTAGTATGTCCTGGAACCAACCAGAGAGCAGGTTTTATTAGGCTTGGCATTGTGTAATGTGACAGGATTAATTAATGACCTCAGAGTGAATGCAATCCTGGGTAGCAGTGACCACAATATAATTGAATTTTACATCCAGTTTGAAGGGGAATAGAGTGGGTCTAAGACTAGTATCTTAAATTTAAATAAGGGCAACTATATGTCGGCATGAAAGCTGAGTTAGCTGAAGTGAACTGAGATACTAGGCTAGGGGATAGATCAATTGAGAATCAATGGCAGACATTTAAGGGGTTTTTGCAGAATATTCAGAACAAGTATATTCCTACTATAAAGAAAAATTCTAAGGGGAGGACCCACCATCCATGATTAACTAAAGATGTTAAGGAAAGCATCAAGCTTAAAGAAAAAGCATACAACTGTGCAAAGAGGAGTGGCAGGACAGATGACTGGTCAGAATATAAAGAATGGCAGAGAATGACTAAAAGATTAATCAGGAGAAATAAATTAGAGTATGACAGGAAGCTAGCTCGAAATGTAAAAACAAATAGCGAGAGATTCTACAAGTATTTAAAAATGAAAAGAGTAAGTAAAGTGAGCGTTGGTCCTCTAGAGAGTGAGTGGCAGTGGGGAGTTAATAATAGATAATAAGGAAATGGCAGAAGAAATGAACAAATATTTTGCTCCTATGTTCATTATAGAGGATACAAAATAACATTCCAATAATAGCTAAAAGGCTGTAAAGGAGGTGAAAGGGAGAGAGGAATTTGGTGAAATTGCAATCATTAGGGAAACAATACTGAGCAAACTGATGGATCTGCAGGCTGACAAGCCTTCGGGTCCCAGTAGACTACATCTTAGGGTCTTAAAAGAGGCAAATGAGGTAGTAGATGCGCTGGTGTTAATTTTCCAAAATTCACTAGATCCTGGAAAGGCTCCATCAGATTGTAAAGTAGCAAATATAACCCCTCTATTCAAGAAGGGACAGAGGCAGAAAACAGGAAATTATAGGCCGGTTAGCTTGACGTCTGTCATGGGGAAGTTGTTAGAATTAATCTTTAAGGAGGTTATAGCTGGGCACTTAGAAAAGCTCAAGGTAATCGGGAAGAGTCAGCATGGTTTTGCGAAAGGAAAATCATGTTTAACCAATTCTTTGGAATTTTTTGAAGGAATGACATGCACAGTGGATAAAGGGGAGCCTGTAGACGTGCTACAGAAGGCATTTGATAAGGTGCCACATCAAAGGTTATTACAGAAAATAAAAGTTCATGGTGTAAGGGGTAACATATTGGCATGGATGGAAGACTGGTATTTTTCGGATTGGCAGGATGTAACGAGTGGAGTCCCACAGGGGTCTGTGCTGGGGCCTCAACATTTTATAATTTATATCAATGACTTAGATCAGAGGAGCGATGGCATGGTAGCTAAATTTGCAGATGACACAAAGATGAGTAGGAAAGTATGTTGTGAAGAGGACATGAGGAGGTTGCAGATGGATATAGATAGGTTGAGTGAGTGGGCAAAGATCTGGCAAACAGAGTTTAATGTGGGAAAATGTGAAGTTGTTCACTTTGGCAGGGAGAATAAAAAAGCAGAGTATTACTTAAATGGAGGACGGCTGCATAATACTGAGAGGCAGAGGGATCCAGGTGTTCTAGTACATGAGTCACAAGAAGTTAGTATGCAGGTACAGCAAGTAATTAAGACGGCTAATGGAATGCTATCCTTTATGACGAGAGGAATTGAACATAAAAGTAAGGATGTTATGCTTCAGTTATACAGGGCATTGCTGAGACCACTTCTCGAATACTGTGTGCAGTTTTGATCTCCTTATTTAAGGAAGGATGTAAATGCATTGGAGGCAGTTCAGAGGAGGTTTACTAGATTGATATCTGGAATGAGTGGGTTGGCTTATGACAAAGGTTAGACAGACTGGGCTTGTTTCCACTGGAGTTTAGAAGAGTGAGGGGTGATTTGATTGAAGTATACAAGATCCTGAACGGCCTTGACAAGGTGGACGTGGAAAGGATGTTTCCTCTTGTGGGTGAGTCCAGAACTAGGGGGCACTGTTTTAAAATTAGGGGTCACCCTTTTAGGACAGAGATGAGGAGAAATATTTTCTATCAGAGGGCTGTGCGACTTTGGAATTCTCTGCCTCAGAAGGTGGTGGAGTGGGGGTCATTAAATATTTTTAAGGCAGAGGTAGATAGATTCTTAACAAAAATAAAAATACCTAGAAAAACTCAGCAGGTCTGGCAGCATCTGCAGAGAGGAACACAGTTAACGTTTCGAGTCCGTATGACCCTTCAACAGAACTAAGGAAAAATAGAAAAGAGGTGAAATATAAGCTGGTTTAAGGGGGGGTGGGACAGGTAGAGCTGGATAGAGGGTCAGTGATAGGTGGAGATGGCCAAAAGATGTCATAGACAAAAGGTCAAAGAGGTGTTGAAGGTGGTGATAGATTCTTGTTAGGCAAGGGAATCAAAGGTTATCGGTGATAGATGGGAACATGGAATTCGAAACACAAGCAGATCAGCCATGATCTCATGATCTTATTGAATGGCAGAGAAGGCTTGAGCAGGCCAAATGGTCTACTCCTGTCCCTATTTCTTATGTTTCACCCTAATGCAGCAATGGGAACCTTTTCATTCCTCACACTAAGGACAAGATATTCAATAGTGCCCATTTTGGACCAAGGGTTTCATCACAACAATAATAACCTGCATTTAAATAGTGCCTTTAATGTAGTAAAACAACCAAAAGCACATGACAGGAATGTTATCAAGCAAAAATTGACACCAAGTCACATACAGAGATATTCGGACTGGGAAATTGGTCAAAGTGATGGTTGCAATGGGGCATCCTAAGGGAGGAGAGAGAGACAGAGATGAAGAGGTAGAGAAGTTTAGGAAGAGAGTTCTAATGATTATGACCTAGACAGTAGATGGCGTGGTTGCCAATAGTAGAGCGATTAACATGAGCGATATATAAGAGGCCATTACCATTGACAGGAGACTAACAGACAGTAACAGGCACCTCATCATGAAGTAGGCCTCAGTTAATTGCAGGTGGAGGAGGGGATGACAAGAAAGGGAGCAATCAGATCAGGAAGGAAATGGAGGTGGAGTGAGCGAAGGAAATATCAAGAGTCAGTGGCCAATTGCAGCCCAGGTTCATTCACTAGGGCGGTCAGGAGGAACACTTAACTTGTTGGACCTGTCCTCGCGTTATCTCTGTGCTCGCTGACCTAGATTGACTCCCGGTTAACCAGTGCCTCAATTTTAAAATCCTCATCCTTATTTTCAAATATCTCCATGACCTCGCCCCCCACCCCCCGAGATCTCTGTAACCCCCTTCAGAATCACAACCTTCCAAGATCTCTGCACACCTCCAATTCTGGCCTCTTGAGCATCCCCAATTTTAATCATTGGTGGCCGTGCCTTCAGTTGCCTAGCCCTATGCTCTGGAAATCCCTCCCTAAACCTCTCAGCCTCCCCACCTCTCTTTCCTCCTTTAAGACACTCCTTAACACCTACCTCACTGACCGAGCTTTTGATCATCTGCCCCAATATCTCCTTATGTGGCTCAGTGTAAAATTTTGATTGATATTGTTCTTAGGTGTTTTGCTACCTTAGAGGTACAATATTAATATAGGTTTTTGTTTTTCTTGTTGCTGGTTGTGGGCTGCAGTGGTGGTCCCTTTAAGAATGGCTTATCAGGCTGCATGTAGGCCAAGTTTTCCTGAGCTCTGCCTAGCGGCAAAAGGGATAGATACCCTTTAAGGGTAGATAGGATGTTTCCCCTAGCTGGTGAGTCTAGAACCAAAGAACACAGTCTCAGAATAAGGGGCAGGCCATTTAGGATGGCAATGAGGAGGAATTTCTTCACTCTGAAAGAGGTGAATCTTTGGAATTCTCTACCCCAGAGGGCTGTGGAAGCTCAATCATTGAGCATGTTCAAGACAGAAATCAATAGGTTTCTGGATACTAATGACATCAAGGGATATGAAGACAGTGCGGGAAAATGGCATTGAGGTAGTTGATCTGCCATGATCCAATTGAATGGCAAAGTAAGCTCGATGGGCCGAATGGCCTACAACTGCTTCTATGTCCCGAAAACAGTCTCAAACAGGATTTACTTGAATATACAAACAAACCTAATGCATGCTTCAGGCGTGGGCATTGCAGATTGCTTTCTGTCTCGGGCCACAGTCGAAATGGGAGGAGGTGAACCAGGCTCCTAATGAGTGCATAATTAGGAAGGATTCATGGCCCAGAGTATCCTTTTGACCTCGCTGAGGGACAGGAGACTGCTAACCTGGTGCCAAGATGGGTACTGAATTGGGAAGGATCAGGTTTGAGACACCCACGTGCTTGCCTCTTTACAGAGCCATTACAGACATCAAAGAGTCGAGCTATTTCCATCCCATCAATCTTTTGGATTTGGAACCCAGATCCCAGAGATGAAAAGGCAATGTTCCGATGTGAAATGCACCATGTGGCCTCTCTCTCTCTCTCTCTTTCTGTCTCTCCCCCTGCCTCTTGCGGTTTCAAATAAAGAACCAGGACTGGGTCCAGATTGGCAGGGTAGCCATGGCAACAAGGCATGCACCCGGCCTAATGCAAAGCTGTCTGGCCTTGATATTATCTCTTCCCACCTTCATTGCAGCCAGCATTACATATGACTAGAAAGTATCCCATCTGCAGGGCAGAACCATGACGGTTTTGAGCATTAGCCTCAATGCTTTGGTGGGAGGTGGGCTGGTGGTAGCTGGGAGGTGTACTGTCTCTATTGCTGCCAAGTATCATATATCAAAACCAGGCCACTTTTAGAACCTGTGCTCTGAGCCAAAATCTGCCGCAAAGATCAAAGGCAACCTGGAACTGGGTTGGCAGCTGTCCCACCAGCTCTTCACATTTCAGCTGGAGAACAAGCCATCTCACTGGCTATTAATGCTGCCGACTCTACATGGGGTTTCTGTACATACCCACCCTCACCTCTTTCACTAACGGAGATAGAACTATTACAAACTTCAACCGGAATAGGCTGCCTATTTTTGAAGACATTTTCCAAGCCCTCCCCTTATTGGAAAATTGTTGCCCCTGATATTCAGTCCATATTTCAAAAGTACTTGGCTGTAAAATGCTTTGAGACATGAGTAGTCATGAAATATGCCATATAGATACAAGTTTGTCTTTCTGTCCTTCTTCCTTTCTTTCTTTCTTTTTTTCCTTCTTTCCGTCCTTTTTTCTCTCTTTCTTTCTTTCTCCTTCTTTCCTTCTTTCTTTCCATCTTTCTTTCTCTTTCTGTCTTTCTTTCCCTCTTTCTTTCTTTCCGTCTTTCTTTCTTTCTCTTTCTTTCTTTCTTTCTGTCTTTCTTTCTTTCTTTCTCTTTCATTCTCTTTCTTTCTTTCTTTCTGTCTTTCTTTCTTTCTTTCTCTTTCATTCTCTCCTTCTTTCTTTCTGTCTTTCTTTCCATCTTTCTTTCTCTTTCTGTCTTTCTTTCTTTCACTTTCTTTCCGTCTTTCTTTCTTTCTCTTTCTTTCTTTCTTTCTTTCCTTCTTTCCTTCCTTCTGTCTTTCTTTCCATCTTTCTTTCTCTTTCTGTCTTTCTTTCTCTCTTTCCCTTTCTGTCTTTCTTTCTCTCTTTCTCTTTCTTTCCGTCTTTCTTTCTTTCTCTTTCTTTCTTTCCTTCTTTCCTTCCTTCTGTCTTTCTTTCCTTCTTTCTTTCCATCTTTCTTTCTCTTTCTCTCTTTCTTTCTTTCCTTCTTTCCTTCCTTCTGTCTTTCTTTTCTTCTTTCTTTCTCTTTCTTTCTGTCTTTCTTTCGTTCTCTTTCTTTCGTTCTTTCGTTCTTTCGTTCTTTCTTCCTGTCTTTCTTTCTTTCTTTTTCTTTCTTTCTTTCTTTCTTTCTTTCTTTCTTTCTTTCTTTCTTTCTTTCTTTCTTTCTTTCTTTCTTTCTTTCTTTCTTTCTTTCTTTCTTTCTTTCTTTCTTTCTTTCTTTCTGTCTGTCTTTCTGTCTGTCTGTCTGTCTTTCTTTCTTTCTTTCTTTCTTTCTTTCTTTCTTTCTTTCTCCCTTTCTCCCTTTCTTTCCTTCCTTCTGTGTTTCTGTCTTTCTTTCTCTCTGTCTTTTTTTCTTTCTGTTTTCCTTCCTTCCTTTTCCTTTTTTCTTTCCTTCTTTCCATCCATGACCCTTGACCACGGTCCCATGGGGCTGGATTTTACACTCCTCTGTAGATTTGAAGGTGGGGGACACACAATATCCAGTGGGTAGCTTTCCCGCCACCCACCTACCCATCCCCGGCCTGCCTGAAATGTTCTTGGGGGTCAGGGAGGCTGCTGCCCACCCTTGGGCCTATTGAGGCCTTTAGAGGCCAATTAATAGCTCTTTAAGGGCCTCAACCCATTGCCACTGATATATTACCCGGGTGTTGGGGGAGGCCCACACCATGCGGGAAGCTTTAAGATCATAAGAAATCAGAACAGGAGCAGGCCATTTGGCTCGTTGAACCTGCTCCATCATTCAATAAGATCATGGCTGATCTGCTCTGAAGAAGGACTCAGAACATTAACTTTGTTTCTCGCCACAGATGCTGTCAGACCTGCTGAGATTTTCCAGCATTTTCTGTTTTTATTTCAGATTTCCAGCATCCGCAGTATTTTGCTTTTCTCATAGGGGAGATCTCCCCACCATCCTGAGCAATATATATCCCTTAATCAATCTTAGCAAAAGAGATCTTATTGAAACATATAAGATTCTGAGGGGATTTGATAGGGTGGATACTGGGAGGATGTTTCCCCTTGTGGGAGAGACTATAACCAGGGGACACAGTTTAAGTATAAGAGGTCTACTGTTTAAGATGGAGATGAGGAGAATTTTTTTCTCTCAAAGGGTCATTAGTCTGAGGAATTCTCTTCCCCAGAAAGCAGTGGAGGCTGGGTCATTGAACTTATTCAAGGCTGAGTTAGACAGGCTTTTGATAGACAAGGAAGTCAAGGGTTTATGAGGGGCAGACAGCAAAATGGAGCTGAGACCTCAACCAGATCAGCCATGATCTTATGAAATGGTGGAACGGGCTCGAAGGGCTGAATGGCCTACTTCTGCTCCTAATTCCTATGTTCCTATGTTAGAAGTTCTTCTCATTAACTCATTATTGTTTGTGGGACCAGAGAGTTTCAGTGGAGGTTGGCTTTAAGGATCCCAGGTGTTTATTGCTGGTCTTTGACCAGCTATGTACCATGCACACATTCCATGCAGTAAGATACAGCAAGAAATTAGGAAGTCAAATGATATATTCTCTTTTGTTACAAAGGAATTGGAGTATAAGAATAGAGGAGTCTTATCACAATAATACAGGGCATTGGTGTGCCACACCTGGAGCACTATGTCCAGTTTTGATCTCCTTTTCTAAGGGAAGATATCCTTACTCGAGACAGAATGCAAAAAAAGGTTCCCTGGACTGGTTCCTGGAATGAGTGGATTGTCCTTTGAGGAACTATTGAGTAAACGAGGCCTATATTCCTGGAGTTGAGAAGAATGGGAGGTTTTCTAATTGAAACACGTAAAATTCTTAAGGAGCTTGATCTAGGCTAGTGCTGCGAAAATGTTCCCCCTGGCTGGGGAATCTAGAACATGGGGTCACAGTCTCAGAATAAGTGTTCTTTAGAACTGACATGAGGAGAAATTTCCTCTCTCAAAGGGTTGTGTATTGTTGAAACTGTCTAGCCCAGAGGGTGGTGGCCGCTCACTCTTTGAAACATAGAAACATAGAAAACAGGAGCAGGAGTAGGCCATTCGGCCCTTCGAGCCTGCTCTGCCATTCAACATGATTATGGCTGATCCTCTATCTCAATGCCATTCTCCCGCTCTCTCCCCATACCCCTTGACACCTTAGTGCTCAGAAATTTATTTCCTTTTTAAATATATTCAGTGACTTGGCCTCCAAAGCCTTCTGGGGTAGAGAATTCCACAGGTTCATCACCCTCTGAGTGAAGAATTTCCTCCTCATCTCATTTCTAAATGGCCTACCCCATATCCTGAGATGGTGACCCCTTGTTCTAGATACCCCCCAGCCAGAGGACACATCGCCCCTGCATCCAGTCTGTCCAGCCCTGTCAGAATTTTAAACGTTTCAATGAGATCCCACCTCATTCTTCTAAACTCCAGTGAATACAGACCCTAGTCAACCCAATCTCTCCTCATACGACAATCCTGCCGTCCCAGGAATCAGTCTGGTGAACCTTCGCTGCACTGAATATAGTTCAGAAAGAGGTCAATGGGCTTTTGGTACTAAAGGAATTAAGGGATATCGGAACAGTGCTGAAGGTGGGTTGAGGTAGAAGATTAGCTATGATCTTGTTGAATTGCAGAGGAGGCTCCTATTTCCTATCTTCTAAAGTTATGTGTCCATAGAGCATTGGTCAGCTTCCTGATCCTTGTCCCCCTAGGAACATCTCATCTGTTGGCTTTGCTGGCCTCCTTACAGGAGTCATGTGTGAAGAATTCTAGCCCCAAGTGATGAGCCAGGCTGGCTAATCAGTCTACAGCCCTGTCCTGAGCCAGCTCTAGTTCAGGTGTAGGCTGCATAAATATACTGCTGCTGGCCAGAATGGACATGATTGGCAAATTGCCCCTTCAATCACACCTTGGGTCTCAGGGATTATAAATGGTGGTTCTGAACTTCCATCTTCAGGCATGTCACCTTGAGCTGGTGCCAGAACGGAGTAGGCCATCCAGCCTGTTCCACCTTTCGATTATGTCTCGCAACTCCATCCACCAGCCTTTTGTAACCCCTGCTAACAACCTCAGTTCCAGTCCAGAGGCATGAAGACAAAAATCAAAGCTGACACTCCAGTGCAATGCTAAGGGAGTGCTGCACTGTCAGAGGTGCCAGAATTCAGATGAAACATCAAACTGAGGCCCTCTCAGGTAGATGCTAAAGATCCAAAGACACTAGTCCAAAGAAGAGCAGGGGCGTTCTCCCTGGCATCCTGACCAGTATTTATTCCTCAGTCAACATCACTAAAAACGAGATTATCTGGTCATTATCACATTGCTGTTTGTGGGAGCTTGCTGTGCACAAATTGGCTGCTGCATTTCCTACATTATAACAGTGACTACAATTCAGAAATACCTCATTGGCTGCAAGGAACTTCGGGATGCCCTGAGGTCGTGAAATAAACGCAAGTCCCTCTTTTTCCACCACCCTTCCTCCACTTCCACGTTGAAATGAGTCTGATGGTGAGAAATTCTCCCGAGGTGTTCTCTTTTGTCTGTGTATAATCCTACTTAAATGTTCAGTTTGTTCAAAGCTGAAATCTTTCCTCCATTAGTTTCTATGGAAACGTGTCCTGGGTAATACATACACACAATGCATTGTCATTTAATGGCCTGGTTTTGGGCCTTTGCATAACATGATCTGTTAATGGTTTATCTAAATGAGTGATTCAACATTGCAGATTACTCAAATGAAATGCCTTTCAAGTCTATCTCAGGCCTATCCATATTTTCTCAATTCCCACAGCTAATGGTTCCCTCACTAATAGGCTCAATGTTTGCTATGCTCAGAACCTTGAACCTGTACTGATCGCCTTTTCATTCCTTTTCAAGTGTTCTCCCCCCCACCCCCACACATACCCACAACCACGTTCTCCCAATGATATGGACGTGGAAAGACTGCTGGATCTATGCTGGCTCCTGGTCCAGCAACAAATATAAAACTCTCATCCTCATGTTCAAATCCCTCCAGGCCCTCACCCTGCCCCTGCCCCCACCCTGTATCTCTGTTACCTCTTCAGTCCTACAACCCTGCAGGAACTCTGCAATTCTTCCAATTCTGGCCTCTTGCGAACCCCCTGTTTTTAGTAGCCCCACCATTGGTGACTGTGCCTTCAGCTGCCTGGGCCCTAAGGTCTGGAATTTCCTCCCTAAACTTCTCCGCCTCCCTCTCCTCTTTTAAGGCACTTCTTAAAACCTACCTCTTTTGGCCAAGCTTTTGGTCACCTGTTTTAATATTACCATAAGCGGCTCAGTGTCAAATTTTGTTTGACAATCGCTGCTGTGAAGTGCCTTGGGATGTTACGTTGTGTTAAAGGTGCTACACAAATGTAGATTGTTGTCGAATGACTTGTGTCAAGTTGGAGGAATGTCTTTTTGTGAAGGAATAACAGAATCTTTTCCATAGGATGGTCTCAATGCTTGGAGTAGGGGGGCTAGATGTTAGCAAGTGACTGCATTGAGTTCGTTGCTGAAGGAGATGTGATGATAGGAGGTATTCAACAGGAAAGTTAGATCGAAGCTGCTTGTTTCCCTTTATGAGCTGATCCCACAGCAATCTGGCCGAGGCATTATGAGGGTTGAGACTCCACCACTTTCTTCAGAATGTCACCTTCTGGGAATAATCAAACCTTTGCACATCAAACTCCACTCCAGCACACTGAGTTTGTACGGCTCCGTAGCAGGAGCTTTATAAAGCATTTCATTACCTCAGTACGCCCAAAGCAGTTTCCAGGAGGGCTTTTTGAAGTGTAGTCGCAGTTGTAATGTCGGAAACGTGGCGGCCAATTTACACACAGCAAGATCCCAAGAACAGCAATGATTAGGTAATCTCCTATGGAGTTGAACATTGGCCAGGAGACTAGATGGAACTCTGCTGTATTTTGCCTTTGGTTTGGGGTCTAGATGGGGTTTCTATAGGGTTTGCCTGTTACCCTAAGAATCCTACCATAGACCATTATTTATAAAAACCATTCTTGTTTATTTACAGATCTATATACATCTCGGTACTCTACACGAGTTATACTTCTGCTTCCCACCAGATCTCAGTCTCCTGGCCATGTGACATTACGTCATAGTTACATCAGTCATTACACCAGTATCGGGAGCTCCTGATGTTAACCCTTTACTCTACACCTCCCACCCCCGCAAAGTCGTAATCCCAACTATATACATACTCCTCCACCCTGTTCTTCTTCTAATACTGGCCGTGGAATCACTTCTAGACAACTGAGAAGGCAGACAGGCCTCAGCTTAACATCTCACCCAGAAGACAGCACCTCTGACAGAGCAGTACTCCCTCAGTGCTGGCACTGGGAGTTCCGTCTTTGACTAGTTGGTTAGTTACCTTGAATCTAACGCACGCCAGCCTCAGGGTTATTGCAAATACATTGTCGAAAATCAGATAAGATCAGCGACCTTGCCACAGGCCGTTAAAACAAAAGAAAGAACAACGTGAATAGACAACAAAATAACAAGCAGAAGTTGTTTGAGGGATTCTGTGGGATCAGACCAAGCCGGAGAAGGGATTGAGTTCCATCTGGAATGTGGCTTCCAGCTGGAAACTATTAAGGAGCATTTCACACATGTCAATTATTACTTTTCCATTTTGACTGTGCAATTGATCAATCATCTAACTGTCATACACCTGACAGTGTTCAAACATTATTCTGCCTTCAAAGTTTTTGAGTTTCCAAATAAAATTTTTGCTTCTGCCCTCTGAGAACTTAAATCAACTAATTGACTCCCAGTGCTGAAAGCCTCCCCTACAAGGAGGTGAAATGGTAACAGGTAGACTGTCTTGTCGGTGTACCTGTCACAAAACACATTTCAAGGAACTACGCTGGCCCCTTTAGGTGTGTTTTTAAAGACATTTGTCGCCATGTTTCTTTCCTTGCTCCCCAGGAGCCTCTATCTCTGTAACCTCTTCCAGGCCTACAATCTAGCCTGACCTCCACGCCATCCCAATTCTGGTCTTTTGCACATTCCCAATTTTAATCGCTCCACTATGGGTGGCTGTGCTTTCAGCTGCCTAGGCCCAAGCTCTGGAATTCCCTCACTAAACCTCCTTATTAAGACGCTCTTAAAACCTACCTCTTTACCCAAGTTTTTGGTCACCTGTCCTGATATCTCCATGTGAAGCTCGACACAATCCAAGACAAAGCAGCCCGTTTGATCGGCACCCCATCCACCACCTTCAACATTCACTCCCTCCACCACCAACGCACAGTGGCAGCAGTGTGTACCATCTACAAGATTTACTGCAGCAACTCACCAAGGCTCCTTCGACAGCACCTTCCAAACACGCAACCTCCACCACCTAGAAGGGCAAAGGCAGCAGATGCATGGAAACACCACCACCTGGAAGTTCCTCTCCAAGCCACACACCATCCTGACTTGGAAATATATCACCGTTCCTTCACTGTCACTGGGTCAAAATCCTGGAACTCCCTCCCTAACAGCACTGTGGGTGTACCTACACCACATGGACTGCAGGGGTTCAAGGAGGCAGCTCACCACCACCTTCTCGAGGGCAATTAGGGATGGGCAATAAATGCTGGCCTAGCCAGTGATGCCCACATCCCATGAACGAATAATCAAAACACACAAAGGATTGCAGAGATTTGGAAATCTCTCCCAAAAAATGGTTGTGGATTCTGGGGGTTAACTGGGGTTTTCAAGTCTAGACCTTTGTTGGGAGCAGAGGTGAATGAATGGAGTTGAAACATTGATCAGCTTTGATCTAAGTGAATGGCAGATCAGATTCATGAGGTTGAATGGTCCGCCCCACTTCCTGTGTTCTTATAGATGGTACAGAAACATGCTGAGCCCTCTACCTGTCAGAGTTAGTTGCCGACCAAGTGATGAACTCACATTTAGTCAGGAGGTTGGAACATAGAGCAGGGAGGTTTATATCGTAGAGTCATGGATTGGTTAAAGCACAGAAGCAGGCCATTTGACCCATTGTGTCCATGCTGGTTCTCTGCAAGAGTGAGTGCCACTGCCTCACCGCTCCCCCCACCCCCCGCCCTTTCTCCGTAGCCCTGTAAATGTTTCTCTTCAGGTGCTCATCCAATTCCTTTTGAAAGCCCTGATTGAACCTACCTCCACCACCACTACCAGCATCCCCTCTCAGGCAGCACATTCCAGATCCTAAACACTCACTGCATAAAAAGGTTTTTCCACATGTCACCATTCATTCTTTTGCCAATCATCTTAAATCAGTGTCCTGTGGTTCTCGATCCTTCCACCGGTGAGGATGATTTCTCTCCATCTGCTCTGTCTAGATCCCTCCTGATTTTGAACACCTTGTTACAAATATGAAGTTTGTAAGATTGTTATGCTTTGGGACTGTTTGGGAACATTTAGGGTAAAATGGAGGAATGAAAGGGGGTCATGTGACCTGTTCTGAATTCCACCCAGCAACAAGGTTTGTTGGCTTGGTTGTTAAAGGTTTGAGAGGGGCCCAGGTTGTTTCAGGTGCAAGATGTTCACACTTATAGACAGTGGCATTGGCATCTGTGATGACAGTGAGTAGACAGGTCTCCAAGTCACAACGGGAGGTGTTAGGAGTGTCAGGTTTTATAAATGTTTATACTTTAAACTGTCTATTTAATTCCAAGAAAGAATGGAGTTGGGGGTTTAGGATAGTTAATCAACATTTCTACCTGGATACAAGGCCCATGTGATTCAAGTTGCCATGGAGTTTGGCTTTGAGAGGGGAACAGGCCATAGCAAGCCATTGTAGTATCGGCTGATAGGGTTTTCTTAAGATATCCGTGAACCTCACAGACAGGTCAGTCTGCAAGAACCTGTGAGAGAAGGAACAGAGAGATAGAGACAGCCAGACTCTGTGTAAGTCAGTTTGGGGATGACAAGTTATCCGGCTGGAAAAGGGAAAAGGAAGCAAGCCATCGGGAGCTTAGAATAGCTTTGGACTGGTTCTCGGGGAATGAGGTGTCCATTTAAGGGACAGAGTAAAGTATAACTGTGGAGGAGGATTTTCAGTCATTTTAAAAGATAAATGAGGGTCTTTTCTGTAGTTTAGGGTATAAGTTGCCTGGGTTGCTGAATAGTGTTTAATGGTATTTTCAGTTTGTATGTCAGTCAAAGTTTGAAAGCTTGTAATCTTACCGTGTGTTCTTTTTAGACAGTCACTGGAATTCAGATTTCTTTTAAAACGTTATTGGTCTCTACAGGGATCGTAACATCAAATCTTCACTAAACCTTCTCTTCTCTAAGGAGAACAAGCCCAGCTTCTCCAATCTATCCATGTAACTGAAGTCCCTGATCACAGGAACCGCTCTCAAATCTTTTCTGCACTCTCTCTAAAGCCTTCAGAGAAACTTCTACCACCAACAACAGGAGCGTTATAAACAAAGTGTGACACTGAGCCACATAAGGAGATATTGGGTCAGCTGACCAAAAACTTGGTCAAACAGATAGGTTTTAAGGAGCATCTTAAAGGAGGAAAGCGGGGGAGATAGGCGGAGAGGAGTAGGCGGGGGATTCCAGAGGTCAGGGATTAGGCAACAAAAGACATGTCCACAAACTTGGAGCAATTGTAATTGGGAGTACCAGAATTGGAGGAGCGCAGATATCTCAGAGGCTTTTGGACCTGGAGGAGATTACAGAGCTAGGAAATTGCAAGTCCGTGGGGGGGAGTTTAAAAACAAGGATGAGAACTTTAAATCGATACATTGTTTGACTGGGAGCCAATGTTGGTCAACGAGCACAGGGGGTGATAGGGGAACTGAAGCTGCTGCGAGTTAAGACGTGGGCAGCAGAGTTTTGGATGGCCTCAAGTTCACAGCGGGTAGCACATGGGAGGCCAGCCAGGAGTGTGTTAGGATGGCCAAGTCTAGAGGTAATGAACACATGGATGAGGGCTTCAGCAGCAGGTGAGCTGAGACAGGGGTGAAGTCAGACAATGTTACAGAGGTGGAAATAGAGGGTCTTGGCGATGGCTGTCAGGCTTTTTAGTGCGGAAGTGTAACCTGTGTTAAATACAGCAGCACAGATGCAGCAGTACAGATAGGGGACGTGACATGGGGAGGGGACAGTGAATAAAAGGATTTAATAAGAGTGTAACAGTGAGGAGGAACGGCAAACCTCAGACAGCTGTTTCTCGCTGATTAATCACCTCGTGACAGGTTTTGTGATGGAAATTTTCACTGAAAGCCCCCATTTAGTGGACAGTCAAATAAGCATTCGGCTGATGACCTGGTGTGTAGTCCCAGTTGGGAGTGTGCTGACCAAGTGTTTGAGTTCTATATCACACTCCTGCTAACACTTTACAATCCACATTATCTGGCTTTCTCATAGAGAGAAACTTCCTCCCTTGAACAACACATTACAGAGAAGTTGACCTCTGAGTTCATTTTCCCAGTTTTTTTCACCCATTCTCTTTGTCTGTCGCTAATACCATTCTCACCAGTTACCCAGTGTCACACTTTCCACGAGAAGTCACTGGATAATGACCGGTAAGAAAGGTTCACATTTCTAGAGTGCCTGTCAAGACCTCTGTATGCCCCCAAAGCACTTTACAGCCAATGAAGTACTTTTGACTGAAATAAATGTATTAATTTCTGAATCACAGAATTGTTATAGTGCAGAAGGAGGCCATTCAGCCCATCATGCCTGCACCAGTTCTCTGAATGAGCAATTCCGTTATTGCCACTCCCCTGCCTCCTCCCCGTAACCCTGCACATTCTTCCTTTTCAGGTAACAGTCTAATTCTCTTTTGAATGTTTCAATTGAACCCCCAATCTCCCAGGCAGTGCATTGCAGGCCCTAACCACTTACTGGGTGAAAAAGCTTTTCCTCATGTCGCCATTGCTTCTTTTACCAACTACTTTAAATCTGTGCCCTCTCGTTCTTGATCCTTTCTCGAGTGAGAACAATTTCTCTCTTTCTACTCTGTCCTGACCCTGTCCTGATTTTGAATACCTCTGTCAAATCTTGTCTCAACTTTCTCTTCTGCAAGGTAAACAGTCCCAACCACTCTAATCTAGCTTCATAACTGGAGTTCCTACTGTAACATGGCACCAGAGAAGATCTTCTATGCTTTATTCCTAAAAACCCAACTGGTTCACTAATAACTTTCAGACCAGGGAACCTCTCACCCCTGCCTTGTCTGGCTTACTTGTCACTCCTTTTTCATGTCATGTGGTTGAATCTTAATGTCCCCAAGGGTACTTGGGGTGGGCAAATTATATTACCTTGCCAGTGTTGCCCACATTGGACATAAAAGATCCCGTGGCACTATTTTGGAAAAGAGCAGGAGAGGTATCCCTGTTGTTCTCGCCAATATTTATCCCTCAACCGATATCACTAAATCAAATTATCTGGTCATTACCACATTGCTGATGGTGGGATCTTGCTGTGTGCAAATTGACTGCCGTGTTTCCTATGTTACAACAGTGACCACAATTTATTTCAAAAAGTACTTCATTCGCTGTGAAGCACTTTGGGATTCCGTGAGGTTGCGAAAGGCACTAGAGAAATGCAAGTTTTCTTTATTATTGCTCCATTGTTTCCTTCTTTCATTGTCTTTGGACCCACTACATACTCTGTTTCCTAGTTACCAACTCCATCCACCTCCCTGGGAACTATCGGAGGCGGAACCAGACTGCTCGCCACCTTGGTGTCTTATTTGACACCGAGATGGGCCTTCATGAACATGTCCGTGCTGTCGCTAAGATCGCCTATCACTCTGTCATGTCACTCAATTCTGCCCCTGCCTCAGTTCATCTGCTGCTGAAACCCTCATCCATGCTTCTGCTACCTCTAGACTTGGCTGTTCCAATGTAATCCTGGCCGGCCTCCTACCTTCTCCCTCTGTAAACTTGAGGTCATCCAAAACTCTGCTGCTTGTATCTTAACTCGCATCAAAACCTGATCAGCCATGATCTTATTGAATGGCGGAGCAGGCTCGAGGGGCTGAATGGTCTACTTCTGTTCCTATTTCTTATGTTCTTAAAACCCCTTCACCCACCATCCCTGTGCTCAGTGATCTGCATTGGCTCACAGTGAAGCAACAACTAGATTTTAAACCCCTGATCCCTATTTTTTGAATCTCTCCATGACCTCGCCCCTCCCTATTTCAATAATCTACTCCAGCCCCACAGCCCACTGAGATATCTGCATTGCTGTAATTCAGGTCTCTTGAGCATCTCTGATTTTAATTGTTCCATCGTTGGTGCCCGTGCCATCAGCCATGGAATTCCCTCCCTAAACCTCTCCGCCTCTCTACCTCCCTTGCCCCCTTTAAGATGCTTCTTAAAATCTACCTCTTTGTCCAAGCTATTGGTCACCTGTCCTAGTATCTCCTTATGTGTCTCAGTGTCATACTTGGTTTGCAGTGAAAGCACACAGAGGTTGGGTGGGTGGTTGGGCCAGGCTGACTGAACTGTCCATCCAAGGAGAGGTGAATGGCCTAGTAACATCGACTGGGCTGGGCGGTTTTTTGCCTGCAGCTGTCGGATGGATATACACAGTTTGCTTCTGGGTCCGTTGGATAGGAAATGGGGCGATGAGACAAGGAAAGGCAAGGAGTGAGAAGCACGTCAGAGACAAGGTCTTTACAGTTAGCAGAGCTTGTGATACCCAATACATGTTCCACAGCAGTGCAACAATGCACAAAACTCAACACAGAAACACAGTAATCCCAATCATAAGTAATTCGGGATACTGCTGTGTATTCAGGCTCCTGGTCATTAGATATCTTTGACCAAAAACAAGAAGGAAATGGAACATTGGTCATTCACACGTCATCAAACCGTAACAATTGTTGGGTCTTGTTTGGGCATTTTTCTCTCTACACCCTTCCTTTTACTGAGGAGTGAATAAACATTGAGTATAGGTGAGAAACTACAACTTGGAATCTCATTTCACAAAGTGATCAGACTGGAACCTTTTTGTTTGCACAACAGGTTTTCCTTCGTTGAGGTTCCTGTCTGTGCTCATATCAGCCTAGGCTAAAGTTTCGCTGTTATTATCAAGGGAGCGTTGCACACTGCCGGAGGTGCCTCTTTTTTGGGGATGAGATTTTAAACTGAGGACCACCTGCTTTATCAGTTTGGCTTAAGAGGTCACACAGCTCAGGGGAAAGGTGGGGGGTGCGGGTTCCCCCAGTGCCCTGTTCAATAGTTAGCCCTCAGACAACACCCAGCAGAAGAGGTTATGTGGTTTGCTGAGTCAGCTCAGTTAGAAGCACTCTCACTCTCACTCATCTGAAGGTTCTGAGTTCGAGATGCACTCAGAGACTTGAGGAGAAAGATCAAAAATCAGAACTGTGTGAGTGCTAACCTGTCAGAGGTGGCGTCTTGTGCTTGAGACATTGCCCTCTCAGGCAGACACAAGAGATCGCATATTGCACTATTTCGAAGGGGAGCAGGGGAATTACTCCCAGAGTCCTGGCCGATGTTTATCCCTCAACCAACATCACAAAAACAGTCAAATAAATGCAAAGTACTGCGGATGCTGGAAACCTGAAATAGAAACAGAACATACTGGAAAGGCTCAGCAGAGTTTTTGTGGGGAGAGAAACAGAGTTAACAGATGCTGCCAGGCCTGCTGAGTTTTTCCAGCATTTTCTGTTTTTAATCACAAAAACATTACCTGGTCATGATCACATTGCTGTTTGTGGGAGCTTGCTCAGTGCAAACTGGCTGACGCATTTCCTGCTTCTTCTTAGGCTGTCCCTCGGGGTCGAGGATGACTTGCATCCACACTAAAAATGAGTTCTCAGGTGACTGAAGAGCCCAATGCATTACCTACAGTCTCTCTCACAGGTGGGGCAGATGGTGGTAGGGGAAACGGGTGCGGGTGGTGCCCAGGTTGTCACACGCTCCTTTCGCTGTCGACGCTTGGCTTCAGCTAGTCCTTGACGATGAGACTCGAGGTGTTCAGCTCCTTCCCGGATGCTTTCCCTCTACTTGGGGGCGATCTTGGACCAGGGATTCCCAGATGTCGGTGGGGGCGTTGCACTTTTTCAAGAAGGCTTTGAGGGTGTCCTTGAAGCATTTCCTCTGCCTTCCTGAAGCTCGCTTGCCATGTCGAAACTCCGAGTAGAGCGCTCGTTTCAGGAATCTCATGTCAAGCATGCGGGCGATGTGGCCCCACCCAGCGGAGCCGATCGAGTGTGGTCAATGCTTCAATACTGAGGATGTTGGCCTGAGTGAGAACACTGACCTTGGTGCATCTATCCTGCCAATGGATATGCAGGGTCTTGTGGAGGCGGCACTGGTGGTACTTCTCCGGAGCTTTTAGGTGCTTGCTGTACATAGTCCAGGTCTCTGAGCTATATAGGAGGGCGGGTATCACAATTGCTCTGTAGGGGCCCACTTGGAGACGCAGGATGATGTCGGTCGGGCCATTAAGGCCATTAAAAAAGTAATTGAAATCATTAATGGACCTGCCCCTCCAACCCTAAGTTTAGCGGGCAGGCCGGGAGCCCAGGCGGGCTTCTGAAAAACCCTGAAACCTCGTCCACGGGCAGGATGAAGTTTCATGAGGGATTTAAAAATTTCAGAATATTTTAAAATATAAGTTATGGACACTTCCCAACTCACATGAGGGGACATGGCAGTGAAATTTTTTCTATTGTTTAAACTGCTTTTCACATTTGAGCCGATCTCTCTGAGGCAGTGCTTTGCCTCAGGGAGATCTATGTGTTCTTCTGTGCCCATGTGCGAAAGAGTGCACTCCCGGCTTGGAGAATCCCCCCCCGGCCCTTACAGGGAGCGCATAGCGCTTCCTGGTGGATGTCACGCTGGGCGGGTCTTAATTGGCCCGCTCATGTAAAATGGTGATGCGCTACCGACTGGGGGCGTTGATCGGGAACCCGCCCGCCCACGCCCGCTCCTACACATACCCCCCGATGGGGGTGGGGGGTGGAATATGTTGCCCATAATGTCTTTAACTTCCACCTGAATCTTAGAGCTCAGTTTAACGTCTCAGCTGAGGGACAGCACCCACGGCTATTCGGAGCATGAGAACAGGAATATAAACAGAAAACGCCGAGAATGCTCAGCAAAAATGGGCAAACATTTGGCATATGGAGTATAACGTGGAAAAATTTGAGATTGTCCACTTTGGCAAAAAGAACGGAAAAGTAAAATATTATTTAAATGGAGAGAGACTGCAGAATGCCACGGTACAGAGGTACCTGCGTGTCCTTGTACGTGAATCACAAAAAGTTAGCAGGTCCAGCAAGTATTTAGGAAGGCAAATGGAATGTTGGCCTTTATTGCAAAGGGGATGGAGTATAAACGTAGGGAAGTCTTGCTACAACTGTACAGGACATTGGTGTGACCACACCTGGAGCACTGTGTACAGTTTTGGTCTCCTTACTTAAGAAGGGATATGTTTGCATTGGGAAGCCATTCAGAGAAGGCTCACCAGACTGATTCCTGGGATGAAGGGGTTGTCTTATAAGGAAAGGTTGAGCAGGTTGGGCCATCGGAGTTTAGAAGAACGAGAGGTGATCTTACTGAAACATTTATGAGGGGGCTTGACTGGGTAGGTGCTGAGAAGATGTTTTCTCTCGTGGGGAATACAGAACTAGGGTGCACAGTTTTTAAAAATAAGGGGTGCCCCGTTTAAGATGGAGATGAGGAGGAATTTCTTCTCTCAAAGGGTCTTTGGAATTTCCAAATCTTTGGAATTCTCTTCCCAGGGAGTGGAGACTGAGACATTGAATGTATTCAAGACTGAGTTAGACAGATTTTTGATTAACAAGGAAGTCAAGGGTTATTGGGGACAGATAGGAAAGTGGCTTTAAGGCCACAATCAGATTAACCATGATGTCATTGAATGGCATGGTGGGCTCGAGGGGCTGAATAGATTACTCCCATTCCTATTGCTTATGATCTTAGGTCAGGGAGCATCTTTGGAGAGAGAAACAGATTTAACAAATGAGATTAATGACCTTTTGTCAGAACTAAAAGACATTAGAAATGTGACGGGTTTTAACAAGTACAGAAGCAGGGAAAGAGGGGGCGAAGAGGAAAGGACAACGGAGAAGGTCAATGACAGGGTGGAAGGCAGGAGAGATTAAATAATAAAAAGGATGATGGTACAAGGCAAAAGGAGATGGTAATGGAAAACAATATTAAAAATGATGGGTCTAGAGGAGGTGTAAACAGCAACAGCAACAGCTTTCTCCAGAAACAGGAGTGGAGGTTATGATCTGAAATTACTGAAATTGATGTTGAGTCCAGTAGGTTGTAAAGTGCCTAATCGAAAGATGAAGTGTCCTTCCTCAGGCTTATGTTGAGCTTCATGTAGGAGGTCAAGGTCAGAGCAGTCAGACTGGGACAGAGGATTAAAATGGCACAGCAGCAGAAGCTCAGGGTCACATGTGTGAACTGTACAGGTCACCCAGCCTCCCCAGTGTAGAGGAGCCACATCATGAAGAGTAAATGCAGTGCACTAAATTGAAAGGAGTACAGGTAAATCACTGTTTCCCCTGGGAGGAGTGCTTGGGGTTTTAGATGGAGGGAAGGGAAAAGGTGAAAGGGAAGGTGTTGCAAGAATAAGAGCATATTCCATCATATGTGGTGCTGCAATCAGAATTTAGGGAGCTGGGTAGAAGATTAGCAAGCAGGACCTCTAATGTAGTAATCTCCGGATTGCTCCCAGTGCCACGTGCCAGTGAGTCAGAAATAGGAGGATAAGGCAGATGAATGCATGGCTGGAAAGATGGTGCAGGAGGGAGGGCTTTAGATTCCTAGGACATTGGGACTGACTCTGGGAGAGATGGCACCTGTACAAGCCGGACGGGTTGCATCTGAATAGAGCTGGGACTGAGCAGCTGTTTGGGGAGGGTTTAAACTAACTCAGCAGGGGTGTGGGAACCAGGAGAGAATACTAGAGAGTAATAGCAATGTGCATGGAATGCTGGGAGAGGCAGATAACATTAAAATAGAGAATAGTAAGTTAATACATGGAGTCGGAGTAAGGGAGCACCTAATAATGTCTAAATCAGGGTTACACTGCGTGTATGTGAATGCAGAGTATAGTTAATAATATTGGGGAGTTACAGGCACAGATTGCCTTGTGGGATTATGATGTGGTGATAATGGAGACCAGGCTTAAGGAAGAGCAGATCTGGGTGTTAAATATTCCTGGTTACAAGGGCCAGAATTTTTAGCTCAGACGAGTGTAACATGACGCGCGATGACGTTGGGCGAGCGTCCCGACCTCATCGCGCACTTGCACGATATTTTGGCTGGCGGGCGCATGCAGGAGTTGGCAGCACGCCCACCGACAATTAACAAACCTATTAAGACCATTAACAATATAACTGAATTAAAGTTTCCGCTGCCCATCCAACCTTACGGTTGGTGGGCGGGCGAAAAGGCCAAGCGGCCTTTGCATTTTTTGAGAAACCTCATCCACGGGCGGGAAGAGATTTTGATCCATCATTTTTTAAAAATTAAAAATTTTCATACTAATCTCTAACGTGTCCCTGCTCATGTGACAGAGTAACACCTTAAAATTCTTTATTTTTTTTTATATCTTCACCTCAGGGAGTTTTTCCTGTGCACTATGCATGCGCAAAGTTCCCCGCTCGCCTTCCTCCACCCCCCCACAGGCAGCACTAAGCGCTACAGCACGCGTTTCACGCTGGGCAGGCTGTAATTGGCCGACCAGCATGAAATCGTGGTCGGGCCCCAATCACAGGCGGTGGTTGGCTTCCCGACCGCTCCCACCCGCCCCCGCCAAGCCCACCCGATGAGGGCAAAATCCTGGCCAAGGTGTTCAGAAAAGATAGGAAAGGGGAAAAAGGAGGAGGAGTGGAGTTTTTGGTTAAGGGGAGTATTGCAGTACTGGAGAAAGAGGACGTGTCAGAAGATTCAAGGACAGAATTGATTTGGCTAGAGCTAAGGAATAAGAAGGCTGCAATTACATTGCTCGGTGTAATGTATGGACCACCAGCTGGTGGGAAGGATATAGAGGAACAAATCTGCAAGGAAATTACAGAGAGGTGTAAACATTGTAGAGTAGTTATAATGGGGGACTTTAATTGCCCAAATAGTGGTAGTGTAAGGGGCAGCGAGGGTCAAGCGTTCCTCAATTGTGTTCAGGAGAATTTCCTACAGCAGTATGTGTCCAGTCCAACAAGAAAGGAGGCACCACTAGACCTGGTTCTTGGCAATGAGGTGAGCCAAGTAGATCAAGTGACAGTGGGGGAACATTTAGGCAACAGTGATCATTGTATCATAAGGTTTAGGATGACGTTGGAAAATGACATTGGTCAATCCAGAGTAGGAATAATCAACTGGCACAGAGCGGACTTCAATGCGGTAAGAAGGGAGCTGGGCCAGATAGACTGGAATCAAAAGTTGGAGGGAAAAACAGTAGCTGAACAATGGGCTACCTTCAAAGAGGAGATAGTTTGGGCACAGTCAATACCCTCAAAAGGGAAGGGTAGGACAAACAAATCCAGAGCTCCCTGGATGAAAAAGGAGATAGAAATTAAGTTAAAGAAGAAAAAGTGTGCTTAAGACAAGTGTCAGGTAGAAATTACAACTGAGAACCCAAGCTGAATGCAGAAGGTTTAGAATGGATGTGAAAAAACAAATACGAGAAGCAAGGAGGGATTATGAAACAAGACTGGCATAAAAGGAAATCCCTAATATTCTATAAGCACATCAATAGTAAAAGGGTGGTAAAAGGAGGAGTAGGGCCAATCAGGGACCAGAAAGGGGATTTACACATAGAGACAAGAGGCATGGCTGAGGTGTTAAATAAAGACTTTGCACCTGTCTTTATGTACGAGGTAGAGACTGCCCAGGCCATGGTGACAGAGGAGGAAACTCAATCACTGGAAGGGTTTCAAATTGATAAGGAAGAGGTATTGGATAAGCTGTCAGTACTTAAAGTTGATAAGGCACCAGGACGGGATGAGATGCATCCAAGAATATTGAAGGAAGTGAGAGTGGAAATTGCAGAGGCACTGGCAATAATCTTTCAATGTTCCCTGGATTTGGGGGAGGTGCCCGAGGACTGGAGAATTGCAAACATTACGCCCTTGTTCAAAAAAGATTGTAAAGATCTGCCCTGCAATTACAGACCAGTCAGTTTAACTTCAGTGGTGGGGAAACTTCTAGAAACAATTATTTGGGATAGAATTAATAGAAAAATGTGAATTGATTTGGAAGAGTCAGTATGGATTTGTTAAAGGAAAATCGTGTTTAACTAACTTGCTGGAGTTTTTTGAAGAGGTAACAGAGATGGTTGATGAGGGTAAGGCCATTGATGTGGTGTACATAAACTTCCAAAAGGCATTTGATACAGTGCCACACATTAAACTTGTGAGGAAAGTTATAGGCCATGGAATAAAAGGGACAGTAGCAACGTGAATACAAAATTGGCTAATGGATAGGAAACAGAGAGTAATGGTTAATGGGTATTTTTCAGACTGGAAGATTGTAATGGAGTTCCCAGGGGGTCGGTATTGGGACCCTGGCTTTTCCTGATATAAATTAATAATCTAGATCTTGGTGTGCAGGGGACAATTTCAAAGTTTGCGGACTACACAAAACTTTGGAGAATTGTAAACTGAGGAGGACAGTGTGGAACTTCAAAGGGACATTGACACATTGGTAGAGTGGGCAGATAAGTGGCAGGTGAAGTTCAATGTGGAGAAGTGTGAGGTGATACACTTTGGTACAAAGAACATGGAGAGACAGTATAAAATATGGGGTACCATTCTAAAGAGTGTGCAGGAGAAGAGAGACCTGGGTGTGTATGTACATAAGTCATTAAAGGTGGCAGGACAGGTAGAGAGAGCTGTTTCTAAAGCATACAGTATTCTAGGCTTCTTTAAAAGGGGCATAGAGTACAAGAGCAGGGAGGTTATGATGAGCTTATATAAGACACTGGTTAGACCTCAGCTGGAGTATTGTGCACAGTTCTGGGTGCCACACTATAGGAAGGATGTGCACGCATTGGAGAGAGTGCAGAAGAGGTTTATGAGAATGGTTCCAGGGATGAGACACTTCAGTTAAGAGGAAAGATTGGAGAAATTGGGAAAAATTGGAAAAGAGAAGGCTAAAAGGAGACTTCATAGAAGTTTTCAAAACTATGAGGGGCCTGGACAAAGCAGATAGGGAGAAACTGTTCCCGCTTGTAAATGGATCGAGAACCAGAGGGCACAGTTTTAAAGTGTTTTGCGAAAGGAGCAAACGTGAGGTGGGAAAAAACTTTTTCACCCAGCGAGTAGTTAGAGTTTGGAATGCACTGCCTGGAAGTGTGGTGAAGGCAGGTTCAATTGAGGAATTCAAGAGGGCATTGGATGATTATTTAAATAGAAACAAGTGCAGGGTTACAGGGAAAAGGCAGGAGATTGGCACTAGGTTAAAATGCTCAGGGAGCGGGTGCAGGCACAATGGACCAAATGGCCTCCCTCTAAACCATAACAATTCTGTGATTCTGTGAATTAGATCGTGGCTGATCTGTATCTTAACTCCATTTATCCACCTTGGTTCCATATCTCTTAACACCCTTACTTAACAAAAACCCATCAATCTGTTCTGAAATTTTCAATTGCTTCTCAGCCTCTTAAGCTTCTCGTGGGAGAGTTCCACCACCCTCTGGGTGAAGAATGCCTTCTTGACATTACCCCCTGAATGGCTGTTATGTGCCTGGATTCCCCATCAGGGGAAATATTTTCTCTCTATCCATCCTATCAATTCCTTAACCCGTAATCCTGTAAACACTTCCATTAGATCATTCCTTAATCTTTATATTCAAGGGAATACAAGGCTTGTCTGTGCAATCTGTCCTTGTGTTTTAACCCTTTCAGCCCCAGTACCATTCTGCTGAATCCATTGTCAGGATTTTACATAGGTTGGGCGGGCTCGGCAGTTGGGAACCCAACTGCTGCCCGCCATCGGGTGGGCACTGCCATTTTACATGGGCGGGCCAATTAAGACCCGCCCAGCGTAATGCGCGACTCCGGCATCAGCGTGAAGGGGCAGGCGGGGGTGGGGGTGGGAGCTCAATGTCCGCCGGGTCCAATGGCGGCCTATTCAAAAGCGGCGCAGGCAGCCATGCGAAGGCAGCCATTGACTCGGAGGACCGTTGTCATGGAGAACGTCAGTGCTGAACAGGGCAGGCGGGAGGGCAGGTCGGTGGGGCAGTCGGCTCCGAGGTTTTCCGATGATTGTCTCCCGGAGGAGGTGGCAGCATCGGCGGGATATCCTTATCTCCAGGGACGGGAGGAGGAGGCCACGCCCCGCCACCTCACCAAACATGCCTGGGAGGAGGTGGCATCCAGGGTCAGCTCCCATGATGTGGTGAGGCGCACATGGGTCCAGTGCTGCAAGTGCATCAATGACCTCCTGCGGTCAGGAAGGGTGAGTGCCGTTTGGCACAGGGGTTAGGAGCGGCTCCCTCCCCGGGGATCTCAGAGTTATTAGAGTGTGAGTGGTATATGTCAATGAGGCAGCATCTGGGGAAGGGGGTGATCCCTGGCTGCTTGGAATGAGTGTCCTGAGGCTGCAGGGTCATGAACCGGCTGAGCCCTGCGAGGTCTTCCTCAGGTGGGGTTGGCCAGGCTGCAATGGTAATGCAGGTACAGGGTGGACTAATCAATGCTCCTCTCTCCTTTCAGGAGAAGACAGCCCACAACAATGCCGAGAGGTTGTGGACTGGCGGGGGACTGGCTTACCTATTAATCCTGTCCGGCTATGAGGAGGAGGCACTGGAGCTGGAGAGGCATCAACCGGCTGTGGTGAGGTTGGGGTGCCACAGGGAGGTAAGAGTGCAGTGCACTGAGATCAGAATGTCTGTCATAGCAACCATTCCACTGTTGTCTCTATATTGATGTGAGCCTCGAACATCATTTATCCCCATTGATAATGGAAAGACGAGGGCACCCTGATCGGAGTGCCAGGCATGCACAGTAACAGTGTAATGACTTCAACTAATGACATGTCCTTGTTCTTCCTTTCAGGCTCACCAGCAGTCCATCGAGGTGAGGAAGCTGAAGGCCCCCCCGCTCACCCCCGAGGACACGGACTATATAAACGCACCAGCGTCACACCCTCTCAGCCAGGCAGGCACCAGCGCAGATACCAGCACCTCGGTGGGCATTAGATTGGCGGCTAGTATCTCAGTGCACATTGGTGAGACCACTTCACACTCACTTGAGGTGCAAATGGAGGCAGAGGGTGCCCAGGGCACTGGCAGTCGGAGGACTGCTGGGGACCAGGAACATGCTCAGTCGGTGGCTGATTATGGTCCTCTGGAGTTGTCCCTGAGGCAGCAGATGTTTGAAGTCCAGCAGGGTGTGCGGGAGGGTCTGGCGGAGATACATGAGGGAATGCGTGTCATGGTCTCCATTGTGGTGGGGTCTATGCGGAGCATGAGCAACCCTCGTGGTCGAGTGCACTGCCTCCTCCATGCAGAGAGTGGCGATTCTCATGGAGAGGCCACTTCAGGAGCTCAATCAGAGGTTCCTGCAAGCCCTCACACCGGCAATGACCTCAGGTGGTCACTGTCAGTGTGGGAGATGGATTAGGCACCCAGTATCCCACCTAGGTGCCCATCCATCAATGGTGAGCAGGGAGGTCCAAAGCAACCTGATGTTGGTTCATGAGCTGCTTGTCATCTCTGTGGGCTCCTCTCAGGGCGCTCCGGATGAGGGCAGCAGCTCCTCCGCCCCTCTGCCAGTGACCGTGAAATCCGATGACGCTGCGGCAACTGGCGAGATGCCAGCCATAGTACTGACCGCTCCCTCCCAGGCGGGGCCAGCACAGGCTCCACGGGCCAGAGGACGCCTGCCAAGGCCAACAGGACAGCAGAGTCAGCAGGCTGCCTCCAATGCCAGTGCCAGCGAGGGGGGAGCATCTAGACGGAGCACCCGTAAACACAAACTTAAAGCACCTTAGGCACAACACGGGCTTATCACTGGTGATATTTTTTTGCCCCACTTTTAAGTTAGTTATTAGTAGGTGTGATGGAGAACATCTTTCTATTTAATTTGTTTTGTGTATACTAGGCACCACACCATTAAAGGTTGTTTGTACTCAACAAGCTTCTGGGTGCTTCATTAGTTGTGCAGGTGAAGGGGAACCCATGATGCTATGAGTAATTGGTTTGTCATTGAACTTTATGGAAATGGCACATAGTGCATGTTATTCACCAAGCAAATGTTCCCGTCAGGTATCAAGTGTGGAGCCTGTAGCTCTGGCATGTGGTGGTAGTTCACCTCTGGTAGGCTAGCTGAAGGAGGGTTGGATCAAAGCCTCCCGGGTGTCCCTGCCTCCCTGGGGGTTTCCTGGGTCAGCGTCTATCCCCCCAGTGTTCTCCTCACCGTGCTCGTCCTCGGACTCACTACTGGACACATCATCTGCAGCCAGAGCAGCTGCTTCAACATCTTCTTCCTCCACTGCGTCCCCCCCTCTCCAGTGCCAGATTGTGGAGAGCACAGCATGCAACCACTATCACTGAGACACGATCTGCGGGGTATTGGAGTGTGCACCCTGAACGGTCCAGGCACAGGAAGCGCATCTTGAGTAGACCGATGGCTCTCTTTACCATCGCCCTTGTGGTGCCGTGGCTCCTATTGTACTGCTCTTGGATGGTGGAGAGACGTCATGAGCCACCTTCAGAGGGGATAGCCCTTGTCACCCAGCAGCCATCCATCCAGCCGGGCTGGAGCACTGAAGAGCCCCGGCACCTGGGAGTGTCTGAGGATGTGGGCGTCGTGGGAGCTGCCTGGGTACCTTGCACAGACTTGTAGAATCAGCATCCTGTGATCACACACTATCTGCACGTTCATGGAGTGGAATCCCTTCCTGTTGCCGAAGGCACTGGGCTCAACTGCTGGCGCCTTGATGGCCACATGTGTGCAGTTGACGCGGGGGAAGCCAGCAATGGCCGCAAAGCCTCTGGCTCACAATGCCTGGCTGACCTCATCCATGCGGTAGTGAATGAAAGTCAATGCACACCTGAACAGAGCGTCTGCCACGAGCTTGATGCAACAGTGGACGGCTGATTGGGAGACTCCAGAAAAATCACCCGCCGAGCCCTGGAGAGAGCCGGAGGCATAGCAGTTGAGGGACACTGTGACCTTCAGAGCCACTGGCATGGGGTGTCCACCCACACAGTCAGAGCTGATCTCAGGCCCGATCATCTGACAGATGGAGGTCACTGTCTCCCTTGAGGAGCGTAGCCTCCTTCGGCATTGCACCTCGGACATATTGAGGTAGCTACATCACCGCCTGTAAACCCCGGCAGCAGGATAATGGCGTCTTCTGTGGCCCCTTCCTCCCTGGACTTCCTGTTGGCCCTGCGCCCCTTGTGCCTGCGCCTGTCCTCCCAAAGGTGTCTCCCCTGGAGGCTGAATAGGGACACCTGGCCTCCCTTCCCTTCTGGTCCTCTCTTCCACCTCAGGGGAGGTGCCTCCTGCAGAGACCATAATCCCCATTCCCAGGGTAAGGGAAGGCTGCCTGATACCTGGAAGGCCCCAAGTGTAATGAATCCTACGGAGTCCTGAACAAGAAGCCTGTTCTTTCTGTCAAAGCAGCTCTGAAGCGAAATGAAGTTGTCCTGTTCACACAAGCAGGCAGCAGTTAGTTATAATCTAAAGTACTAACAACTCGCATTAGCGAGCCCACTCAGCCCTCTTATCCCGCCCGTGGAGGAGGTTTTTTAAAAATGCGGCCTACCCGCCTGCCCGTTGCGCCCGTGCGACACCCTGAAAATCGCACGGGCTGCGTAAAATCAAATACAATTGGTGCCTCAAGGGCCTTAGCTGGCCCGTTCGTTAATGGCGGGCGCGCCTTCGTCCTCATAAGCGCCCGCCTACCGAAGTATCGCGATGAAGCGCGGTGACGCCGGGACCCACGCCCCACCTCATCGCGCGTCATTTCACGTTCCGGCCTGTCAGGCCCGCACGCCACACGCCAAATGTAAAACTCTGGCCCACGCTGCATCCTGTCCAAGGCCAATATACTCTTCCTGAGGTGCAGTGCTCAAAAATTAGTCCCCGTGCGGTCTAATCAGAGCCTTGTAAAATACCATCATCCTTTTTAATTATGTTTTTGTAGCTGTACACTATCTTTTACTGATTTATACACAAGGGCCCCTAAACCTCCCCGATCCTTCGCTTATGGCTCAAATCCCCAAAGCGAGTTCCAAAACCACAGCCTTTTGACTCAAGAGGCAAGAATGCAATTAACTGAGCCGAACTCACACTCAAGCGGTGGTCTTAAAAACCCCCGGCACTCATTAAACGCATTTAAACATGAACAGTTTCTTCCTTAACACAGATCCTGTCAAGCCTCTTGTGTGCGTGTGTGTGTGTGTGAACTGACAGGGTCTGAAAGTATTTAGCCTGTCATTAAAGTATTATTTTTTTCACTAAAGGCTCCACATTCATGCTATCAGAAACAATAAAACTATCAACAGCACTTTGAAATTAGATGAGAAAGAGAGGGTGAAATGCTATTCAACATCTTGTGCAGCGCAGCTTCCTATTTCTCAACTTAAACAGCCTCAGACATGAGAAACCCATTTGCTGAAAAACACACTTTTATCTCAGTGAACTGTGAAGGATTGCTTTTAATAACATGGAAACTCAAAACCAGTGCTAAGGGGATAATTAATAAAACAAATTGAGCAGCTTAGTGCCAGGTCTGGGAAAGAGCAATGTACAATGTGTACCAGCATTGCCGAGTGGAGCCATTCAACGGGGAGCGTTCTTAACAGGGAAGTGGCAGACCTATTATCGTCAGCGGATGTAGGCGAGGGCACAGGGGAGGGAGGAAAAGCGGGGGGGAAGGTGGGGATGTACTTCTCAGCAACTTTGAGGAATTGAGATGGAATGGTATAAAAATATGCCTATTGCTCTTTAATTTTCACAGTAAATCACACACAACCCGGTATTGTCCTTGTCCTTTAATTAATACGTGGCATTAATTTAGCAATTCCTCCATGGGATGTGGGTATCGCTGGCAAGGCTAGCATTTGTCGCCCATCCCTAATGGCCCTTGGACTGAGTGGCTTGTTGGGCCATTTCAGAGGGAAATGGGAAGAGTCAACCACATTGCTGTGGGTCTGCAGTCACATGTAGGCCGGACCAGGTAAGGATGGCAATTACCTTCCCTAGAGGGCATCAGTGAAGCCAGATGAGTTTAGCTTTATATTCCAGATTTTTTAACTGAATTCAAATTCATGGTGGGATTTGAACCCCCGCCCCCACCAAAGTTGGGCTGCCAGGTGACTGGTCCAGTGACATTACTACACCAGCATCTCCTCATTATTTTTGTGATATTAAAATAATTGATTAACATGACCTTGTGGAATATAATGAAAGCCTCCTTCTCTGTCACTCAGTACCTGCATTCTAGCGTTTTACTCCAAGTTGGTATCTGTTTGGAGATGTGCCTGCCCTAGCACATTGTAAGCTCAGTTACTGAAACCTTTTGCTCCTTTCCTTCCCCCTCTCTCTTGATCCTACTTCCTTCTTCAAGAGGCGCCATCAGCTCAGCGCTTGATGGTAATGTGCCTCAGAGACTTGTGGGACAGAGCTGGTAGGATCAGTGAGGGGGTGCTGACTGCCTGGGAGGATCTGAGAGTGTGCGGGAGTGAGGGTGCAGGAGGAGTCAGGGCTTGCTGGTCAGTTAGCTCTGCCAATGACACTAGAGAGATGGTGGTGTAATGTCACTGGACTAGTGATCCAGAGAGATCCAGGATAATGCTCTGGGGACATGGGTTCAAATCCCGCCATTGAGTGCTGGGGGAGCTTAAACTCATTTAATAAATCTGGAATATAAAGCTAGTCTCAGTAACGGTGGCCATGAAACTGTGCCTGATTGTTGTGAAAAATCCATTTGGTTCACTGAAGTCCTTTAGCACTTTACCTGGTCTGGTCCACATGACTCCAAACCCACAGCAATGTGGTTGACTCTAAAAATGGCTTGGCAAGCCCCTCAGTCTAAGGGTTAATTAGGGATGTGCACCAAATGCCGGCCTTGCCAGTGACACCTACATCCCATGGAAGAATTAAGAATAAAAAAAACCCTACAGGGACCTAAGGAAGGCAAAAAAAAAATGGAGAAAATGACAACTGGGCACTAGCTGCGCAGGACGGACTCATGATCAAGCCATAGATGCTGGTTGTGAAGCAGATTTAGAGTCAGGGTGGGCAGGTTCTTTTTTGCAGCTTGTCTGGACGAAAGCGGGGACTGCAGAGAGGATGAGCAAACTGATCACAGCACCCTGGTTCAGGAGGCCGTTCAGGTGGGGGGACTAAAAAAGAATGCAGTTGTAGTAGGGAACAGTATAATTGGTAGTGGGCGGCGGGGGGTGGATACTGTTCTCTGCAGCCATGAGCGTGAATCCTGAAGGCTGTGTTGCCTGCCCGGTGCCAGGGTTAAGGACATCGCCTCTGGGTTGAAGAGGAACTTGGAGTAGGAGCCGGGGGGATCCAGTTGTTGTGGTCCATGCAGATACCCTGGCCATTGGTAGGACTAAGAAAGAGGTTCTGATGAGGCAGTATGAGCAGCTAGTGGCTAAATTAAAAAAACAGAACCACAAAGGTAATAATCTCCGGATTACTACCTGAGCCACAAGCAAATGGGCGTTGGGTATATAAAATCAGAGAGTTGAGCGCACTGCTCAGAGATTGGTCTGGGAGGAATGGGCTTTGATTCATGGGGCACTGGCACCAGTACTGGGGAAAGTGGGAGCTGTACCATTGGGATGGTTTTCACCTGAACTGTGCCTGGGCCCAGTGTCCTAGCAAATCGTATAACTGGGGCTATAGAGAGGGCTTTTAACTAAATAGTAGAGTGGGGAGGGAGTGGAGTGTTGAGGTTCAGGTGAGGGGAGAATTGGATAGTTAAAGAGAAAGGACAAGGCGATATTGTAGGGTTAGCAATGCGGGTAATGATAACCACAGTGTGGCAGGAAGGGACCGAATGTACAAACGTAAGACTGCACCAGCAAATAAGGAAAAATAGTAAAGGGTCAGAATGAAAGACTCTTTATTTGAATGCATGCAGCATTCATAACAAGATATTAGAATTAAATGAGTCATTCCAGAGGCATGGTTGCAAAGTGACCAGGGCTGTGATCTGAATAGGGGCTTGGTTATGGGGCACAAGAGCGGAGTTAAGGCCATGATCTTATTGATTGATGGAGCAGACTCGATGGGTAAAATGGCCTATTCCTGCTCCTATTCCTTATGATCTTATCAGATGATGACTGCTTGCTTTCTGTGTCAGTAATGGATCAGATGTCCTCTTCCCAGGAAGTTCAGCACCAAAATTATAGGCTGATACTTAGTACTGAGGGGGTGCTACGATGACAGAGGTGCTGCCTTTTGGATGAGACATCAAACTAAGGCCGTGTCTGCTCCCTCAGGTAGATGTAAAAGAGCCCAACACACAGGAGAGTTCTCCTCAATGTCCTGATCAATATTTCTCAACCAACATCACTAAAACAGGTTACCTGATCATTTATCTCCTTGCTGATTAGTTAAGAGGTGCCTTGATTTTAAGATTCTCATTCTTGTTTTCAAGTCCCTCCATGGTTTTGCCCTTCCCTAGCTTTCTACCCTCCTCCATCCCCACAACCCTCCTTTAATGTCTCTGCATTCATCTAATTCCTGCCACTCGAGCGTCCCCGGTTTTAACCGCTCCACCATTGATGGCCGTGCCTTCAGCTGTTTGGACCCCCAAGTCTGGAATTTGCTCCCTAAACCTCTCCACCTCTCTCTTACCCCTCTTTGCTCCACCTATAGCTACCTCATTTACCAAGTTTTTAGTCATCTGCCCTCATGTCTTCGTGCGTGGCTCAACGTCAAATGTTTTATAATGTTCCGGTGAAGCGCCTTGGGATGCTTTATTACATTAAAGGCACCACATAAATACAAGTTGTTGCTGTCTTTGCTGCTGCTGCTGCTCTTTGTGGGTTCTTGCTGTGCACAAATTGACATTTCCTGTATTACAACAGTGACCACACTTCATAAAAGTTTCAGTGGCCATGAAGCACTTTGAGCTGCTCTGAGGACCTTAAGGCGATTTGGAAATGCAAACTCTTTCTCACAAGCTTGGCTGCTGCACTTACCTACATAACAGTGCCTATACTTCAAAGAACAAGTGATTCATTGGTACGCAACACTCCGGAATGTTCTGAGAACATTAAAGGCTCTACATGAAAGCATGTTTTTTTTTCATGGTGAGTGTCCAATCTCACCTAGCCCTCTGACGTGAGCACTTTATTCTGGGTTTCAATCACCTCCAGCTTTCTGCACCTTATTTTTAATCAGTGATTAATGGCTCCCATTTGCTTGTAAGTTCTCCCAGTGAACTCGTTCTCCCGAACATCATCTGGGACTAGATAGGGCCCTGGGTCGTCAAGAATCCACTTGGTGAAGGGCACATTCAAAATAGAAAGAAAGACTTGCATTTATAGAGCATCTTTCACGACCCTCAGAACATTCCGGAACACTTTACGGCCAGTAAAGTATTTCTGAAGTGTCCTTACTGTTGTAATGTAGAAAACACGGCAGCCAATTTGCACACAGCGAGTGCCCGCGAACAGCAATGTGATAATGGCCAGACAATCGGTTTTCACGATGTGAATTGAGGGATAAATACTAGCCAGAAAATGGGGGAGAACTCCCCTGCTCTTCTACAACATAGTACCATCAGATCTTTCACAGCCTGTCTTTGCTGTCTGGTCTGTACGTGGCACCTCCGACAGTGCAAGACTTCAGATCAGCATTGATTTCTGTGCTCAAGTCTGTGGAGTGGGATTTGAACCCACAACCTGCTGTCGTGGAGGTGAGAGTGTGACTCACTGAAACACAGCTGACAACAGACAGCACAAGACGTTGCTTCGCAGTCTGCAGTCTGACCGCAATGATAGCCCTCATAAGTTGTAACAGGACCTGGCCACCTGCTCTTCCATATCTATGAGCGCTGAGATGTAAGAAAGTGGCTGCGTTTCTTGCCTGACACATTTAAATGGCCTCTGATGTGTAGGTGGTGACAGGTAGTATCATAGCTGCATAAAAGTGTCAGCTTACTGAAAATGCTGATGTTCAAGAATCCCTCACGTCGGGAGTAGATGGCTGGAGTTTTTTGCAAAAGCCCCAGCTGCGGCTTGGCGGGTTACCACTCTCCCCTCCAAGTCAGAGAGTTACGAGTTCAAGCCCCACTGCCGAGACTTGACCGTGTAATTTAGGCTAACACTCCCAGCGCTCGTACTGAGGGCACATGGGACTGGCAGAGGTGCTGCGGTTCGGATAATGCTAGTCCCTGTCTTGCCCTTTCAAGTAGATGCAATGGATCCCACAGCTTTGTTTAAAGTGCAGAGGAGATCTCCCTCTTCACTCTGTTCCACCGTTCAGTGAGATCGTGACTGATTGGCATCCACCTGCCTTTGTTTTTTTTTCTTTATTCTTTCATGGGATGTGGGCGTTGCTGGCTGGGCCAGCATTCGTTGCCCCTCCCTAATTGCCCTTGAACTGAATGGTTTGCTAGGCCATTTCAGGGGGGCAGTTAAGAGTCAACCTCGTTGCTGTGGGTCTGGAGTCACATGTAGGCCAGACCGGCTAAGGGTGGCAGATTTCCTTTTCTAAAGGACATTAGGTTCTGTATTCCTTAATACCCTTGGCTAGCAAAATATCTTTTTATCTCAGGTTTAAATTGACTAATTGAGCTAGCATCTACTGCTTTTTGTGGGCCAGAGTTCCACGCTTCCATCGTCCTTTGTGTGAGGAACAACTTCTCTCCTGTATAGCCTGGCTTGGATTATAAGGTTTGTCCCCTTGTCCTAGGCCTCCCCCACCAGCGGAAAATGTTTCTCTCTTTCTACCCTATCAATTCCTTTCAAAATCCTAAAATTCTCAGTTAGATCCCCTTAACTCGTTATGGTCCAGAGAACACAAGCCGAGTTTATGTAATCTCTCCTCATAATTTAACCTTTGATGCACTGCCAACATTCTGGCAGAACACAGCGGCCATTTTGCCCACCGTGAGACCCCCATAATCAGTCGTGAGCCAAATGTAATTTATATGTATAAAAAAAAAAGTGTCTTGATACTCGGGTCCATCACTTGTTTCCCTGAATACATTAAGAATCAACGTAGTTTGGAGCCGGAGTCATGTGTAGGACAAGCCAGCTGGAAAGGAGAGAGAGAGAGAAAATGGAGCTGTGAATTGGGCTGACATCAATAGTAGGGACAAAAGCTGGAATCTGTTATTAAACTTGTGGCAACAGGGCACTTGGAAAATCACAATAATATTGGGTAGAGTCAACACGGCTTTATAAAAGGGATATAATGTTTGACAAAATTATTAGAGTTTTTTGAGGGTGCAACTAGCAGGGTAGATAAGGGGGAACCAGTTGATGTAATATATTTAGGTTTTCAGAAGGAATACTAATAAGGTGCCACACAAAATGGTGTTACACAGAGTTAGGGCTAATGGGATTGGGTTAATATAGTAGCATGGATTGAGGATTAGTTAACAGACAAAAAAAACAGAATAGGAATATTTTCAAGGGCACAATATGGAAAATAAAGAGAATCGGAATGTACAGTTTCAAAATTTGAGAATGACACTAAATTGTGGGGGAGGGGGGGTTATAGTTAACAAGAAAAACTACAGCAAAATACAGAAAGATGGTAATAATACACTTGCAGAATGGGTGTGTATTTGGCAAATGAACTTCAATATGTGTAGGTGTGAGGTGGTAGGAAGGACAAAGGGGCCCCATATTCCAAGGAAAAATGGGATAGAGGAGCAGAGAGACCTGGGGGTACAGACACATAAATCACAGGTTAATAAGGCCATAACAAAAGACAAACAAAACACTGGGATTTATGTCTGGAGGAATGGAATTAAAAAACAAGAAGTTATGTTAAACTTGTATAAAATCTTGGTTAGACCACACTTAGATGACTGCACAGTGTTCTGATCTCCATATAATAAAAGGCATGTAGAGGCATTGGAGAGGGCGAAAGAAAGATTTGCTAGAATGATACCTGAACTGAGATTTATTGAATAGGCCAGAAAAATACTGAGGGGTGTAACATTTGAGTTGTTACGAGGATTCAGACTTATAGAGTCATTGAGGTCTGCAGCACAGAAAAAGGCCCTTCGGCCCATTGAGTCTCGCCGGTCAAACAAGTACCTAACTCTTCTAATCCCATTTTCCAGCACTAGCCCCATAGCCTGTATGCCATGGCATCACAAGTGTACATCCAAATACTTCTTAAATGTTCTGAAGGCTTCTGCCTCTACCACCCTTTCAGGCAGTGAGTTCCAGATTCCCACCACCCTCTGGGTGAAAAAATTCTTCCTCACATCCCTTCTAAACCTCCTGCCCCTTACCTTAAATCTACCTCCACCAAGGGGAAAAGTTCTTTCCTGACTACCCTATCTACGCCCTCATAATTTTATACACTTCAATCATGTGCCCCTTCGATCTCCTCTGCTCCAGGGAAAATAACCCCAGTCTATCCAATCTCTCCTCATAATTAAAACTCTCCAGCCCAGGCAACATCCTGATAAATCTCCTCTGCACTCTCTCTAGTGCAACCACATCCTTCCTATGATGTGGATTCCAGAACTGCACGCAATACTCTAGCTGTGGCCTAACCAGTGTTTTATACAGTTCCAGCATAATCTCCCTGCTCTTATATTCTATGCCGTGGCTAATAAAGGCAAGTATTCCATATGCCTTCTTAACCACCTTATCTACCTGTCCCGCTACCTTAAGGGACCGGTGGACATGCACACCAATGTCCCTCTGATCCTCGGTCCTTTCCAGGGTCCTACCATTCATCATGTATTCCCATGCCCTGTCTGTACTGCCCAAGTGTAGCACCTCACACTTATCTGGATTAAATTCCAATTGCCACTGATCAGCCCATCTGACCAGCCCATCTATATCCTCCTGTAATCTAAGGCTATCCTCCTCACTATTTACCACCCCACCAATTTTCGTGTCATCCGCAAACTTACTGATCAACCCACCTACATTCAAGTCTAAATCGTTTATATATACCACAAACAGCAAGGGACCCAACACCGATCACTGTGGAACCCCACCGGACACAGGCATCCAGTCACAAAAACACCCCTCGACCATCACCCTCTGCTTCCTGCCACTCAGCCAATTCTTGGTCCAATTTGCCAAATTGCCTTGGATCCCATGCGGGACCTTATCAAAAGCCTTGCTGAAGTCCAAGTGGACTATGTCAAATGCATTGCCCTCAACTACACACCTGGTCACCTCTTCGAAAAATGCAATCAAATTGGTCAGACATGACCTCCCCTTAACAAAACCATGCTGACTGTCCTTGATTAATGCCTGCCTCTCCAAGTGTAGATTAATTCCGTCCCTCAGAATTGCTTCCAACAGTTTCCCCACCACTGAGGTTAGACTGACTGGCCTGGTGAACAGGCGAATAACACCATACAGGGCCCATCAATGAGAAATAAAGCTTACAAACTGATTTCTTTCGATTCAATTGTGTCCTCATTTTACAAATACCCCACAGAAGCTGAATCCTCCCAATACAAGTTGTGTTCTACCCCCAGCTCCCTGTCTCACTTTAAACGATGAAAGCAAAGATTTACACAGCCAGTTGGCTGGATGATAGCCACAAAGCTGAATCTTCGCACAGTCCCCAGTCTTGTCCTTCGATCCCTTTACTTTAACCCACAGAAAAATGACTTACCTCTTTCACTCAGGCCCTCTGTCGTTAACTCAACCACAGAAAAAATAAAACTGGCACTTCCCCTCCAGCTTTCTACTTTAACTCAACCAGGAGACTAAAAGTTTACATGCTCCCTAAATGATATTGTTAGGAATAATGTATAACTTTATAAGTTTAATTTATATTTTGTATTTGGGTGTTAAGAAAGCCGAAACCTGGTTTTAATTCCATTGAGAGGTGTTTGTGAGTTGGGTGCTGGGAAGTCTGGGGCCCTGTTTGTATGCATGGATTTTTTTTAATGAGGCATTACAACTCTTGAAGTGAAGAGATGGGTTACCAAGGAGTTAGAAGTTTAGTGAAATTAAAGAAAAACATGAAGTAGAAAAAACTGGGCTATTGCCTAGCGACAGGGGTCCAGAGGCACACAGGGAGACAGGGAAACACAGGAGGGTGGTCAGTTAGTGTGTGTATATGAGAGAGTGTCTAATCCTTCTAATAAGAAATTCTGCATGCTTGCTGGGGAACTGGGTTTAGGGAGCTCATGTTCTTGCTCTGAAGTTGAAGTAATAGTGAGTTTAGACTGTGTTTTTTTTGGAGTGTCTCAGGGAGAGGTACCAACTGATGAAAAGCAATAAGTGAATGCTCAGAAGTCCGCCAGAAGAAAATATTTTGAAATTGAGCTAACCCAAGCAAGAAACCTTGGTGTTAAGACGGTGTTAAATCTACACTGGGGTTTTGTGTATGTAAGTATTGCTGGGGTAAAAGGAAAAGTATGAGTTTGAATCATTTTCTGGTATCTGTATTGAAATCTTTCCAACCTTTTTCTCGAGTGTGATATAGTTCATTTATTTTCTTGCTTAATAAACATTTTATTCTTTGTGTTAAAAATGTACTGGCAGGCTCTTGTGAATGTGTTCAGTAACTGACCTCCACAGTTTAAAAAAAAAACAAAGTTAGGATCTACCAAGCCAGGTTTCATGCTGGGATCTGACTTGTCCAGTATTGACGTCAGCTGGGATCATAATAATATTCACAAGTATTCCTCTTACTCAGCCCAGCTTGTCCCTTCTAGCCCCTGTTCACACCTGGACCGCTAGTCAGACACCCAGGGAAAAGATGTAACTTTTGGCGTGTTGGCTAATATCTGGCTGTAAAGCCAAGAACAAAGGAAAGGTATACCTTTCTTATACCCCTCTGTACATGTGTTCAGAACCTGTGGCGATCAGAGATTGGTTACTTCCTGCATCGTCGGCTCTGGTGAGTGATCGAAGGTGATGTCACCAGTCCCTGTGAACTGTTTCAAAATGTCCCTTTGGTCTGTTACAAGAGCCCCAAAGTGGCCCAGAATTCCACATTTGATAAGCATCACTCAGATGTATAATTCACATTGTTTCAAGGGTCCCCACTCCCCTGACCACAATGTCAAAGTATGAGATCAGAAGAAGTTTCCAAGATTCCCTTAACAAGATTCTTCCTGTTCGTGTCTTGATAATCATAGGTATTTGTACCATTTGAATGTATGCAATAAAAACCGACCCATACGTGACTTCTTATAATTCCAGGCTTTTAGACATTTTATTGTCTATATCCTGTTTTAAGAATGCAGCACATATAGAACACAAGGCATTTCATACTGATTTATGTTTTAAGCACTTGTTTGCACAAGTGAATTGACCATTTACTATTTTCCACTCAGTTAATACTTGTGTTCCCACAAAGATCAAGCTAGCAGACTCAACAGTGGCCAATTTGACTTAATATATCATGCCTTATGCACATTCTAATGGTATAACTATAGCCATAATATGCAGCTGAAAAACAATCAGCTACATTGTCATTTAAGGCTTTTCAGTCCCTATTACAGTGAGTGAGGCCTGAAAGAAGTCTCTGAAATTATGGAACAATTGGATAGGGTGGACATAGAGAAGATGTTTCCAATTGCCGGGGAGACCAGAACTATAAGATAGTCACTAATAAATCCATTAGGGAATTCAGAAGGAACATTTTTACCCAGAGTGCTGGTGCGAATGTGGAACTTGCTACCACATGGGGTGGCTGAGGCGAATATTATAGATGGGTTTAAGGGCTACTGGCTAAACCCATGCGGGGGAAAGCAATTGAAGGGTATGCCGACAGGGCGAGATGAAGTGGGGTGGGTGTGGGGAGATTTGTGTGGGCTAGTTAGGTCGAATGACCTATTTATTTCTCAGCTGTGCATTCAAAGAATCTTAGAATGATACAGCACAGGAGGTCATTTGGCCCATCGCGCGTGTGCCGGCTCTTTGTTAGAGCTGTACCATTAGTTCCCCCTCCCCTGCTCTTACCCCATAGCTCTGTCCATTATTTCCCTTCAATATTTATCCAGTTCCCTTTTACAAAATTAGAAATCTCCTTACCCGCCTCACTTTCAGGCAGTGCAATCGAAAGGCCAGCAAGTCGCTGGGTAAAACAATGTTTCTTCACGTCGCCTGGGGTTCTTAAATCTGTGTGTTCTGGTTACCGACCCTTCTGCCATTTGGAAACGTACTTACTCTAGCAAAACTGTTCACGCTTTGGAACACCCCTATCTCTGCCATCTTCCCTGCTGTAAGGAGAACAACCCCCAGCTTCTGTAGATCACATAACTGATGTCCCTCATCCTGGTTTTATCTAATGATAATTCGTGACCTCAGGGAGTCCCAAAGTGCTTTACAGCCTGTTAAGAATCCCGATGTACCCGATTCCCGAGTGGAAGCCAGGAACTACAAGCCCCAGCATGCCCTGGGAGATTCTGCGTGGGTTCGTAGCAGGCTGCACACGTGCAGTCCAGGGGTCTTCATTTCTTTGGGTCGGGGACAAGCTCTCAGGGTGCCTGCATGACAAAACAACGCAAAAAACCTGAGCACAGGGCACATAGTCTCAGGAGATGAGGCTGAAACCCTGGGGGGTGAGCAGCTGTTGAGGCAGTCAGAGTTGGAGTGACTTTGAGGGAATTCAGAGGCTCGGTCTTCAAAAGTGAAAAGTTTCGAGTCCCTCGTGAGGAAAACAGAGTTTTTAACAAGATTGTGTAACTCACAGTGGATACTGACGTCTGGGTGGGTTGCTGAGAAATCCATGGGATTTGTCTTGGTCGTACCTGCCATTTATTGTGCAGTGCAGTGTGTTCAACCACAGTTTGCCTGTTAATTCACATGTACCTCATATTAACCCTGAATGTTAGAGTATAAGATAGATGTTGTAAATTGTTTTACTTTTCTGACTGTGCATAGCACAGTTTATTTTGTTTATTCAAAAAATCATGGCATCTTATAGCTTTATTCTCTTAGTAAGTGTCTGGGATCTCAAACTTTTATCTACTTTAAGCAAAAGGGCCCTAGCCGGATCATACCAAGAACTTGGGAATCTGTTCCAGGATCATGACAATGACATTCTTTGGATGTGTAGTCACTATCAAGGTAGGAAAGGCTTTGGTTGGATTCACATCCCAGCACAAGTCAGGCCTAGGTAAGAAATGAAAATTGGGAAAGAAACTAACCTTCAGGAACAATATTTCAGTGAGGAAAGGGCCAATCTAGGAAACAAGTTCCCTAGGGAGATGCTGGAAGCAGATTGCATTCATTCATTCAAATACAAATCAGACAAATTTCTTTCAGGAAGTGGCATTTTGGGATACAGTATTTGAGTCATTTTGGACACGGCGTGTGGTGAGTGGAGCATACTGCAGCTGAGCAGATGACTTTGGACCTATGGTCCCCAAAGCTCTCCACCACTGGAGGTTTTCCTCATCTCAAGCCAGGGCCTGTTGTAGACTCATTGATAGTGAGTGATCGCTGTGGTTAGTCAACAACGTCATTATGATTGCATTGTGTGATTACTAGGATGGTAAGAAGGGAACTTAGATGGCCCTTGGAGCTTTATTTGTCTGACAATTCCCACATTGCTAAGAAAGAAGTTGATTAACAGTGACAGGTGGTGATGATGTCATGGCTTGGCACTCTCCTGTTTGTAAGTAAGGTAATCCATCTTGTAGGACACTTTACCTCATCTTCCTACCTCTTTAACCTTTCGGCTGCCTTTAAGTTCTAAGAACTTAGTTGGTGTTTTCAATCACAGCAGGAAACCACCCGCCACCAACCCTCTCCTACCCGAGCAGAGCAGAGCGCAGCGGCTCCAATCTCGCCCCAGTGATTGTGTGGTCTGAAATACAGCTCGAGCGCCGGTCCAACATCTTCCCGATATCGTCTTTCTCTCCCGCTGTGCAAACTCTTCCCAGAATGATACATGCTTCCCTCAGGCTGCCCAATGACAGTCGACATCAGCTGGGAGGTCAGAGGTTAACATCCGCCCCCCCCCAACCCACAATCCCTGATATTAAGTACCGTGAATGTCTTTGCGGGGGGGAAGAGGCTTTTGAACATGCCGCCTGATGGATGCCTTTTACAAGATACGTATCATCAAACCTAAAGCTCAGAAGAAGGCACGACAGTTCTGCTCAGCATGGAAGGATCATTGAATGATTTAAGTTCTTTACTACTATAACAAGATAGAAAGTTGCAACTTTAAAAGGGTTGGGGGGGGGGTGTGGTGGTCAGACAGTCAAGCATTTTTTGTGGCGTTCCTACCTTGTATGGGACAGATTTAGGTGCGCCCAATACATCAACTGCAACAATTTTGTGCATTTATATAGCACGGATATGTCCCAAAGGAGCTTCACATTAAAGTTGTCAAACACCCTTTGACAAAAGCTGCATGAGGCAATATTAGGAGAGATGACCAAAATCTGGTCAAAGAAGTGAGTTCTAAGGAGTGACTTATTGGAGGGGACTAAGGTAGCGAGGCAGGGAGGAAATTCCAGAGCTTAAGGCCTAGGCGGCAGAAGACAGTGTCGCCAATAGTAGGATGATTAAAATTGGGGGTGTGCAAAAGTCCAGAATTGGAGGAGTCCAAGGCTTCGGAGGGTTGTGAGTCAGGAGGGGCTACAGAGACAGGGAGAGCATGAGGCCATGGAAGGATTTGAAAACAAAAGTGAGAATTTTAAAATCGGAGCGTTGCCAGTCTGGGAGCTAATGCAGGTCAGTGAGCAGAGAGATGATGGGTGAACAGAACTTGGTGTGAGTTGGGATGCAGACAACACCTTGGGTGACGTACAGTGTGAATGATGATTCGTCTGCATTCCGATCAAAAAGGCCACCCACACTGTTTATAGGTTTTTAAAAGGAACAAATGGCACAAAGTATAGGCTTATGGAAAATGAACTACCACGTGGTCCAATCAAAGACGGAAACACAGAAAGAAGGCCATTTGGCCCATCATGCCCGTGTTGACTCTTTGAAAGGTTTATTAAAGTAGTCCTATTCCCTCTGCTCTTTCCCTATAACCCGGCACATTTTCTCCAATTCCCTTTCGAAAGTTACTGTTGAATCTGCTTCCACTAACGTTCCAGAGTGTGCATTCCAGGTCATCACAACTCACTGCATAGGAAGAATCTTCTCATCTCCGTCTTTGCTTCTTTTGCCAACTCCCTTAAATCGGTGTTCCTTGGCTGCTGCCAATGGAAACAGTTTCTCTTGACCTACTTTATCAAAAGCCCCTCATCATTTTAAACACCTCTAATTTAAAAATTATGGAAGTTTTTGTAAAGAACCCATTCTTGGGGTGTGGGCATTGCTGGCAAGGCCTGCATAACTTTAGGCAGAGGTAGATAGATCCTTGATAAGCAAGGGGGTGAAAGGTTATCGGGGGGTAGGAAGGAATGTGGAGTTGAGGTTACAATCAGATCAGCCATGATCTTATTGAATGGCGGAGCAGGCTCGAGGGGCCGAGTGGCCTACTCCTGCTCCTAATTCGTATGTTCGATGTGTGTATGTTTGTTGACCACCCCTGTCTGCCCTTGAGAAGGTGGTGGTGAGAAGGTGGTGGTGAGGAGGTGGTGGTGAGAAGGTGGTGGTGAGAAGGTGGTGGTGAGGAGGTGGTGGTGAGAAGGTGGTGGTGAGAAGGTGGTGGTGAGAAGGTGGTGGTGAGGAGGTGGTGGTGAGAAGGTGGTGGTGAGAATTGAGGAGGTGGTGGTGAGGAGGTGGTGGTGAGAAGGTGGTGATGTATGCGGCCAGTGATATGATCTCGGTAGACACCAGTAACATGTTTCTTTTTTTTAAAAGATCTGAAAATCCAGGTATTTACATAAGGAGTGAAGCCACAAGGTTCATGGTTTCAAACAAAATAATTTTACTACACAAAAATCAAAGACTTCACGATCTTCATAGTAACCACATTATCTTAAAAAATCAGTTCCATTTGTGATATTAAAAGTACAATGAATTCAGACACCTATACGCTATAACTGAATTTCTTAACTCCACTTACCTTCTACACCCATTTGACTTACACTCCCAAAATGCTCAAGTCAGGTACTTAACAGAAATTGGAAGGTTAACCATTTGGTCTGAATGCTGTTTCAAAGAGACATATAAGGGCTAAGATTTCTTGGGCCTTTCATTTACTTCTACATAAGAACATAAGCAACTCAAAACTGGGCATCTATTAGCAACTCAAGACTGGGCATTCATGAGGCGTTGTGGGCCATCAGCAGCAGCAGAATTGTGCTCGAACACAACCTGTATCCTCATGGCCCGGCATATCCCCCACTCTACTATTACCATCAAGCCAGGGGATCAACCCTGGTTCAATGAAGAGTGCAGGAGGGCATGCCAGGAGCAGCACCAGGCATACCTAAAAATGAGGTGTCAACCTGGTGAAGCCATAACACAGGACTACTTGCATGCCAAACAGCATAAGCAGCAAGTAATAGACAGAGCTAAGCGATCCCACAACCAATGAATCAGATCTAAGCTATGCAGTCCTGCCATATCCAGTTGTGAATGGTGGTGGACAATTAAACAACTCACTGGAGGAGGAGACTCCACAAATATCCCCATCATCAATGATGGAGGAGCCCAGCACAGCAGTGCAAAAGATAAGGCTGAAGCATCTGCAACAATCTTAGGCCAGAGGTGCTGAGTGGATGATCCATCTTGGCCTCCTCCGGAGTTCCCCAGCATCACAGATGCCAGTCTTCAGCCAATTCAATTCACTCCATGTGATATTAAGAAATGGCTGAAGGCACTGGATACTGCAAATAGTACTGAAGGTTTGTGCTCCAGAACTTGCCGCGCCCCTAGCCAAGCTGGTCCAGTACAGCTACAACACTGGCATCTACCTGGCTATGTGGAAAATTGCCCAGGTATGTTCTGTACACAAAAAGCAGGACAAATACAACCCAGTCAATTACTGTTCCATCAGTCTACTCTTGATCATTAGTAAAGTAATGGAAGGGATCATCAACAGTGCTATCAAGTGGCACTTGCTTAGCAATAACCTGCTCACTGATGCCCAGTTTGGGTTCCCCAGGGCCACTCAGCTCCCCGCCTCATTACAGCTTTGATTCAAACATGGACAAAAGAGCTGAACTCCAGAGGTGAAGTGAGAGTGACTGCCCTTGACATCAAGGCAGCATTTGACCGAGTGTGGCATCAAGGAGCCCGAGCAAAACTGGAGTCAATGGGAATCGGGGGGAAAACTCTCCGGCTGGTTGGAGTCATACCCCTAGCACAAAGGAAAATGGTTGTGGTTGTTGGACGTCAGTCATCTCAGCAACAGGACATCACTGCAGGAGTTCCTCAGGATAGTGTCCTTGGCCCAACCATCTTCAGCTGCTTCATCAATTACCTTCCTTCCATTATAAGGTCAGAAGTGGGAATGTTCACTGATGATAGCACAATGTTCAGCACCATTCACGACTCCTCAGATACTGAAACAGTCCATGTCCAAATGCAGCAAGACATGGACAATATCCAGGCTTGGGCTGGCAAGTGGCAAGTAATATTCACACCACACAAGTGTCAGGCAATGACCATCTTCAACAAGAGAGAATCCAACCATCGCCCCTTGATGTTCAATGGCATTATCATTGTCACTGAATCCCCCACTATCAACATCCTAAGGGTTACCATTGGCTGATCTTAGACTTCAACCCCACTTTCCTGCCTGCTCCCCGTATCCCTTGATTTCCCGAGACACCAAAAATCTGTCTAGCCCAGACTTAAATGTTTTCAACGATGGAGCATCCACAACCCTCTGGGGCAGAGAATTCCAAAGATTCACCACCCTTTGAGTGAAGTAATTTCTCCTCATCGCAGTCCTAAATGATCGGCCCTTGGTCCTGAGACTGTGCCCCATGTTTTAGATTCCTCGACCAGCGGAAAAGGCTTCTCAGCATCCACCCTATCAAACCCCTTCGGAATCTTGTAGGTTTCTATGAGATCGCCTCTCGTTCTTCTCAGATCCAGAGGATATAAACCCAATTTACTCAGCCTCTCATCATTGTCCCAGGGACCAATTTAGTGAACTGTCTCCAATTTCAAAGCAGCACACAGTCTCACCAAAACCCTGCACAACTGTAGCAAGACTTCTTTACATCAATCCCCAACGTGCCAATTGCACTGAAGAAGGGTCATTTGGACACGAAACGTTAACTCTGTTCCTCATTTCCACAAATGCTGTCAGACCTGCTGAGTTTTTCCACCAGTTTCTGTTAGGTTTCCACAGTATTTTGCTTTTATGCCATTTGCTTGCTGCACCAGCACTCCTTGTACAAGCACACCCGAGTCTCCTTGAGCATCAACATTTATATGAGTTTCACACCTTTTGTTTTTTTTAAATCATTGGATGTGGACATCACTGGCTAGCCCATCCATAATTGAGCCTGCCAACAAACGTTTCACGGTCATCATGATCTAGATTTTTCTAGAATTCAGATTCCACCTGTCGTGGCAGGATTCAAACCCAGGTCCCCAGAGCATTACGCTGAGTCTCTGGATTACTTTTTTTTGTTGCAAAAATATACTTTATTCACAAAATATCTTCAACAACATTTCAAACCATTTCAAAATCACCATCACAAAAATACAATCAGGTTCAACTTTTACAACGTGTATCACGAAATGCATCAATACAATAAATGAATATTACAATCATTTGCAGACATTCATTTTGAGCTGTACAGCCCGAGGGGATTTAAACAGTTCCCAGTCCCTCAGTCCCCTGTGGCAGAAAGGTCTTAGACGGCCACCCTTCCCCATTGGGCCTTTGCGGCGGCTGCCCCAAGCTTTAGTGCGTCCCTCAGCACGTAGTCCTGGACTTTGGAATGTGCCAGTCTGCAACACTCGGCCGGGGACAACTCTTTGCGCTGGAAGACCAACGAGTTTCGGGCAGACCAAAGAGCGTCTTTCACCGAGTTGATGATCCTCCAGCTGCAGTTGATGTTTGTCTCGGTGTGTGTCTCTGGGAACAGCCCGTAGACAACAGAGTCCTGTGTCACAGAACTGCTCGGGATGACCCTCGACAGAAACCACTGCTTCTCTCTCCAGACCTTCTTTGCAAAGGCACATTCCACAAGGAGGTGAACAACGGTCTCGTCCCCACCTCGAGGGCAACGTGCAGAGGGGGTGAGACTCCTGGCGTGTAGGAAGGATCTGACGGGGAGGGCCTTTCTCACCACCAGCCAAGCTACATCTTGGTGCTTGTTGGAAAGTTCTGGCGATGAGGCATTCTGCCAAATGACTTTGACAGTCTGTTCGGGGAACCATCCCACAGGATCCACCCTCTCCTTTTCCCGCAGGACCTCTAAGACGTTACGTGCCGACCACTGCCAGAAGGACTTGTGGTCAAAGGTGTTTCTCTGCATAAATTTTCCCATGAGGGACAGGTGGTACGGCACGGTCCAACTACTTGGAGCGTTCCGCGGCAGCGTGGCCAGACCCATCCTTCGCTGAGTCTCTGGATTACCAGCCCAGTGACAATACCACTATCCCACCGCCTCCTCGCGCATTCTGCTTTTTCATTCTTATGACCAAAGTAAATAACCACATTACACTCCACTTGCCATCTTGTTGCTCACTCGCTTAACCTGTCGATTTCTTTTTGCAGCCTCTATGTGTCCTCCCCACAGCTTACCTTTCCACCCAGCTTAGTACAGTTGATGATTATCCCTCAACCAGCCTCACAACGACAATAGGGCCGGATTTTAGGGATGCGAATCGGCACGGCCACCCCTCCACCCACACGTATGTAAAAGATGGCGCGACGACGTTGGGTTGGTGACCCCGCCAGTCTCCGGTGTTACGGAGGTGGAGCAGATGCAGAAGTCGGAAGCCCCGCCTGTCATATCGGATTAGCCAATCAGCGAGCTATTGAGCCTGTCAAAGAGCCAATTGTCCGTGGCTTTTCGTTGCCCGCTCCATCTTCAGGCGCCGCACAGGAGATGTTTTGGGGGTGCTTTATGCCAGGTATGAGGAGGCGAGGGAGGGAGGGAGGGGGGGGGAAAAGGCTTGCCAGAGGGAGCGTGGCTACGTGCAGCAGCAGCGAGCGCTGGGGAAGGTGGGAGAGCATCTCTACGCTCTTTTGACTTCATCTATTCACTGTCTTGAGCCTGCCATGAGAAATAAGGAGAAATTGGGAGGGGCTTCAAACTGGTGACCGGGACCCGACTCCCTGCTCACGGAGTTACCCCTCTCCTGGCCTAGCCGCCCAATTAAACACGGAGCCCCCCGCTTCGCACCCCTAGCCGGCTGTCCGATGCTTGATTCGCCCAAGCTGTGGCGGCGGGGGGGGGGCAAGCGGACCACTCGCTGCTTTTCATTCTGCCTCCTTCACCGAGCGGCTACCATAAAGTCCGGCCCAGAATATCCGGTCATCCACAACTACAGCTTGGGAGAGGGTTGTGGCGGGGGAGGACTTGCTGTACACAAATTGGCTGCTGCATCTCCTCCAGCAGTGGCTGCGCCTCACATGTAATGCAGTGGTTGTAGACTCTTTTGGAATGTTCCAAGGAGCTGATAAGGGCCCTGTATAAACCAAAGTCCTTCATTTTGGTACGTGCAGTTGCTTAAGATTGATCAGTGGTTTGTTGGCGTTTCACATAAAGTGTAATGTCTGGATTTTGACACCTGCGTCTCAAAATTTTTTAATAATCGGATCGATGAACAGGATCATTAAAATAGACACAAATTTGGAGGCAAAAGCGCATCAAAACAACTCACAGTCGATTCATTTACGAATGGTTCTTTTGGGGCAAAAATTGAAAGAAATTCCGCCCTCTTGTGCCCATCGTTAGTAATTCAGGTATTTTCTCCCCTTCAATGCTCGTATCTCTTCGCTGCTTTAAAACTGGAATGAACAACACAGCAATAGGCCATTTGGCTCATTGTCCATGCCGGTGTTTATGCTCCACACAAGCCTCCTCCCACCCGTCTTCAACTAATCCTAGCAACATTTCCACTTATTCCTTTCTTCCTCATGCGTTTACCTAGTTTCCGCTTAAATGCATCTATACCGTCCACATCAATTACTCCCTGTGGTCATGGGCTAGTGGTTCCAAGGTCTGGACTACTGATCCAGACAGACAAGACCACTGCAGTTGGGGAATTTAAATTCAATTAATAAATAAACCTGGAATTAAGAAGCTATTATCATCATTGGGTGACCATGTAATTGTCGGATTGCAGTACACAATCTACCAGGTTCACTAATGTCCTTAAAATTGGCCTTCCCTACCTGGCCTAGCCTGGCTTATGGAGGGTGGTATAGTGGGAATGTCACTGGACTAAATGTACCAGACAGGCCAATGTTCTGGGGTCATGGGTTCAAATCCCACCACAGCAGCTGGTGGAATTTAAATTCAATTAATAAAATCTGGAATTGAAAAGCCGGTCTCAGTAATGGTAACCAGGACAACTGCTTCACTAATATCCCTTTCGGGAAGGAAATCTGCCAGACCTTTTACCCGGTCTGGCCTACATGTGATTCCAGACCCACAGTGGTTGGCTCTCAACTGCCCCTCTGAAATGGCCTAGCAAACCATTCAGTTCAAGGGCAACTAGGGATGGGCAACAAATGCTGGCCCTTCCAGCGACGCCCACATCCCATGAAGTCATAAAGAAAAAAAAAATGCATCAGTGTCAGCTGTGGCTTAGTTGGTAACACACTTGCCTCTGAATCACAAGATGCACACCAAAATCTAGCCTGATACTTCAGTTCAGTATTGAGGGAGTGCTGCCGTGTCAAAGGTGCTGCCTTTGGGATGAGATGACGGGACTGAGGTCTCATCTGCCCTCTCGGGTAGATGTAAAAGATCTCATGGCACTATTTCGAGTAGGAGAGTCCCAGTGTCCTCGCCAATATTTACCCCTCAAACAAGAGGAAAAGGTTTTTCACCCAGAGGGTGGTTGGAATCTGGAACACACTGCCTGAGGGGGTGGTAGAGGCACGAACCCTCACAACATTTAAGAGGTATTTAGATGAGCACTTGAAACGCCATAGCATACAGGGCCAAGTGCTGGAAAATGGGATTAGAATAGATAGGTGCTCGATGGCTGGCATGGACACGATGGGCCGAAGGGCTTGTTTCTGTGCTCTATAACTCTATGACTCTAAGATCACAAAAACAATTACCTGGTCATTATCACTGCTGTTTGTGGGAGCTTGCTGTGTGCAAATTGGCTGCCACGTTCCCACAGTGATCGCGTGTATAAGGTTAATTCATTGGCTGTAAAGCACTCGAGATGCCTAGTGGTCGGGAAGGAAAGAAGACCAGTGCTCTTGTCTCAGCTCATGAGCCTCCTCTATATCTTCATTACCTCTGGACTTGACTATTCCAACGCACTCCTGGCCGGTCTCCCGCATTCTATACTCTGTAAGCTTGAGATCATCCAAAACTCTGCGGCCTGTGTCTTAATGCGCAGCAAGTCCCATAAGCCCCATTCCCGTATCACCCCTGTGCTCACTGAACTACATTGGCTCCCGGTCAAGAAATGTCCTGATTTTAAAATTCTCATATTTGTTTTCAAATCCCTTCATGGCCTTGCCCCTCCCTATCTCTGTAATCTCCTCCGACCCTACTGCACTCCCGAGGTACCCGCGCACCTCTAGCTCTGGCCTTTTGCGCATTTCCAATCGTAATTGCTCCCATATTGGCGGCCGTACCTTCAGTTGTCTAGACCCTAAGCTCTGGAACTCCCTCCCTACACCTCTCTACCCCGCTTTCCTCTCTTTAAGACACTTCTTAAAACCAACCGTCGACCAAACTTTTGACCATCTGACCGAACATCTGCTTTGTGGCTCAGTGTCACATTTTGTTTTAAAACGCTTCTGTGGAGCGCCTTGGGCTAGCTCATTAAGTTAAAGGCACTATGACAATATAAGTTGTTGTTGTCGCCACCTTTCATGACCTGAGGATATCTGAGTGCTTTACAGTCAGTGAAATATTTTGCAAATGTGGTCACCGTTGTAGTGGAGGAAGCAAATAAATCAAAACCATTAAACTGACTGAGGCATTGGTGCAGTGGACAGTTTAACAACCTCCTCCCAACCCTTCATCAAAAACAGGCTGTAACCAGGTGCTCCAATGACTCCCCATTGGAAAGCACTGATCCCCTGACACCTCTTGCTAATGCGCTGTGTGGCAAAATAAGCTTTTGAGTCTTGGTTAAAAAAAAATGTAATTCCCTGGACACGGGTGTCAGTGGGAAGGCCGGCATTTATTGCCCATTCCTAGTTGCCCTTGAGGAGGTGGTTGGAGAATCTTCTCCTTGAGCAGCTGGAGTCCGAGGGGTGAAGATGTTCCCAGCTAGAGAGTTCTAGGAGTTTGACCCAGTGGTAACACTGGGCCGCCTAAGAAATGATGGGAGTTTGCTGCTCACCGTTCTGCTCCCTGCCCACAGTCTGAGGATGAACCAATCCCATCTCAACTCTGATGTCCTTTTTGACCCCGAAATGAGCTACCGGCCATATGTCCACATCATTACCAAAAACATCTTTCCCGCCCCTGTAACATTTCAGCCACCAACCCTGTTAAGCTCATCTGCTGCTGAAACCCTCATCTACACCTTTGTTACTTCCAGACACAATTATTCCAATGCCCTCCTGGTCAGCCTGCTATATCCCACCCTCCGTAAAGTTTACAGCATAAAAAATGCTGCTGCTTCTATCTTAACTTGCACCAAGTTCCATTCATCATCGCCCCACGCTTACTGACCTAGATTGAGTCTTAGACTGACAACATTTTGACTTAAAATTTTATCTTGCTTTCAGACCCCTCACCCTTCCTTATCTATGTATTTACGTTCAGCTCCACAACCCTCTGATAGGATGTTAAACATAGGCCTTACCTGCCCTCACAGGTGGATGTGAAAGATCCCACGGCACTATTCGAATAACAGGGCAAGCCTCCGTGATCCTATCCAAGCTCTGGACAAACGTCATTAAAACAATTCAATTGGTCGTTTACCATATTGCTGTTTGTGGGATCTTGCTGTGCGCCATGTACGTTATAATGCATACATTACGTTATAATACTTCAAGAGTAATTCATTGGTCCAAGAGCACTGAGGTTGTGAAATGCAAGTTCATTCTTTGCCTTCCGTAGCAGCCAATTAATGCTTTTGACAAAAGAATCTTAAAAAAAAAACAATGGAGGGGCAGTAAAGGTGGACTTTGTGCATTCATGACAAAGGAATTAGTCTTTAAAGCATAGATAGAACGCTCCACATATCTGCCTCATTTTTCTGCCATTTGAAGGCCACTCAGATTTTATTCCAGCAATGTGTTTACTGAAAGTCATCTTTCCAAGTCAGCCTGAGTAAGCTTAGGTTCTTTCATGAATGAATTCTTTCCATTTACCTGTCAGCTTTGATGTCATGTCCCCCTTTGATCTGTTGTACAGAAGGCTTTGCAAGAGAGAGATGGCCCTGGAAACTTCAATGGGAAAAATAGCCTACCGAGCAGATTGTTAACTACACGGCTGTTTACACTGACCTTTAGACCCAGTGGTATACTGTAGTCTTAGGCTGTTAATCCACGTGTAGTGCTGTGTGGCTCTACGTTGTGAACGAGCATGAGAGAGAGCAACTGGATGCTGAAGGCACATTTAAACATGAAAAATTCCACAAGCTTTAATCTTGTGAAGACATTGCCCGCTGTGGTACTAAGCCGTAGGGAGCAGATAGTCCTTGGCCGAAGCTGCCTACTTCTGCTGGTGCGGCGGCCGAGTGCTACCACTTGCCTTGGTGGGTCTAGTGCACTGGAAATCACTAGATGTACCCAACTGCTATCCAAGAAAAAAACCCCAACACATGGGCCTAAGCTGCAAAACAAACATTTGCTGTGATCTGTCCACGACCATTACGTGGAGTCCAGAGCACAGAAAACAAGCTGTTCAACCCAACTGGGCCATTTGGTCTCCACACCAGCCTCTCCATCCAATCCGCCGGTTCTCAAAGCGGGATGGTGGTTTTCGGGCACTCCATAGAGAGAGCTGGGGGCGGGGGGGCTGACAAAATAATGTGAAAGTGCTTACATGGGCAGCCAGAGGATCTGAGTGGCACAGCCACTTCTAGAGTGCAGAGTGTGGGCAGGCTGTCTCACCCAGGAGGGGAGCACGTGTGGAGGAGCACTGAGAAGCATGAAGATCTGTAGGCAAATATCTGTAAGTCAATACCTGTTCTCTTAAAAAAGGATTTAAATGCTCATGAGCAGTACTTTCACGCTACTGCATTATAATTTAGATAGATTCAGTCACCGTCCTGACTTGGAAATATATCGCCGTTCCTTCACTGTCGCCGAGTCAAAATCCTGGAACTCCCTCCCTAACAGCACTTGGGCTGCTGCAGTTCAAGAAGGCGACTCACCCCCACCTTCTCAAGGGCAATTAGGGATGGGCAATAAACGCTGGCCTAGCCAGCGATGCCAACATCACATGAACGAAAAATTTACCATGAATACTAAACCATTCATAAAGGGGGTCTCTCAGCCAAAGGATTTTGAGAACCATTGATCTAACCCCACCAGGATATGCTTCCATCCCCTTTTTGCTCGCGGGCTATTCTATCTTTCCATTAACTGGGATAGAGTTGTCTGCCAACGCTTAACGGCTAGACCCAGCATGTTAAGAATGGCTTCCTTTTTCTTCCATTATGGAGAAGATAAACACCACATGCCAACCCAGGCCGCAATATGCCAGACGGGTTCACATCTGTGGCCCCAAATCCTCCTGCTAGCCTGATGCTTATTCTGGAATTGCACAAGTCAGCAAAGAAAATGCGATGGCCACGAGGAGGCAACTCTCTGACCAATTAGGGTCAGTGTGGTGCGTGCCTCGCTGTCCACTGGGCTGAGTCCAACCAATCTGTTTCTGCAGGGCAGAAAGATCAAGGCAGTAGAATGAACCGGATAGCTCTTCGTTAAACCGGCACTGGCACGATGGGTTGAACGGCCCGCTTCTGTGCCGGGGTTCTACAGTCCCTGCCCACACAGCTGTCAGGAATTGTTGAAGCATGGCCCTCAGAAGTCAAGAGCACCAGAGATTAAACCCTCCATCCATCACTACAGATCTTTTCATACTCTGCCCAAATGCATTGTTGACTTTATTACAGTTAACACCTTAATACCGGTAATAGCCAATGGGAGAATATATATACATAGTCTTATGCCTAATTTCGATTAGCAGATTTAACTTTGGAATTCATTTTGAAGCACCCAGACAGTCAAGTTCCCCCGGTGGCTCAGAAGTGTTATCGATGAGTAAGCGAACCACACAGACGAAAACGGTACGAGGCTTGCTCCCTGACTTGTGCCATTAAACAATCTCAATTTGACAAGCAACAGGGAGATTAGGTCAGTCCTCACTGTCCCAGGAATACAGGGCAAATCAATATTTAACGTTGCTGAAAAGACGACTTTTTTTTGTCAAAGCTTTTCATCTTGCACTCATCAGGACAATTCGCAAGAAAATACTAAAGTCAGGGGTAACCACGTTGTTTCCCCCCCGACATTGGTATTTGCTTACGAATTGTCCTGATGAGTGCAAGGCGAAAAGCTTCGACAAAACATGTCCTTTTTTTCAACAATACCCGAGCTCTGTAATTTAACACAAAAAAGTTACACTGCATCCAACAAACCTTGCATTGCTTTATTACCATCTTATCCCCTTACTGAAGATATTGACACTGGTTAGGTTACGGTTCCATAGATACAGAAGTAGTTCCCAGGTTTAATCTCCAGCCTGTGCAGAGATGACTGATCACTGTCAGAGGAACAAGCGTACAGCAACAACTGGCATTTATATGGTATCTTTTAACACAGTAAAACATCCCACAGCACTTCACAGGACCCTATCAGACAAAATTTGAAAGCCACATAGATATTAGGTCTGGTGACCAAAAGCTTAAGAAAGTTAAAAGCAGAGATTTAGGGGGGGCGGGATTCATGCGATAAGGACACAAGACCGCAATTGAAGGAGAGCACAGATCTCAGAGGGTTGTAAGGTTGGAGGTTAAGAGACGAGGAGAGGCAAGGCTATGATGGGTTTTCGAGAAAAGGATGAAATTTTAAAATCGAGGCACTGCTAATCCAAGAACTAATGTGGGAATGGGTGAGGACTTGGCGGGGAGAGTTAAAATTTAAGGCAGCAGAGTTTTGGATGAGCTCAAATTTAGTGGTTTGCAAGGAGAGCATTGTTAACTCCAGACTCAACCTATTCCAAAGATATCCATGAAGATTTCAGCAGCAGATTGGTTTCTGCCCCTGCGCCAACCTGCAATGTTACAGACGTATTAATATAGGTTTGGAAGCTCAGCTAGGGATAAACCACAGTGACGATGCAAACAGTCTGATTTAGCTACAGTGGCCAGGGCTTGGGAGTCAAACAGGGTTGAAGTTGGTGGCTAGGGTATGGAGTTTGTGGCAGGGATCAAAGGCAAAGGCTTCTGTCTTTCAAAAATCAAATTGGAAAAAAAATTCTGCTCAATGTCTAACATGGAGTGTGACAAATCAGAGACAGTGAAGGGAGTCGAGAGAGGTAGTGTAGTGTTACTGTTAGTTTTAGTAGACCTGAGCAAAGCAATTCAGTCACCCTGCCCCTAGGGTCCAACGACTTGTTGCCACTGTCCTGGCTCACATATGAAGAAAGGCCTTTTATAAAAAGGTACTGGAAATGGTGGAACACTACCCAGGCACAAAGTCATTAGGACAAAGGGAAGAAAAGGTGGGGGTGGGAAAGAGGGGAAGTGGTGAGAAGGATTCTGAAAAGAAAACAGGAGTCATTCATCTAAGATTTCAATTTATTGTAAAATACAGATACACACAAAATGTATGCAACGTCTAGACTGCAGAAATAAACCAAATTAGGAGTCTTTGCAACACTGAACATAAAACAAGAACACAGAAACGCGACTTATCCCATTGCATTCACATACTACAAAAGGTAACAATTCTGACAAGGTTCTTTCATAATTATTGAAAAAAGTTACAATATTAAACAAGTGCGAAAGGTTTCTCTCTGAACGTTTTATATGGCCTGATGGTGTGTTGAAGTACAAGCCTTGTGGGCACAGCACATACAAGAGATGGCTTGAATGACGGACTTGTTGGCTATTCAAAAAGGAAAACATCAGCAACAATCTCCACATTCACTCATACCAGGATTTGTTAATATGCACTGCTTGTTGTAGTGAAGTCTTTTTTTTTAAAATAAAGCCAAGAATCACAGAGCATAAGACATTCTCAAAAAAAACTTTGCAAGTTGCAAATAGTGGCTGTTCGTTTTATTTCTAGTTGGGGGTGGGGGTAGGGGTGACTGAAGTGGGAAAGAGGCACCATAATGGCTCTCCAAAGTAGCGCTGTGTGCATGGGATGGGAGAAGGCATAATGGCACTTCAGTGACACCAGCATAAAACTTAATTAAATGCTAAATACAAATAGCTGCTTTCAGTATTGAACAATGACTGCTGGAGAAATATGCCTTTTTTGTGTGCATTGGATTTCTACCACCTGAATGGTAGCGTATGACCAATAAGTTCTAATGTGCCCTTTCCCCCCACCTCCAGGAATTTCTCTTCTATTGAGGCAAACTCATAACAGCTTTACCACTTACTGGAATGAACATTAACCTTGTTGCAACTAAACACTGAACTGCACCGCTAACTCAGAATAAACTCACGCTGGATCTTTACAAGAACCCTCCAACTCAACCATTATTTACACACAAACAAGGTTAGAAATGGTGTCTTGTCCAGAACCTGACAAAAATTATACATCATTCGAACATTCATTCCAGTAACTCGCCCAAACGGCCTTCATTTGAGTGCGAGCCTCGACAACGTGTTGACAGAACTACCTGAACGTGAAGCACAACAATACCCGCCTTCGATGCTGTCCTTACCCCGTGCCCAGCAAGCTGGATAGCAACTGGAATCAGGTGCCTTGGCCGAACCTTTTCCTTCACTTAAGCTGGGGGACGCTGCAGCGACTGTAGTGCACTTTTGCCTTAGTTGAGTTCAGCAAACTCAGCTGAGACTGAAAATCAAACGAGAGACCTTCTAGTCAGAGATGGTGCCTTAAACTCCAAGCCATGGTTGGGTGGGGGAAGATGGTGTTTGCAGGAGGCTATACTTGAGCCATTTTTATCTGAAACATCTTTGACAAGTACACGATACAGGGCATTACAAAAATAACTTTCCACATTAGCAATTAGCTTAAGGGACTCACAAATGGGTGAGATTTTTTTTTAATATAAATTAAAAGATAGTATGAATAGCAAGCCTTTTAACTGTAATTCAAAAGACCCAACATTAATTACAAAGTATTTCACAGAAATGAATTTCTAACACAATCATCAGCTAGTAGGAAAGCATGCATCTGTGAAAATTAAACTGCATTATAAAACAATTACCAACTCCTGACAAGTTAATGGTTAATTAATCTATACAGACATGTCTTTAAACATTAAAATACTGTTCCTTCCGCATCAGTGTTATACACATCGCACTAATGCAATGACAGGATTTTTATACAAATAGAAATAGGTCAATTACTCAACCTAGTAAATCTGATGAGGGCTGGAAGAATCCACTCAAGCCCTTTTAAAAACTAGACTCAAAAGAGGTTTGTGTACTGCATATTATCATTAACTTCCCCAGGCAACTTACATGGCACATGGAAAGAGCTCCCTCCAATGGCCTAGTATAGAATTGCACCATCCACTGCAGTATTCGGTCCCAGGTTTAAGATCTGTGTCCCATGCTGAGCTAGTTGATTTTCAGCTGAGCAACAACTGAAGCTTGGGCGGAGAAAGGAATCAACCGGGGATTCTAGCACCTAACGGCTAGTTATGCACCAGTGAGGATGTCAATTGGGGGCAAGATCAACTTCAACCATGACAGTTGCATGGGATGCTGACACTTGTTCCAAAGGTTCATGTGTGAAAAATGGCTACAAGGGTTCTCTGGAAATGTATCTGTGCATGAAATCAGTACACCCATATCCATGTCCTCCACCTCTTTAAGCAATTCTTCCTTTATCAAGCTCTGAGGAACAGCCACAGCCCAAAGCATTAATCTTTACAAAGTGTCCCATAGTGTTTGCAGTTTTTATTTGAAGTCAGTATTTGTGTTACCCCCCACCCAATTCCTTCTGAAGGAACTGCTTAATGGTACATTAGGAAAATACTCCCTAAATTCTCTATGGTGCTGGTTTCGCCAAGGGTTGTCTGCAGTTATGGAGAATTGCAGCTACATCGTCTATCACTGCACAGCCCTAAATGGGAGATGCCGATACTCACTTTACTGTAAAAGAACATTACCTTTCCTCCCCCAAGATTTAGGGACACTTAGCAGACACTTGCTGGCGTGCAGTTCCTCAGGTGGCAGCAACACCAGCCCTCACCGCAGTGGTCAGCACAGGCAAGCGGCAAGGCTAGAAAGGGAGGGGCCAAAGCCAAGTCCTCACGCCATGTTGACACATATACAGCAGTTACCGGATAGCAAACACGAACTGATTTCTCCCCCTCCATTTGTCCACTGGCACAGGCTAGGATGAAACATGGGACCATGGTGTGTGGCTCAGTTGCACACTGCCTTTACCACCCGAGACATTGGGAAGAAAACCTAACGTTTCAACTCAACGCACTATCGAATGAGAGAGAATTATCAGATGTGAAATTTGCCCCTGGATAGAATAAGAAAACAGAAAAAAAATTGTAAAAAAGACATCGTTTTCTGGTATACAAGTTCATTCAATTCAGCTCCAACTATCTCATCAGCAATACAAGTATGTTGGACACACAGATAATGCTAATATAAAAACAAAAAACTGCGGATGCTGGAAATCCAAAACAAAAACAGAATTACCTGGAAAAACTCAGCAGGTCTGGCAGCATCGGCGGAGAAGAAAAGAGTTGACGTCCCGAGTCCTCATGACCGGTCATGAGGACTCGAAACATCAACTCTTTTCTTCTCCGCCGATGTTGCCAGACCTGCTGAGTTTTTCCAGGTAATTCTGTTTTTGAGGACTCGAAACGTCAACTCTTTTCTTCTCCGCCGATGCTGCCAGACCTGCTGAGTTTTTCCAGGTAATTCTGTTTTTGACACAGATAATGCTGCTGCTTTATACGCAGGCAGCCTGAAGTTAGTCCTACAACAGCCTCGAATCCCAACCTTAATTTTGCTGAGATATATTTAACCCACCTTCCTGCAGGTGTGGCCATTTTCTATTCTCCTCCACTGCATGGATTGAAGAAAAAGGCAAGAACTCCAGCGTAAGCAGTGGATTCCTGCCTTCCCTGAATGACCCAGCCACCACAAATTGCTGAACAACCAGCACATTAAGAGGGGTATTAAACCCAAACTACGAAGCATCCTGATATTTTCTCAGCAACATGGGACCTTGACTGTGTGCAAAACAACTGCACTCTCTTAGATGTCCCGAGATGCGGGTTGGCACAATTTTAATGCAAGATTTTATTTAGTGTTCCATTCCCTCAAAGAAAACACTGAGTTGATGTCGTACTTGGGTTTCCAGGATTGCCATGATGTGTCTTGCTGCTTATTCCGTGAGTTCTGTTACCAAGACGCTCACTGTAAAAGCTGATGTTGAGCAACATCAGCTAAGTTAACACCTAAAACAATTAGGTGCCATGACAGATTAGGATAAGTCTTAATTTAGACAAGTGTCTTTTCTCATACTCGGCCATTTGGTGGAATATCAAAAGTTGTTTTTGGGATTGTTATCCTGCAAGTACAAAACACCAGATGGGTAACGAAGCTGGAGTGTTATTCGAACATGTTCTCTTGTCTCCAAGGCACTGATTTTAATTCGTTTCTGAGTACAGTAATGAAGAAATATTTCTTCTTCTGTCCTTACAGCCAGTGATTAATCCAGGGGTACAGGGTCACAGACGTGAACAGCACCAATGTTCTCACCCCGCTGGCCTCTATCAAAAACCTGGTGATCATTACACTCAACACTCCCACGTCTCAGCAAGCAACACTGATTTGGGAGCAGCCAGATTTTGTCTGTGAGCACAACGCCCTCCACCCCCAACCACCCCCCCTTGCCCCGCAGAGACTGAGCCAATTATATTTCCCTCCCTGCTACCATGGGTGAGATGAACTTACTCAGCACAGATCAGATCAGAAACTTTTCCCCATCTGTGTTTCAGGACGACGCCACTGGTCTTTGTCTGGTGGCTGCAAGCATTCAATATGTAATGATTATCCGCAGTTCCAACCCAATTCCTTGATAAATGTAGGGCTACTGCACAAGCATGCTCACAATATGGCACAAATTCATCTTCTTGGTTGGCATGGCAAGTGGAAAAATTTAAGGCTACAATATTAGAAAGTATTCCTTTGAGATTTGGGTTAAGGCAGGTTGCTGCAAAAGCATTGAGGAAATTTTATTTTGAATCTATCAAAAGCTATCACGGCTTTAAGAGTAGTGGGCGTTCAAGGCAGACTCAGAAATAGGAAAATGTTTTGCATCTTAGCACAGACATCGCTTAGCTCACTTCTTCTAGCCCTAAAATACGTCAAGTATATTTCAGAAACCTTCTCCATCTTCAACAGGTTGGGGGGCTACAGCCAACTTCAGTCCACATGGTCTAGGGTGAGCTGAAGAGAATTAAAATGAGTGTCTTGAAGACAAACGGACATGTTGGAATGATCACCGTAACATCCAATTTCTTTACTAAGCTGGTGCCCTGTGTTTGCAGGACAGTGAGCCAATGTTTCCATGCCCAGTTGCTATCAAGTGCTCCCTGCTGACGATGAGGGCATGTGTAGGCATAGATAATAAAATCAGGGTCAGCTGAGCTGGTCAACACGCCTCGCATTGGAGGACTGCCACTTGGCCAGGCAGTGAGAGGTGTCAAGCAAAAGTGCACCTATACACCAGCAGGAGCTAATTCTGGAGCAGAGTTGGGGGCGGGGGAGAGAGAGAAATTTATAGAAGATAATTTCTGAAACCATTCATGAATCACCAACTGCCTGCCATTTCCGATTTTCAAACAGCAAGTGGCAGCATCTGATCCCCATTTTCCTGGCAGTGGGGAGAAGAACAGCATAACAGTCTCACTCGCTACTATAACCACCACTGTATCTGATGAGGAGAGAGGATTCAGCAAGAGGGGGCTTATTGGGCCGTAGCTGTCCAAGGGAAAACTACTGCTAAACTAACTTATTATATTTTAAAACACTTTAGTTGGACCGAGGAAACATGGAAACATTTTGTTAAAACTTTTCATTAAACAAGCTTGACAGGCCACCAATGACTGTTACAATACAGAGCCACGTGGATCAGGAAGTAAATAGAGTCAATCCCTGATCTCAGTGCCTCCATACTAGTTTGGGGGGGGGGGGGGGAAGGTAGAGGAGAAAGGTGAACAGAGCACCAAAATAAATAGCCAGTCTTTGCACGCCTGCCCAGCACCTAATACATCTATATAGATGCTGAATAATTCACTATACGAACTCTTACAAAGTACCAGGGGAATGTCACACAACCATATTCCAACATAAGTCAGTGGTTTAAGAATAAGCAAATTCAACCTCCAGTTATAAATGTACCTATGCAAGGCTGTTGGACACTTTGAACACTGTTACTCATGTGTAACGTTCCGTCATGTATGTATCTACCTACACGTCAGTTTTTTGAAACTTAATTTTTTGCAATTTTGACAAGAGGCTAAATTTACATTTGAAAAAAAGCACGACCCTCCGTTAAATAAGCACGATGGGCAGGCAGGTTTCACATGTGGACCTGTCTTTGGCAAGTTTATCTTCCTGCGCCAAAATAAAAAAGCAAAAAATGCTTAAATCAGAGGTAATCGGAGATGGGCGGGAAGACATCATGGTACTCAAAGGGGGGGGGGGGGGGGGGGGTAATAAAACGATGAATGAAAATATTTCAAAAATTGTAATTTATTTCACCCTTAATGAACAACTTGGAGCCCCCCACATGCAGGAGTCTTCAGATTTAAACATGCCCAACCTGACTTGGTCACAGATTTAGCTATAGACGGCTACGAACATAACTGAAGTAGCATAATGAATCATTTTATTGTACGGCTACTTCAGAACTATTTACATTACTTACACTAGAAATGTTCGTTTCTGAATTGCTTTCTTCTGAATTTTTAATTTCCACAATCTTTATTCCGTCACTGTTCATATCCTGATTGCACACACTTACATTGTCTACTTCCACTGTGCCTGCTTCTGGAGGAGGGTCCTGCAGCTCCATTGCTTCTGGATGGTTCTCCAGTTCTACCACGTTTGCCTCAGGACATTGTTCCAGCTCTACAGTGCTCGGTTCTGAGTGGGGATTCAATTCCGCAGCACTTGCACCCGAATGGTGCTCTATCTCCACTGTCTCCATCTCTGGATGGCCCTCCACTGCAGTATGACACTCCAGATGGTGCTGAGAGTCCAGTGTGTTAGCTTCTGGGTGATGCTGCAAGTCCATGGCTCTAGTCTGTGGTTGGTGCTGTACCTCTGTAGTGACAGGCTCCGGGTGGTGCTGTATGTCTATAGCAGCAGGCTCTAGGTGGTGCTGAATTTCCACAGTGCTAAGCTCCGAAGGGTGTTGCATCTCTGTAGCAACAGGTGCCAGATGGTGTTGAATTTCTACTTCACCAGGCTCTGGATGGTGTTGTATCTCTGTAACAACAGATTCCTGATGCTGTATCTCTGCCTCACCAGACTCCAGGTGGTGTTGGTGTTGCAATTCTATGGCACCAGGTTGCGGATGTTGCTGTAACTCTGCGGCACTAGGCTCTGGACAATGATCCACCTCCATGGTGCTCTCCTCTATACGGTGACTCAACTCCATAGCACTCGTCTGTGGATGGTGCAATTCCACAGTGCTGCCCTCTGGATGGTGCTGTAGTTCCACAGTATTTCCCTCCAGATGCAGAGCCACTGCGCCCTCCTGTACCTGGTGCTGCAACTCCACGGTGCTGGTCTCCAACTGTGGCTGGAGCTCCACAGCCCTCACCTCAATAACTTCCCCTGCTGGATGGTGCTGCAATTCTACACCATTCACCTCCGGATGGTGGATCACCTCCACCACTCTTCCCTCTATGTGGTGCTGCAATTCCACATTGCTTTCTACTGGCTCTTGGCTGACCTCAGCCCCGTCCGGATGGTGCTGCAATTCCATACTGGGCTCGGCGGAATGCTGGGTCACAATCATGGTGCTGCTTATTGGAAACTGTTGCAGTTCTACTGTGGTCCCCTCTGCATGTTGGGTCACCTCTATGACAGTCTTATCAGGATTCTGACAGACTTCCATTAGGCATCCTGCCGACTGGTGATGCAGCACAACCCCACTCTCCACCGTGTGGCTTGCCACCTCCATGCACTCACCATCTACTTCATACACTGTTCGAGTACTTGCATCCAAACTATTTATTTCCATACTGCTTGCATGATGATTGTTTACGTCCACATTATCGGAATCAGTCACATGGGGCAACTGCATTTTCTCTGGGTACAGCTTAGCATAGGTATCGACCATCATGTCGTAGTCGTGTTTTGCATCATAACTGATATGGATCAGCGCCAGGCTACTCGTTCTCTCCTCGACTGGAGTGACTTTCAAATAAGCTTTGAGTCGCTTCCGTCCAATTTCACACTTGTCAGTTTCAAGCTTAATAATAGGCAGATTGGAGACAATTTTAAGCAAAGTGTACACATTTGGAAAGAACTTGATGTCAGGATGGCGCAAAGTGTCAAAAATAGTACTAGGAAGTTCAACATCTCGGCTTCGATGCTTCCATTTTATCTTCCAGCAGTGGAGTTCTGCTGAAAGCGTATCTGGGTTTGGGAGATCGTCTTTATATAAATCAGCCATGTTTTCCTCCCCAGTGTTATATTTCAGCTGTGCCATGACAGAAGGCACCAAAGACAGGCACTTGAGAGCCTTCAGCTGCTGCTCAGAAAACATGTCCTCAATTTCTAAAATAATGTGGTCCAGAAACGGTGCAGTGATCGCTTCTTTGTAATAGTTTTCCGGAGTCTCCTCAGAAACCTCTTCACTTTGAGGTTGCCTGCGGCACCTCCATGGCAGCTTCAGTTCAATCCCCATTTTGATTGACAAATTGGTGGCTTCCTCCAACCAGAACTCATGATAGACGTCAATATTGTCCCTCATTTCATTTAACGAGTGCAGGACCGCAGTCAAAGTGCTCGAGGCAAAATAGGTATCTGAGGCTTGGCCTTGCAGGTTTTTGCCGAAGGCTCTTGTGTACGAGAGGACATTCTTCAGGACCATGAGAGAGACAACTATTTCAAAGTCTCTCATGGTCGAGGATAGCATGCTGGCCTGGGTTGCTATCTCAGCATTCCACCTACCGCACGTATCGTAGCTGATCTCATCTAAGCAGGTCACCAGCACTTCGTAAAGATCTGCCAGGATCTCAAAAGTGTCGTGTCTTTCATACCAATTGATTTGAAAAAGTTTTTTCAGTTCCTTCGCCTTTTCCTCGTTGGTTTGATAGATGCCATCAATGCCAACATCAAAAACCTTCTGGAGCTGAGGTGACAAACCAAAAAATGATACAATGTTCTCCATCAAGCTCAAAACCATGTTAATACCGAAAATGAGGCTGGATTTGGCTATCCATATGTTCAGGGGGTAGGAGGAACAAGGGGTGCACAATGCCTTCGGGCACTGCTGTAAAATGCTAGCCACAACTACTCGCTTTTTGTAAGACATTGTGCCTGAGCCATTATACGCTTGTCCACGACAGTAATACATGTTCAGTCCCCACTTTTCTGTCAGTGTCTCGTGGATCCGACTTGCCAAGAACTCTCCGTCAAGCTCACAGGGTATGAAGCCAACAAACTCTTGCCTCAGGCAGTCAGACTCATCCACAAACCTAATTAACAGGGACACGTGGTCGAGCCCTGCTACGTTGATCACCTCGTCTGTTATAATTGAAAAAAAGTTGCTGTCACGTACTTCTCGGAGTACCTCCTCCCGTATGCACATCTCACAGATGTCTAACAGGTCTTTTTGCAAGTTCTTTGGGCAGTACACTGCATTCACAGCAGTAGTCTCAAACCTCTTTCTAAGAATTTCATCACCTGCATTCATTCTGAATTCCAGCAGCGCTTGAATATTGTCGGGAGTATTGCACAAGTTGCTCAAGTTTTCATTGGCAGATCCTCCCAATGGAACATTTTGCCTTCCCAAAAGCAATACAGTTTCAAATAAAACTTTGAGAAACTCTTTGTTCCCTTTCTCTTCAGGTGTCAAGTTCAAAGATTCTTCCAGGAGAGTAGATTCCTCGAGGCTTTCGGTGGCTTCTTCCAGGTCTGTTTTGTCTAGCTCATTGATTGCCTCCTGCTTACACTGTAGACCTCTCAAGACATCACAATCAGCTTAAAACATTAAGAAAAAAGTTTGAGGCTATTGTGAAAATTTATCATACATAAATATAGACCTAAAAGTAAAAGAGTTAACTCTAAAACTCATAGCATAAGTTCTAACACAAGGGCCAGATACTCACCCAATTGACATAATTGTCTCTGGTCAGGATGTAAGTTTTTTATAAATAAACTTTACACAGAATTATTAATAGTTGGAAACATAAAGCTGGTGATTCAAAAATCTTAAGAAATGCTGGCCAGTTACCAACCCAATTAAATTACTGCCTTGTATTCACTTTGTCACCTTTAATTTCTAATCTCAAAAATGAAAACAATATTAATGATGGCGAAAGTAGTGCTGAAATATAGATTAAAATAATAATGGCCACTCGATTTTCATTACTGTATATCACACAATTCAAAAAGCATGGGAGATCTCAATAGAACGAAACAGCAAGGGAATTTTACTGATTTATGGTTATGCACCATTTAATATCAGTAAGTTGGAAATAAATAGGTTAAAAAGGGTTACTCACCAATATCAATGAATCAGTACATTGTAGGTACCCAAGAACATGGTACATACACATGGTGAGAGAGGAGTTAGACTACAGTGCTAAAAGTGAATGCATCAGACCTCTGGGAATAACAACCATGGTGTTTGAAGAGTGGGCAGACACTGCTCATTTTTACCTCTCATAATTGGTACGTTTTCAGCAATTATTCAAACGTAAATATGGAAAAATTAAATCTAGAAAATTACTTTAAACAGATAGTGTAGAAAAATAAAAGGAAGGTTTAGGACTGATATCAGAAAATCTTTACAATGAGAGAGTGGATACCCAGAAAATAATAATGGAGGCCAGAACCCTAGCCTCTATTTAAGAACCAAATGACTGCTGCAATTGGAGTTTAAAGACGTTTTGGAGGATGCACCAAACGGCCTCTGTCACCTGTGTGTGAACTGCCACTTTCAAGCATCAACAACAAATAGGATTCAGGGTAATTAGAAATGCACTCAAGAGAAACTATGGATAGATGGTCCAACGGTCTTCTTTTACCTCAATGTTACATTACTATTATGAAAAACATCACGGAGTGTCTAACCCAGGGATAAGCTTGGAGGTATCTACTTGTTAAAAACAATTCCCTATAATTTCCCAGTTATTAAACACCAAGTGATGTAAGTTTCTCAAGCCCTACTCTCTTCCCTTAGAATCTATACCAAGCAACTGACAGCCAGTGATTTCAAAACGAACTTCAATACCCTTTCCCCTTCTCTGCAAAATACAGTTCGCCTTTCAAGGGCAGCAGACACATGGGAGTACCATCACCTGCAAGTTCCCCTCCAATCCACACACCACCCTAACTTGGAAATTTGTTGTTCCTTCACTGTCGCTGGGTCAAAATCCTGGAACTCCCTTTCTAACAGCACTGTGGGTGTACCTACATCATATGGACTGCAGCGGTTCAAGGCGGCGGCTCACCACCACCTTCTCAAGGCTAATCAGGGATGGGCAATAAATGCTGGCCTTGTCAGTGATGCTCACATCCCAAGAATTAATTTAAAAATAAATTCCCATTCTTAATGGACACAGGTCCCCAAATCTCTCAGTTTTGGCCCTGTTCTTGTGATGATGCCATTGCATTGGTCAGCTTGCTTGACTGCTCGCTCATCCATAAGGCCATAAGACATTGGAGCAGAAATCAGGCCATTCAGCCCATCGAATGTGCTCCGTCATTCAATCATGGCTGATAAGTTTCTCAACCCCATTCTCCTGCCTTCTCCCCATAACCTTTGATCCCCTTACCAATCAACAACCTATCTATCTCGGTCTTAAATACACTCAATGACCTGGCCTCCACAGCCTTGGCAATGAATTCCATAGATTCACCACTCTCTGGCTAAAGAAGTTTCACCTCATCCCTGTTTTCAGTGCTCTTGTCCCCACCAAACCTGCCTCCTCTCCCGTTATTCTCCCATTGTAGTCCTCCACTTCATTCTGTTGGGCGGATTTCAAACTTGAGGGTATGCAAAACTATCCTAGTTACTCATCAGCAGATCAAGCTTAGCCTTTTGAGTGTTTCCCCCAGCCAAACTCAAGGCCATATATGTACCTATCTCTGCTTAACTTTTTGTTCCTCTTGATCCAGGGCTTAAATCCAAACTCCTCCCCATCTGCATGTCTATCATCCACTCCAGCAGTAAGCTCTTGTTCTCTGCAATTTCACCCCTGTCCTCTCTATGAAGCCTACCTCCTGTTGTCTTGATTCTCTCTCTCCTATCCAACAAACTTCCCTTCCTGCCTTAAGCTAGCAGGTATCATCATGCTTTTCTTTCATACAATATCTTCTCCCTTTCAAAATGGCTGTTATCGCTCTCTGCTCCAAAAATAATCTACTTGCTCTTCCATTCATGCCCATTGACCCAAATCTCAGCCTCCTTTCCTCCTGATTTATTGCTTTGGTATATTCTGAGGTTGTGAAAGAAGCTATATAAGGTTTTATTATTTCCTTTCTTGAACACGGCTTTTCTGTATTCTTATACAGGATGTACACCTAGGGCTTTTAAAAAAAAACATTTAAAGGCGTTATGTAAATGCCCATTGTTATGGTTCAGTCACTCACCATCATATAGAGTCATAGAGGACTACAACACAGAAAAAGGCCCTTCGGCCCATCGAGTCTGTGCCAGTCAAACAAGTGCCTAACTATTCTAATCCCATTTTCCAGCACTAGGCCCATAGCCTTGTATGCCATGGCATCGCAAGTGCACATCGAAATGCTTCTTAAATGTTATGAGGGTTTCTGCCTCTACCACCCTTTCAGACAGTGAGTTCCAGATTCCCACCACCCTCTAGGTGAAAAAATTCTTCCTCACGTCCCCTGTAAACCTCCTGCCCCTTACCTTAAATCTATGCCCCCTGGTTATTGATCCCTCCACCAAGGGGAAAAGTTCCTTCCTGTCTACCCCATCCATGCCCTTCATAATTTTATACACCTCAATCATGTCCCCCCTCAATCTCCTCTGCTCC